>NC_141874.1:627403883-628028883 GCF_056163025.1 Triticum urartu | reverse complement strand
TTATGCAAACAAAACTCAATTACAGAGCCACAAAGCCATATTGCATATAGTATAGTTTATCATTTGTTTTCTCTGATTGTGATCTTGCCGGTACATTCAATGTACTGACCTACACGGCTGCAACGTATCATGTTGCAGATATTTCTTCAACAAGTAAGAGTTACGATACAGGGTTACGGTCTACACTCAACTTGCCGATGGCGTTGATGGGACTCACACCCGATTGTTTGTTTCCGCTGAGACTTATGAGGTATATACCAGTTTTACGTTATTTATACATGTGATTGCACTTTGATATATACATTGATGTACTGTGTGTGCCAGCATACCGATCTAGGGATGGCACAGATACACAAAGGCTTGACCGTCTGAGGTCGGGTCGCTACAGAAATGGTATCAGAGCACATGTTGACTGTAGGACGTGACCCTAGAAATCAGTAACCCTAGGGCAGGAAATCACTAAAATTTTATTTTCAAAAACATCCCTTACTTCTCATCTTTTCTGATTTTATCAAATACCCTCTCTTACCTCAAATAGTTAGAATATACCCCTTTTCATTTTGACCACATGGAGGGTCAACTGAAGCCGCTCCAAGAAGGACAAGATATCGGACAATCGATGACCATTTCGGAGTAAAGAGGATTTCACCATGCATTAGAAGAGTTGATGCTACAACAGTTGAAGACTTTGAAGACATGAAGAACTTGAAGAATCTGAGGAATTACTTGACCCTTAGAAGACCAAACCCCTGTTATATACTTACGCTAGATACGGCGATTTGTGAGTTGTCAACTGTTTGATGTTTTTCCGGCAGCCACAAAAGAAAACCCGTTTCTTCAAAACTATTGTTTGTATTGTGTGTATCCCTCCCCACCTCTCTCTTATATCACCCTAAAACCCTTGGACCCAGTAGATGATGAATGAAGTTGGACTGGTATTCTCTGGACCGAAAACCCTGCCGGAGGCGGAGCTATGGATTCAGAACATGGAGAATCACTTCGGGAGCAATTTGGTTTCAAGGAAGAATGAAGTATCGTATGCTCTTCAGTACTTTGAAGGAAGTGTTGCAACATGGTGGCAGATGCATCAAGCTATACAGGGATGGAATGGAGCAAAGACTTGAGAAGAATTCAAGAAGACTCTGACAAGATCTCGTCTTATCCAGAAACACCATGATATCCCAAGAAATAAACCTTGTGCCTGCAAGATTTGCGGAGAAATAGGACACACCCAGGACGAACACAAGGATGGATGCCCTCATTGTGAGGAGAAACACCCAGCTGAGGAATGCCCAACTAGTCAGGTGACTTGTTTCTTGTGTGAAGGAACCACCCACTACCCAGCTCAGTGTTACATTTACCCCACGGTGCAACAAACTATTCAGAAGCAGGAAGAAGGAATGAAAGAAGCCCTCCGAGAAGTTATGAAAGACCCTGTGATTAAGGAAAGTGTTGAAGACCCTGATGGACAAAGACTCAACAGATTTTACTCCAATGCATGTTATTCATGTGGAGAAGAAGGACATTTTTCACAGTATTGCACCAAGGAAAGAAAAGAGTATCTGGGATACTTCCCGACAGAAGCAGTGGAGTTTGATCCACAGGGAATAGAACGTTTGATCAGAATGAAGAAAACCAGGAAGAGAAACCAAAGACACCCTCAGAACAACCCAATTTCTGCAAAGAGGGACAAGACTCATATTACATGTTTTGAATGTAAGGACGTCGGGCATTATGCTAATGATTGTCTCGAAAGGAAGCAAAGAACTCAAGGACCAGGCACCATCACCAAGAAGCCTCGAGACATGCCGGAAGTTATTTGTTTTTGTTGCAAGGAAGCAGGACATTTTTCTAGGGATTTTTCAAATCATGAGAAAGCTGGAGCTGAGCAGTGGAGATGTTGATATCAGTAATAAGGGTAGTATGGAAAACACTTTTTCATGAGAATGCGGGGTTGAGTTATGTAATAGATTACTCAGAGATTGTAATAATTCATGACTCAATAAAGTTGATATGTCATATGCTGAAAGGCTTCAAGGAGTTGTTATGTTTTATCTTGGAAATTAATATTTTGGGTGAACATGGAAGAAAATGAGTTGTGATACATAAATTGGATGTTGGAAATTGAGCTTGAAGTTTTGTTTGGATGATATGAATGTGTACTCAAGGAGATATGTACCTTATTCTGAGCACCATTTTTGTTTTACAACTGTAGATGACGACCCTTTATGAGTCTTTCCTTAAGGGCCTGGAAACGATCATGACCCTGACAAGTGATCATGATTACCCAAAAATCTTGAAGGACATTATGAAGCATATTCACCTTGAAGGAGATGCAGTCTACAAAGGCTACCCTTTCATGCAAAATGGAGTGGAACTTTGGTATGTGGAGGTACACCTCCACCGTATGAAAGGAGTTTGCCCAAAGATGATGGGGCAGTACTTTTCCATCTCGTGTGTACCACAAGCAACTTTCTTCGATGCTGTTCATGAAGCAGCCATGGAAGCCATACGCCAGATCGGAGATATACTTGAAGCAAGACTCCGTTATACTCAGGAATACCTAAGAGAAGTGCATGCAGAGATGATGGAGATGAAGCTCAAGGACACCATGATGAAACAGAAGATTGAAGATTTCAAGGCGCATGTCGCACAATTCCAGTGGGACTGAAGAATCTTCAAGGAGGAAAAATGAATAAAGTTGGAAGTAATGCCTGACCATACCAAACCATGTGGGTGGCAGCATTTGTAATAAAGTACTTTTTGGAATTTGGATTTACGAAAAATGGTTAAGGATGTTGTCGGTGTCAAAACCGGCGGATCTCGGGTTGGGGGTCCCGAACTGTGCGTCTAAGGCGGATGGTAACAGGAGGCAGGGGACATGATGTTTTACCCAGGTTCGGGCCCTCTTGATGGAGGTAAAACCCTACGTCCTGCTTGATTATTCTTGATAATATGAGTAGTACAAGAGTTGATCTACCACGAGATCGGAGAGGCTAAACCCTAGAAGCTAGCCTATGGTATGATTGTATGCTGTCCTATGGACTAAAACCCTCCGGTTTATATAGACACCGGAGGGGGCTAGGGTTACACAAGGTCGGTTACAAAGGAGGAGATATACATATCCGTATTGCCTAGCATGCCTTCCACGCCAAGTAGAGTCCCATCCGGACACGGGACGAAGTCTTCAATCTTGTATCTTCATAGTCCAATAGTCCGGCCAAAGGATATAATCCGGCTGTCCGGATACCCCCTAATCCAGGACTCCCTTAGTAGCCCCCGAACCAAGCTTCAATGACGATGAGTCTGGCGCGCAGTGTTGTCTTCGGCATTGCAAGGCGGGTTCTTCTCCAAATTTTGAACGTTTTCTAAGCAGTGTCCGGTCCCATAAATGTTGAACCTCTTGGCTTCCGTGCCCAATAAGGGCTATCTTCCACGCATCGAATGAATGCGAGGCGCCAGGGCATTTTTACATTCGCCCCCCCTAGCCAGATAAATGAATTGTATATTAAAGGGATGGGGATTCTTAGATCCAATCCATACCATCCTCCCCCAGCGAGAATCCATCGGAGCGTGCTTCGGAAAGATCCACTCCAGCATAGCCGACCTCCGCAGCTCCTCCTCCCGCCCCCGTAGCCCTAAGCCCGGTGATTGGGAGAGGTGTTAAGTCCCACACAGTCGATTAGTCGAACTGCAGACTAAGGGATTCTCCCTCCGGCGTATATGGTGCTCGTCCAAGCCGGGCTCGCCACCTACAATGGCGGGGAGCAAGCGGAGAGCTTCCCCAGCCCCTCTACGGGGGAGCGGGTATGCCTTGTCCCTTACTTATTGAGGGGACTCGGATTTCCGATTCATCCGTTCCTCCGCGGGCTCCTGGAGTTTTCGGCCTCCAACTGCATAATTTCACCCCTACTTCCATTTTACACATCGCCGGCTATGTTGCCCTCTACGAGTTATTCCTAGGCCGCGAGGCTCATTTCGAGCTGTGGAAAAGGTTATTTTGCCTCGTCCCTCGCACACAGAAGGGGTCACTTTATCAAGTGGGCGGAGCCGAAATATGGCGCATCACCGAAACCGGATACCTCTCCGGTACTCCGAAGAAGACATCCGAAGACTGGCGTTCGGAATGGTTTTATATGGAGGACTTCCCCCTTCCGGACCCTGTTCGGCGGGGTCTTCCTGAGTTCAGCAATGCTCCTCTTAAGAAACGCCGAAGTTGGCTCCCATGGAGCCCCCAGGAGGAAGACAACGGAGAAGTCCTTTACCTGATGAACCGGATTAAAGCACTGGCTCAATCGGGATTGACAGTAATTGAGGTTATGTCAATATGCATAATGCGGGGAGTGCAACCACTTCAATATCGAGGGCACCCCTTGTGGTGTTTTAACGGGGAAGATGACGCCACCCGTTGCGGGCGTAAGGGTCCGGACAACGCTGCCGCCTTAGCAAAAATTCTGTCCAATTTTTTCAAGGGAGAGGAAGCGGAGTTCATCCGCATCAAGCCACGGGATGGATTCTCCATGTACAACCCTCCAAGCTGGGTGAGTTATATCTCCTTACTCCCATTCTTCCCGCATTCTATGTCGTAGGTACTCACCTTGCCATTTTGCGACAGGAACTGTGAAGAGCCATAAGGGAGGTCAGCAGCCCATCTACACAACTAGAGGACCCTGACCGGGCCCTCGGTCCCGGACTCGAAGAAGATCCAGACATATTCGTGGAGCTGATAGACCGGCAGTTCTATCAATTAAGCTATGATGACGCCATGGTGGCCATTACGGCCGACTATCCCGGACTGCTTCCTGCGTCGCACGTAAGAAAAACCAAAAATCCCAACTCCAAAAACTAGGATCCCCTTTTAGACACTTCACCTACCAAATATATATGGTGTTTGACAGGGAAGGCATTCGGGACGCCACGCCGAACCCGCAGCAACTCGCCAACAAGAGGAACCGAGGCCGGGCAGGCCAAAAAGGAAGGCGGTCAGGACGGAGACGCCGGCGCAGAGGTATGACATAAACCCCGCTCTGTGGTTGTCGTCTTTCTTGAAATGTAATGACGTCCATGTTTCTTTAACAAAAAAAACGCTCGCCAGAATATGTCCGGTGAGGCTGCTGATCACCCTTCCACCAGTCGGGCTCCAGGACCGGACATAGAGGCGGAAGCCGACATGGGGCGGACGCCGGATACTCTCCCTACAGAGGATGCAGATAGGCTATCCGCTACAAATTCAGAAGTGGAGAGCACCATGAATCATAGGCGACGCCGGGCCGTACTCCGTGACGCTTGCTTCTCACCAGAGGCATTTGATGCCTTCAATTCTGGAAAAGGCCTACCTCTGTGCTGCTCAAGATGGTCTAGCCAGAGCCACGAACCAGTATGTAAAGGATGTACGGGTAAGTAAATCTGACGATTATATGTATCAGTAGCCCCTGAGACTTGAAACAGTTAGCAAAACTGATTTAAGGATCATCTTATTTTGTAGGTTCTTACAGAGAAGAATAGTCGACTGTCACAGGAGCTAGAGGAATGCAAGACCCAACTTCGGGCCGCTGTTACCGCATTGAAGGAATCGAAAAAGTCCTCAGCTGGTAACATTTCTTTCAAAGAATGATAGGTACCATATAGTATGCGGCATGGCTGCAGGTCTAACAATAGATGTTTGCAGATGAATCCGGAGAGAATCCGGAGGAGCAGCACGCCGTACGACAGCTAAAGGCTGGCGAACGCGTGCTGACTGAGGTTAGGCGGGAGAAAAACAATCTCCAAGACGCCAATACCAAGCTGAGCGTGGAACTGAAAGATGTTCGAGCCCAGCTTGCGGACTCCGAGAAGGAGAATAAGCGGCTTCGATGCGGCATATTTAGTAAGTGCTTGAACGATCCCTTAATAAAGGGGACGGCGGAGAAGCTGGCTAACAGAGTTATTTCTGCACGTATGCTGACGGGTCGTCCCGCGGAGGAGATGCCCCGGTCTGCGGGTGATCTTTTATCCGAGCTCTCACAACTGCACGAACAAGTTCGGCAGGTGATGCAAGGCATTGCCCAGGCCTTGTGGCCCTCCGTCTCTCTGCCAGAAGGCGTTGGAGAGCTTTTGGAGAAGCTCAAGGGAGCACGACAGCGCTTCCGATTATGGAAGATGTCTGCCTGCCGTCAAGGTGCCAGGGAAGGCTGGGCCATGGTGAAGACACGGTATACCAAGGCTGACCCAAATCACATGGCCGAGGTCGGACCTGTGGGGCCCGATGGGAAAGAGATCCCCGTTAGCTTAGTCTATGGGCAAGTAGAATTAGCCGCAAAATATTCCCAATAGGATTGTAGGCTAGACCGCCTGTTGGATGGTATAGAAGAGGAATTTAGTCAGTCTACATGACTATGTAATTATAGTGACATGTATAATGCCTTCTAGCCGGATTGTAGATCATTTGTCATGGCGGACCTTTTCGCTTCAACCTCGGGACCCGATAGTCCGGAGTGTATCCGAATACCCGCTCAGTTATATAAGAACCGGGGTATGCGTGGAGACCAGGCGTAGGGGTCATTAGTGCTTGAACAGACAAGTTCCCAATTAGTTATGTTATATTACATGGGTAGTAAGAAACATCTTCCAGGGAGAATAGTTCCGTTAAGGGTTCCTTTCCCTGGGTACGCATGCCCTAAAGTGCATGTCCGGACTGCGAGAGGAAACGCAGGAAAAACATCTGGGGGCACATATGGAAAATAAATAAATAAAAATCATCTTTTGTTCACCGACCGAATATTCCCTTAAGAATGATAGCTTTCGGCTTCACCCAGTTTGAGGTACACATCCGGCTGACCCGGCAGTAACAATCGCAGAGGTGCTCCCCTTATTCCCTAGCCGAATTAACGGGAACGTAGGGCATAAATACAAGAGCCAGGCAACCCAGCTTGGCCAAAACTTAAGTCATATCGATGCATATAATGGCGAAGAAAAGGTACATGTGGAAGAATAACACATGTGCTGGGCATGAAGCCCAGATGGATAATTAAGCTTCTGTGTAAGAAGCCCCCAGGTATAATGAGCACGGTTAGCGCATCTATAATGTGCAAACGACGCACAAGTTGGCCTCTGAAGGCCTTAGAGAAAGAATAAAATAAAGAAAGAGAAAAAGGACAAGTAATGTATATGCAAAAAATGGACGGAGGAAGGATACGAACATAGAGTCCGGCACTAGGCGTAGAATCTTCGGAGCCTGGCTGCATTCCATGGGTTCGGCTCAAGTCGATTATTTGATGCATCCCGCAGACGGTACGCCCCATCGGTCAGAACTTGGTCAATAATGAAGGGACTTTCCCATTTGGGCTCGATCTTGGACTTTTTCTTCTCTGGCAGGCGTAGAACTAACTCGCCAACTTTATAAGTTTTGGCCCGTACTTCTCTGCTTTGGTATCTGCGAGCCTGTTGCTGATAAAATGCGAAATGGGCTTTTGCCATGTCGCGCTCCTCCTCCAGGGTGTCCAGACTGTCCTGCCGATCGAGCTCGGCCTCTCTTTCTTCGTACATGCGCACTCGAGGTGAGTCATGAATTATGTCACAGGGAAAAACTGCCTCCGCGTCGTACACCATAAAGAAGGGTGTATATCCGGTAGTGCGATTCGTCGTGGTCCGCAGCCCCCAGAGTACGGAGTCAAGCTCCTCTACCCAGTGCATGTTAGACTCCTTTAAGGACCTCACTAATCTGGGTTTAATGCCGCTCATGATAAGACCATTTGCTCGCTCAACTTGGCCGTTGGTTTGTGGGTGATAGACGCAAGCATAATCGAGCTTGATGCCCATGTTGCTGCACCCGAGTTTTACCTCGTCGGACGTGAAGTTTGTACCATTGTCAGTGATGATGCTGTGGGGGACGCCATAACGGTGTACAACCCCGGATATGAAGTCTATCACCGGTCCGGATTCAGCTGTTTTAACAGGTTTGGCTTCTATCCATTTGGTGAATTTATCTACCATGACCAATAAGTATTTTTTTCTTATGGGTTCCCCCTTTAAGGGCTCCAATCATGTCCAGCCCCCAGACCGCGAAAGGCCAGGTAATGGGGATTGTTTGGAGGGCGGTGGGTGGCATATGGCTTTGATTTGCAAAAAGCTGGCAACCAGCGCAGCGTTGGACCAAGTCCTGCGCGCCTGCCCGGGCCGTCGGCCAATAAAAACCTGTACGGAAGGCCTTGCTTACAAGGGCCCGGGCTACGGCGTGGTGGCCGCCGAGTCCGGCGTGAATTTCTGCCAAAAGCGTCCGCCCTTTCTCTTCAGAGATGCACCTTTGAAGGACTCCGGTAGTGCTTTTCTTATATAGCTCTCCCTCGTGGACCCTGTAGGCTTTAGATCGCCGCACTATGCAGCGTGCCTCATTTTGGTCCTCGGGAAGTTCCTGCCTAGTTAGGTAGGCCAGGAATGGTTCTGTCCATGGGGCGATGACGGCCATTATTACGTGGGCTGAAGGTGTTATTTCGGTGGTAGAGCCTCCGATTATGTCAGAGTGTTCGGTATCGGGTGTTTTGGCCGGGTCCGGACTATTGTTACAGGTGTCCCCTTCCCATACCACCGATGGCTTAAACAACCTCTCCAAAAAGATGTTGTGGGGGGGGGACCACGTCGCGTTTTGCGCCAATGCGGGCGAGGATATCTGCCGCCTGATTGTTTTCCCGAGCCACATGGTGGAATTCGAGCCCCTCGAACCGAGCTGACATCTTTAGGATGGCGTTTCGATAGGCCGCCATCTTCGGATCCTTGGCATCAAAGTCTCCATTTATTTGGGATATTGCGAGGTTTGAATCCCCACGCACCTCCAGGCGTTGAATGCCCATGGAGACTGCCATCCGAAGACCATGCAATAGAGCTTCGTATCCGGATGCGTTGTTGGAGTCTGTATACAGTATCTGCAGTACGTACTGAATGGTGTCTCCTGTTGGGGACGTCGGGACGATGCCAGCCCCTAGACCAGCCAGCATTTTAGAACCGTCGAAGTGCATTATCCAATTGGAGTATGCGTCGTACTCTTTAGGGAGTTCGGCTTCCGTCCATTCGGCGACAAAGTCGGCCAATACTTGCGATTTAATGGCTCGCCGAGGTTTGTATGTTATCTCGAACGGGAGGAGCTCAATGGCCCATTTGGCTATCTGACTCGTAGCGTCATGATTGTTTATGATATCATTAAGTGGCACTTCCGAGGCTACTGTAATCGAACACTCTTGAAAGTAGTGTCGCAGCTTCCGGGATGCCATGAATACCGCATAGGCTATCTTTTGATAATGTGGGTACCGTGATTTGCATGGAGTGAGGACAGTGGATACATAGTATACCGGCTTTTGAAGAGGGAATTTATGCCCGTCAGCTTCTCGTCCGACGACGAGCACTGCACTTACAACTTGATGAGTTGTCGCAATGTACAACAACATTGGTTCGCCAATGTTTGGCGCGACCGGGATTGGGTTGGTTGCCGGTATGGCTTTTATTTCTTCCAATCCGGCTGTGGCGGCGTCCGTCCACTCGAAGTGTTCGGTGCGCTGAAGGAGGCAATAAAGGGGTAATGCCTTTTCTCCTAAGCGGGAGATAAAGCGGCTTAGAGCCACCACACATCCAGTTAGTTTCTGGATTTGTTTGAGGTCCGTTGGGATAGCCAACTGTGATAGAGCTCGGATGTTGGCCGGATTAGCTTCAATTCCTCTACTGGAGACAATGAAGCCCAGGAGCTTTCCGGCTGGTACGCCGAAAACACATTTTTCCAGATTGAGCTTGATGTCGTATGTTCGGAGGTTGTCGAACGTGAGCCTCAAGTCGTCTATTAGAGAGTCGACGTGTTTGGTTTTAACGACCACATCATCTACGTATGCCTCTACTGTTTTGCCGATCTGTTTCTCCAGACATGTCTGGATCATGCGCTTATATGTTGCGCCGGCGTTTTTGAGCCCAAAAGGCATTGTGTTGAAACAGAAGGGGTCGTATGGTGTGATAAATGCCGTTGCGGCTTGGTCGGACTCCGCCATCTTGATTTGGTGGTAGCCGGAGTATGCATCGGGGAAACACAATGACTCATGTCCTATGGTAGCATCGATAATTTGATCGATGCGGGGGAGGAAGAAGGGATCCTTTGGGCAAGCCTTGTTGAGGTCCTTGAAATTGACACATAGGCGCTAGGATTTGTCCTTCTTTGGTACCATCACCAAGTTTGCTAGCCAGTCTGGGTGTTTTATTTCTCTAATGAATCCGGCCTCCAATAACTTGGCTAGTTCCTCTCCCATAGCCTGTCTCTTAGGTTCAGAGAAACGCCGAAGAGCCTGCTTGACCGGCTTGAATCCCTTTAGGATATTGAGGCTGTGCTCGGCCAGCCTGCGTGGGATTCCTGGCATGTCTAAGGGGTGCCAGGGGAATATGTCCCAATTCTCACGCAGGAACTCTCGTGGTGCGGTGTCCACGGCGGGGTTTAATTGTGCCCCGATGGAGGCTGTTTTTGTAGGGTCCGTTGGGTGGACTTGGAATTTGACTATTTCGTCCGCTGGTTTAAAAGAGGTGGACTTGGATCTTTTGTCAAGTATTACGTCGTCCCTGTCCACCATGGAGCGTAGCGCAGTTAATTCCTCGGCCGAAAGGGCTTCGGATAATGCCTCGAGGGCCAATGCGGCTGTTTTTTTCGGCACGGAGTGCTGTGTCCGGATCACTAGCGAGAGTGATGATTCCGTTGGGCCCAGGCATTTTGAGCTTCATGTACCCATAATGGGGTATGGCTTGGAAGATCGTGAACGCCTCCCGTCCTAAAAGGGCGTGGTATCCACTACTGAACGGGGCCACTTGGAATGTAATTCCTTCGGACCTATAGTTCTCCGGCGTGCCGAATACCACATCTAGTGTGATTTTCCCAGCACAACGTGCTTCCCTACTGGGGATGATTCCTATGAAGGTTGTGCTGCTTTGCTCAATGCGGTTCCAGTCTATTTCCATTTTTTGAAGAGTTTCCTCATAGATGAGGTTTAATCCACTGCCGCCGTCCGTGAGTACTTTGGTGAGTCAAAAGCCGTCCATAATTGGATTGAGGACCAGTGCGGTTGGTGCTCGGGCAGTTCAGAATTTAGGTTTGTCACTGGCATTGAAGGTAATAGCCGTGTCACTCCATGGATTCATTTCTGCTACGTGGCAGATTTCGGCGAGGCAGCGGAGTGTTCGCTTGCGCCTATTATTTGATGTGAAGGTTTCAAAAACTGTTAATACCGTATTGTTATCCATGGGATGGTGCTCTATGACATTTGGGATAAGAAGATCCTCACCACTTTTGGCCACCTGCCGGAGTATCCAACATGCTCTAAGGCTGTGCGTTGGTATGGTATCCGCTGTGCTATGAATTTTGCAGGGTCCGTTAAGCCATCCCTCCAATACGGTTCCATGCCCTGTGGAGGGTTTTTGTTTCTTTGCAACTAACTCAGGTGTCTTATGATAGTGCACCCTTTTACTTTGGACTGGGTGTATATTCTGAGCCGGATTATCCCAAAATTTCGTTTCGGTTTTCCAGGCGCTTTCCATCGCACAGTACTTTCGTACTATGGACGCCAAGTCAGTGAAGCGTGATATGTCATGGCGACTTAAGGCGTTAAGGATTCCCTTGTCTGTGCAATTATTGCAGAAAAATGAGACTGCGTCTTCCTCGCGATAGTCCTTAACCTTGTTCATCACAAGGACGAATCTGGCCCAATAATGATGTACTGTTTCATGGGGCTCTTGCTTGATGTAGGAAAGATCATTTATGTCTGGGTGGGTGGGTGGAATTGAGTCCTAACCCCTACCCAATCTGAGACCCAGGGGCTGAGGTGTTTCCAATATTGGAATTTTGGGTTCCGGTATGTTGCCCGATAAGTCTGGCCCGCTGCCTGACTCTAGGTTCAGGGCTTGGGTGATGTCCTCCCGTAAACGGGTATCCGGCTCGGAGAGCTCAGGAATCTGGACATAGTTAGTCCTCAAGATAGAAGAAGAATCGCCGCATTGTTCCTCCACCACCGCAACATGATGGGTGACCGGTGGAGAGTTAATCTCCCTTTGATCGGGTTTAAGCCCAATCCGATCATAGTCCATAGCGACTCCCAAGGCGGCGATGCGATCCAAGAGCTCGTTTAGGGAAGAGAGCTCCATTGGATCCATCTGCTCGGTGAATTCCGAGCCGATGTGGAGGTTGTTTTCGATGACCCGAGAAGTCATCGTCAGGGCAGCAGCCGAACGGGCGGTCATGATGAAACTGCCTAGCCGGAGAGTTTGGCCGACAGCCAGGGCTCCCCCGGCGGTGATGTTGTTCTTAACAACGAGACGAGGCATCCTTCCTTATGGTGACGGCACAGAGGAACTCTCAATGAAAGCACCAATGTCGGTGTCAAAACCAGTGGATCTCGGGTAGGGGGTCCCGAACTGTGCGTCTAAGGCGGATGGTAACATGAGGTAGGGGACACGATGTTTTACCCAGGTTCGGGCCCTCTTGATGGAGGTAAAACCCTACGTCCTGCTTGATTATTCTTGATAATATGACTAGTACAAGAGTTGATCTACCACGAGATCGGAGAGGCTAAACCCTAGAAGCTAGCCTATGGTATGATTGTATGTTGTCCTACGGACTAAAACCCTTCGGTTTATATAGACACCGGAGGGGGCTAGGGTTACAGAAGGTCGGTTACAAAGGAGGAGATATACATATCCATATTGCCTAGCTTGCCTTCCACGCCAAGTAGAGTCCCATCCGGACACGGGACGAAGTCTTCAATCTTGTATCTTCATAGTCCAATAGTCCGGCGAAAGGATATAATCCGGCTGTCCAGATACCCCCTAATCCAGGACTCCCTCAGATGTAATAAAAGATTTGATATGAAAATAATATGATTTATGGATAAACTAGTGCATTTTTTTCTGGCGTGGTAGTACTCCGTAAAGCCACAGGATCAATAAAGAAAGAAATGTGTTATTCATGACGGTCCATAGAAGGGAGCTGGAACAAATAAATTGAGTTTTGTATGATCGTCACCACAAGGGTATGAAGGAAGAAGTACTATTGGATTTAAAGGAGATGTAATGTTGGAATATGGAATGATAATCCTCGAAAATATGAGTTAAAATTGTACAAGAGTGAAGTGGGCCATAACCCACAGGCCCAGGAGTTAATAAGAAGCAAGCACACTCTTGCTGAAGGAAGATATTTTGGAAGAAAACTCTGAGTTAATCAGCCGACATTTTAAGGAGGATACGAAAACCCGAGATTTGTGAAGAAACGTTAGATGTTTTGTTCATCTTGCAGAAACAATGGATTTATTCGAACTCAGTACGTCGACAAGAGAAATTCTGCAATGCGTGTGAGCATGCCCAAGTGTTAGAATACGTGATTCGGTGTCTGCATAGGTAGTAATGGTTCAAGTACGGGATGGATTGGCCCCCATACCGGAGACTTCTATCAAGAACTATCATATTTTGATGGAAAATCAAAGAGCCTTGAAAACCTTAGAAGAGTGTCGACACGTCAAGCCATAAAACCATAGAATGGTAGGACGATGGAACCCTTTACAGGCAACCGTTGCCAATCGTAGGATATACGATGAGATTCAACCCCGGCCATTTTTACTGCAGGAGAAGCCATAAATTGTTGACCGCCAGGAGGCTCCGATAGTTTGTTAATATTGACGACAGACATGTCATATACAAAGACCCACTCTTCGGAAGAACCTCACTAGGATTGAGAGGACACAAGATTTTGACGAAAAAGGTCATGCCCCTACTGGGAGAGCACCAGTGAAAGAGTTATTCTAGGGAATATGAGAAGACCGACACCGTCAACCCAAAGGAATGAGCACATGAGTTTTGGACGGAACCATAACCCTGCTTTTAAATGTGGTAGCACATTAGACCATTCCAATCAATGGCATTGCTAGTAGACCCCAAACCCTAACCTTTTCTTGCTAGCCTCTTCGAATCTCGAGGATGAGATTCATTTTAAGTATGGTAGGTTTGTAACATCCCAAAATTCTAAATTTTGGAATGTTATGTTAAATAAATATTTATGATTGTTTGTTTGATTTTTGTGTGAAATTGAGTGGCATTTGGAAATTTCAGAGACATTTGAATTTTATTTGAATTTGGATTCAACTTGGCATTCGAAATTTATTTCATATACCCCTCACAAATACTTGTTTAAAAGTATGAGAGGAGCTAACATGACACTCCAAAAGTTAGGAGAAATTAATGCCACAAGTTTTTGAATTCAAATTGGAGTTTATTTGGAATAAAAAAATGTTTTTTTGTTTGGATTTTTGCCTCTGGAAAAATGTTCACGTTGTAGGGTTTATTTTTCTGATTTTATTGATATATATATGTCCTATATAAAAATACTATAGTTTTCTCTATATTTAGTTTTCTCTCTTTGTGTTTTTTTCAAAAAAAGGAAAAGAAACCCCCGAGCTGGCCAGGCCAACCGGCCCAGCTAGCCACCCGACGCAGCCCAGCTAGCCACCCGACGCAGCCCAGCCGCGCGCACACCCGAGCCGTCTCCGCTTCGGTCGCCCGACCGAACCCTCCGCTCCCTCTCTCACTGACCGCGGGGCCCGCCCTCATCTCTTTCCCCTCGCCCACGCCATGCCGCACCAGAGCGCGACCACCGCCTCCTGACACCGCGATCTTCTCAGGATCGCGATCCCGTGTCGCCCCCTCCTCCAAGACCTTGCCCTATATAAACCCCTCGGCCTCCTCTCTCGATCCCCCTAAAACCCTAACCCCGAAAGCCACCACCGCCCACGCCCTCGCCGAACGCATCTCGCCGCCGCCGCCTCGGCTCGCCGCCACTCCCGACGCTGGTGAGCACTCTCTGCCCTCCCAGCATCATCACCCGAACCGCCACCTCCTCCCGCACCTCTTTGACATCCTCTCTCCGCCCAGGGATCGCCGGAGTCGCCGCCTTGAGCATTACCACTCGTCGCCGGAGTTGCAGAGCACCAGGAGCCCCGCCGAGTTCGTTCCACTCGTCTCCGTCGTCCCCGACCGCAGCAACTGCCACTCTCGACCTCGCCTCGCTCCGCCATCTCCCCGACATCACCGTCGTCGCCCCGGACCACCGGAGCCGCTGCGCTGTCGCCGCCCGAGCCACCGTCGTCCATCGTCGCCGTTGAGTTACTGTAAGCCGCCGGAACTCCCCACCACCGTTGGATCGCGCATGAACGGCCTAGATTAGATCACACGAAGGGTTAGGTTTATTTGTTTAGATCGGTTTTAGTTCGGTCTTTTTCCAGTTTAGTTACGGTTTTTTAATTCATCGAACCGGTCGGTTATTCTGTTTAGCCGCGGGCGCATTTTAGTTAGTGTTCGCCTGAGCGTTAGATAGGCCCAGTAGCGCCTGTTTTTTTCATTTCTCTTTTTAAAACAGAATAGTTCTATTCTTGTAAAGTCTATATCTTTTAGGTTGTTTAATATTTTTAGTTGATTCTTTTTTTGTTAGTTTACAAATTTCTTGTAGTTTCTGTAGAAAATAGATTCGGCCATGTTTTAGTTTTTAAAAATTGTTTTATATTAGTTTTAGTTCAGATTGCTTTCTGTAGTATTAGAGGGTGAACTTTTATTTACAGAAAAATAGAATGTTTTATTTTTTTGTTACTAGTTTTGTTTTAAGCATAATTTGAGTTTTAATTTAGCTTTTATTGTGTTTCCTTTTGCTAGTAAAACTTTATGAAAAATATTTTATGTTAACTTAGTTGATTTAAATTTCTTTTTTCTGTTAAAATTATTAGTTTAGTATTTTCTTTGTTATGTTTTGCTTAGGAAAAAACTATTTTGTGATATGTCTTAGAGTTTTCTTTTGTAGTTTTGTTGTGTAGTTTTCCTTTGTTCTTATTTGGTGTCCCTGGTTGTTTGCAATTTATTTGTTGGTTTATTATGAGTGTTAGAATTGCTTGCTAGTATGTTTGCTTATATGAATGCTATGTTTGACTATATAGATTTTCAACGGAGTGACGAATAGTTCTATCAAGTCTTTATTCTGAGAGTGTTGTTATCTTCATCAAGTAATACCAGGCAAGTTCACTTTGACCATGTTTTTCATACCTATGTTTTATTTGCATGTAGTAGCACCCTGTCAATAATCCCTCCAGTAGTGATATTGAATTCTTGTAGTTGAGTAGAATGCATGATGTAGGAACCCATCTCCCTGTTATCAAGCCCGGGATGTTATATAGTTTTAATGCTATGCTATAGTAGACGGGGTTTGGTATTAGTGCATGAGAGTGGTGTGAAGAAGGAGGACTCTACGTCAATGGCGATAACTTCATGATGGCACCGGCAAGGACTGCATCTTCAGGACTCCTCAAGATTTCAAGACTCGAGACAAGAATTCAATACACACTACTGGGTGAAGGACGGTTGACGGGCACCCTGGAGAAACCAGTGGTTGGACGAGATGCATGGAGAAGCGCCATGACATCTTGCGGAAAGCTTCACCCAGACTCAAAGAGACGGAAGAATACTTCATGTCCGGAAGCTTACCTATGCAACGGCAAGTCACTATGGGCTCTGGCTTGGTTGACCTTAGTTGTGACTTTGGTAGGGACGGTGCTAGAAGATGTAGAACTACGGTAGGATTGGATGAGCACCGGACAGTGGTCAGAGGAACTCTTCGGAAGACCATGTTTCGGTCATCTTGTTCTCAAACACCCTAAAGTGCGAGAATGTAAAGAGAGGGATCAAATCTTGCGGGTAAAGTGTACAAACCTCTATAGAGGGTTAAAACCTAATCGATTAGCCGTGTCCCCGGTTACGGACAACTTGAGCCTCTGGACTTGGATCTATCTCAGAACTCTCAACACCGGACTGATAAATTAATTGTGGGCAACTTATGATGATTTGGGCTATGAGACATCGGTTGGTGGAACCATGTCATGATAGAAAACAACGTAGTACAGACTCCGGATAATTCCTTTGATGTAGGGAAAATAAAACCAGCTTTTATGCAAACAAAACTCAGATACAAAGCCACAAAGCCATATTGCATATAGTATAGTTTATCATTTGTTTTCTATTATTGTGATCTTGCCAGTACATTCAATGTACTGACCTACACGGCTGCAACGTATCATGTTGCGGATATTTCTTCGACGAGTAAGAGTTACGATACAGGGTTACGGTCTACACTCAACTTGCTGATGGCATTGATGGGACTCCACACCCGATTGTTTGTTTCTGCTGTGACTTATGAGGTATATGTCAGTTTTACGTTATTTATACATGTGATTACACTTTGATATATACATTGATGTACTGTGTGTGCCAGCATACCGATCCAGGGATGGCACAGATACACAGAGGCTTGATCGTCTAAGGTCGGGTCGCTACACTGAGATGGGATCCATGTATTAGAACAAAGTATGGACTTTGATTGACTTGCCCGATGATCGGTGAGCCATTAAGAATAAATGGATTTTCAAGAGGAAGACGGACACTGATAGTAGTGTTACTATCTATAAAGCTCGAATTGTCGCAAAAGGTTTTTGACAAGTTCAAGATGTTGACTACGATGAGATTTTCTCACTCGTAGTGATGCTTAAGTCTGTCCGAATCATGTTAAAAATTGCCACATTTTATGAAATCTAGCAAATGGATGTCAAAACTGCATTCCTTAATGGATTTCTTAAAGAAGAGTTGTATATGATGCAAGAAGAAGGTTTTATCAATCCTAAAGGTGCTAACAAAGTGTGCAAGCTCCAGCGATCCATCTATGGACTGGTGCAAGCATCTCGGAGTTGGAATATATGCTTTGATAAAGTGATCAAAGCATATGGTTTTATACAGACTTGCGGTAAAGCTTGTATTTACAAGAAAGTGAGTGGGAGCACTACAGCCTTTCTGATAAGTATATGTGAGTGACATATTGTTGATCGGAAATGATGTAGAATTTTTCTAGAAAGCATAAAGGAGTGCTTGAAAGGAGTTTTTCAAAGAAAGACCTCGGTGAAGCTACTTACACATTGAGCATCAAGATCTATAGAGATAGATCAAGACGCTTGATAAGATTTTTCATTGAGTACATACCTTGACAAGATTTTGAAGTAGTTCAAAATGGAACAGTCAAAGAAGGAGTTCTTGCCTGTGTTGCAAGGTGTGAAGTTGAGTAAAGACTCAAAACCCGACCACGACAGAAAATAGAAAGAGAATGAAAAGTCATTCCCTTTGCCTTAGTCATAGGTTCTATAAAGTATGCCATGTTGTATACCAGTCCTATTGTATACTTTAGCATGATTTTGGCAAGGGAGTACAATAGTGATCTAGCAGTAGATCACTAGGCAGCGGTCAACATTATCCTTAGAGGATTAAGGAAATATTTCTCGATTATGGAGGTGATAAAAGAGTTCATCGTAAAGAGTTACGTCGATGCAAGCTTCTGACACCAATCTAGATGACTCTAAATCTCGATCTAGATACATATTGAAAGTGGGAGCAATTAGCTAGAGTAGCTCTATGCAGAGTATTGTAGACATAGAAATTTGCTAAATACATACGGATCTAAATATTGCAGACCCGTAGACTGAACTTCTCTCACAAGCAAAACATGATCACTCTGTGGGTGTTAATCACATAGCGATGTGAACTAGATTATTGACTCTAGTAAACCCTTTGGTATTAGTCACATGAAGATGTGAACTCATCACATGACGATGTGAACTAGATTATTGACTCTAGTGCAAGTGGGAGACTGAAGGAAATATGCCCTAGAGGCAATAATAAAGTTGTTATTTATATTTCCTTATATCATGATAAATGTTTATTATGCATGCTAGAATTGTACTAACCGGAAACTTAGTACATGTGTGAATACATAGACAAACAAAGTGTCCCTAGTATGTCTCTACTTGACTAGCTCGCTAATCAAAGATGGTTATGTTTCCTGACCATAGACATGTGTTGTCATTTGATGAACGGGGTCACGTCATTAGAGAATGATGTGATGGATAAGACCCATCCGTTAGCTTAGCACTATGATCGTTTAGTTTGTTGCTATTGCTTTCTTCATAACTTATACATGTTCCTATGACTATGAGATTAGGCAACTCCCGAATACCAAGGAACACTTAGTGTGCTATCAAACGTCACAACGTAACTGGGTGATTATAAAGATGCTCTACAAGTGTCTCCGATGGTGTTTGTTGAGTTGGCATAGATCGAGATTAGGATTTGTCACTCCGATTGTCGGAGATATCTCTGGACCATCTCGGCAATGCACATCACTATAAGCCTTGCAAGCAATGTGACTAATGAGTTAGTTACGGGATGATGCATGATACATCTCCAACGTATCTATAATTTAGGAACTATTCATGCCATGTTTACAATAGTTTTATATGATTTTAGTATGATTTGATTAGAACTAACCCGGACTGATGCCATTTTCAGCAGAACTACCGTGGTGTTGTTTTTGTGCACAAATAAAAGTTCTCGGAATGCGATGAAAATCAACGGAGAATTTTTCTGGAAAATATAAAAAATACTGGAACAAAAATCTACCGGAGGGGAGTCCCGTGGGCCCCACGAGGGTGGGGGGCGCGCCCCTGTGCCTCGTGGACTACCCGTGGGGCCCCTTGACTTGTTCTCGACGCCAACCTCTCCTATAAATACCCAAACCCCCAGAAATTAACCTAGATTGGAAGTTCCACTGCCGCAAGCCTCTATAGCCACGAGAAATCAATCTAGGCCCTCTCTGGCAACCTGCTGGAGGGGGCCATTATCACCGGAGGGCATGGAGGAGGATCCCGGAGGGGCCATCATCACCATGAATGCCAAGGACCAGAGGGAGAACCTCTCCCCATCCAGGGGGAGGCCATGGAGGAGGAAGCACAAGGGGGAGAACCTCTCCTCCTCTCTCTCGGTGGCACCGGAGTGCCATCGGGAGGGGAATCATCGCCGCGGTGATCGTCTTCATCAACATCACCATCCTCATCTCTTTTACGCGGTCCACTCTCCCGCACCCCGTTGTAATCCCTACTTGAACATGGTGCTTGATGCCACATATTATGATCCAATGATGTGTTGCCATCCTATGATGTTTGAGTAGATATCCTTTGTCTTTGGGTTGATTGATGATCTAGATTGGTACGAGTTGTATGTTTTATTTTGGTGCTGTCCTATTGTGCCCTTTGTGTCACGCAAGCGTGAGGGATTCCCGCTGTAGGGTGTTGCTATACGTTCATGATTCACTTATAGTGGGTTGCTTGAGTGACAGAAGCATAAACCCGAGTAAGGGGGTTGTTGCATATGGGATAAAGGGGACTTAATGCTTTAATGCTATGGTTGGGTTTTACCTTAATGATCTTTAGTAGTTGCGGATGCTTGCTAGAGTTCCAATCATAAGTGCATATGATCCAAGAAGAGAAAGTATGTTAGCTTATACCTACCCCTCATATGAAATTGCAATGACGACTATCGGTCTTGTTAACAATTGCCTAGGACAGTTCCGCACACCGACCCATCATTATTCCACACTCGCTATTTATAATATTTAGTAATATATTCTAACTTTATGATAACAACACCTACTTTCATATTTTAGCTCTCCGATACCATGCAAAGTTACCCTCTTCATACCCACAACGTAGTTTTATTTCTCGTTTCTAGTTGGAAGCAAACGTTCGGTGTATGTAGAGTCGTATGAGTGGCAGATAGGGCTTGAGAGAATATTGATCTTACCTTTAGCTCCTTGTGGGTTCGACACTCCATACTTATCACTTCCACCATTGGGAATTGCTACGATGATTCCCTGCACTTGGGGATTATCAATGCATTACGGAACGAGTAAAGAGACTTGCCAGTAACGAGACTGAACTAGGTATTGAGATACCGACGATCAAATCTCAGGCAAGTAACATACCGATGACAAAGGGAACAACGTATGTTGTTATGCGGTTTGACAGATAAAGATCTTCGTAGAATATGTAGGAACCAATATGAGCATCCAGGTTCCGCTATTGGTTATTGACTGGAGATGAGTCTCAGTCATGTCTACATAGTTCTTGAATCCGTAGGGTCCGCACGCTTAAAGTTCGGTGACGATCGGTATTATGAGTTTATGTGTTTTGATGTACCGAAGGTTGTTCGGAGTACCGAATGTGATCACGGGCATGACGAGGAGTCTCGAAATGGTCGAGATGTAAAGATCGATATATTGGATGACTATGTTTGGACATCGGAATGGTTCCAGATGAGTTCGGGCATTTACCGGAGTACCGGGAGGTTACCGGAACCCCCCGGGAAGTATATGGGCCTTATTGGGCCATAGTGGGAGAGAGGAGAAGGAAGCCTAGGAAGGGCCCCCCAAGCCCAATCCGAATTGGGTGCCCCCCCCCCTTTTCCTTCCTCTCCTAGTCCAACTAGGGAAGGGGGGAATCCTACTCCCGGTGGGAGTAGGACTCCTCCAGGGCGCGCCATAGAGGGCCGGCCCTCCCCCTGCTCCACTCCTTTATATACGAGGGAGGGGGGAACCCCATAGATAGAGAAGTTGATCATTGATCCCTTAGCCGTGTGCGGTGCCCCCCTCCACCATAATCCACCTCGGTTATATCATCGTAGTGCTTAGGTGAAGCCCTGTGACGGTAGCTTCATCATCATCGTCATCACGCCGTCGTGCTGACGAAGCTCTCCCTCGACACTCAGATGGATCGAGAGTTCGTGGGATGTCACCGAGCAGAACGTGTGCATATCACGGAGGTGCCGTACTTTCGGTACTAGGATCGGTCGGATCGTGAAGACGTACCTACATCAACCGTGTTGTCATAACGCTTCCGCTTACGGTCTACGAGGATACGTGGACAACACTCTTCCCCTCTCGTTGCTATGCATCCCCATGATAGATCTTGCATGTGCGTAGGATTTTTTTTGAAATTACTGTGTTCCCCAACAGGGCCTCCATGACCGCTGTCGGGGGCCACGCCGCCCGTACCTTGGGTTCGTCCGTCGGTCGTGTTGACCAGCTTACCTAGAGAGTCTTTTTCCCAAGCCCTTGCTCCGGGGTTTTTTCTCCCCCCCCCCCCGGTCATCTTGATCAGAGGTTTATTTTTGGTTTTCCGATCTACGATCGGTTTGCGTCTCCCGCTGCCGCCGTTGACACCCGTGCGCCACTACCCCAACATTGGCGCGACCGGCCGGCCTCTTCACTGATCCGACGGCCTCATGTGACAGGCGGCCCCTAACGGTCATCGTCCACGCGTCTGCCCGCCTATCACCCCGACCCGGCGGCCTCGCGCGATGCGGTCCATCACATCCGCCATTTGCGCGCCAGGTCGCCCATCGACCTACGTCGGTTGTCGCCTCCCTACTCCGACCAAGACTCGTGCATCGCCCCGACCCGGCGGCCTCACGCCATGCGGCGGCCTATCACAACTATTGTTCACGCGCCAGGCCACCCGTCGCTCCGCCGCGCCTGTACGGCCGCCCTGCCGACCGTCGTCGCCGGCTTCATCTCGAACTCCGTCGTCACCCCGCCTCCACCGTGCGGTGTCCCCAACCTCGTGCGCAATCAGATTGATCACCCGCCCGTCGCCGCGGTCAGCCTCATCTATGTTGTGCGACCGACTTGGCCCGTCAGTTGCGCGTGCCTTCGCAGGTTCCGTGAAGATCGTCCCCGAGTTCAGTGCACGCCTCCACCGATCAAGCGAGGGGTTGCCGCCGCATCGCCCCGTCGGGCCGAAGCACCGCCGCCCCATGGTTCTCCTCACGGCTACATCGACTCGCGCGCCGCCACTGGGTCGCGCCTTCAAGCCGTAGTGCCATGATACGCGGTCCCCGCCGCTTCCCCGAGGCTGTCCCCACGGTTCCATCGACCCGTGCTCCGCCGCTGCACCACTCCTTCAGGCTGTAGCGTCGCGGCCGACGGTCCCCACAACCACCCCGAGGTCTTCCGCCGTCGCCCCGACCTGCCCGCTGCTGCTGCGTCGCCACTTCGAGCCGTAGCGCCGCGACCCGTGGTCCACTGCCATCCTCGTGCGTCGACCTCTTGTGGTATGCACCACGCCGCCTCCCTTGGCATGGGAACGCCCCCGTCTGCGTCGGTCTTCGTCACGCTATTGGGTTCCTTGCCTACTTCGAGCACCGCCATCGCGCTACTAACCTAGCCGCCGCCGCCACCCGTCCATCCCCTTCGTCTTCATCCAAGCACCAGCCCGTCGCCAGCGTCGCCATTATCTACCCCGACCACTTCATCTACTCCGTCCATCGTTGGTGACATCGGCCCCCATGTCGCTCGGCTCCACAACCATCATCGAGTCTTCTTCTCAGCTGGCCCCTTCGATTCCTAGACATGGCGTACAACTCGTGCAGGTCCCTCATCTACGCATGCCCGGTGCTGGCAACACCAATGTGTGTCTTCATCCATGACGTGTCCTCGGGCCTGGCAAGCCTGGTCAGCGGTTCGTCAACTTCGTCTCCGTCCGTCTACGCATGCCCGGTGCTGTTAACACCGACGCGTGCCTTCGTCTATGACGTGTCCCCGGGTTTGGCAAACTCGGCGGGACGCCTCTTCAACACTGTCCTCTACCCGGCACACACTACTTCGACACCACTCCGCCCATGACTAACTCGGCGCCTCCTTGCGCTCACGGCTCCACGACGACTTCCTCGACACCGGCTACCCCGTCTCGACATCAACCACGGCGTTCTTCGCACAACAACCTCGAACGCGGCTACACCACCTACGCTCTCAGCTACTTCGGCAAACAGCACAAAGGGCTACCGCCTTGCTTGAGCAACCTCGTCGGTTTCCACTCCAGCCACGACTCTGCGATGTATCGACCATTACGACTGTTGGGGGTGTCCAATCTCACCGTCTGCGTCGCTACCGTTGTGACTACAGTGGGATGTTGAGTATACTGATTATTAGGAAAGCCGATATAGACTAGGATTTGTTCCTACCTTGTATTGTACTCCAAGTTGATCATTGTACTCCTATATATATGCCCATGAGGCTCAAGCAATACAATCAATGATTCCACCAATCCCTCTCTATCCCTTCTAACAGGCTACATACCCTTTCGCATGGAAACCACAATTCTTCCTCGAAGATGGTATGGTTTCTAAGCAGTGTACATGCCTACTTTTGTGAAACATTCTAACACAATTACCACAACATACTAGGTCATATCATGACACCATGCCAAGTTTCATGCTTTTCAGACTTCATTTACATTTTCTAGAATTTAAAAACCAGTGAACTCCATGTTTACGTGGTTCACTCTTGCCACAGAGATCTTTGCAATTTATTTTCATGTCTGTATAAGGCATGCAAATATAATAAAGACCCTAAATATGATTTTTCTTAAACCATTTTTGTGCACTATTTCATCTACTCATATTTCAAATTTGAATTATATCCACTAAAAACTTAGAAATGCACTCGATGACTAAAATATAGAAAATGAGCCCCGATAAATGTCAAATTTGAACATGGAGTATGCCATGTTTTTGTTGAGTCTAGAAAAAGTTTCAAGACAACAATGAAGGAATTGACAATTCTCCTTCAAAGTTGATGCGTTTACTCTTGAAACCACAATTCTTGCTCGAAGATGGTCTGGATTTTAAGCAATGTATATGCTAAGTTTTTTCAAACCTAGTCAACTTTTTACCACAACATGTTGAGGTCATATCATGATACCATACCAAATTTTACGTTTTTCAGACTTCGTTTGCAATTTCTAGAATTATAAAATCCAATAAACTCCATGTTTGTAACCGACTCTTTCCATAGAGGCCTTTGTTTTTTTTTCATTGCTTGTATAAGACATACAAATATAGTCAAGACCAAAAATATAAATTTTTAAACCATTTTTATGCCCTAATTCATTATTTGTACTTAAAATTAGAATTATATCCATTAAATGCCTAGACATTCACACAATGACTTAAACATAGCAAATGAACCCCAAAGAATGCCAAATTTGAACTTCATTGACTGTATGTTGTAATTTGATTATAGAAAAAAATCAAGGTCAAACGATGAAGGGAAATTTAATTCTCCTTCAAACGCATTCCCTCTCGTAACCATGATTTTCCTAAAACGATGTAACCGTCTCTAAGGAGTATACATGACAACTTTTGTGAAATCTTCTCAATTTTATACTACAACATAATAAGGTCATATCATGACACCATGCCAAGGTTCGTGTTTTTCATACTTCATTTAATATAAAAAAACATTAAACTCAATGTTTGTGGTTGAACCTTGCCACAAATATCTTTGAAATTTCTCTCATTTTTTGTATAAGGCATACAAATATACACAAGACCCTAAATATGATTTTTTTTTTGTAACATTTTTGTGCACTATTTCATGCACTCATAATTTTGAATTATATCCATTAAACACCTAAAAATGTACTTAATGACTTACATATAGCAAATGAACCCTGAAGAATGTTGAAACTGAACACGAATGATGATACGTTGTAGGTTGAGTGTAGAAAAAAAATTCAAGGTCAAATGATGAAGTAAAGGTGAATTCTACTTCCAACGCAAGACATCACCCACGATTGCATTTTTCAAACTGTGTGCGATGGAAGACTAGAGAACACACATTTTTTGAAAAACCCATGTGCTATGTGTGGCACACGGTTACTTTTTAAAACACGGTTGTTGTTTTTTCTTAAAAAAATTATGCAATGATAGGGTACATCACACACACACAATTTTGCAAAAATATGTGCAATGTATCACACACTGTTCCATTTCTGAAACCGTGTGGGATGATAGGCTACATCACACACATTTTTTTACAAAAGCCCGTGTGCAAGGCATCACATACGGTTGCGTTTTAAAAACTGGTTGGTATGATAGATCACGCCGCACACACATTTTCTGTAAAACCATGTGCAATGCATCACATGTTTACGGTTTTATAATCATGATCGATGATAGGACACACTGCACAACATTTTTTTTTTGCGAAAACTGTGTGCAAGGATTACACATGGTTGTGTTTTCAGAACTGTGTGTGATATTGCAACATCAAACACGTTTTTTCGCCAAAGCGTGTGCGATGTATACATCATAGTTTTTGTCTAGCGTGTGTGATAGTGTCTTAATAACACCATTCTGCACTAGTGTATTGAGATGGAGGATTCAAACCAAACAAATTCCTAGCTCGAAGTTTGACTCCAGTTTCGAAATCGGAAAACAGTGCTAAATAACGCACCTGAAGTTTCAGCACCACAACTATAATTGGATGTCCATGATACAGTGAGATACTTGTGCAATTTAACTTGAGTTGAACACGCCATAGCACATTTCAACACACCATAGATACTGACGCCTTGCAAAGCAACACAACATCAGTCAAGGTAGTCTCACGGAAGTAGCCATGTCGTCTGACGCATCTTGTTTCTATCCCTATCACGTTTCCATGAGACCATCGGCAGAGGAGATGAGACCTCGCCGTCTATCATGTCGTAAACACCGATGGAAGTTTCATTGCTCTTGTGACTATAGCCCTTGTAATATTCATCATCGTCCAAGAAAAAGATCCGGTCACCCTTCATCCCGTACTGAGACACGGGAACGGCCCGTGAGCAGCTCCGCCCAACAAAAACCACCTGGTCCTCTCCCAAGGTCGTCACGCTGACCCACCGTGAGCGCTTGAAGTCAGCCTCGAACACCTCGAACTCGCTCTCTCCAGCCAAAACATGGTCCAGCACCAGCCTGCACCAGATCTTCCTGCGTATCATTAGCAGCTTGCCGCATGATTCGACCAGGTAAACCTTGATCTTGATGGTGCTGTTGCTTGGCGTCCAATCCAAATCACATGGATCGCCATTGATGATCCGTCCGATCCGAGAAATCTGCGGGTCGCCGGTGCTCTCGTCCTGACCAATGTTCACCACGAAGAGGTCCTCGCCATAGTCAATGGCGTAGAGCTTGCCCTGGTAGAACGCCATATCTTTGTAATCCTTGCACTCATCGTACGCGCGTACCGAGCACGAGGTAGCCCCTGGCCGGCACAGCAGGATCTGGCCGAGCATTTCATGGCAGACAAATGCAGCGGCGAGGTTTGGCGAGCACAGCATCAGCTTACTCAGCAGGAGAGTGTCCGCGTTTCTGATGAGCAGCCATGTGCCGCGGGTGTGCCGTTCGTGCTCTGGTATGTGCTTCAGATCCGCATGCGGTGGACGGAGCCGGACGTCAGAGAGTGCAGGGAGCGTCACGGTGGCGCCGGTGAATGGATCCACGAGGAAGCATCCGTCGTCGCGTAGGAAGGCGAGCCAGCGGCCGCAGGCGCTGTTGTACCCCGCGAAGCCGCAGCCTGGGAAGCGGAAGCGCTTGCTGTAAGGGAGGCTGTAGAAGGTGCCGTCCGGGAGCGCGAGCAGAGGCAGCACCGGGAGCACGCGGTGGTGCAGCTCGGCGGCGCGCCACTGCGGGCATACCGCGGCGAAGCGGGCGCGGTCGGCGCACGCGGGGAGGAGCCGGAGCACCAGCCCGGCCAGGTCCAGCGGGATGGCCGACCACGAAGATGGCGAGGGTGGTTGCGTCTCCGACATCGGTCCGTCGTCCGATCCTGCAAAGAAGAACCAGGTCGCCGCTCGCCCGACAGCTTCAGCTGAAGGAAGGCTGCACCGACAGGTGCATGATAGACGGGTTACCTGTTATCGGCGCCGGAGTGGGTGGAGGTGGACCGCGTGGCCTGCCGCTAGGGAGGCCTATCACATGGCCACCGCCGTTGCTGCTGCTGGGGAAGGGGGACCTGTGTAGGCGTGTAGCTGGAGCAATGGAATGCAAGTTTGCTGGCCGAAGGAACATGTAGTTTAGTATCAGCGGTGAACATAAAATAATTTCAAGAGTTAATTTAAGGGCACAGAGCAGCCGTCCGCCGGCGGCATGACAACGACTTTGGCCTCGGTCCAGTCGTCTCGTCTCTCGAGGATCGTCAATTTCTTTGTAAACCTACAATGTTAACGGTAACTTAAAGACAGCTGATCATATAGGGGATTGTCACTTTCTTTGTAAACCCACAAATCTCCCCTTCGTCCTCTCTGCCGCTAACGGAGGACACCACAAGCAAGAATTTTTGTCCAAAATGACCACCTGCCAAATCAAATTGACAAAAAAAAACACCTTTGAATGTAAACGACAGAAAAGATCAGCTGGACTGTGGAGGCAGGGCTGCCAGCCGAAACATGGCACTTACCGCCACAGACGAAGGCTGCAGGGCCTGCCGCCACAGCGGGGGGCGGCACCCCTTGCACCACAGGATTTGGAGCAACGTGGCCTCTTTTGGTTCATAGGATAGGATTATCATAGGAATAGGAATCTTGTAGAAAATGAGATGACATGTATCTCAAATCCTATGAGTAGGAATAGGAAACAAGATGTCATTCGATTGACATCAAAGAAAAATTTTCCATTGAGTCTAGGCTTTTTTTTATTTTCCTATAAAATGTGAAGGATAGGAACCAATCCTATGTAGGAATAGAAATCCATTCATATGAACCAAAGAGCTCTAAAAAAATCCTATAAAAATTCTATCCTTTAGAATTTCTTGAAATTTCTCTAAACCAAAGAAGGCCTATTAAATGGAAAACGGATGATATGGCACCTGCCGCCATGGGCTGTGGCGGCAGCCAAGCATATTTGTACGCAAGACGGATCAGGTCGATCACGATGACTAGCTAGCTGGCTCCTCTACTCCCATCAACGCACCTACTTCCTCCATTTCGAATTATTTGTCTTGGATTTGTTTAGATATGGATGTATCTAGACTTATTTTAGTGCTATATATCTCCGTATTTAGACAAATTTAAGACAAGTAATTTGGAACGGAAGGAGTAGCTAGCATATTTCTTTCGGTGATCCATTCATCTCCCATATATGTGCAAGCACGTGTGTTGTAATGATGCAATACTAAGTTACAAAAGAGTTGTACTTGCCTAGACACAAATCAAATCACGTGGCACCTGTTGATCTTGCCACTCCCATTAGAGCATGCATCAGATTCATGTGTATGTCATAGCAGCAGAATCATCAAATAGCTAGCTAGCCACCGAGATCTGTATGTGATAGCAGCAAGATAAAATATTTAGCTAGCCAGCAAGATCAAATAGCTAGCTACTCCCTCCGTTCCTAAATATAAGTATTTTTAGACATTTTAAATAGACTACAATATATCGATGTATATAAACATATTTTAGAGTATAGATTCACTAATTTTGCTCCATATGTAGTTATTTGTTGGAATCACTAAAAAGACTTATATTTGGAAACGGTGAGAGTACCATACATGCATGCAAATATGTGGCTACCGCCGCAGCCCCCAGCGGCAGTTGCCATGTCATCTGTTTTCCGTTCTAGCGTTGCTCCAAATCTTGTGGTGCAAGAGGTGCCGCCCCCAGCTGTGGCGGCAGGTGTCACGTGTCGGCTGGCGTCCCTGCCGCCACAGTCTAGCTTGTCTTTTCTGTCGTTTACATCCAAAGACGGTCTTTTCTTTCAATTTGATTCGGCAGGTGATCCTTTTGGACAAAAATTCCACAAACGAAGCCGCGTGGTCCACGGTGGTGGTGGGGATCTTGCTCCCGGCGCGGGTGGCTCCCGGGCACGACGGCGAGCTTCTGGTGGACAGTGGCGCCGGCGCAGCGATGCTGGTGCTTGAATCCAGCATGGAATAAGCCACAGCGAGCGGGCTCCAGAACGCGTTCGGGCGCGAGCTGGACACGTCGGGTGCAGTCGGAGCCGCACCGGGACCGTGGCGTGCGTGCGTGTGTGGTGTATGGGCGCGCGTGTGCACATGCATGGATGCGCCGTAGTTGTAGGAGGTCGTTGGCGAGCAGGGCAGTGTGATCAGGCCAGACTGGCGCGGGCTCGGCGCGACCCAGGCACGTGCGTGCGCGTCGTGGGCGCGGCCAGAGCGGGCCAGGTCGTGGATCGACTGGGTGGGGGGCGTGCGGGTCGTGCCCAATGCCGACCCAGGGTATAAGAGCACCTGCGGGTGAGGGGGTCCTGGACTAAGGGGTCCTCGGGCGTCCGACCTATTATCCATGGGCTGGACTGATGGGCTGTGAAGACATGAAGGCCGAAGACTGTACCTGTGTCCGGATTGGACTCTCCTTGGTGTGGAAGGCAAGCTTGGCAACCGACTATGAAGACTCCTTCTTATGTAACCGACTCTATGTAAACCCTAGATCCCCCCGGTGTCTATATAAACCGAAGGGATTAGTCCGAAAAGGACATACTCATTACCATAGTCATACATGTTAGACTTCTAGGGTTTAGCCATTACGATCTCGTGGTAGATCAACTCTTGTAACACTCATATTCATCAAGATCAATCAAGCAGGACATAGGGTATTACCTCCATAGAGAGGGCCCGAACCTGGGTAAACATCGTGTCCCCCGTCTCCTATTACCATCGATCCTAAATGCACAGTTCGGGACCCCCTACCCGAGATCCGCCGGTTTTGACACCGACATTGGTGCTTTCATTGAGAGTTCCACTGTGCCGTCAACGAGGGGTTCGATGGCCCCTCCGATCGTCTATAGTGACGCTGTCCAAGGAGAAACCCTCCTCCCCAAACAGATTTCTGTATTCGGCAGCTTCGTGCTGCGGGCTAACTCGCTTGGCCATCTGGAGCAGATTGATAGCTACGCCCCTGGCCATCAGGTCAGATTTGGAAGCTTGAGCTATGTCACGGATATCCGTGGGGACTCGATCTTCAATGGATTTGAGACCGCGGCGATCGCTCCCCCTCGCTTCGATGAACATGACCTAAATCTGTCATCGGACCAGGTTCCGGAGATGGTTCTTGTAACTGCTACGACCTTAGATCCGGAGCAGTTTACACCATCCGAAGCCACAGAGTCGGTGGCGTTGGAGCCGCACACAAACTCAACACCAGGCAATATCAGCGTCAACGGAATTTTGGACTTGTTTCAGGATATAAGTTCCGAACCTTGCGCGCCCTCGGACACCGAGTTGGATCGGTTATTGATACGTCCATTTTGCATCATGCTTTTATATCAATATTTATTGCATTATGGGCTGTTATTTCACTTTATGTCACAATACTTATGGCTATTCTCTTTTATTTTACAAGGTTTACATAAGGAGGGAGAATGCCGGCAGCTGGAATTCTGGGCTGGAAAAGGAGCAAATATTAGAGACCTATTCTGCGCAACTCCAAAAGTCCTAAAACTCCACGGAACGTCTTAAAATAAATAAAGAAAAATCCTCACCAAAGATGAAGGCCAGGGGGCCCACACCCTGCTCACGAGGGTGGGGGCGCCCCCCCCCTAGGGCGCGCCCCCTACCTCGTGGGCCCCCTGGTGGCTCTCCAAGATCCATCTTCTCCTATATGAGGTCTTTCGATGAGAAAAAAATAGGAAGGAACTTATCGGGATGAGACTCCGCCGCCACGAGGCGGAACCTTGGCGGATCCAATCTAGAGCTCCGACAGAGCTGTTCTGCCGGGGAAACTTCCCTTCGGGAGGGGGAAATCATCACCATCATCATCACCAACGCTCCTCTCATCGGGAGAGGGCAATCTCCATCAACATCTTCACCAGCACCATCTCATCTCCAAACCCTAGTTCATCTCTTGTATCCAATTCTTGTCTCAAAGTCCAGGATTGGTGCTAGTAGGTTGCTAGTAGTGTTGATTACACCTTGTAGTTGATGCTAGTTGGTTTATTTGGTGGAAGATCATATGTTCAGATCCTATATGCATATTATTACCCCTCTGATTATGAACATGAATATGCTTTGTGAGTAATTACGTTCGTTCCTGAGGACAAGGGAGAAGTCTTGCTATGAGTAGTCATGTGAATTTGGTATTCGTTTGATATTTTGATAAGATGTATGTTGTCTAGCCTCTAGTGGTGTTATGTGAACGTCAACTACATAACACTTCACCATTATTTGGGCCTAGAGGAAGGCATTGGGAAGTAATAAGTAGATGATGGGTTGCTAGAGTGACAGAAGCTTAAACCCTAGCTTATGTGTTGTTTCGTAAGGGGCTGATTTGGATCCGTATGTTTCATGCTATGGTTAGGTTTACCTTAATACTTTTGTTGTAGTTGCGGATGCTTGCAATAGAGGTTAATCATAAGTGGGATGCTTGTTCAAATAAGAACAACACCCAAGCACCGGTCCACCCACATATCAAATTATCAAAGTATCAAACGCGAATCATATGAACGTGATGAAAACTAGCTTGACGATATTCCCATGTGTCCTCGGGAGCGCCTTTCCTATTATAAGAGTTTATTCCGGCTTGTCCTTTGCTACAAAAGGATTGGGCCACCTTGCTGCACTTTATTTACTTTTGTTACTTGTTGCCCATTACAACCTATCTTATCACAAAACTATCTGTTACCACTTATTTCAGTACTTGCAGAGAATACCTTGCTGAAAACCGCTTATCATTTCCTTCTGCTCCTCGTTGGGTTCGACACTCTTACTTATCAAAAGGACCACGATAGATCCCATATACTTGTAGGTCATCAAGACTCTTTTATGGCGCCGTTGCCGGGGAGTGTAGCGCCTTTGGTAGGTGGAATTTGGTAAGGAAAAATTTATATAGTGTGCTGAAATTTACTGTCACTAGTTACTATGGAAAGTAATTCTTTGAGGGGCTTGTTCGGGGTATCTTCACCCCGTCCAGTAGAGCAAAGAGTTGCTCCTCAACCTACTGAACCTATTGAAAATGAAACTCCTTTTAAATTTCCTTCGGATATGATGGAAAAACTGCTAGCTAACCCTTTTACAGGAGATGGAACAAAGCATCCTAATGAGCACTTAATATATGTGGATGAAGTTTGTGGATTATTTAAGCTTGCAGGTATACCCGATGATGTTGCTAAGAAGAAGGTCTTCCCTTTATGTTTGAAGGGAGACGCATTGATATGGTATAGGCTATGTGATGATATGAGATCATGGGACTATAAAAGATTGAAGTTGGAATTTCATCAAAAGTATTACCCTATGCATCTTGTTCATCGTGATCGCAATTGTATATATAATTTCTGGCCTCGCGAAGGAGAAAGCGTCGCTCAAGCTTGGGGGAGGCTTAAATCATTGTTATATTCATGCCCCAATCATGAGCTCCCGAGAGAAATAATTATGCAAAGTTTTTATGCTCGGCTTTCTGATAACAATCGCACCATGCTTGATACTTCTTGTGTTGGCTCTTTTATGATGAAGACTATTGAATTCAGATGGAATTTATTGGATAGAATTAAACGCAACTCTGAAGATTGGGACCTCGACGAAGGTAAGGAGTCAGGTATGACACCATAGTTTGATTGTGTTAAATCTTTTATGGATACCGATATTTTCCGTAAGTTTAGCACTAAATATGGACTTGACTCTGAGATAGTAGCTTCTTTCTGTGAATCTTTTGCTACTTATGTTGATCTCCCTAAGGAGAAGTGGTTTAAATATCATCCTCCCATAGAAGTAAAAGTAGCTGCACCTATTAAAGTTGAAGAAAAGGCTGTCACTTATAATGATCCTATTGTTCCTACTTCTTATGTTGAGAAACCACCTTTCCCTGTTAGAATAAAGGATCATGCTAAAGCTTCAACTGTTGTTCGTAAAAGTAGAACCTAATATTGCTATTGTTAAAGATCTCTTGTCTGATAATATTGATGGTCATGTTATTCAGTTCGAAGGTGAAACTGCTAGAATTGCTAAACCTTGTGCTAAAGATAAACATAGACATGTGGTAGGCATGCCTGTTATTTCTATTAAAATAGGAGATCATTGTTATCATGGCTTATGTGATATGGGTGCTAGTGCTAGTGTAATACCTATTGACTTATACAAAGAAATTAAGAATGAAATTGCACCTGTTGAGTTAGAAGATATTGATGTTACTATTAAACTTGCTAATAGATATACTATTGCACCAATTGGAATTGTTAGAGATGTTGAAGTCTTGTGTTGGAAGACTAAATATCCTGCTGATTTTCTTGTTCTTGGTTCCCCACAAGATAGCTTTTGTCCCATTATATTTGATAGACCCTTCTTAAATACTGTCAATGCTACCATAGACTGCACAAAGAATGTTGTTACTGTTGGCTTGGATGATATGGTCCATGAGTTTAATTTCTCTAAATTTAGTAAACAACATCGTGAGGAAGAATTACCTAGTAAGGATGAAATTATTGGTCTTGCTTCCATTGCCGTACCTCCTAGTGATCCTTTAGAACACTATTTGCTAGACCATGAAAATGATATGTTCATGAATGAAAGAAGGGAAATAGATGAAGTATTCTTTAAACAGGAACCTATGCTGCAACACAATTTTCCTATTGAAATCTTAGGGGATCCTCCTCCACCTAAGGGTGATCCCTTGTTTGAGCTTAAACCTTTGCCTGATAATCTTAAATATGCTTATCTTGATGAAAAGAAGATATATCCTGTTATTATTAGTGCTAACCTTTCAGAGCATGAAGAAGAAAGATTATTGAAAACTCTGAAGAAGCATCGTGCTGCTATTGGATATACTCTTGATGATCTTAAGGGCATTAGTCCCACTCTATGTCAACATAAAATAAATTTGGAAGCAGATGCCAAACCAGTTCATGATCCTCAACGACGTCTGAATCCTAAAATGAAAGAAGTGGTAAGAAAATAAATACTAAAGCTTCTGGAGGCAGGTATAATCTATCTCGTTGCTGATAGTGAGTGGGTAAGTCCTGTCCATTGTGTCCCTAAGAAGGGAGGTATTACTGTTGTTCCTAATGATAAAGATGAATTGATTCCACAAAGAATTATCACATGTTATAGGATGGTAATTGATTTCCGCAAATTAAATAAAGCTACTAAGAAAGATCATTACCCCTTACCTTTTATTGATCAAATGCTAGAAAGATTATGCAAACATACACACTATTGCTTTCTAGATGGTTATTCTGGTTTCTCTCAAATACCTGTGTCGGCTAGAGATCAATCAAAGACTACTTTTACATGCCCTTTTGGTACTTTTGCTTATAGACGTATGCCTTTTGGTTTATGTAATGCACCTGCTACCTTTCAAAGATGCATGATGGCTATATTCTCTGACTTTTGTGAACATATTTGTGAGGTTTTCATGGATGACTTTTCCGTCTATGGTTCCTCTTCTGATGATTGCTTGAGCAATCTTGATCGAGTTTTGCAGAGATGTGAAGAAACTAATCTTGTCTTGAATTGGGAAAAGTGCCACTTTATGGTTAATGAAGGTATTGTCTTGGGGCACAAAGTTTCTGAAAGAGGTATTGAAGTTGATAAAGCCAAGGTTGATGCTATTGAAAAGATGCCATGTCCCAAGGACATCAAAGGTATAAGAAGTTTCCTTGGTCACGCTGGATTTTATAGGAGGTTCATTAAGGACTTCTCAAAAATTTCTCGGCCTCTGACTAATTTATTGCAAAAAGATATACCATTTGTCTTTGATGATGATTGTGTAGAAGCATTTGAAATACTTAAGAAAGCATTAGTCACTGCACCTGTTGTTCAGCCACCTGATTGGAATTTACCCTTTGAAATTATGTGTGATGCTAGTGATTATGTTGTAGGTGCTGTTCTAGGTCAAAGAGTTGATAAGAAATTAAATGTTATTCATTATGCTAGTAAGACTCTAGACAATGCTCAAAGAAATTATGCTACTACTGAAAAAGAGCTTTTAGCAGTTGTATTTGCTTGTGATAAGTTCAGATCTTATATTGTTGATTCTAAAGTAACTATTCAAACTGATCATGCTGCTATTAAATATCTTATGGAAAATAAAGATGCTAAACCTAGACTTATTAGATGGGTTCTCTTGCTACAAGAATTTGATTTGCATATTGTTGATAGAAAGGGAGCTGAGAACCCCGTTGCAGACAACTTGTCTAGGTTAGAAAATATTCTTGATGACCCACTACCTATTAATGATAGCTTTCCTGATGAACAATTAAATGTTATAAGTACTTCTCGTAGTACTCCATGGTATGCTGATTATGCTAATTACATTGTTGCTAAGTTTATACCACCTAGCTTCACATACTAGCAAAAGAAGAAGTTCTTCTATGATTTGAGACATTACTTTTGGGATGACCCACATCTTTATAAAGGAGTAGATGGTGTTATTAGATGTTGTGTACCTGAGCATGAACAGGAACAGATCCTACGCAAGTGTCATTCCGAGTCTTATGGAGGACACCACGCTGGAGATAGAACTGCACATAAGGTATTGCAATCTGGTTTTATTGGCCTACTCACTTCAAGGATGCCGTAAGTTTGTCTTGTCTTGTGATGAATGTCAAAGAATTGGTAATATTAGTAGACGTCAAGAAATGCCTATGAATTATTCACTTGTTATTGAACCGTTTGATGTTTGGGGCTTTGATTATATGGGACCTTTTCCTGCCTCTAATGGATACACACATATTCTAGTTACTGTTGATTACGTTACTAAGTGGGTAGAAGCTATTCCAACTAGTAGTGATGATCATAACACTTCTATTAAAATGCTTAAGGAAGTTATTTTCCCAAGGTTTGGAGTCCCTAGATATTTAATGACTGATGGTGGTTCACACTTTATTCATGGTGCTTTCCGGAAAATGCTTGCTAAATATGATGTTAATCATAGAATTGCATCTCATTATCACCCTCAGTCTAGTGGTCAAGTAGAGTTGAGCAATAGAGAGGTCAAATTAATTTTGCAAAAGACTGTTAATAGGTCTAGAAAGAATTGGTCCAAGAAACTTGATGATGCATTATGGGCTTATAGAACTGCATACAAAAATCCTATGGGTATGTCTCCGTATAAAATGGTTTATGGAAAAGTATGTCACTTACCTCTCCAACTAGAACATAAGGCATATTGGGCTATTAAAGAGCTTAACTATGATTTTAAACTTGCCGGTGAGAACAAGTTATTTGATATTAGCTCACTTGATGAATGGAGAACCCAAGCTTATGAAAATGCCAAGTTGTTTAAAGAAAAAGTCAAAAGATGGCATGAGAAAAGGATACAAAAGCGTGAGTTTAATGTAGGTGATTATGTATTGCTATACAACTCTCGTTTAAGATTTTTTGCAGCAAAACTTCTCTCTAAATGGGAAGGCCCCTATGTTATCAAGGAGGTCTATCGTTCAGGTGCCATAAAAATCAACAACTACGAGGGCACAAATCCGAGGGTGGTAAATGGTCAAAGAATTAAACATTATATCTCAGGTAATCCCATAAATGTTGAAACCAATATTATCGAAACCATAACCCCAGAGGAATACATAAGGGACACTTTCCGGAGCATTTCGGACCCCGAAAAGGAATAGGTATGTGGTATGGTAAGTAAACCGACTCCAAAACAATTTTGAAGGTAATATTTCTCCGTTTTGGAATATTTAGAAAAATAGAAAAATAAGTAGTAGTCCGGGAAGGACACGAGGGCCCCACGAGGGTGGTGGGCGCGCCCTACCCCCTGGGCGCGCCCCCCAACTTCGTGAGCACCTCGTGTGCCTTCCGGACTCCGTTTTCTTGCACGATACATATTTTGGTCTGTAAAAATTCATTATATATTCTCCCGAAGGTTTTGACTCCCGTATCACGCAAACCTCCTCTGTTCTTGTTTCGAGCTGTTTTCTGTCAGGGTTTTCCAGGCTAGGCATCATGTCGTCTCCCTCCTCAAACAATGGTGACAACGATGCTTGGCTAATGAAGATAGATCTGAAGAGGGAAGAACCCACGAGGGTCAACAAGGATGAAAGGATCAAGAAGGCCACGGAGGATCAAGCTCCAGCAGCAATAGACACCCTTCAAATTGATCATAACCTTCTTACCCCAACTGACATCGAAGCTTTCAAGATGATTGAGTTAGCTCATGTTCAAAACAAGTATCTCACACAAGAAAATATTTTTTTGAAGGAGCATATTGTCGCACTCAAGGGCATTATTCGCAAGCTGGAGGACCTCTTACGCTCGATGTGCGATTATCCGTCACCACCACCTTCTTCACCAACAAAGGAGATATAATCACACGGGTATGGGCACTCCCCTTGGCAACTGCCAAGCTTGGGGGAGGTGCCCCGGTATCGTATCACAATTACAACTCCTATATTTACCGTTTTTCTTAGTTCGATCCTATTAGTAGTATCTTGATCTAGTAGAATAAAGTTTATGGCATGATCTAGTTTTGAGTTTGCTTTATGATCTCTCTATGTAATCGAGTCTGTGAGCTATATATAATAAAGATTAGTGTTGAGTCAAGGGCTTGATTATTTTGCCATGATCTTGGGTGAATAAAAGAAAAGAGAAAAGAATAAAAAGAAACAAAAAGTTCATATTGATCTTATTGAGAGTAATGACTTCACATAGAAAGAGTATGATGATTAAAAGTTGTTGGGAGTTGGCAGACATAGCTTTGGTCATTGTTGCAATTAATAGGAAGTAATAAGGAAAGAGAGGTTTTCACATATAGATATATTATCATTGACATCTTTTATGATTGGGAGCACTCATTAAAATATGACATGCTAAAGAGTTGATGTTGGACAAGGAAGACAACGTAATGAGTTATGTATTTCTTATATCTGAGATAAAGTATGTTGTCATGGATCCTCTAACTTGTTGAGCTTGCCTTTCCCCCTCATGCTAGCCAAATTCTCAGCACCAAGTAGAAATACTACTTGTGCTTCCAAATACCCTTAAACCAGTTTTGCCATGAGAGTCCACCATATCTACCTATGGATTGAGTAAGATCCTTCAAGTAAGTTGTCATCGGTGCAAAGCAATAAAAATTGCTCTAAATATATATGATTGATTGGTGTGGGAGAAATAAGCTTTATACGATCTTGTGATGTGGAAGTAATAAAAGCGATGGACTGCATAATAAAGGTTCATATCACAAGGGGCAATATAAAGTGACGTTCTTTCGCATTGAGATTTTATATATCCAACCATAAAAGCGCATGGCAACCTCTGCTTCCCTCTGTGAAGGGCCTATCTTTTATTATTATCTTCTACCTTATGCAAGAGTCATGGTGATCTTCACCTTTTCTTTTTCATTTTATCCTTTGGCAAGCTCAGCATGTTGGAAAGAACATGATATATATATATATATATAATTGGATGTAGGGGAGCATGAACCATTATTGTTGACATTACCCTTGTGGTAAAAGGTTGTGGGGCAAAACTATAAGCTCCTATCTTTCTCTGTGTCCGATTAAAACTCTGTAACCACAAGTATCGCGTGAGTGTTAGCAATTATAGAGGACTAAATGATAGTTGAGTATGTGGACTTGCTTTTTAGCTCTGACATAGACTCTTTCCGATGTTATGATAAATTGCAATTGCTTCAATGACTGAGATTAAAGTTTGTCGGAGCCCAATAAGGTTTATGATTTATACTTTTGCATTGTGAATAGATCATCACTTGAATATAAGTAATCATATGACAAAAGCTATATATATTGTTGTTATGAGAATAATCATGATGCCTTCATGTCCGTATTTTATTTTTATCGACGCCTCTACCTCTAAACATGAGGACATATTTATTGTTCTCGGCTTTTCGCTTGAGGACAAGCGAGGTCTAAGCTTGGGGGAGTTGATACGTCCATTTTGCATCATGCTTTTATATCAATATTTATTGCATTATGGGCTGTTATTTCACATTATGTCACAATACTTATGGCTATTCTCTCTTATTTTACAAGGTTTACATAAGGAGGGAGAATGCCGGCAGCTGGAATTCTAGGCTGGAAAAGGAGCAAATATTAGAGACCTATTCTGCGCAACTCCAAAAGTCCTGAAAATCCATGGAACATATTAAAATAAATAAAGAAAAATCCTTGCCAAAGATGAAGGTCAGGGGGCCCACACCCTGCTCATGAGGGTGGGGGGCGCCCCCCCCCCTAGGGCGTGCCCCCCTACCTCATGGGCCCCCTGGTGGCTCTCCGACGTCCATCTTCTCATATATGAGGTATTTCGATGAGAAAAAAATATGAAGGAACTTTTCGGGACGAGACTCCGCTGCCACGAGGCGGAACCTTGGCGGATCCAATCTAGAGCTCCGGCAGAGCTGTTCTGCCGGGGAAACTTCCCTCCGGGAGGGGGAAATCATCACCATCATCATCACCAACGCTCCTCTCATCGGGAGAGGGCAATCTCCATCAACATCTTCACCAGCACCATCTCATCTTCAAACCCTAGTTCATCTCTTGTATCCAGTTCTTGTCTCAAAGTCCGGGATTGGTTCTAGTAGGTTGCTAGTAGTGTTGATTACTCCTTGTAGTTGATGCTAGTTGGTTTATTTGGTGGAAGATCATATGTTCAGATCCTATATGCATATTATTACCCCTCTGATTATGAACATGAATATGCTTTGTGAGTAATTACGTTCGTTCCTGAGGACAAGGGAGAAGTCTTGCTATGAGTAGTCATGTGAATTTGGTATTCGTTTGATATTTTGATAAGATGTATGTTGTCTAGCCTCTAGTGGTGTTATGTGAATGTCGACTACATAACACTTCACCATTATTTGGGCCTAGAGGAAGGCATTGGGAAGTAATAAGTAGATGATGGGTTGCTAGAGTGACAGAAGCTTAAACCCTAGTTTATGCGTTGCTTCGTAAGGGGCTGATTTGGATCCATATGTTTCATGCTATGGTTAGGTTTACCTTAATACATTTGTTGTAGTTGCGGATGCTTGCAATAGAGGTTAATCATAAGTGGGATGCTTGTTCAAGTAAGAACAGCACCCAAGCACCGGTCCACCCACATATCAAATTATCAAAGTATTGAACGCGAATCATATGAACGTGATGAAAACTAGCTTGATGATATTCCCATGTGTCCTCGGGAGCGCTTTTCCTATTATAAGAGTTTGTTCCGGCTTGTCCTTTGTACAAAAGGATTGGGCCACCTTGCTGCACTTTATTTACTTTTGTTACTTGTTGCCCATTACAACCTATCTTATCACAAAACTATCTATTACCACTTATTTCAGTACTTGCAGAGAATACCTTGCTGAAAACCGCTTATCATTTCCTTCTGCTCCTCGTTGGGTTCGACACTCTTACTTATCGAAAGGACTATGATAGATCCCCTATACTTGTGGGTCATCAGTTATCAATCATCGAGTTCAGCGCTGCAGATGTTTTCCAACACTCGCCTTTCGGCGATGTGCTGAATTCGTTGAAAAACATGTCCCCGATGGGGGACTCGAGGCCGAACTATGTCCGGTTCGAGCTAGAGGCTGACAAAGGAGAATTTCGCTTCCCACCCGCCACCCACTTCATAGCCACTGTCGAGGACTTAACCGACATGCCCGCTTCTGGCTCCGAAGACATCGATGGTATAGACGACGATGCCAATAAGGAGCAAGGCCAAGATCCGCCAGCCATCAGGCGTGAGACGGCCACCCCCTCATATGACGTGTACATGATCGATACACCTAAAAAGCCTCGCGGCGAAGACAAGGGAGATCCAGTTAAAACTCCTGAGTCACAGTCTAAGTTCCGGCGCCCCAAACGCCGCCCCAAGTCACGTCGCAGCAACAATGGCATTGGAGAAAACAGTACTCCGGACGGTGCCGAAAGCAATGAAGACCTTGTGGGAGCAACATCCAAGCAGGAGGAACAGGAAAACGGGCAAGCCAGCCCTGACGAACAGGCCCTGCCCAGCGACGGTTCGGAGGACGACAACTACCTTCCACTCTCCGAAGATGAGGTAAGCCTCGGCGACGAAGACATCCTACCCGAAGATCCCCTTGAACAGGAGCACTTCAAGCGCAGGCTGATAGCTACGGCAAGGAGCCTGAAAAAGAAGCAGCATCAGCTTCAACCTGACCAAGACCTACTCAACGACAGATGAACCGAAGTCCTGGTCGCCGAAGAATACTGCCTTAGTAGCCTAACCAAAGGCTACCCAAAGCACAGATTGCTATACCGGTCCGATGAAGGGGCGTTGGAGCCCATACCATTGTCACACAATGCGGCAGGTCACCGGCAACTCTGTCCGGATAAAGAGGCAACTCAAGTCGAACACCAGACCGCCCCACCTCACCGTAAAGGCAGGAACAACGTAGGTCACAATTACCCAGACGACCTACAGAGAGACTTGGACAATAGAGCAGGACATGCAAGACCGATCTACGGATGGAGAAAGCATGCTTCGACACGCGACGATGGCTACCTATTCGGACGTGTCAAAACTCGCCATGCCCGAGCCGAAAACCGCAAAGGGACTCCTTCGGAGTTACGTCGCAGTGTGGCCCAGCATAGAGGTGCCGCACACCCGCTTTGCTTCATTGATGAAGTAATGGATCATGAATTCCCTGAAGGATTCAAACCCGTCGATATTGAATCATACTACAGGGCAACCGATCCCGCGGTATGGATAGAAGATTTCATCCTCCACATCCATATGGCCCGTGGGGACGACCTCCACGCCATTAAATACCTCCCACTAAAACTAAAAGGGCTAGCTCGGTACTGGTTAAACAGCCTACCTGAAAATTCCATAGGCAGCTGGGAGGACTTGGAAGAGGCCTTCCTCGATAACTTCCGAGGAACATATGTCCGGCCACCGGATGCCGATGACCTAAGTCAAATTGTCCAACAGCCCAGAGAATCGGCCAGGGAGATCTGGACTCAGTTCTTAGTCAAAAAGAACCAAATCGTCGACTGTCCGGACGCGGAAGCCCTTGCGGCTTTCAGACACGGCGTTCGAGACGAATGGCTTGCACGCCACCTCGGCCAAGAAGGACCTAAATCCATGACAGCCCTCACTGCTCTGATGACCCGCTTTTGCGCGGGAGAAGACAGCTGGCTCGCTCGTAGAAGCAATAGCGCCAGCAACCAGGGCACCTCCAAAATCCGAGACGGCAACGGCAAGCCACGAGGAAGCAAAAACAACAGTCACAATGACAATGAAAGATCAGGTGACACGGCAGTCAACGCCGGATTCATAAACCCCAAGCACGGTTAGCGGAAGAAGCCATTCAAGGCGAATCGAGATGAACCATCCAACCTGTACAGGATATTGGGCCAACCATGCCAGATTCATGGCCACCCCGATAAACCAGCTAATCATACCAACAGAAACTGCTGGGTCTTTAAATAGGCGGGCAAGCTCAATGCCGAACATAGGGGGAGGAGGCCACCAAGCGACAGGGATGATGGAAAGGTTCACCAACGAAACACTGGGGGTCAGAAGCAGTCTCCACCCGAGGATCAACTACTCCTAGAACAGAAATAGCAACCCGGCTTCCACCACCCACTCCGTACACCTACAAACTCTGTATCGCACATACATCATTGCACACTCAAGATACCATGGGCATTGGCGGAAGCACAATAGGGACAAGCCTGCAAGCACTCCAGTAACTTTTCTTATTATTATTTATTTTATTTTTATGTCTTCCATCGCTATCCTTTAAAAACAAGTGACGAACAGGATGAACATCGGGGATTGGCTCTATCGGAGTCCGGATCCGTACTCTCACCTAAGGGGCTATCTCCATTAAGGATTCCCCCCACCGAGGACTAGCAGCGCAGACGTGCGACAGGAGGTCCAAAATAACTTTTGTAGACCACACTCTCTATTTCTCGAGCATGTACTATGCCCATTCCTCCGCCTCCAACCCCGTGCATGTCAAATAGCCGGGGGGATGTTTTATATATATATATATATCATAAGTAATCATTGGCATATCACTCAGTTCCCATTAAACAATATCCTAACTAATCATCCGCATTGTTTCCCCAACAATTATGGCTCCTACGGTTATTTCAGAGAAATACCTTGGCATAACCTGCCAGGGGCTTGGTGTGGGAACAAATGAGTTGCCAGTAAAAGTCTGAACAGCTCTATAGCATACTTCGGCGTCGCGAGTTTGGCCTTATATGCATCAGCTCCGAATCATTGTCTTGGGTCAATAGTTGGGTTGCCCGACTCCTGTGCTTGCTACCCTATGTTCCGCTCTATCGGCTAGGGTAGTAAAGGGAGAACTACTGCGATTGTTCCCTGGTCTAAACCGGACGAGCACCGCAGTAGAGAAAGCCGAAAACTGACTGTCATGATGCGGCATGAGCTGGTCAACCACTTGACGACCTCTTGGAATCTTTAGCGATTCTCCGTGTCACACGAGGGATCTTCTTCAGATCAAATATGTAAGGCACCATACGCCGCATACATACCAAGGGCTATGTCGTAGCCCCACAATAAAACTCCTATGGCTAAGTGAAAGCGTTAACGCCCTATAGTCCGATTGCCTGGTTCGCCGCATTATCACCTCCTTCATGAAACAAGACGTTGGATAAAGAGTGATTGAATGCTTTTCCGAACATCCCCGTACTTCCTACGAGGGGGCTGAAGCCGATGACTGGAAAACTTTCAGATTATATCAAAATGGCTGCACAGGAGGAATTCAAGCTTTCAAGCAAAACATAAATAGATTAACTATAAAATTGTCTTTTACAATTTTCATACACCTCACTTGAACATTATGTCTTTTGAGCACTGACCCTCTATAAAGCGGGCGGCCTCTAGGACGTCTTCAAAATAATGCTCCGGTTCCGGACGGTCCTTGCCTTTGGGTGGACCCTTCGTCGCAACATCGATGGCCTTCATCTTCCCACAGAACGTCTTGACTCGGGCAAAAGCCATCCGTGCACCCTCAATGCACGTTGACCGCTTCACAGCCTCGATACGCGGCACCGCGTCAACAAGCCTTTGCACCAAACCGAAATAGCTATTCGGAACAGGCTTGGTTGGCCACAACCGGATTACGACATCCTTCATGGCAGCGCCGGATATCCTATGAAGTTTGGCCCATTGGGACATCTGTTCATTGAGCAACAGAGGGCGCTTTGATGCGCCAAACTACGACCAAAGAAGCTTCTCCGTTGCATATCCATCTCGCGCTTGGTAATACTACGCCGCATCGGCAGAACTCTTCGGCAAGTCTAAGAACTCGTCCGGAGAACTCCATACTTGGTTAAGCTGGGCATAGTTCGGGTCACCAAACTTAGTTTGCAGTAGAAAGGGCTTTCCGGCCGCAATCTCCCTCGCCTGTCGAACCTCCTCACGGGCTGCTCTGCATTCTGACCACGCTTCTCTCGCCTCTTGTAAGGCCTTGTCCAGATCAGCCGTTAAGGCTCCACTCTCCTTCTCCAGAAATTCACAGCAGCCGGTAACATTCTCCAGTTCGAGCATCATCGTGCATATCTTCTCCTCATCTTGGCGTCGTGCAGCTTGTTCGGCTTTTAATTCAGCCAATGCCTTTTCGGCAGCAGCATTGCTACGCGGGGCCAGCTCCTTGGCCCGAGCCTGCTCCGCTCGAAGAACTTCAATGGTGGCAGCACCATCTACAGCCAAATCTCAGCATCATGCTTATACCACAAAAATGTATGAGGATTGCCCCGAATACATACCTTGCGACTCGTCCAGACGCATATTGATTAAAGCAAGATCATTCCCTGCCACATCAAGCTTCCGCTGCAAATCCGCAATCTCCATAGTCCGGGAAGTGGCCAAGGGGGAAGCAGCCTGTATTCAAAGTTCATCAGGTTAGTCCTTAAACGATCCTTTTTGATCCTCTGTTTGCTTCCCAGTGGAAGCCAACCCGAGTATCATGGGCTACTACCCATACATAGGCGCATCTTCGCAAATGAAACATAGCTGAAAACATTATGTCACAAACCTCGAAGCCCTTCAGTAGGCTCATGAAAGCTTCATTTAATCCGCTCTTCACGGACGAAATCTTCTCAATCACTGTACCCATCAAGGTACGCTATTCCCCCGAGACAGACGCTTTACGCAACATGTCCCACAATATATTCGGAGTCTCCGGGTTTCTGGAAGCTGCTCCAGCAGCACAATCATCCTTTGAAGGAATCTGTTCACCCATCTCCAGAATCGCTGTCGGCTGCGAACCAGTCAGTCCGGGGCCTTTGTTATCATGAGCCCCGGAATCCCGGATGGTCGAAGCCCCACCTTCGGGTACTGCCTCTTTTGTCCCCTGCGTAACCTATTGGTCAAAAGGGACCCTCCACGATGACACTTTAGAGTCAACCGCCTTGTTGGGCGAGGAGGTTTGGAGGAGGCGTCTCGCTCTCCATCATCTCTGGGAGGAGACTCCCCGAAGAAGAGGATCGCCCAGAAAAACTATGTGCCGACCTGTAAAAATACATGAATGCGTTACGTATATCTTCGGTAACAACAACGGAGCGGGACGCTATCAAAGTACTCCGGATTCTCTTACGGTTTGGCCGAGGGCTGGTCCCCCTGTTGGAGCTGCTCGACGGCGTCGCTTTCCAAACCTAAGCCGATTGGCGGTGGCATCTTGCCCTTCTTCGAAGACCGCCCCTCCCAATCTTCGGAGGCGGCCCTTTTCCTCCTGTTTGGAGAAGGGATACTGGGTCCTTTTCCGCCTCCGTCTTCGGGCGAGGAAAGGTCGATTTCTCCGGACTCAGTGTCCGACTTACCTCCGGCACCAAGGTCATCTTGGGTCTTCTCACCCTCCCCTGCTGGTGCCTGGTATGGCGCCGAGGCCAGCATCCTTGTTAACATGGGAGTAGTTGAGTCTTCGGGAAGGGGAGCTACTACCTCTTGAGCACTTGTGTTGGTTTTCCCTTGAAGAGGAAAGGGTGGTGCAGCAAAGTAGCGTAAGTATTTCCCTTAGTTTTTGACAACCAAGGTATCAATCCAGTAGGAGGCCACGCACGAGTCCCTCGTACCTACACAAACAAATAAATCCTCACAACCAACGCGATAAGGGGTTGTCAATCCCTACACAGTCACTTACAAGAGTGAGATCTGATAGATATGATAAGATAATATTTTTGGTATTTTTATGATAAAGATGCAAAGTAAAATAAAAGGCAATAAAAATAACTAAGTATTGGAAGATTAATATGATAGAAGATAGACCCGGGGGACATAGGTTTCACTAGTGGCTTCTCTCGAGAGCATAAGTATTCACGGCGGGTAAACAAATTACTGTTGAGCAATTGACAGAATTGAGCATAGTTATGAGAATATCTAGGTATGGTCATTGCTACCTCTTGAGCACTGCGTTGGTTTTCCCCGAAGAGGAAGGGATGATGCAGCAAAGTAGCGTAAGTATTTCCCTCAGTTTTTGAGAACCAAGGTATCAATCCAGTAGGAGGCTATGCACGAGTCCCTCGTACCTGCACAAAACAAATAAACCCTCGCAACCAACGCAAATAGGGGTTGTCAATCCCTATAAGGCCACTTACGAGAGTGAGATCTGATAGATATGATAAAGATAATATTTTTGGTATTTTTATGATAAAGATGCAAAGTAAAATAAAGGCAAAGTAAATAGCAAAGGAAATAACTAAGCAGTAGGAGATTAATATGATAAAGATAGACCCGGGGGCCATAGGTTTCACTAGTGGCTTCTCTCGAGAGCATAAGTATTCTACGGTGGGTGAACAAATTAGTGTTGAGCAATTGACAGAATTGAGCATAGTTATGAGAATATCTAGGCATGATCATGTATATAGGCATCACGTCCGAGACAAGTAGACCGACTCCTGCCTGCATCTACTACTATTACTCCACTCATCGACCGCTATCCAGCATGCATCTAGAGTATTAAGTTAAAAAGAGAGTAATGCCTTAAGCAAGATGACATGATGTAGAGGGATAGACTCATGCAATATGAAGAAAACCCCATCTTGTTATCCTCGATGGAAACAATACAATACGTGCCTTGCTGCCCCTACTGTCACTGGGAAAGGACACTGCAAGATTGAACCCAAAGCTAAGCACTTCTCCCATTGCAAGAAAGATCATTCTAGTAGGCCAAACCAAACTGATAATTCGAAGAGACTTGCAAAGATAACCAATCATACATAAAAGAATTCATAGAAGATTCAAATATTGTTCATAGATAGACTTGCTCATAAACCCACAATTCATCGATCTCAACAAACACACCGCAAAAATAAGATTACATCGAATAGTTCTCCACAAGAGAGGGGGAGAACATTGTATTGAGATCCAAAATTAGACAAGAAGCCATCTAGCTACTAACTATGGACCTGTAGGTCTGAAGTAAACTACTCACACTTCATCAGAGAGGCTATGGTGTTGATGTAGAAGCCCTCCGTGATCGATGCCCCCTCCGGTGGAGCTCCGGAACAGGCCCAAGATGGGATCTCGTGGATACAGAAGTTACGGTGGTGGAATTAGGGTTTTGGCTCCGTATCTGGTCGTTTGGGGGTACGTGGATATATATAGGAGGAAGGAGTACGTCAGTGGAGCAACAGGGGGCCCACGAGGGTGGAGGGCGCGCCCCTACCTCGTGGCCACCTCTTTTCTTTCTTGACATAGGGTCCAAGTCTCCCGGGTCTTGTTCGTTGAGAAAATCACGTTCCCGAAGGTTTCATTCCGTTTGGACTCCGTTTGATATTCCTTTTCTTCGAAACCCTGAAATAGGCAAAAAAACAGCAATTCTGGGCTGGGCCTCCAGTTAATAGGTTAGTCCCAAAAATAATATAAAATTGGATAATAAAGCCCAATAATGTCCAAAACAGTAGATAATATAGCATGGAGCAATCAAAAATTATAGATACGTTGGAGACGTATCAATTATCCCCAAGCTTAATTCCTGCTCGTCCTCGAGTAGGTAAATGATAAAAACTGAATTTTTGATGTGGAGTGCTACTTGGCATAATTTTAATGTAATTCTTCTTAATTGTGGTATGAATATTCAGATCCGAAAGATTCAAGACAAAAGTTCATATTGACATAAAAATAATAATACTTCAAGCGTACTAACTAAGCAATTATGTCCTCTCAAAATAACATGGCCAAAGAATGTTCATCCCTACAAAATCATATGGTTTAGTCATGTTTCATTTTCGTCACACAAGAATGCTCCCATCATGCACAACCCCGATGACAAGCCAAGAAATTGTTTCATACTTTAGTAATCTCAAACCTATAAACTTTCACGCAATATATGAGCGCGAGCCATGGACATAGCACTATGGGTGGAATAGAATATAATGAGGGGGGTTATGTGGAGAAGACAAAAAAGGAGAAAGTCTCACATCAACGAGGCTAATCAATGGCCTATGGAGATGCCCACCGATTGATGTTAATGCAAGGAGTAGGGATTGCCATGCAGCGGATGCACTAGAGCTATAATTGTATGAAAGCTCAACAAAAGAAACTAGTGGGTGTGCATCCAACTTGCTTGCTCACGAAGACCTAGGGCACTTGAGGAGGCCCATTGTTGGAATATACAAGCCAAGTTCTATAATGAAAAATTCCCACTAGTATATGAAAGTGACAAGACAAGAGAGACTCTCTACTATGAAGATTAAGGTGCTACTTTGAAGCACAAGTGTGGCAAAGGATAGTAACATTGTCCCTTCTCTCTTTTTCTCCCATTTTTTTGGGCCTTCTCTCTTTTTTATGGCCTTTCTATTTTTTTATTCCTCACTTGGGACAATGCTCTAGAAAATGATGATCATCACACTTCTATCTATTTACAACTCAATGATTACAACTCGATACTAGAACAAAAGATGACTCTATATGAATGCCTCCGGCGGTGTACCAGGATATGCAATGGACCAAGAGTGACATGTATGAAAGAATTATGAATGGTGGCTTTGCCAAAAATACTATGTCAACTACATGATCATGCTAAGCAATAAGACAATAATGAATGTGTCATGATGAACGGAATGATGGAAAGTTGCATGGCAATATATCTCGGAATGGCTATGGAAATGCCATAATAGGTAGGTATGGTGGCTGTTTTGAGGAAGATATAAGGAGGTTTATGTGTGAAAGAGCGTATCATATCATGGGGTTTGGATGCACCGGCGAAGTTTGCGCCAACTCTCAATGTGAGAAAGGGCAATGCATGGTACCGAAGACGCTAGCAATGATGGAAGGGTGAGAGTGCGTATAATCCATGGACTCAACATTAGTCATAAAGAACTCACATACTTATTGCAAAAATCTACAAGTCATCAAAAACCTCGGTACTACGCGCATGCTCCTAGGGGGATAGATTGGTAGGAAAAGACCATCACTCGTCCCCGATCGCCACTCATAAGGAAGACAATCAAATAACACCTCATGTTTCAAATTTGTTGCATAACGTTTACCATACGTGCATGCTACGGGACTTGCAAACTTCAACACAAGTATTTCTCAATCTCACAACTACTCAACTAGCATGACTTTGATATTACTACCTCCATATCTCAAAACAATCATCAAGCATCAAACTTCTCTTAGTACTCAAAACACTCTTAAGAAAATTTTACTAACTTTGAATACATAGCATATTAGGATTTTAAGCAAATTACCATGCTATTAAGACTCTCAAAATAATCGAACTGGAGCATGAGAGATTAATAGTTTCTATAAAACTAATCCACCACCGTGCTCTAAAAGATATAAGTGAAGTACTAGAGCAAAACTATATAACTCAAAAGATATAAGCGAAGCACATAGAGTATTCTAACAAATTCCAAATCATGTATGGCTCTCTCAAAAGGTGTGTGCAGCAAGGATGATTGTGGTAAACTAACAAGCAAAGACTCAAATCATACAAGACGCTCCAAGCAAAACACATATCATGTGGCGAATAAAAATATAGCTCCAAGTAAAGTTACCGATAGAAGTAGACGAAAGAGGGGATGCCTTCCGGAGCATCCCCAAGCTTTGGCTTTTAGGTGTCCTTAGATTATCTTGGGGGTTCCATGGGCATCCTCAAGCTTAGGCTCTTTCCACTCCTTGTTCCATAATCCATCAAATCTTTACCCAAAACTTGAAAACTTCACAACACAAAACTTAAAGTAGAAAATCTCGTGAGCTCCGTTAGCGAAAGAAAATAAAAGACCACTTCAAGGTACTGTAATGAACTCATTATTTATTTATATTGGTGTTATACCTACTGTATTCCAACTTCTCTATGGTTTATAAACTATTTTACTAGCCATAGATTCATCAAAATAAGCAAACAACACACGAAAAACAGAATCTGTCAAAAACAGAACAGTATGTAGTAATCTGTAGCTAGCGCAAGATCTGGAACCCCAAAAATTCTAAAATAAATTGCTGGACGTGAGGAATTTATCTATTAATCATCTTCAAAAATAATTAACTAAATATCACTTTCCAAATAAAAATGGCAGTAGTTCTCATGAGCGCTAAAGTTTCTGTTTTTTACAGCAAGTTCAACAAGACTTTTCCCAAGTCTTCCCAACGGTTCTACTTGGCACAAACATTAATTAAACACAAAAAACACAACCAAAACAGAGTCTAGATAAATTACTTATTACTAAACAGGAGCAAAAATCAAGGAATAAAAATAAAATTGGGTTGCCTCCCAACAAGCGCTATCGTTTAACGCCCCTAGCTAGGCATAGCAAGCAAGAATAGATCTAGGTATTGCCATCTTTGGTAGGCAATCGATAAGTGGCTCTCATAATAGATTCATAAGGTAATTTAATTTAATTTGTAGGAAAGTGTTCCATGCCTTTCCTTAATGGAAATTGGAATCTAATATTTCCTTTCTTCATATCAATAATTGCACCAATCGTTCTAAGGAAAGGTCTACCTAGAATAATAGGACATGAAGGATTGCAATCTATGTCAAGAACAATAAAATCTACGGGCAAATAATTCCTACTTGCAACAATAATAACATCATTAATTCTTCCCATAGGTTTCTTAATAGTGGAATCCGCGAGGTGCAAGTTTAAAGAGCAATCATCAAAATCACGGAAACCTAACAAATCACACAAAGTTTTTGGAATCATGGAAACACTAGCACCCAAATCACATAAAGCATAGCATTCATGATCTTTAATTTTAATTTTAATAGTTGGTTCCCACTCATCATAAAGTTTTATAGGGATAGAAACTTCCAATTCAAGTTTTTCTTCATAAGATTGCATCAAGGCATCAACGATATGTTTAGTAAACGCTTTATTTTGACTATAAGCGTGAGGAGAATTTAGCACGGATTGCAACAGGGAAATGCAATCAATCAAAGAGCAATTTTCATAGTTAAATTCCTTGAAATCCATAATAGTGGGTTTAGCAACATCTAGGGTTTTAATTTCTTCAATCCCACTTTTATCAAATTTAGCATCAAGATCAAAAAATTCCGAATTCTTAGAACGCCTTCTAGGTAAAGGTGGATCATATTCAGTCCCATCATTATCAAGATTCATATTGCAAAACAAAGATTTAATAGGGGACACATCAATAACTTTTAGATCTTCATCTTTATTTTCATAGGAACTAGAAGAACATGCTCTTATAAAGGCATCTTTCTTAGCACGCACCCTAGCGGTTCTTTATTTGCACTCATCAATGGAAATTCTCATGGCTTTGAGAGACTCATTGATATCATGCTTAGGTGGAATAGATCTAAGTTTCAAAGAATCAAGATCAAGAGAAATTCTATCAATGTTCCTAGCCAACTCATCAATCTTAAGCAATTTTTCTTCAATCATAGCATTAAAATTCTTTTGCGAAGTAATAAATTCTTTAATATTAGATTCAAAATCAGAGGGCATTTTATTATAATTTCCATAAGAATTGTTGTAGGAATTACCATAATTATTAGAGGGATTACTAGGATAAGGCCTAGGATTAAAATTTCCTCTATAAGTGTTGTTACCAAAATTGTTCCTACCAACAAAATTCACATCCATAAATTCAGTATTATTCTCAATCAAAGTAGACAAGGGCATATCATTAGGATCAGAAGAAACACTCTTATTAGCAAATAATTTCATAAGTTCATCCATCTTTCCACTCAAAACATTAATTTCTTCTATCGCATGCACCTTTTTATTAGTAGATCTTTCAGTATGCCATTGAGAATAATTAACCATAATATTATCTAGGAGTTTAGTAGCTTCTCCTAAAGTGATTTCCATAAAAGTGCCTCCCGCGGCCGAATGTAAAAGATTTCTAGAAGCAAAATTCAATCCGGCATAAAAATTCTGAACAATCATCCACAAATTTAAACCATGAGTAGGGAAATTACGTATCATTAATTTCATTCTCTCCCAAGCTTGTGCAACATGTTCATGATCAAGTTGCTTAAAGTTCATAATATCGTTTCTAAGAGAGATGATCTTAGCGGGAGGAAAATACTTAGAGATAAAAGCATCTTTGCACTCGTTCCATGAATCAATACTATTTTCAGGCAAAGACGAAAACCAAGCTTTAGCACGATCTCTAAGCGAAAAAGGAAATAGCTCCAATTTAACAATATCATTATCCACATCTTTCTTCTTTTGCATGTCACACAAATCAACGAAGCTATTTAGATGGGTAGCGGCATCTTCACTAGGAAGGTCGGAAAACGGATCTTTCATGACAATATTCAACAAAGCAGTATTAATTTCACAAGATTCAGCATCGGTAAGAGGAGCAATCAGAGTGCTAATAAAATCATTGTTGTTGGTATTGGTGAAGTCACACAATTTAGTATTATCTTGAGCCATCGTGACAAGCAAGCAAACTAACACACAAGCAAACAAAAAGCAAGCGGGCAAAAAGAGGCAAATAGAGACAGAGAGGGAGGATAGAGAGAGAGGGCGAATAAAACGGCAAGGGTGAAGTGGGGAAGAGGAAAACGAGAGGCAAATGACAAATAATGTAATGCGGGAGATAAGGGTATGTGATGGGTACTTGGTATGTTGACTTTTGCGTAGACCTCCCTGGCAACGGCGCCAGAAATCCTTCTTGCTACCTCTTGAGCATTGCGTTGGTTTTCCGTGAAGAGGAAGGGATGATGCAGCAAAGTAGCGTAAGTATTTCCCTCAGTTTTTGAGAACCAAGGTATCAATCCAGTAGGAGGCTACACGCGAGTCCCTCGTACCTGCACAAAACAAATAAATCCTCGCAACCAATGCAAATAGGGGAGTCAATCCCTATAAGGCTACTTACGAGAGTGAGATCAGATAGATAAAATAAAGATAATATTTTTGGTATTTTTATGATAAACATGCAAATTAAAATAAAGGCAAAGTAAATAGCAAAGTAAATAACTAAGTAGTAGGAGATTAATATGATAAAGATAGGCCCGTGGGCCATAGTTTCACTAGTGGCTTCTCTCAAGAGCATAAGTATTCTATGGTGGGTGAACAAATTACTGTTGAGCAATTGACAGAATTGAGCATAGTTATGAGAATATCTAGGCATGATCATGTATATAGGCATCACGTCCGAGACAAGTAGACCGACTCCTGCCTGCATCTACTACTATTACTCCACTCATCGACCGCTATCCAGCAGGCATCTAGAGTATTAAGTTAAAAACAGAGTAACACCTTAAGCAAGATGACATGATGTAGAGGGATAGACTCATGAAATATGAAGAAAACCCCATCTTGTTATCCTCGATGGCAACAATACAATACGTGCCTTGCTGCCCCTACTGTCACTGGGAAAGGACATCGCAAGATTCAACCCAAAGCTAAGCACTTCTCCTATTGCAAGAAAGATCAATCTAGTAGGCCAAACCAAACTGATAATTCGAAGAGACTTGCAAAGATAACCAATCATACATAAAAGAATTCAAAGATAACCAATCCCACAATATATCCGGAGTCTCCGGGTTTCCGGAAGCTGCTCCAGCAGCACAATCATCCTTTGAAGGAATCTGTTCACCCGTCTCCAGAATCACTGTCGGCTGTGAACCAGTCAATCCGGGGCCATTGTTATCATCATCCCTAGAATCCCGGATGGTCGAAGCCCCATCTTCGGGTACTACCTCTTCTGTCCCCTGCGTAACCTGTTGGTCAAAAGGGACCCTCCGCAATGACACTTCAGAGTCAACCGCCTTGTTGGGCGAGGAGGTTTGGAGGAGGCGTCTCGCTCTCCATCATCTCTGGGAGGAGACTCACCGAAGAAGAGGATCGCCCAGAAAAACTCTATGCCGACCTGTAAAAATACATGAATGCGTTACGTATATCTTTGGTAACAACAACGGAGCGGGACGCTATCAAAGTACTCCGGATTCTCTTACGGTTTGGCCGAGGGCTGGTCCCCCTGTTGGAGCTGCTCGACGGCGTCGCTTTCCAAACCTAAGCCGACCGGCGGTGGCATCTTGCCCTTCTTGGAAGACCGCCCCTCCCAATCTTTAGAGGCGGCCCTTTTCCTCCTGTTTGGAGAAGGGATACTGGGTCCTTTTCCGCCTCCGTCTTCGGGCGAGGAAAGGTCGATTTCTCCAGACTCAGTGTCCGACTTACCTCTGGCACCAAGGTCATCTTGGGTCTTCTCTCCCTCCCCTGCTGGTGCCTGGTATGGCGCCAAGGCCAGCATCCTTGTTAACACGGGAGTAGCTGAGTCTTCGGGAAGGGGAGCTGCTACCTCTTGAGCACTTGTGTTGGTTTTCCCTTGAAGAGGAAAGGGTGGTGCAGCAAAGTAGCGTAAGTATTTCCCTCAGTTTTTGACAACCAAGGTATCAATCCAGTAGGAGGCCACACACGAGTCCCTCGTACCTACACAAACAAATAAATCCTCGCAACCAACGCGATAAGGGGTTGTCAATCCCTACATAGTCACTTACGAGAGTGAGCTCTGATAGATATGATAAGATAATATTTTTGGTATTTTTAAGATAAAGATGCAAAGTAAAATAAAAGGCAATAAAAATAACTAAGTATTGGAAGATTAATATGATAGAAGATACACCCGGGGGCCATAGGTTTCACTAGTGGCTTCTCTCGAGAGCATAAGTATTCACGGCGGGTAAACAAATTACTGTTGAGCAATTGACAGAATTGAGCATAGTTATGAGAATATCTAGGTATGATCATTGCTACCTCTTGAGCACTGCGTTGGTTTTCCCCGAAGAGGAAGGGATGATGCGGCAAAGTAGCGTAAGTATTTCCCTCAGTTTTTGAGAACCAAGGTATCAATCCAGTAGAAGGCTATGCACGAGTCCATCGTACCTGCACAAAACAAATAAACCCTCGCAACCAACGCAAATAGGGGTTGTCAATCCCTATAAGGCCACTTACGAGAGTGAGATCTGATAGGTATGATAAAGATAATATTTTTGGTATTTTTATGATAAAGATGCAAAGTAAAATAAAGGCAAAGGAAATAGCAAAGGAAATAACTAAGCAGTAGGAGATTAATATGATAAAGATAGACCCGGGGGCCATAGGTTTCACTAGTGGCTTCTCTCGAGAGCATAAGTATTCTACGGTGGGTGAACAAATTAGTGTTGAGCAATTGACAGAATTGAGCATAGTTATGAGAATATCTAGGCATGATCATGTATATAGGCATCACGTCCGAGACAAGTAGACCGACTCCTGCCTGCATCTACTACTATTCCTCCACTCATCAACCGCTATCCAACATGCATCTAGAGTATTAAGTTAAAAACAGAGTAACGCCTTAAGCAAGATGACATGATGTAGAGGGATAGACTCATGCAATATGAAGAAAACCCCATCTTGTTATCCTCGATGGCAACAATACAATACGTGCCTTGCTGCCCCTACTGTCACTGGGAAAGGACACTGCAAGATTGAACCCAAAGCTAAGCACTTCTCCCATTGCAAGAAAGATCGATCTAGTAGGCCAAACCAAATTGATAATTTGAAGAGACTTGCAAAGATAACCAATCATACATAAAATAATTCAGAGAAGATTCAAATATTGTTCATAGATAGACTTGATCATAAACCCACAATTCATCGGTCTCAACAAACACACCGCAAAAAGAAGATTACATCGAATAGTTCTCCATGAGAGAGGGGGAGAACATTGTATTGAGATCCAAAAAGAGAGAAGAAGCCATCTAGCTACTAACTATGGACCCATAGGTCTGAAGTAAACTACTCACACTTCATCGGAGAGGCTATGGTGTTGATGTAGAAGCCCTCCGTGATCGATGCCCCCTCCGGCGGAGCTCCGAAACAGGCCCCAAGATGGGATCTCGTGGATACAGAAAGTTACGGCAGTGGAATTAGGGTTTTGCATCCGTATCTGATCATTTGGGGGTACGTGGATATATATATAGGAGGAAGGAGTACGTCGGTGGAGCAACAGGGGGCCCACGAGGGTGGAGGGCGCGCCTGGGGGGTAGGCGCGCCCCCTGACTTGTGGCCTCCTCTTTTCTTTCTTGATGTAGGGTCCAAGTCTCCTGGGTCTTGTTCGTTGAGAAAATCACGTTCCCAAAGGTTTCATTCCGTTTGGACTCCGTTTGAGATTCCTTTTCTTCGAAACCCTGAAACAAAGGAAAAAATAGCAATTCTGGGCTGGGCCTCCGGTTAATATGTTAGTCCCAAAAATAATATAAAAGTGGATAATAAAGCCCAATAATGTCCAAAACAGTAGATAATATAGCATGGAGCAATCAAAAATTATAGATACGTTGGAGACGTATCAATCATGTATATAGGCATCACGTCCGAGACAAGTAGACCAACTCCTGCCTGCATCTACTACTATTACTCCACACATCGACCGCTATCGAGCATGCATCTAGAGTATTAAGTTCAAGAGAACAGAGTAATGCTTTAAGCAAGATGACATGATGTAGAGGGATAAACTCAAGCAATATGAAATAAACCCCATCTTGTTATCCTCGATGGCAACAATACAATACGTGCCTTGCTGCCCCTACTGTCACTGGGAAAGGACACCGCAAGATTGAACCCAAAGCTAAGCACTTCTCCCATTGCAAGAAAGATCAATCTAGTAGGCCAAACCAAACTGATAATTCGAAGAGACTTGCAAAGATAACCAATCATATATAAAAGAATTCAGAGAAGATTCAAATATTGTTCATAGATAAACTTGATCATAAACCCACAATTCATCGGTCTCAACAAACACACCGCAAAAGAAGATTACATCGATTAGATCTCCACAAGAGAGGGGGAGAACTTTGTATTGAGATCCAAAAAGAGAGAAGAGGCCATCTAGCTAATAACTATGGACCCGTAGGTCTGAGGTAAACTACTCACACTTCATCGGAAGGGCTATGTTGTTGATGCAGAAGCCCTCCGTGATCGATGCCCCCTCCGGCGGAGCTCCGGAATAGGCCCCAAGATGGGATCTCGTGGATACAGAAAGTTACGGCGGTGGAATTAGGTTTTTGGCTCCGTATCTGGTAGTTTGGGGGTACGTAGGTATATATAGGAGGAAGGAGTACGTCGGTGGAGCAACAGGGGGCCCACGAGGGTGGAGGGCACGCCCAGGGGGTAGGCGCGCCCCCCTACCTCGTGGCCTCATGCTTGATGTCTTGACGTAGGGTCCAAGTCCTCTGAATCATGTTCATTCCAAAAATCATGTTCCCGAGGGTTTCATTCCGTTTGGACTCTGTTTGATATTCTTTTTCTGCGAAACCCTAAAATAGGCAAAAAATAGCAATTCTGGGCTGGGCCTCCTGTTAATAGGTTAGTCCCAATAATAATATAAAAGTGTATAATAAAGCCCAATAATGTCCAAAACAGAATATAATATAGCATGGAACAATAAAAAATTATAGATACGTTGGAGACGTATCAGGAGTCGGACACCTAATCAGTTCCACCTTCTTTATCTAGCCCTGAAAAAGGATGATACTGTTGGTATCTTGCCATTGGGTATCCAACTATAAGGTATTCGGTAAACGAGTACTTACCGGGATATCCGGACGGTTACAGTCTAGGCCGACATATTCGGTGGTGTCCGGCCACTGCCTTCGTTTTTCGGAGAATAATTTCCACATTCCTTCGTGCGTTGTGCTGAAGAAGTGCTGAAGAGTGTGCGGCCCTTATGGATTAAACTCCCATAGGCGGAGTGGCCGTCACTGACACGGCAGGGTCCGATGAACTAGCATTACTTGAACGATGTTGGCTATGTCGATGTCCCTCTCAATGAGGCTTCGGATGCGACTTTGCAGAGTCCGCACATCATTCGTTGATCCCCAATCCATCCCCTTGTTAATCCACGATGCAAGCTGAATTGGGGGGCTAGATCGGAAGGCGGGCGCAATTGCTCACTTGGAGCTGCTGGGCTCGGTGATATAGAACCACCCCTGCTGCCACAGATCGGAAGATTTGGCGAAGGATCCTTTTAGCCAAACGGCGCTACCAAGCTTGCTCACTGCAGCGCCGCTGCACTCGGCTTGCTCCCCCTCTACCACTTGCGGCTTCACATCGAAGGTCTTGAGACACAAGCCGAAGTGCGGAGTAGTTCGGAGGAAGGCTTCGCACATGACGATAAACGCCGAGATAAGAAGAATAGAGTCCGGGGCCAGATCGTGAAAATCTAGCCCGTAATAGAACATGAGCCCTCGGACGAAGGGGTTAAGTGCAAACCCTAACCCGCGGAGGAAGTGGAACATGAACACGACCCTCTCGCCGAATCTGGGGGTGGGAATAAACTACCCCTCGGCAGGAAGCCGGTGACAGATTTCTGCGGTCAGGTATCTCGCCGCCTGAAGCTTTCGATATCTTCCTCGGTGACAGAAGAAGCTACCCACCGGCCTTGACGGCTGGATCCGGACATGATTGGGGCTTGTAGCGACCGAAACCCGGGTGTTGGAACTCGGGGTTGCAGGGGTCGAGGAAGAGGCAAGCGTAGAAGAAAAGACATGTCTGAACCCCTATATAAAGGCTGCAAATATCAAACGTCTCCTCTTGGGCCTAAAAAATGTGCTTGTTTCCAAGGAGTTGTACCCCAGCGACGGTTGGGTTACCTGATACATCTCCGTCGTATCTATAATTTTTGATTGTTCCATGCCAATATTCTACAACTTTCATATACTTTTGGCACCTTTTTATACTATTTTTGGGACTAACATATTGATCCAGTGCCCAGTGCCAGTTCCTGTTTGCTGCATGTTTTTTGTTTCGCAGAATATCCATATCAAACGGAGTCCAAACGGGATAAAAACTGACGGAGATTTTTTTGGAATATATATGATTTTTGGGAAGAAAAATCCACGCGAGACGGTGCCCGAGGGGGCCACGAGGCACAGGGCGCGCCCCTGACCCTCGTGGCCACCCCGTAAGGCAGTTGGTCTCCTTCTTTCGCCGCAAGAAAGTTAATATCCGGATAGAGATCGTGTTAAAATTTCAGCCCAATCGGAGTTACGGATCTCCAGGAATATAAGAAACGGTGAAAGGGTAGAATCTGAGAATGCAGAAACAGAGAGAGACAGAGAGACAGATCCAATCTCGGAGGGGCTCTCGCCCCTCCCATGCCATGGAGGCCAAGGACCAGAGGGGAAACCCTTCTCCCATCTAGGGAGGAGGTCAAGGAAGAAGAAGACGAAGGGGCCCCCTCTCCCCTTCTCTTCCAGTGGCGCCGGAACGCTGCCGTGGCCATCATCATCATCACCGCGACCTACACCAACACCTCCGCCATCTTCACCAACACCTCCATCACCTTCCCCCCTCTATCTACAGCGGTCCACTCCCCCACAACCCACTGTACCCTCTACTTGAACATGGTGCTTTATGCTTCATATTATTATCCAATGATGTGTTGCCATCTTATGATGTCTGAGTAGATTTTCGTTGTCCTATCGGTGGTTGATGAATTGCTATGATTGATTTAATTTGCTTGTGGTTATGTTGCTGTCCTTTGGTGCCCATCATATGAGAGTGCACGTGGATCACACCATAGGGTTAGTTGTATGTTGATAGGACTATGTATTGGAGGGCAAGAGTGACAGAAGCTTCAACCTAGCATAGAAATTGATGCATACGGAATTGAAGGGGGACCAATATATCTTAATGCTATGGTTGGGTTTTACCTTAATGAACGTTAGTAGTTGCGTACGCTTGCTAATAGTTCCAATCATAAGTGCATAGAATTCCAAGTTAGGGATGACATGCTAGCAGTGGCCTCTCCCACATAATACTTGCTATCGGTCTAGTAAAGTAGTCAATTGCTTAGGGGCAATTTCACAACTCCTACCACCACTTTTCGACACTCGCTATATTTACTTTATTGCTTCTTTACTTACAACAGCCCCTACCTTTTATTTACTTGCTCTTTATTATCTTGCAAACCTATCCAACAACACCTACAAAGTACTTCTAGTTTCATACTTGTTCTAGGTAAAGCGAACATCAAGCATGCATAAAGTTTTATCGGTGGTCGATAGAACTTGAGGGAATATTTGTTTTGCCTTTAGCTCCTCGTTGGGTTCGACACTCTTACTTATCAAAAACTGTTGTGATCCCCTATACTTGTGGGTTATCAAGACCTTTTTCTGGTGCCGTTGCCGGGGAGCAATAGCGTGGGGTGAATATTCTCGTGTGTGCTTGTTTGCTTTATCACTAAGTAATTTTTATTTTTTGTTCTTAGTTGTTCTTTATCTTTAGTTATGGATATGGAACACGAAATACCAAAAAAATAGGTGTACTTTCTGCTCATGGAGATGGGGAACCTCCTAAAACCCTCGATGCTGGTTATGTGAAAGATATTATGTACTACTTTAATAATCCTGAGAAAACCCCATTCAATTATGTAATGGGAGTAACGTTGGATCAACGCGAATACTTTAGGGATTATCGCTTCACACAAAAAGGGAAACTATTATGGGATCAAATTCATATATTGAATTGGTATGCTAGGCAACTATGCTTGAGATATGATTATACTTGTTGCTCTAGGATGAAGGCTCCACACCTTCCCTTTTTATGCGAATTTAATGATAATAAAACCTTAGCTTCTTTTGCTAGTGGTATATATGATTACTATGATGTGGAACAAATAGAAGAATTTGTTGCTTTTATGGGTGCTTATGAAACTGAATCTATGTTTAAAGAGTTTGAAGACTTTGATGATTCGGTTTATAGACCTGAAAATTTAGCTATCCTTAAATATTGCTGTGAGAATTATGAATACAATTCCGATATTAATGCACTTATTGAGAAAGTCTCTGCTGTCCAAGAAGAGACTAATATTTTGCAGGAATCTATGGAAGAAGAAGTTGATGAAACTGTGAGCTCATTGGATGAAAAAGATGAGGAGGAGAGCGAAGAACAAAAGGAGGAAGAGCGGATTGATCACCTGTGCCCACCTTCTAATGAGAGTAACTCTTCAACTCACACATTGTTTAATTTCCCTTCGTGTTTACCGAAGGATGAATGCTATGATAATTGCTATGGTTCCGTTGATTCTTTTGAAATACCCCTTTTTGATGATGCTTGCTATGCTTGTGGCCAAGATTCCAATATGAATTATGCTTATGGATATGAAATTGCTATAGTTCCTTATGTTAAACATGAAATTGTTGCCATTGCACCCACGCATGATAGTCCTATTATCTTTTTGAATTCTCCCAACTACACTATATCGGAGAAGTTTGCACTTATTAAGGATTATATTGATGGATTGCCTTTTACCGTTACACATGATGATTTTGATGAATATAATATGCATGTGCTTGCTGCTCCTACTTGCAATTATTATGAGAGAGGAACTATATATCCACCTCTTTATGTTTTAACACGATAAAATTGCAAGAAACTGTGAGAGCTACTTGAACTTTGTTCATGCTCATGGCAACTTTGTGAATCTTGATTACAGAAACTTTTTAACAAAAATAATTATCCCCTTGTACAATTCCATTTTATTATAAAAATAATGTGCAAAGGTTTGCCTTTAGGATGTTTACTTTGCTTGTTGGTTTGTATGGTGCAGGACAGAAACTTTGGCTGTAGTGCGCGATTTTACATTTTTTACTAGAATGTCAAATGGTTCTGATTCTTTTTGCACTGTCTTTCTATACAAATTTTTTATGTTTCCTAATTTTGGCAGAATTTGTAAAGTATCAGAAGTATGGTGAATGTTCAGATTATTACAAACTGTTCTGTTTTAGACAGATTCTGTTTTTGATGCATAGTTTGCTTATTTTGATGAAACTATCAATTTATATCAGTGGATTAAGCCATGAAAAATTTATATTACAGTAGACACAATGCAAAAATAAAATATGAATTGGTTTGCAACAGTACTTAGAGTAGTGATTTGCTTTATTATACTAATGGATCTTACCGAGTTTTCTGTTGAATTTTTGTGTGGATGAAGTGTTCGATGATCGAGAAGGTCTCGATGTGAGAAGAAGGAAGAGAGGCAAGAGCTCAAGCTTGGGGATGCCCGAGGCACCCCAAGTAAATATTCAAGGGGACTCAAGCGTCTAAGCTTGGGGATGCCCCGGAAGGCATCCCCTCTTTCTTCAACAAGTATCGGTATGTTTTCGGATTCGTTTTGTTCATGCGATATGTGCAAATCTTGGAGCGTCTTTTGCATTTAGTTTTTATTTTTCTTTTATGCACCATGCTGGTATGAGATAGTCCTTGGTTGATCTATAGAATGCTCATTGCACTTCACTTATATCTTTTGAGTATGGCTTTATGGAATGCTTCATGTGCTTCACTTATATCATTTGAAGTTTGGATTGCCTATTTCTCTTTACATAGAAAACCGCCAATTGTAGAATGCTCTTTTGCTTCACTTATATTTGTTAGAGCGTGGGCATATCTTTTGTAGAAATAATTAAACTCTCTTGCTCCACTTATATCTATTTAAAGAGATGACAGGAATTGGTCATTTACATGGTTAGTCATAAAATCCTACATAAAACCTGTAGATCACTGAATATGATATGTTTGATTCCTTGCAATTGTTTTGCAATATAAAGATGGTGATATTAGAGTCATGCTAGCGAGTAGTTGTGGATTAGTAGAAATACTTGTGTTGAGGTTTGTGATTCCCGTAGCATGCACGTATGGTGAACCATTATGTAACGAAGTCGGAGCATGATTTATTTATTGATTGTCTTCCTTATGAGTGGCGGTCGGGGACGAGCGATGGTCTTTTCCTACCAATCTATCCCCCTAGGAGCATGCACGTAGTACTTTGTTTCGATAGCTAATAGACTTTTGCAATAAGTATGTGAGTTCTTTATGACTAATGTTGAGTCCATGGATTATACGCACTCTCACCCTTCCACCATTGCTAACCTCTCTAGTATCGTGCAACTTTCGCCGGTACCATAAACCCATCATATACCTTCCTCAAAACAGCCACCATACCTACCTATCATGGCATTTCCATAGCCATTCCAAGATATATTTCCATGCAACTTCCATCATCATCATATACATGACTTGAGCATTCATTGTCATATTGCTTTGCATGATCGTAAGATAGCTAGCATGATGTTTTCATGGCTTGTCCATTTTTTTGATGTCATTGCTACGCTAGATCATTGCACATCCCGGTACACCACCAGAGGCATTCATATAGAGCCATATCTTTGTTCTAGATATCGAGTTGTAATATTGTGTTGTAAGTAAATAAAAGTGTGATGATCATCATTATTAGAGCATTGTCCCAGTGAGGAAAGGATGATGGAGACTATGATTCCCCCAAAAGTCGGGATGAGACTCTGAACGAAAAAAAATAGAAAGGCTAAAAAAAAGAAGGCCCAAAAAATGAGAGAAAAAGAGAGAAGGGACAATGTTAGTATCCTTTTACCACACTTGTGCTTCAAAGTAGCACCATATTCTTCATATAGAGAGTCTCTTGAATTATCACTTTCATATACTAGTGGGAATTTTAATTATAGAACTTGGCTTGTATATTCCAACAATGGGCTTCCTCAAATGCCCTAGGTCTTCATGAGCAAGCAAGTTGGATGCACACCCACTAGTTTCAGTTTGAGCTTTCATATACTTATAGCTCTAGTGCATCCGTTGCATGGCAATCCCTACTCACTCACATTGATATCTATTGATGGGCATCTTCATAGCCCGTTGATACGCCTAGTTGATGTGAGACTATCTTCTCCTTTTTGTCTTCTCCACAACCACCATTCTATTCCACCTATAGTGCTATGTCCATGGCTCACGCTCATGTATTGCGTGAAAGTTGAAAAGGTTTGAGAACGTCAAAAGTATGAAACAATTGCTTGGCTTGTCATCGGGGTTGTGCATGATGTGAATATTTTGTGTGGTGAAGATGGAGCATAGCCAGACTATATGATTTTGTAGGGATAACTTTCTTTGGCCTTGTTAATTTTGAAAAGGCATGATTGCTTTATTAGTTGGCTTGAAGTATTAGTGTTTTTATGTCAAATGGTAGACTATTGCTTTGAATCACTCGTATCTTAATATTCATGCCATGATTAGATATGTGATCAAGATTATGCTAGGTAGCATTCCACATCAAAAATTATCTTCTTTATCATTGCCTACTCGAGGATGAGCAGGAATTAAGCTTGGGGATGTTGATACGTCTCCGTCGTATCTATAATTTTTGATTGTTACATGCCAATATTCTACAACTTTAACATACTTTTGGCAACTTTTTATACTAGTTTTGGGACTAACATATTGATCTAGTACCCAGTGCGAGTTCCTGTTTGTTGCATGTTTCTTGTTTCGCAGAATATCCATATTAAACGTAGTCCAAACGGGATAAAAACTGACGGAGATTTTTTTGGAATATATATGATTTTTGGGAAGAAAATCCACGCAAGACGGTGCCCGAGGGGGCCACGAGGCAGGGGGGCGCGCCCCTGACCCTCGTGGTCACCCGTAAGGCAGTTGGTGCCCTTCTTTTGCCGCAAGAAAGCTAATATCCGGATAGAGATCGTGTTAAAATTTCAGCCCAATCGGAGTTACGGATCTCCGGGAATATAAGAAACGGTGAAAGGGAAGAATCTAAGAACGTAGAAACAGAGAGAGACAGAGAGACAGATCCAATCTCGGAGGGGCTCTCGCCCCTCCCATGCCATGGAGGCCAAGGACCAGAGGGGAAACCCTTCTCCCATCTAGGGAGGAGGTCAAGGAAGAGGAAGACAAAGGGGCCCCCTCTCCCCTTCTCTTCCAGTGGCGCCGGAACGATGCCGTGGCTATCATCATCATCACCGCGATCTACACCAACACCTCCGCCATCTTCACCAACACCCATCACCTTCCCCCCCTCTATCTACAGCGGTCCACTCTCCCGCAACCCGATGTACCCTCTACTTGAACATGGTGCTTTATGCTTCATATTATTATCCAATGATGTGTTGCCATCCTATGATGTCTGAGTAGATTTTCGTTGTCCTATCGGTGGTTGATGAATTGCTATGATTGATTTAATTTGCTTGTGGTTATGTTGTTGTCCTTTGGTGCCCATCATATGAGAGCGCGCATGGATCACACCATAGGGTTAGTTGTATGTTGATAGGACTATGTATTGGAGGGCAAGAGTGACAGAAGCTTCAACCTAGCATAGAAATTGATGCATACGGATTGAAGAGGGACCAATATATCTTAATGCTATGGTTGGGTTTTACCTTAATGAAAGTTAGTAGTTGCGAACGCTTGCTAATAGTTCCAATCATAAGTGCATAGAATTCCAACTCAGGGATGACATGCTAGCAGTGGCCTCTCCCACATAATACTTGCTATCGGTCTAGTAAAGTAGTCAATTGCTTAGGGGCAATTTCACAACTCCTACCACCACTTTTCCACACTCGATATATTTACTTTATTGCTTCTTTACTTACAACAGCCCCTACCTTTTATTTACTTGCTCTTTATTATCTTGCAAACCTATCCAACAACACCTACAAAGTACTTCTAGTTTCATACTTGTTCTAGGTAAAGTGAACATCAAGCGTGCGTAAAGTTGTATCGGTGGTCGATAGAACTTGAGGGAATATTTGTTCTGCCTTTAGCTCCTCGTTGGGTTCGACACTCTTACTTATCGAAAACTGTTGCGACCCCATATACTTGTTGGTTATCATTACCCACGTCCGGGTTGACAGGAATCCCTTAAAAAAGGGAGGCACAATCTCCGCTTGGATAAGACGCGCCAATAAAGCCACGTCTTGGGACGTGGGGCAACGGGCGAGCTAAAACGGCTCGCAAGTAGTAGTCAGGCAGGCATGGTGTCATATTACCAAAAAATGGTCGGTGGGTTGAACTCGTGAAATATTATGTCCTCTGCGGTTGTGTACCAGACCGGATACAATCATCACATCTGAAGATCAACTAGGAGTTTGAAAAGGGGAACCTGCCTTGCAATGCCGAAGACAATCTGCGCGCCAGACTCCTCATCATTTGAAGCCAGGTTCAAGGGCTACTGACGGAGTCCTGGACTAAGGGGTCCTTGGGTGTCCGGCCTGTTATCCATGGGCTGGACTGATGGGCTATGAAGACATGAAGGTCGAAGACTATACTTGTGTCCGGATTGGACTCTCCTTGGCATGGAAGGCAAGCTTGGCAACCGACTGTGAAGATTCCTTCTTATGTAACTGACTCTATGTAAACCCTAGATCCCCCCGGTGTCTATATAAACCGGAGGGATTAGTCCGAAAAGGACATACTCATTACCATAGTCATACAGGTTAGACTTCTAGGGTTTAGCCATTACAATCTCGTGGTAGATCAACTCTTGTAACACTCATATTCATCAAGATCAATCAAGCAAGACGTAGGGTATTACCTCCATAGAGAGGGCCCGAACCTGGGTAAACATCATGTCCCCCGTCTCCTGTTACCATCGATCCTAGACGCACAATTCGGGACCCCCTACCCGAGATCCGCCGGTTTTGACACCGATAGCGGGGCTTGTTGTAATGGAGTGGAGTCAAGTTCATGCTCGGGAAAAAGATTGTTGTTGCCGCGGTGTTCATGCGCCAGAGAAGCTCGCCGTGTCCACCATGTACTCCTTGTTCCTTGTTCTTCTTCTTCTTCTTCATGTTCTTCTCGGTTCAAGCCACACGAGGGAGAGGTGATCAGAGAGAGGGAGTGAGAGCTAGGGCGAGGCTCTAGCGCCAACAATTGGCATCAGAGCGAGGTTCGAAGGTGATCACCCGCGGCCATGGCACTTGTCCTGCACGGCACTGGCGGTGGTGCGCTGTCGTTGTCGGTACCGCAGCTAACGCCGGCGAACTACACCTCCTGGGCGATCAAGGTGGAAGCCATCCTTGATGCCCGTGGGTCATGGGGGGTGATCACTCCGGTGGAGGGCGCGGCGATCAACGCGGGCAAGAGCAAGATGGCGCGGGCGATGTTGCTCGGAGCGCTGTCGGAGGATGTGCTGATGCAGGTGGCAACGAAGCCCATGGCAAGGGAGGTATGGGACTCACTAAAAGTGCATTTCGTCGGTGCTGATCGGGTGAAGGTCGCGCGGCGGGCGACGCTGCGAGGCGAGTTTGATCGTCTTTGGATGGATGACGCTGACGAGCTAGACGTGTACGCCGGCAAGGTCAGCAGCATGGCGGCGAGGTATGCGGTGCACGGGTCCACTCTCGACGAGGCGGTGATGGTGAAGAAGCTGCTCGACACCGTGCCGGGCCGGTTGTACACCGCGGTGGCCGGCATCGAGCAGTTCTGCAACATGGAGGGGATGCTCTTCGAGGAGGCGTTGGGCCATTTGAAGGCCTTCGAGGAGCGGACGCGGCAGCGCGTGTAGGCCGGCGGCGAGCGGGCGGATGGGTAGCTGATGCTCACCACGGCTCAATGGCAGCGGAGTCAGCAGGGTGTAGGCGGCTTCAACGACCACGATGACAGAGCGGCGAGCATAGCATCAGGCGGCGGAGGGAAGCCACGCGGCCACTGCTACCACTAAGGCCAATGCGGGCATTTCCACCATGAGTGCACGAAGCCGAGGAAGCAGGAGGCGGTGGAGCGGGCTCTCCTGGCTGATGTCGACGTCGAAGGGCCAGCACTCCTCTAGGCCGTGGCTTAGGGGGAGTGTGTTGGAATAAGCCACGGCGAGGGGGCTTCAGAACGTGTTCGGGCGTGAGCTGGACACGTCGGGTGCGGTCGGAGCCGCACCAGGACCGTGGCGAGCGTGCGTAGGTGCGTGCGTGTGTGGTATATGGATGCGCATGTGTGTGTGCATTGATGCGCCGTAGTTGTAGGAGGCCGTTGGCGAGCTGGGCAGCGTGATCGGTCCAGACTGGCGCAGGCTCGGCACAACCCAAGCGTGTGCGTGCACGTCGTGGGCGCGGCCAAAGCGAGCCAGGTCAAGGCTCAACTGGGTGGGGGCGTGCAGGTTGTGCCCAGCGCCGGCCCATGGTATAAGAGCGCATGTGGGGCTTGTTGTAATGGCGTGGAGTAAAGTTCGTGCTCAGAAAAAAGGTCGTTGTTGCAGCTGCCTTGGTGCGCCAGAGAAACTCGCCGTGTCCATCGTGTGCTCCCTGTTCCTTCTTCTTCTTATTCTTCTCGGTTCAAGCCACGCAAGGGAGAGGTGATCAGAGAGAGGGAGTGAGATCTAGGGTGAGGCCCCAGCGCTAGCAGGGTATTGGCGACGGTGGATCTTCGGGGCGGCGCTTGTCTGTAGATCCGACGCCAAAAAAATTGGATCGGGACTCAAGCGGCGCCTCGAGGCCGACGCCACTAGCGCCCTATCTTCCTCTCACAATGGCGATGCTTAGTGTTATTACCTTTGAAGGCATTGCTTGGATATGCTCAGGTTGGTTCTTTAGGGTGAAAACTTAGATTCTGGCTTTGGGTGGCCGGATCCGGTTACGACGGCGCTTCAGCAGTGCACCCTTCTTGAAGGCATTGCTACTGAAGAACCTACACGTTTGTATGGTATCATAACATGGCTGGTGCGGATATGGTCGTTGTTGTAGTTTGCCCAATGGATCTGATCGCTTTGGGTTTTCGTCCTCATCTGGGCATTGCTTTGGTCTTATGTGACTTTGCTATTTGTTAGCGTGTTTTTATATGTGTGTTTTGATGTTGGTTGTGTGCATCCTAACTACACACGGTATTGATGTGTACTCATTGTGCTTGTATCCTCTTAACGCTTTATTCTGAACCAATAAAATACACCCTTTATCGAAAAGCTTTCATCTTGAACTTCAACCTCCTTGATCACCATTGCATCAGTTCCCTTGCTTCCTTTTTCGATTTCTTGCAATAAGTAGCACTGCCTAATGCTATTATGAAAGTGCAACTAATCCATGGGTGGTTTTGGTAATTCTTAACAACATATAGCTCATTGAACTAATATTCTTTCAGGATAATCATTTCAGAAAGTTCAATGATTGGCATGGCATGGACTAAGAGATGTGGACCCCTCAAAATGCTAAGGACAAATATTGGCAAAAGCTCAAGACTCTACATTTTCATTTTAGTGATCCAAGATCACATTGAGTCCATAGGAAAAGCCAATACTATTAAAAGGGGATGAGGTGTTGCTTAATGGCTTGCTTGCTAAAAATGCTTAGTGATATGCGCCAAAAACCCTCAACCACTTTCTCATTTCCACATATGTCCTAAACCTAAAGTCAAACTCGGCCCCACCGATTTGATCTATCCGGCGCCACCGAGTTCACTTAACATAGCCATAGACAGAAACCCTAATCAGTTCGGTCTTACCGATAGGGATCTCGGTCCCACCGAGTGGGCAATGCAAACTCTTTGTTTCCTTTTCGTAACATTGCGGCCTCACCGAAATGCGCGATCGGTCCCACCGAGTTTGCATGACCAACTCTCTGTTTGCTTATTATTGAAATTGGTCTCACCGAGTTGAAGTAGTCGGTCAAACTGAGATCAAGTTTTTCCCTAACCCTAGCACATAAGTCTCATTGATTTGATCATGTCGGTCCCACTGAAAAGCCTAACGTTCACATTTTGAACCAGTTCGGTCTCACCGAGTTTCACTATTTGGTCCCACCGAGTTTGGTAAATTGTGTGTAACGGTTAGATTTTGTGTGGAGGCTATAAATACCCCTCCACCCTCTTCTCCATTCAGGAGAGAGCCATCAAAACGTGCCTACACTTCCAACATTCATTTTCTGAGAGAGAACCACCTACTCATGTGTTGAGACCAAGACATTCCAATCCAACCACAAGAATCTTGATCTCTAGCCTTCCCCAAGTTGCTTTCCACTCCAATCATCTTTCCACCATATCCAAATCTGTGAGAGAGAGTTGTGTGTTGGGGAGACTATAATTTGAAGCACAAGAGCAAGGAGTTCATCATCAACACACCATCTATTACCTTTTGGAGAGTGGTGTCTCCTAGATTGGTTAGGTGTCACTTGGGAGCCTCTGTTAAGATTGTGGAGTTGAACCAAGGAGTTTGTAAGGGCAAGGAGATCGCATACTTCGTGAAGATCTACCCAAATGAGGCAAGTCATTCATGGGCGATGGCCGTGGTGGGATAGGCAAGGTTGCTTCTTCGTGGACCCTTCGTGGGTGGAGCCCTTCATGGACTCGCGCAACCGTTACCCTTCGTGGGTTGAAGTCTCCATCAACGTGGATGTACGATAGCACCACCTATCAGAACCACGCCAAAAATTTCCGTGTCTACATTGCGTTTGCTCCCTCCAAACTCCTCCCTTTACCTTCATATGTGCTACCTCTTGAGCACTGCGTTGGTTTTCCCTTGAAGAGGAAAGGGTGATGCAGCAAAGTAGCGTAAGTATTTCCCTTAGTTTTTGAGAACCAAGGTATCAATCTAGTAGGAGGCCACATGAAAGTCCCTCGGACCTACACAAACAAATAAGAACCTCGCAACCAATGCGATAAAGGGGTTGTCAATCCCTTCACGGTCACTTACGAGAGTAAGATCTGATAGATATGATAATGATAAGATAAATATTTTTGGTATTTTTATTATATAGATTGAAAGTAAAAATTGCAAAGTAAAATAGATTGGAAACTTTATATGACGGGGAATAGAACCGGGGGCCATAGGTTTCACTAGTGGCTTCTCTCAAGATAGCATAAGTATTACGGTGGGTGAACGAATTACTATCGAGCAATTGATAAAATTGAGCATAGTTATGAGAATATCTAGGCATGATCATGAATATAGGCATCACGTCTGTGACAAGTAGACCGACTCCTGCCTGCATCTACTACTATTACTCCACACATCGACCGCTATCCAACATGCATCTAGAGTATTAAGTTCATAAGAACAGAGTAACACCTTAGGTAAGATGACATGATGTAGAGGGATAAACTCAAGCAATATGATATAAACCCCATCTTTTTATCCTCGATGGCAACAATACAATACGTGTCGTTTCCCTTTCTGTCACTGGGATCGAGCACCGCAAGATTGAACCCAAAGCTAAGCACTTCTCCCATTGCAAGAAAGATCAATCTAATAGGCCAAACCAACTGATAATTCGAAGAGACTTGCAAAGATAACCAATCATGCATAAAAGAATTCAGAGAAGATTCAAATATTTTTCATAGATAGACTTGATCATAAACCCACAATTCATCGGATCTCGACAAACACACCGCAAAAAGAGTTACATCGAATAGATCTCCAAGAAGATCGAGGAGAACATTGTATTGAGATCCAAAGAGAGAGAAGAAGCCATCTAGCTACTAGCTATGGACCCGAAGGTCTGAAGTAAACTACTCACACATCACCGGAGAGGCCATGGAGTTGATGTAGAGGCCCTCCGTGATCGATGCCCCCTTCGGCGGAGCTCCGGAAAAGGCCCCAAGATGGGATCTCTTGGGTACAGAAGGTTGCGTCGGTGGAAATAGGGTTTCATGGTGCTCCTGGATGTTTTCGGGGTATATGAATATATATAGGAGGAAGAAGTAGGTCGGTGGAGCAACAAGGGGCCCACGAGGGTGGAGGGCGCGCCCAGGGGGGTAGGCGCGCCCCCTGTCTCGTGGCCTCCTCAATTGTTTCTTGATGTCCACTCCAAGTCCCCTGGATCACGTTTGTTCCAAAAATACTCTCCCGAAGGTTTCATTCCGTTTGGATTCTGTTTGATATTCCTTTTTTGCGAAACACTGAAATAGGCAAAAAAACAGCAATTTGCACTGGGCCTTGGGTTAATAGGTTAGTCCCAAAAATAATATAGAAGTGTAAAATAAAGCCCATTAACATCCAAAACAGAATATATAATAGCATGGAACAATCAAAAATTATAGATACGTTGGAGACGTATCAGCATCCTTAAGCTTAATTCCTGCTCGTCCTCGAGTAGGTAAATGGTAAAAATAGAATTTTTGATGTGGAATGCTTTCTAGCATATTCTCAATCTAAATCTCTTTATTGTGGCATGAATATTCAGTTCCAAAAGATTCAAGATAAAATTTTAATATTGACATAAAGATAGTAATACTTCAAGCATACTAACTAAGAAATCGTGTCTTCTCAAAATGACATGGCCAAAGAAAGTTATCCCTACAAAATCATATAGTCTGGCTATGCTCTATCTTCACCACACAAAATATTTAAATCATGCACAACCCGATGACAAGCCTAGCAATTGTTTCATACTTTTGATGTTCTCAAACTTTTTCAATCTTCACGCAATATATGAGTGTGAGCCATGGATATAGCACTATAGGTGGAATAGAATGGTGGCTGTGGAGAAGACAAAAAAAGGAGAAGATATTCTCACATCAACTAGGCGTATCAACGGGCTATGGAGATGCCCATTAATAGATATCAATGTGAGTGAGTAGGGATTGCCATGCAACGGATGCACTAGAGCTATAAGTGTATGAAAGCTCAACAAAAGAAACTACGTGGGTGTGCGTCCAACTTGCTTGCTCATGAAGACCTAGGGCATTTTGAGGAAGCCCATCATTGGAATATACAAGCCAAGTTCTATAATGTGAAATTCCCACTAGTATATGAAGGTGACAACATAGGAGACTCTCTATCATGAAGATCTTGGTGCTACTTTGAAGCACAAGTGTGGTAAAAGGATAGTAACATTGTCCCTTCTCTCTTTTTCTCTCATTTTTTCATTTGGGCCTTTTCTCTTTTTTATGGCCTCTTTTTTTCGTCCGGAATCTCATCCCGACTTGTGGGGGAATCATAGTCTCCATCATCCTTTCCTCACTTGGGACAATGCTCTAATAATGATGATCATCACATTTTCTTTACTTACAACTCAAGAATTACAACTCAATACTTAGAATAAAATATGACTCTATGTGAATGCCTCTGGCGGAGTACCGGGATACGCAATGAATCAAGAGTGACATGTATGAAAGAATTATGAACGGTGGCTTTGCCACAAATACGATGTCAACTACATGATCATGCAAAGCAATATGACAACGATGAAGCGTGTCATAATAATGGAACGGTGGAAAGTTGTATGGCAATATATCTCAGAATGGCTATGTAAATGCCATAATAGGTAGGTATGGTGGCTGTTTTAAGGAAGGTATATGGTGGGTGTGATACCGGCGAAAGGTGCGCGGTATTAAAGAGGCTAGCAATGGTGGAAGAGTGAGAGTGCGTATAATCCATGGACTCAACATTAGTCATAAATAACTCACATACTTATTGCAAAAACCTATTAGTTATCGAAACAAAGTACTACGTGCATGCTCCTAGGGGGATAGATTGGTAGGAAAATACCATCGCTCGTCCCCAACCGCCACTCATAAGGAATACAATCAATAAATAAATCATGCTCCGACTTCATCACATAACGGTTCACCATACATGCATGCTACGGGAATCACAAACTTTAACACAAGTATTAATCAAATCCACGACTACTAAACTAGCATGACTCTAATATCACCATCTTCATCTCTCAAAACAATTATCAAGTATCAAACTTCTCATAATATCCAATGCGCTTTTTGTATGATAGTATTTATTATACCGATCTTGGATGCCTATTATATTAGGACTAAATTCCTACCCAAAGCAAATTACCATGATGTTCTAAAGGACTCTCAAAATAATATAAGTGAAGAATGAGAGATCAATTACTTCTATAAAATAGAACCACCACCGGGCTCTAAAAAGATATAAGTGAAGCACTAGAGCAAAATTATCTAGCTCAAAAAATATAAGTGAAGCACATAGAGTATTCTAACAAATTCCAATTTATGTGTGTCTCTCCCAAAAGGTGTGTACAGCAAGGATGATTGCAGTAAACTAAAAAGAAAAGACTCAAATCATACAAGACGCTCCAAGCAAAACACATATCATGTGGTGAATAAAAATATAGCTCCAAGTAAAGTTACCAATGGACGAAGACAAAAGAGGGGATGCCTTCCGGGGCATCCCCAAGTTTAGGCTTCTGGTTGTCCTTTGATTTTACCTTGGGGTGCCTTGGGAATCCCCAAGATTAGGCTCTTGCCACTCCTTGTTCCATAATCCATCAAATCCTTACCCAAAACTTGAAAAGTTCACAACACAAAACTCAAATAGAAAATCTCATGAGCTCCGTTAGTAAAAGAAAACAAACTACCACTTCAAGGTACTGTAATGAACTCATTATTTATTTATATTGGTGTTAAACCCATTGTATTCCAACTTCTCTGTGGTTCATAAACTCTATTACTAGACATAGATTCATCAAAATAAGCAAACAACACATGAAAAGTTGAATTTGTCAAAAACAGAACTGTCTGTAGTAATCTGTAGGTTTCGACTGCTTATGGAACCCCAAAAATTCTAAAATCAATTTATGGACGTGAGGAATTTATCTATTAATCATCTTAAAAAATAATTAACTAAATATCACTCTTTAATAAAAAAATGGCAGCAATTCTCGTGAGCGCTAAAGTTTCCGTTTTTTACAGCAAGATTGCAAAGACTTTCCCCAAGTCTTCCCAAAGGTTCTACTTGGCACAAACACTAAATAAAAACATAAAAACTCAATCATAACAGAGGCTAGATGAATTGTTTATCACTAAACAGAATCAAAAAGCAAGGAACAAAAATAAAATTGGGCTACCTCCCAACAAGTGCTATCGTTTAACGCCCCTAGCTAGGCATAAAAGCAAGGATAGATCTAGGTATTGCCATCTTTTGTAGGCAATTCTTCAATAAAACACTTATACCCTTTTGGAATTTCCTTTTTATTAATGATCAAACTCCTAGGCAAGAAATCAAGAAAATCATTTTTAGCAAAAGGTACCTTAATGATAGCGAGAAAGTTGGGGTGAATGCTTATGGATTTAAGATCCGCATTTTCCTTACTAGAAGTTTCACCCTTATTCTTAGGAACGTACATTAGTTTGGCAACTTTGGTAGGGGGGGGGTTGAAGTTCTCCTAACGGCAGAAAAAGCGGACCCTAAATTGCTGATAATACCCTCAAGTTTGTTAATTCTTTCGGAATCTTGGTCTATTCTTTCATTCACTACGGGTTCATTTTCTTTAAAACTTTTCAAAATGACTCCTACCTTAGATCCATATTGGGTAATTTGATTGTGGATCTTTTTATCCAAATTCTCAATCAATTCAAAAGTGGTCACTTTATTTTCAATAATATCGAGCCTTTGCATAACGTGTTCCAAAGTTAACATAGTTCCATTAACCAAGAGAGGTGGTGTGCTAAACAAATCTATCATAGCATTATAAGAATCAAAAGTGTGGCTACCCAAGTAATTTCCTCCGATAATGGTATCAAGAATATATCTATTCTAAGGAATGATGCATACATAAAAATTGTGAAGAAGAACGGAAGTAGATTGCTTCCTAGTAGATCTATTTTGTGCATTGCAAATTAGGTACCAAGCATCTTTTAGATTTTCTCCCTACCTTTGTTTAAAATTAAGGACCTCATTCTCGGGATACAAAGGAGTAGATAAAGGACTATCCATAACGACGAAGCAAGCAAAAGAAAAGGCGAACTAGAAAAGAGAGGGGGGACGGAGAAAGAGGGCGAATAAAACGGCAAGGGTGAAGTGGGGGAGAGGAAAATGAGAGGTAAATGGCAAATAATGTAATGCGAGGGATAAGAGCTTGTGATGGGTACTTGGTATGTCTTGACTTGTGCGTAGACTCCCCGGCAACGACGCCAGAAATCCTTCTTGCTACCTCCTGAGCACTGCGTTGGTTTTCCCTTGAAGAGGAAAGGGTGATGCAGCAAAGTAGCGTAAGTATTTCCCTCAGTTTTTGAGAACCAAGGTATCAATCCAGTAGGAGGCCACACGCAAGTCCCTCGTACCTACACAAACAAATAAGAACCTCGCAACCAACGCGATAAAGGGGTTGTCAATCCCTTCATCGTCACTTACGAGAGTGAGATCTGATAGATATGATAATGATAAGATAAATATTTTTGGTATTTTTATGATATAGATTGAAGGTAAAAATTGCAAAGTAAAATAGATTGGAAACTTTATATGATGGAGAATAGACCCGGGGGCCATAGGTTTCACTAGTGGCTTCTCTCAAGATAGCATAAGTACTACGGTGGGTGAATGAATTACTGTTGAGCAATTGATAGAATTGAGCATAGTTATGAGAATATCTAGGCATGATCATGAATATAGGCATCACGTCTGTGACAAGTAGACCGACTCCTGCCTGCATCTACTACTATTACTCCACACATCGACCGCTATCCAGCATGCATCTAGAGTATTAAGTTCATTAGAACAGAGTAACACATTAGGTAAGATGACATGATGTAGAGGGATAAACTCAAGCAATATGATATAAACCCCATCTTTTTATCCTCGATGGAAACAATACAATACGTGTCATTTCCCTTTCTGTCACTGGTATCGAGCACCGCAAGATTGAACCCAAAGCTAAGCACTTCTCCCATTGCAAGAAAGATCAATCTAGTAGGCCAAACCAAAATGATAATTCGAAGAGACTTGCAAAGATAACCAATCATGCATATAAGAATTCAGAGAAGATTCAAATATTGTTCATAGATAGACTTGATCATAAACCCACAATTCATCGGATCTCGACAAACACACCGCAAAAAGAGTTACATCGAATAGATCTCCAAGAAGATCGAGGAGAACATTGTATTGAGATCCAAAGAGAGAGAAGAAGTCATCTAGCTACTAGCTATGGACCCGAAGGTCTGAAATAAACTACTCACACATCACCAGAGAGGCCATGGAGTTGATGTAGAGGCCCTCCGTGATCGATGCCCCCTCCGGCGGAGCTCCAGAAAAGGCCCCAAGATGGGATCTCTTGGGTACAGAAGGTTGTGGCTGTGGAAATAGGGGTTTGTGGTGCTCCTGGATGTTTTAGGGGTATATGAATATATATATATAGGAGGAAGAAGTAGGTCAGTGGAGCAACGAGGGGCCCACGAGGGTGGAGGGCACGCCTAGGGGGGTAGGCGCGCCCCCTGCCTCGTGGCCTCCTCGATTGTTTCTTGACGTCCACTCCAAGTCCCCTGGATCACGTTTGTTCCAAAAATAACTCTCCCGAAGGTTTCATTCTGTTTTATATTCCTTTTCGGCGAAACACTGAAATAGCCAAAAAAACAGCAATTTGCACTGGGCCTTGGGTTAATAGGTTAGTCCCAAAAATAATATAAAATTGTAAAATAAAGCCCATTAACATCCAAAACAGAATATATAATAGCATGGAACAATAAAAAATTATAGATATGTTGGAGATGTATCAATATGCAATCACTACAAAAAAAGACACATCCGTGACATTTTGGGCCGAACAAAAAAAATTCTTGTCATACATGTGACACTTCTATGACGATAATTGTGACAAAACCCGGTATCATCATAGATGTGGTGGGCTCCTACTTCTATGACAAAAAATCATGACAGAAAATGGGCTTTTCGTCCTGGGCGGGCCGGAGACGCAGTTGCATGACATTCTTTGGGCCGTCCATGATGGAAAAAACCATGGTAGAAGCGAGGGGGAGGAAAATTTCGGGTAGTTCCCGGTTACGGTGGGAGGTCGGGGGCCGAGCGATGCACGTTTCTCTCATACACGTACGCGCGTGTGTGCGAGGCGTTGGCTCTAACTGAACCCGAGCGAGGCGTTGGGCTCTAATTGAACTCGAGCGATTGCACTGCAGGCTATGCGTTACTGAACCCGAGCGATCGATCGATGGTTGTTAACTGAACCCGATCGAGCGATTCCTTCGCTACTGCTGCTAACTGAAGCCGATCGATGGGATGAACAGTGAGCATTGCGGGGGGGTTTGGATGAACAGTGAGCGGTGGCGTTGCCTCTGGATGAATAGGACCCCGTGATGTGGTGGAGGGCTGGATGAATAGTAGACGGTGGAGGGGTGCCCGTGGAGGGGTGGATGAACAAGACCCCGTGGTGTGGAGGGGTGGATGAACAGTAGACGGTGGAGGGGTGGTTGAACAGGACCCCATGGTGTGGAGGGCTGGATGAACAGTAGATGGTGGAGGGGTGCCCATGGAGGGGTGGTTGAACAGGACCCCGTGGTGTGGAGGGCTGGATGAACAGTAGACGGTGGAGGGGTGGTTGAACAGTAGCCGGTGGAGTAGCGCACGGTGGAGGCTGGATGAACAGGAGCCCGTGGATGAACAGTCGCAGGTGGAGGCTGGAGGAGGTCGATGGTGGATGAACAGTAGCTCGTGGAGGCTGGAGGGGGTCGACGGTGGAGATGAACAGTATCCCGTGGAGTCCCGTTTTGCGGTACGCCACACCCCTCCCGATGAACAGGACCCCCGTTTCGACCGTAGCGCTCCAACACAAGTCTGTTTCCTCCGTTTTGCGGTACGCCACACCCCTCCCGATCAACAGGACCCCCGTTTCGACCATAGGAGGTCCGTTTCCTCCGTTTTGCGGTACGCCAGACCCCTCCCGATGAACATGATCCCGTTTCGAACGTGGCCGGTCGAACACAAGGCCGTTTCCTCCGTTCTGCGGTACGCCAGGCCTCGTTTCCATCGCCTATTCCGTCCAAGCCCTCCCGATGAACACGACGCATTCCGTTGCCTCCCCATGAACACGACGCATTTTGTTGCCTCCCCATGAACACGACGGCGACGATGTTTCTCCGTTCCGACCCAGCCATGTACACGAGCCCTGGCCATACGTATGCGCGAGTAGGCGTTCGAGACCCCGCCCGTATGTACACATACGTGGCCGTATTTTCTTTCCTGCACCCTGGCTGCTATACGTACGTGTAAATGCTACGTGCGCGCCTCTACTACGACACGTGCGCGCCTCTACATCGACCAGTATGTACATACATGTTCGCGACCAGAATGACAACGCTACGTATGCTTCGACCAGGTGGGTCCCGACTGTCAGGCACTTCCTTGCCTGCGAAGATGTAGCTGGTGGGTCCCAGCAGTCAAGGGGCGAATCATTTTTTTTGCCCGGACGCACTTCCTTGCGTGCGAAGATGTAGCTGGTGGGTCCCAGCAGTCAGGGGGAAATGTTTTTTCGCGAAATACAGTGGCCCGTCCGGTGGGTCCCAGCTATCAGGTGGAGGAATCATTATTTTCCGCGTAATAAGGAGGCACTTCCTTGCTGCGGCCGTGGACCCAACTGTCAGCCTCTCCACGTACAGTCCACGTCCGATGGAAGTCGTTCCTTGACCACGTTGACCACGCCGCGCCGAGGGCGCCAGGGCGGTGGACGACGGCGAGGCCTAGGAAGGGGACGACACAGAGGCAGGGAAGACTCGGCAGTTGTTTCCCACGCGGAGGGGAGTACGACTGTACGAGGGTTTACTGGTTCATCTGCCGTCGCCAGAGAATAACAACAGGTGTGGGTGAGTAGAGGGATGGCTAGGCCAGCGATGGGAGTACGGTCGGGCGGTGAGGCCTGCGCGGCAGCACAGCCGGCCGCGAGGAGGAGGGAGCAGGCAGTCCCGCCGGCGCTTGTTTGAGCGGCTGGAGTAAGAAGAGAAGAGATTGAAGAAGCATGACGGCCGTTGGATGGACATCCAACAGTCAGTGCTTGTGCGTCAACCTTTTTTTAGGAAAGCCTCAAATCTATGGAAAACAGCATACAGCCCATCTGCCATTATTTCTAATAATTTACAACTCATTTGCTAATTCTTAAGGTTTTTTTTGGAGCCCATATTCATTTTGTTAGCATTACAGCCCATATTGTGGCAACGGTTAAAAAATTATACGAAATTTTGCATATTTCGGTGCGGTCCGAACTGTTTTTAATCCTGAAATTTCGACTCACATTCAAACTGATTTTTAAAATAAATGTATATCGATATAAAATCCAACAAATTCTCCATGCATAAAAATTAATGTAATTTAAAATCTTGAAATGAAAAAAAAGATATTTGAAACTAATTGCCGGTTTGATGTGTTTTAAAAATGTACAACCCATTGCTCATTACTGATGGGCCATTTTCTCGGCCAGCCGAATGAAAGCTCTCCTCATCTTGAAAGATTTGCAGCCCAACAGGCCTGACAAAGCGACTTACTTGGCAAATCACAAAAAAAACTGGGCTGTGGCCATGGACCCAGCTGTCAGCCTCTCCACGTACAGTACTCTTCCGATGGAAGTCGTTCCTTGACCACGTTGACCACGCCGCGCGGAGAGCACCACGGCGGTGGACGATGGCGAGGCCTAGGAAGGGGACGACGCGGCAGTGGAAGCCCGCGCGGAGAGGACTACGAGGGTTCACTGGTTCGGCTGTGGTGTGAGGCTGCCGTCGCTGCAGGGCCTGGCCAGCGGTGGGAATAGTAGGGGGCGGTGAGGCCTCTGCGGCAGCACAGCTGGCCACGGGAGGCAGGAGCATGCGGCACGACCGGCGCTGCTTTGGGCGGCTGGAGCAAGAACACCAGAGGTTGAAGAAGCACTACGGCCGTTGGATGGACATCGTACGGTCACTGGAGCTAGAATCGTTCATATTGACTAAGTTGACAAAGCCCTTCGTCCCCGTCAACTTAGTAGGCCCACAAGTCAGTCTCCCAGCAAGGTGGGTCCCAGCTAGCCGGGGTAGTATTCATTTTTTTGTGCGTAATAAGGAGGCACTTCTAGTGGGTCCGAGCTGACAGTGGGGGGAACGTTTTTTTTTGCGAAATACGGTGGCCCGTCCGATGGGTCCCAGCAGTCAGGGGGAAACGATTTTTTTCGCAAAATACTGGTGGCCCGTCCGATGGGTCCCCGCTATCAGGTGGAGGAATAATTATTTTCCGCATAATAAGGAGGCACTTCCTTGCGGCTGCCGTGGACCCAGCTGTCAGCCTCTCCACGTACAGTACTCTTCCGATGGAAGTCGGTCGTTGACCACGTTGACCACGCCGCGCCGAGAGAAACAGGGCGGTGGACGACGGCGAGGACTAGGAAGGGGACGACTCGGAGCCGGGGAAGACGCAGCAGTGGATGCCCACGCGAAGAGGAGTACGAGGGTTCACTGGTTCGGCTGCGGTGTGAGGCTGCTGTCGCCGCAGAATAATAGGGGGTGTGGGTGAGTAGAGGGATGGCCTGGCCAGCAGTGGGAGTAGTAGGGGGCGGTGAGGCCTCCGCGGCATCACAGCCAGCCACGGGAGGCAGGAGCACGCGACACGACCGGCGCTGGTTTAGGCGGCTGGAGCAAGAGGACCAGAGGTTGAAGAAGCACTACGGCCATTTGATGAATATCGTACGGTAACAGGAGCTAGAATCGTTCATATTGAATAAGTTGACAAAGCCCTCCGTCCCCGTCAACTTGGTAGGCCCACAAGTCAGCCTCCCACTATGCTGGGTTCCAGCTGGCAGGGGGAATATTCATTTTTTGTGCATAATAACGAGGCACTTCCTTGCGTGCGAAGATAGCTGGTGGGTCCGACATGTCAGCGGGGGGCACTTTATTTCGCGAAATACAGAGGCCCTTCCGGTGGGTCCCAGATGTCAGGTGGAGGAATCATTATTTTGCGCGTAATAAGGAGGCATTTCCTTCTGTGCGGCCGTGAACCCAGCTGTCAGCCTCTCCACGCACAGTCTACTTCCGATGGTGTCATTCATTGACCACATTGACCACGCCGTGCTGAGCGCATCCAAGGTGGTGGACGACGGCGAGGCCCCGGACAGCAACGAACCGGATATGGGAAGACGCGGGAGTAGAGTCATAGACAGAGAGGTGTACGAGGGTTAACTGGTTCTAGTGCGGTGTGGTTCGGCAGTCGGTGGAGAAGAACAGGAGGTGTGGAGGGGTGGAAGGATGGCCTGGCCAACGGTGGAGTAGCGCTTCATAGCGAAGCGTGCTAAGCAGAGCTGCTAGCAGCAGGAGGCGGGAGGTGGTCCCGGCGGCGCTGGAGGAAGAAGACGAGAGATTGAAGATGGATGTCGGTCGTTGGATGTAAATCCAACGGCTAACATGTTAGAATCATTTGTTGACTAAATTGACAACGACTTGCATTGGCTTCGACCTATTGGCCCACATTTCAGCCTTAAAAAATGTGGCACGTATTCAACCCATTTTTCAGAATTTACAGTCTTTTTTGTGCGGTAGAATTTACAGTCAATTTGATCTTTTTTTGAATTACAGCCATTAGCTGGGCTGGGTGAACAAATAATGTGGCGTCCATGCGGCCCGCTTATTTTATTTCCTAAAAAACTACAGCCCATTTGCACTTTCTCGAAATACACGATTTTGCTGGGCTGATTCTAATTATAATGTTGGGTTGGGCCAGCAATGTTACCAAAAAATAAAAAGGGGCTGAGCATTTTGTTATAAATATATTTAAATAATTAAGTGATATTATTACATTCGTCCTTAAATTTACAGTCTTACCAAGCTTTATATAATAACATATAAAATAATTTTTTTTAGAAAAACAGGGAGCATCTCCCTGGTTCCATTGCTGAGAATGAAACCACAACATATTCTGATACAGCAGCTCAAAGAGCAGTTCGAAAGCAAAGGTAGAAAAGCTACAAACTAGGGGGTGGATAAACAAGTTCTCTGAATAACACAAATCACCCGAGCAGTGCCAAAGGCAGAGCGGATAGAGCACTCAAATGACACAAGGAGGGTCCAGCGAAGCCTTCATGGTCTTCAGCCGAGGGGCCGTGTCAGCCTGCGGCGACCAGTAAGCAAGCGGAGACACCAGGCTGGAAGGCGTAGCATGGTGGATGTCCCTCTTTTTCGGCGCCAGGTGCCCATCATCTTCATCAGAGATCTTGAGACGAGCCCACGGGTCCAGCCCCAGAGCAGGTCGAGCCTTTTTCAGCCACAAGTGATCGCCAACGGTTTCTGGAGGGATCTTGTTAGGGTTTCCACGAAGCTCATCAACTTGTCCTTGTCCGATCCGGAGGAGAGAATCGCCCAGTTCCTCACCATGTTCCTGATCAACCTCAAGACCTGCGGAATGGAAATCTAGGAGGTGTTACTGAAAATCATAGCATTTCTATATTTCCAGAGGCACCAAAGGACAACTGAGCTAACAGTGTTTAAAACTGAGCAATTTTTGGTAGCAATCCAGAATCTGGCGACAGATTTGAAGGATGAGCCAATCTGACTAGAGAAATATTCCTCAATGTGGGCCCAGAGATGTTTAGCAACTATACATTCAAAAAATAGGTGAGAACAAGACTCTTGTTCCAAGCAGTAAACACAATCAAGGGGTTTGATGATGTGTCTCTTCCTAAGGTTATCCCTAGTCATCAATTTGTTTTTGGAGAGAAGCCAGAGAAATACATGAATTTTAGGGGGAACTCTCAATTTCCAGACAGCAGGGATAAACACGGGTTGAACCCCTCTAAAGTTGATAACATGATAGAGGGAGCTGGAGGAATACTTCCTCTTATTGTCCAGCTGCCAAATCAGGGCATTCGGCTCGGCAGTAAAGGTAATGCTTTTGGCAATTTCCTCCAACTGGAACCATTGTTCCATGAGACTATCACTAAAGTTCCTTCTAAAAGAGAGTTTTAGGCATTGACAGTCCCAAACTTCATTGACACTTTCGTTAAGCTCATTGCGGACAGAGTAAATAGGCCAAAATTGGACTGCTAGGGGGGATGTGCCAAACCAAGTATCTTCCTAGAACCTGGTTCTGCTCCCATCCCCTATGTTCCATCTGTAGCCAAATTTCACAGCATGCATAATAGATTTTAATCCTTTCCAGAATCTAGAGGTCTTAGGGTTGGAGGAAGGGACAAAAATATTAGGTTTATTTTCTAGGTATTTATGGGTAATAAGAAGCTTCCAGGGTTTCAGGTCTTCCTCATAGAATCTTTTAATCCAAGACCCTAGAAGACAGATGTTAATTTCTTGGAGGTTAGGTATGCCTAGGCCTCCAAAATCTTTTTTCATAGAGACTAGGGCCCAATTAGCAAGGTGTAGCTTCCTATTTCCCTCAAAATCATTCCACAAGCAATGAGACATCTGAGAATTGATGAGGTTCACTGCCCATTTAGGGAACTTGAAGAAGGAGAGGAGATACACTGGAATGCTAGCCAAACAAGCTTGTATGAGGATCAATCTACCTCTGTAAGAGAGAAGTTTGCCCCTCCACCCAGCAATCCTTTTAATGATTTTATCCAGAAGGGGTTGGATATCCTCTCTCCTCAGTTTATCATAGTGGAGAGGGATACCTAGGTACTTAATGGGGAAGTTACCTTTATTACAGACTAGAATAGAGAGGAAGTCAGCTAACTCCTGATCATCCATGTTGATAGGGATGAGTTCACTTTTAGAGTAGTTGATTCTCATGCCTGAGACTTGTTCAAACCAGGTTAGAACAGTTTTCAGATTGCTAGCATGTGTGGAGTCATTGTCTAAGAAAAGGATGGTATCATCTGCATATTAAAGGCGGATGATGCCACCAGGGCAGACCTCAGGACAGAGCCCTGCAATCAGACTATGATCAGCAGCTTCGCTCAGCATTTTAGTAAGAACGTCCACTACTAAATTAAACAAAAGTGGGGAGATGGGGTCACCTTGCCTAAGGCCTTTACCAGCAGGGAAAAAAATCACTTTCACAGTTATTTAACTTGACCCCAACAGACCCCCATGAGTAAGTTACTGGATCCAACTCTCCTCTATGAAAGGCTTGGAAAAGATCTAAGAGATCATTTTTCACCAAGTCCCAAAAATGCTGGTAAAACAATAAGGGAATCCCATCAGGACCAGGAGCCCCATCAGGATAAGAGCTAAAAATGGCTTCCTTCACCTCTGTCTCTGAAAAAGGGGCTTCTAGCAACTCATTTTCAGCAGGAGAGACTTTTTCAGAAGCAGAGAAAAAATTGTTTTGTAGAGAGAACCCAGAAGGGTTTTCTTTCTTAAACAGGTCTTTGCAGAAGTCACTAGCCACTTTCAGCATCTCATCTACCTCAGTAACAGGACCATTAGGGCCATCAAGGGAGTGAATGAGGGTTTTCCTCCTCCTCTGGTTAGCTACTGCATGGAAGTAAGCAGTATTTATATCACCCTCCTTAATGTTCCTATCTCTAGACCTTTGTTTGGCTTTGATTTCTTCTTGAAGCCAAATTTTCTCGAGCTCTCCATGGACAAAGTTTAATCTATTAGTCTCAGCCTCAAAGAGGTCAGTGGTTTCTGCCTTAATATCAAGAATCAAACTCAAGGAGGAGAAGCCTTTTGTATCTTCTAAGATTAGCTTCCTCATTGGAGTTCCACCCTTTGATAGTTCTTCTAAATTTCCTGATTTTGATCTGCCAATTTTCTAGGGGGTAGCTGCTTCCAGTAGGCTCATTCCAGATTTTCCTGACTAGCTCAGTAAAATCTTCTCTAAGCAACCACCACTTTTCAAATTTAAAACTATTGCTCTTTGGAGTTTGGTTAAGACCAGAGTCCCAGAGCAAAGGAGTGTGGTCACTACCACATCTGGGCAAAGCTGTACAACTAGAAAGGGGAAAAACTATCTAATTATGTGTCACAAAAAATTCTGTCAATGGTGGACATAATCCTGGAGCAGCACTTCCAACATATCTAGCAAAACTGTGGGTTTTCCTTCTGACAGGGAAATTCTCAACTTTATGGGTAACCATTTTGCAGATAAAACAACTCTTGGGCTTGACATATTTATCCAAATGATGCCCTGGTTCCCCACAGTTGTAGCAGATCACCTAAGAGTATGCCATAAGGCCCGAAGCAGGGGCAGGGGCAGTTTTCTGGATGTCCTGTCTCTTCTTTTGCTGATTCTTGCCTTGAGATTTCCCATTGATCTGAGAGTCAGAACCACCAGCAGATTGATCTTGGGTAATTATAGGAGCCTGCCCAGATTGTGCCCCCATTTGGGGCGGAGGTGGGCCGTACCACTGCCCAACCGGCGCTCCCCCTCCCATTGTGATAGGGGAAATTCATCGGAGTTCCTGGTTCCTTCTCATCCTCCAGCCAGATGTTGTCTCTCAGGAAACAGAAATAACCACCAGACAGCTCAATTGAAGCAGATTGCAAGCCTAATTTCAATCTTCTGCAGGTTTGGGGGAGAGGTGAGGTAGGGGATCCACCTGCTCCGGCTCCGGTGGCGTGCTGGTGGGCAGGAGTCCAGTCAAGCATTCCCATCTCGCAGCACGGCGTGGATCTCCTGAATTCACTTCTCCTTTCGCCCATCGAACGAACGCAATTGACGGCTCACTGGGGTGGGGCATCCTGTGCTTCTTTGAGAAATCTCCTTCGAAGTAGATCCGCAGGGCTAGATTCAGCAGCTCCCAATCCACATGATCCTTGCACATCCGAGCATACATGCGCGAGTGAGAGAACGGATTCGGTCCCTCCTTGGCTTCCTCCCTCGCAGCTTCCTCCTCTGCTTCCCTCCATTCGCGCGTGCACTGGGTTCAGGAGAGAGCGTCGTCGCGGATCCGCATCGCCCGCTCCCTCCATCTCCTCCCTCGAGTCTCCCGCAGCACCGCGGGCGCGACGGAGTCGAGCGGCTGGAGCATCCACGGGAAGGCTTTGTAGACATGTGGGAGATGCATCTTGTACATCTGCCTGTCTTCCAGCCATTCCCCCGTGGATATGGCCAGCGACTCCATGGGGCGCACGAGCAGACTTGCTGAGGGGGGCAGGCGTGCCCGGAGTCAGGAGGCGGGGGGTGGCGGTGAGATCTATGGCGGCGGCGAGGGTGGAGGTAGTGGCGGGGGCGGCGGCGAGGGTGGAGGTGGTGGTGGGGCCAAAGGGGATCGCGAGAGCGGTCATCTATTTGCCAATTATGTGAACTAAATAGTCAATATATAAAATAATTTAAATATATACAATATAGTTAGAAGGTAAACATAAGTTGGACCTGGCGTTCCTGTTCTTATATAAAAATAGAACAGACCTCTGCGTTTTCTTCAAAAAAAATACATAAATTGGGCTGCCAAAAATAAAACCTCGGATGAGAGGTCCATAGGCCGGTCGATACATGACGGCCCTAAGAAAATAAAAACAGGCCTATGGACCTCCCATCCGAGGACGTGGGCTGCGCATGTTAAAAATGAAAGCCTAGACGGGGCAGCCCAAAACCACGTCCAACACTTGCCAAAACTTCATCCCTCATTTTCTCTGTGTTTCGCACACTCGACATTGTGTGGGCATTTTGACTGTGCATCATATGAAGATGTGCTATGCATGAATGTTGATCAGCATGATGTTAACTGGCTGGTAGTTCCATTTTCGACCATGAATAAAACTTCCAGCATGATGTTAACCCTGTTTGAAAAGGCCGTGTTAATATAAATGCTCTGCCTGTGAAAGTTGCAGTTTCTTATCTGAAACTGAACTTGCAGTTTCTTATCTAAAACTGAAACTTGCAGTTTCTTCTCTGAGAATCACATTGTCTGCACTTTTATACTCCTATGAAACTACATTTTTTAAGTGCTAAAAATAGATATCTAGAATTCATAAAATACTTCATATGCTCAGTACTGCAAATCTGAAATTCAAAAGACATTCATATCTGAAAGTACTCTCAAAATACACAACACAAAACACAATTCACAACCTGCAAATACTGACAACCCTAAGCTCCTCCTAACAATTCACAACCTGCCCAACTATTGGGCTGGGGGGCAGCCCCCTCCTATTCCTCGGCGGTAGACAGCCGCCCCGTGAGACGATGTGAACGGCGAGGGAGACGATGGCGGGGAAGCGTCATCAGGCCAACTGCTTTTCTCCTCTTGCAGTTGGGTTCGGTCGACGAAGACTCCACCGGCTCGCTCTGGCAGGACACCCTCACAAAAGGCACCCTATAGATGCTCGATCCTTCAATCTCTGGTGGATGCTCCATCTGGGATCGATACTCCCACCACCGCTCCCTCATGATCGGATTCGGTGAATCTGTTTGCTCCATGGCCTAGAGGAGCAGCTCTATGTACTCCGGCGCGACTCCCTCCGGGAGTATCGCCGCATTTTCGCTCTCTTGCAGATATTTGGCCATGGATGTCGCCATCGCTGCTAGTTGGTCCTTGTTGTCAAACCAAGACTGTATCTCCAATATCCTATCTAGCTTCATAGGGTCGCCGTCTGCGATCCTCACGTATCGGTTGTACTCCTCCATCGATCTACTTCTCCACAGCACCTTCACTCGCCGGCGGTGGTTTTTGAATGGAAGAGGAGAGGAGCAGCGCTGGTTTTGGATTAGAACGGGAGAGGAGCGACGCTGGTTTTGGACTGGAACAGGAGAGGAGGGGCGGTGGTTTTGAAATGGAAGAGAAGAGGAGCGGCGCTGCATTTAGATTGGAACAGGAGAGGAGCGGCGGTGGTTTAAGAGGAGAAGAGCGGAAGAGCGGCGCTGGTCTTGGAAGTATTTTTTTTGTTGTTTCGCATATTTTGGGTCAAAGTTTGACCACGTACTGTATTTGACAAGCAAAATGTGAATGCATGTCACCAAATTGATTTTGATTTTGATCCAGTCAGAGCGCGCCGGCCCTCTCGTCCAATCCTAAATCGCTGCCGCACGCTCCTCTCCCTCTTCTCCATTGCAAAACCACCTCCTATCCTCTCCATAATCTCCATTCCAAAACCACCGTCTCACCTCTCCCTCTTCTCTATTGCAAGACCACCATCTCTCCTCCGTTTTCTAGATGCTTTGCTCCATGGCGCGGGCGCAATCCATGGATACAAAATTAGTATACTGTATACTATTTAAAAGTCGAGGGTGGGGCTTTTCCTGCGCGGTAGGCGGCGGGGTAGTTCCGCCTAGTCGGTTCGACAGAGACGCGAGAAGATGAGGGAGTAGGCTGCTGCAAACGTAGGGCTGTGTGATTTGACAGCGAGTTACTGCTGGACAGGTGGGGCCCCGTGATTTGACTTGCCATTATCATTTTAACTGCGGCGCTACGACCGGCGTGAGTCTCCCAGATTCCTGACCACCTCCATACAGGTGCCTCTCCCAATGCTCCACCATGTAGTAGAGGCTGGCTCTTGCATGAGAGCCCACTTCTCCACTTTTTCCTTGCCTCTCTTTCCTCCACATATGCAAAAATGCCATGTAAAGCGCACTATTGTACTTACTTTTACTTGCTCCTACAGGTGCTTAAGCTTGCCACATAAGCATAAAGTCTGATGTGGCAAGTTAACCAAGAAGAGAGAGACTAGTTTGGTGACCCAAGGAAGAAACGGTGCTAAGCGCGTGTACCTAGGTGAAAAGACAATTTTGAGTCTATAGCTAATTAAATGAAGCAAACTTAGCAACACCATTTCATTGGAAGAGGTCACTCCTTGGCAAATGCAATAAATACACGCGCTTAGCACCGTTTCTTCCTTGAGTACGAAGAAAGAGATAGAGAGGAGTAAAAAAATACACTTATAGCCAACCTTGTTGTAGTATGAGTGACTAAGTGATGACTATGTATGACATGCCAACATCAGATAGCCTAACGCACCATGTTAAATCTCCAAGGGCGCGAGCGACGCGACGGTCGTGGTAGGCGCGACCATGATACGGGCTGCTGGCGGCCCTTGGATCTGAGATCAAACGGTCGCATGCTAAGTTGCTGAAAATTTGCAGAATAACCCTCCAGGATAGGATATTCACCCATAGGTCTAGAATCACGCCATGCAACCGTTCGATCTCATATCCAAGGGCTCTCGGAAGCCCGTATCATGGGAGAATGGAAAGCCACTACCCTGTCGTTCGCACGTTGGCAGCTCCTAGTTGTCCCGTCCATTCACATTATGGCAGTTCCACTAATCCTAACCCTCCTCCCAAATCCATGGCGTCCCAAATCTCCACGATCGGCGGTGAGTACAAGGTTAGAACCATCACCGGCGATGAGTTCAACGTCATCTACACCTGTTCTTCCGCGACAGTGAAAGGATGCCTTTCTCGCTTCAGATGCATGTTCGAAGACTCGGATGATGAGTGGGTCACTGGGCTAGATGTTGAGTACACCACAGTCCTGGGATGAGAGAAGGATCTAAAGGACGAAGAGAGGAAGAAGCCCGCCGTGATCCAGGTTTGCGTGCATGACTTATGCTTGGTCTACCACATATGCCATGCCGACGTTGAGTGCCAGGATTTTAAGGACTTCCTCGAGAGCAACCTAGTCAAATTCGTTATTGTAGACTTTGGTAACGACAAAGAAGTCCTGCATCGGATAGGCCTCGTTGTAGGCAACACCTTCGACCTCCAGAAGAATCGGCTGGTGTCCGCTCGTCAGCCTTCAATGCTGACCCTGGCAGGAGCCATGGTTCATCCTTCGTACGGTAAACTGGAGAAACCTCCATACACGTTTCATCGTCATGCATGGCAGCGGAATGTAGTAGATATAGACCACATCCACTATGCTGCAATGGATGGCTACCTTTGCTTCAATATCTACAAGGGTTGGATGAAGAGCAACAGCCAAGTGTGCGGTTCAAGAAAAGAAGTATCGGCCAAGAGGAAGAGGGACAAGGACGAAGTCGAGGACGTGGACGAGGACTCCGAGTAAGGTGGCAGTGTCGTTACTCATGGTGGTTCTAATGCAGTGTCTACCAGAATAGTTGCAAAGTTTAATTTCAGGTGTGCTTAATTTAATTTGAGGGGTGTGTTGTGCTGAGCCCCCAGCAGAACTATGTTATGTTTCTTCTCGTTACTTTAACTCTTCAGTACGTACATACTAGTATTTCTTACATTTCATCTTTTAGTTGGTATAGTACTACCACTCGTTTCTTCACATTATATACGTACAATATATATGGCCAACATCATATAGCCAGCAGTTTAGTTGTCAAAGAATTTCAGGGTGCTTAGTTTTGTCAAAGAATTCCAGGATGCTTAGAGGGTGCTTGGATCCAAGGGACTTATTTTAGTCTGACTAAAAATAGTCTCTTTAAGAAGCTAAAGTTCCAAGCACCCCTGACTAAAGAGGGGCTAAAACTAGTCTTGAGACTAAAAATTTTTAGTCAGGGGTACCCCTACTAAAATGTGGATTAGTCCTCTCTCTACTCATTTAACTCCTCTCCTTTAACACAGGCGAGTTATCGATTGGAGGGTTTGGAGGATAATAAATGCTCATTAACTTGATTTTAGCCTTTTTAGTATTTGGATCCAAGCATGGGTGAGGCTAGCATGTTTTAGTCCCACTACTTTTAGTCATGGGACTAAAACGTATCCAAGCACCCTCTTAGTTTTATTTGAGGGGTGGGTTGTGCTGGACACCATTATTGTGACTAGCCGTTTTAATAGTACTACATGCATAATTTGGCGACGAGTGCTCTCTATATGTACCACCTTTTTTAATTTCAAGTTTTGCTCCATGGCGCAATCCATCGATACTACTGTTGTACAAAAGTATACATTTTTAAAAGGCTAGAGGGCGGGGCAGTCTAGCTTGGTCGGTTTCATGAGAGGTGAGGGCCTTTGTGATTTGACAGCTCATTACTGCTGGAAGGCGGGGCCTTGTGATTTGACTGCTCGAATAAATGCGCAGACGACCTGATCGAGGAGGAGCAAAGAACCGTGCGGTATACTCAAGTTTTCCACTGGAGTAGTACTGTGACGGAGGAGCACGAAACACGGCAGCCCAGTGCCATATGGCGATAAAAAATGATCTAATTTGCTAGTCATCTCATTGTTAGCATTGTTCTATTCATTCCCTCAAAAAAACATTGTTCTATTCATGCCTCGCAGAGAACGTGACACGTGCGGCGAAACACCCGAAGCAAAAGATGAAACACAGGAGCAAAAGAAGAAGGAAGATTATCACCCCAAATGATCTAATTCGCCGCAGAGTCGTAACTGCTTCTTCATCGCCTCCACGACCTCCATCTCCTTGCGCTTCTCCTCCGCCATCTTCATCATTGTCTCCATGACGCGGCATTTCTCGATGCGAGCCTTCATCATCTGTTCCACGGCCATATTACGTACCTTGACAGCAGTCGGGTGCTCGATGCGGAGCTTCGCCAACTCTTCCTTCTGTTCCATGGTGAGGGCCTGCAGCATCTTCATTGAGGAACTACTATTCTCATGCAGCTTCTTCCAAACGGCGTTCTTCTCCTTCAACAGGTCGATCTCGTGGCAGAGCTTCGCATTGTCCTCCTGAAGTCGCAGGATTTCGCCGGTCGCCTTCTTCTCCAAGGCAATGCTCTTCTTCAGCAGCATCACCAAGCCGGCGGTCAACTCCCCCTGCTGATTGAGCTCAGCGGGCATGTCATCGAGGCTCTCCTTCAGCAACTCCATCAAGCCTTGGATGAACTCCTTCTGCTTATTGAGCTGATCGGGCATGCCGTCGAGGGATAGCGACTCCAGCTCTGCCGGCTCGGCATGTTTGCCTCCGCGGCTAGGGCGCTCCTGGGAGCCATCGCCTGCCCATGAGAGATCTTTCGAGGTCTCTACGTGGCGGCGAGCCCTCTCTTTTTTTCCGAAGCCTTGGTTGCCGCTCCCTTGTTACGAGTAGTTCTCGACCTAGAGCTCTGCTCACCGGCCATGGCAACGACGGACGAAGAAGAAGCACTTATGAGGAGGAAAGGTAGAGTGATTTTAGGTTAGGTAGTTCCCCTTTTTATAACCTAAGTACTAGCACTAGTACTAATACCTTCATAGTGGGAACACGTTCAGGTTTGGTACGTACTACTAGTAGGTGTGAGCAGGCTTTCGAATGTGATGGGAACAAGGTAAAGATTAATTGATGGCTTTGGTTTCGAGGCCCGAAACAGCTCCCGATGAGTTTAGCGTAACATAAATTTCAAGTACTACTACACTGCTCAAATGCGTAAATATTATGTTACTGTCAAAAATTGGCACAAAATACGAAGGAGACCAATGGAAGTACTACTAGCAACCCACGATTTAACTACTCGCATGCGCGTAGTGGAGTAATAATGTCTTTCTTCCGCCCTCACGTCCACTCAATTTGCATGCGCTGTATTAATTGACCATCAATGAAGTGAACGACTTTACACGCGTCAAATTATCACATGGGGTGGATCTTGGTACAAAATTGCGTCCGCCCGTGTACCCGCGTGTGCGTGTGAAGAATGAGTGCGTGCATGGCGTGCGTGCATGTACCGCCAGTATGGCTCAGGGAGGATGAGTACATTCTTCTGGAACCAGCAACACGTCACTGTGATCAATCCACGCAAGGAGATCGCGACAACGCCTACACATGTGCCACATGGCTTCATGAACTGTAAGAGAGACACTGTGTAGCGTGCCATTGATATTCTAATTTACGTGTTTTGCACATACTCAAAGTACTAGTAAGGTACACGTGCATTGCATGCATCAGATTTTGCAACCAGATTATGAATAAATACCACACTATAGCATGTAAGCTCTGAGTCATATATGCCTGATGTAGCCCTTCGTTTAATTCTTATAGTTCATCTCATTCAAAATCAATTAGTTTTTATAAAAAAGCTAAGAACGCGGGAATAGGAAAAACATGGGATTATAGTGGAATGTCGTCTTGAATCCTACAGGATTGTACGAGTGTTTGAATGTGCATAGAAAAAACGCAGAATTCTTTCAAAGAGGTTTGAGTGGATGGGATGTTTCCTATGAAATATAGTGCAAATGAATCATATGGAAAAATTCCTATGGTTTACAATCCTATAAATCAAACAACCAAGATAGGAAAAATTCCTAATGATTAGAATCCACCAAAATTCCTTTGAGAATTCTTTGAATCAAAGAAGCCCTTAATCTATTTTATGATTCATGGAATTGTGCGTTGTAAAGCATAAAGTAAAAACAAATAATGGCAATTCAACTAGAAAAAAGTTTGGGCAGTTATGATATGGAAGATTCTAGAACAAAAGAGAACCACTGTTGTTTTTTGAGGTTTGTGCATTATGCTTAAGTTCAACCATGGAGTCTGCTAGATTGTACATGTGGCAAAATCCGGTGGGGGCTAGAAGATGGTGCGAGGGGCCGAGTGGAGGGAGACTATGAAGGAATGCACAAGTGCGAGATCGATATTTAGAGAGAGAGAGAGAGGGCGAACACGTGCGCTGATGCGCGCAGTGGCGGAGCCATGAAAAATAAATGAGCTAGGGGGCCAAGCATTGCTAATCCTTTATGAGGAGGGTCAATTCATGAACTTAAACCATTTTTAGCAGCAATTGTCTAATGATCACATTCATATTAGCCTTGATATATAGTGATGTTAGGGGGGGAGGGGGCAGGGCCCTTACTGCCCCCTGTCTTCGCCATTGTGCACGCGTCTGAGAGATGAAGCGGAAGGCATGGATGATCAGAGGGGGACGTTGGATACATAATTAATGTGGGTGTATTAGCTATATATGTTAATCCTATATAGAGAGGTATAGATTGATCGATGTGGACGTGGGAAAGAGGGTGAGACCTCACTGGATATATCGATTGATCGGTTTGTGTGGAAAACTATGAAAGACCTAGCTATATACACACATACATAGAGGAACATCGATCGTTGCGCATGCACGCGTGAGAGATAAAGAATGCCCAATGATGGAGAGGGGGATGTGTGTTGGTGTGTGCCTTCATGGGAGACCGACCTGAAGAAAAAGATTGCATGTGTGCGATGGATAATGCCGACTGGTAGTGTGTGTGCATGCATGCACGAGAGAAGGTTAGTGGTACAATTATAAAGAGAAGACTACTGTGTGGGTGTAAAAGAATAGCTGAATAGGTGAGGTCACAATCAATGTAAAGTTGAATTCAAATATTTGAATAAGAGATCCTGATGTTTGAAACCCATGCATGCATGAATATAACAGAGATCTGCGCGGTGTGGTTTGGAAACGAGCATGTTGTAATGTATACACATTGAACAAGGTCAGACTGATTTGAATTTAAGATACCGATGGCAGACATCATTTGGCCACGTCGCATCCGTGCATGGACACACTATTCTAATTGGAGATGATGGGTGGCTTTTGCATCACATATCTATATCTATACCCCTATATATATTATATTTTATATATTTTTTATATTGTGTGTGGGTAACTTTAACTTTGAAAGATGGTCGTTGGATGAGGCGAATCCGATGGTCCAAAGATGGCAAATTTGAGCACTACTGGCCGTTGGATATCATCTAGATTCCACCAGATTTCGCCACATGTATAATCTAGAAGACTCCATGGTTGAACTTAAGCATAATGCACAAACATCAAAACACAAGCACTTCTTATTTGTTCTAGAATCTTCCGTATCAGAATTGCCCAAATGTTTTTCTACATGATTTGCCATTATTTGTTCTTACTTTATGTCTTACGACGCACAATTCCATGAATCTTAAAATAGATTAGCTTTCTTATAAAAACTAGATGATTTTGAATGAAATGAACTACTCCCTCCATTCACTTTTGTAAGTCATTTCAGACAACTCAAAATGGGATGTTTTGTACATTGTCTGAAATGTCTTCAAGGTCTTATAGAAGTGAACAGAGGGAGTATAAGAATTAAACGAACATCTACATCATGCATATATGACTCAAATCTTGCATGCTATAATGTGGTATTTATTCATAATTTGGTTGCCAAATCTCATGCGTGCAATGCACGTGTACCTTACTCTAGTCTAAAGGTGTTTGTGTGTGTGTTGTGCGTGTTGAGGTGCAAATTGTCTTTTTTTTGGTACACGTTAAGCTTGTTCTTCCGAAATTTCAAGCCGCGCCTTGTTATGCCAAAAATTCAAGCTAGCATCTTTGTCTATCGTGCTGGGAAACTCCCGCCTCTTCAACCCGCGCCTTGTTAGCCCGAAATATTTAAGATATATCTTTGTCTCGTTGTGCTCTGACAACTCCCTCCATCTCAACTCGTGCCTTGCTATTCCGGAACTACAATGCGCGTGAAAACTCCCACCTCCTATGAAATCCCGACACGCGAAATGCCCGTGGTACCCCTGAACCAAAAGAACCACCTCAAATCGGTGGGGGTACTTTCGTAACTTACCCCACATTTCGGACAAGCGCGTCTCTAAGCCATGGTTCCCCACTGCCATCCCATTTGCCCACCCATTCGTACACCGAGGCCGCGAAAACCCGCGACGAAACCCCACACCCTGCTCCGTCCGCCACCCAGCCAGAGCCTCTTCCCCGACGACGTCGTCCACAGCAACACCTCGACGTCCCTCATCCACCGTACCGGATGAGGATCCGTCGTCGATCTCATCGTCCTGCCGGTTCAGCCACACCGTCCTCCACCTCCAAGGAGCTACCCCTACGTTCCCCTCGTCTCTCACGCCACCTCCATTCCCACACCGCCGTCTTCACCTGCACCATCGGAAGAGCATCATCATCACCGTTTCCTTGGATGAAGCTGCGGCCTAATCAGCGCCACCAAAGAGGTTGTACACTAATCGTCACATTTTCTTCTTGATTCGATCTCATGGTGCTGCCGGCGCTCGGTCCCGAGCCGACACGGCGCGGCTCCATCCACGGCGGCGTCGCCGGCCACTTCCTCCACGGCGTCGCTCCCTCAACGGCGACGTCCACATCAGTAGGACCTGCTGCTGCTTTAGCTCTCGCTCGCGCTGCTGCTCTGCTCTTGCTCTCGGTCCCCTGCCTGGTCTGCTCTTGCTATTGCTCTTCCTCACGCTGCTGCTCTCGCTCTTGCTCTTGCTTGCGATGCTGCTCCGATTTAGCTACACTTCACTCTGATGCCGCCGGGGTGAAGGAAGAACCAGCCGCAGCGGGGAGGGGGGCTCGCCGGAGAGGTACCCCACTATCTATCTTAGGGTTCAGGATGGGGGCGGTGGTCGCCGGCGGTGGCGGGGCGTTGGCGGGGCGGTGGCGTGGGGATCGCCTAGAGGGATGGTCGGGGCGGCGGCGGACCGGCGGTGGGGAGTGTTTTCGGGGCGGCCGGGGCGGCGCACTGCCGGTCGCGGGCGGCGGGGCGCTGCTGTTTAGCTGGCTCAGGGGGTGGAGGTTGAAGATGAACCACAGGCCCTTGATTTCGTATCCAACGACTGCAAAATCGACTGACCAGAGATGAAAAAGTCAGTCGACCGACGTGTAGCCTCACCTTGCTAGTGCATTCAGTTTCGACAACAAAGTTCAGTTTCGACAGCAAAATTCAGTTTCGACAGTTAATTTCAGTTTCGACAGTTAAGTTCAGTTTCGATAGTTAAATTCAGTTTCGACAGTTAAGTTCAGAGATGAGCGGCTGATGTATTTTACATCTAGCACTTTGTGTTTACGTATTTTACGTCATGTATTGGAGATGCTATTAGAATTCCACTCAGGTTAACGTTGTTTGTTGTCTCTCTTGTCCTGCTTCAGCCTCCGCGTCGTACAACTCACCGGAGCTGCTCCAATGACGAAACCCTCCATCACAGCGGAGCAGTACCTCAGGCTCCATCTTCAGACGCCTAAGATCTTCTTCCCCTCCTCCGACAGCCAAGTCAGCCGGAGCATCCTCACCGGCCAACCCAATCACGCTGAGATCGACATGGCTTCGCCAAAGAGGTTGTACACTTGTTGCATCTCTTTTTTACTCTACATGTTATATATATTATCCACTGAGCACTCATAGTAACGGGAAATACGATTATTTTATCCTACTATATGACAAGCAGTGAGGTACCACGCAACTTAGCTATCCGTGATGGACTCTCTTGAACGCCATCATTATTTATCTCTGCGCGTTTGAGCTGTGCATTTGTCGATGGGCCTGGGAGTTGAGCTAGTATGGCAGTGGCCTGGGTCCAAAGTAATAGAAGTATCACAAAAACATTTTTTAGTGTAGGATTTTCCTTGCTCAAGCCTGCCTACTAGAATCGCCAGTGCTTGAAAGTAAAAGTCAATGAAAAACATCGGAATTGGAAAGTTTCCTATGGTACTACTTTTCATGAATTTGGTGCAAAGGAATGGAGTAAAGGAAAACTATAGGATTTGCTCCTTTAGTGTCTCCTTGAAAGAAAAACCGTAGGAATTCTAATTTCCACTTCTCCTCCTTTTCATATTCATATTCATCAAGCACAAGACTAAGAGATAGTAGCATAATAGCATTATAACCGTACATTTTCTTGTGGTTTGACTTAATCTCACCATGCTTTTTTGCATCCTGTGATCTTCCAATTGTTGTGAATCAAACACCCAGATTGGCAGAAATCCTGTGTTTTTAAATTCTCTGTTTTGCACGTGCATTCCTATTCTATTCCTGTCTATTTCCTATCCCTGCATTGTTAGAATCCTCAAATTCAAACAAGCCCTTACTCAATTACTTCTGTTACAGATATGTGTCAAAGAAAACCTTGTGTGGTTTGTCCTGCTCCTGCGGCGTTGTGTTCCACCCCAGCTCAGCTGCTCCAACGACGGAAGGGTTCACCACAGCAGGGATCCGCTATCCAGACTGTCTTTCGCCGCCTCAGATCTTCTTCCCCGCCACCGGCAGCCACGGCAACTGCATTACCATCATCAACTGAGTAGATGACCTTGAGGACTACACGGGTCCGCAAGAGAGGTCGCACTCTTCCGTGTCTGCTTACGTTATGCGCCTCTTAATATGATGACATGCTACATTATCATCGTGTTCACCTATTAGACTCCGAGTCAGGTCCAAACTAATGCTGAAGCTTGAGTTTTTAAATGGTTGTGGGGTACATATTGGGGCAGCAATCAGTACTATTTGTCTACTATCTGGTTAATCTCCGGTGTCTACTATGAGTTTCATGTTGGGTGCAAACAAACATTAAAGGAGCCATTATCTGTATTTTTTAACTAAAGCTATTATCTGCCTACTATCATTGGTTTTGGGTCTATCCACAGTTTTCTACCATCACTCTGGATTTGTGCATGCACTCCTTACATAATCTCACTATGTTTTATTCCTATGCATGCCAGTTATTGTACACAATGGAACTGATCATGTAGAGCAAAAGAGACGAGCCTTGCGTGGCAATAAAATTTCATGCAGACATCGTTCCATGGTGGGCGCAAAGGCAGCCCCCTCTCCACCCATTTCGGATCGTAATCAAGAGGAAGATAACTGTTATCAGGGGGATTCAGAAGGAGAAGACCACTCCTATTTACCCCATGAGGTCTTCGCTCTAACTTGGCATGCTGATGTTGGTAATATCATGCATATGGTGCCTTGCATTGCTTACTGTATACATTAAAGATGTCATCTGCTTAGTTTAGACATGCTTTGTGTCAATGCCATCTGTTTAGTTTCTTTATCGTATATGTGAATCATGCAATGCCATCTTGTCTAGCCAGGCATCATATATGTGAATTTTGCAATGCCACCCTGGTTAGCCAGTCATCTTATATGTGAATTATATCATGCCATCATTTTTTTATTACGTGTTAAATTTGTCAACAATTTTAGTACATTCAATTACTCTTCCTGTGCATCGGCCATTTGGCACGGTCATGGAAAAATCTGGAGTGGAAACAAGGTCTTCAGAGCAGACAATGCTATCTCACGAAGCGCATGTCTTACTGGTTACCGATAGCTCCTCAGAGGAGGATTCAGAGACAGATGACCAGTCATATCCCCCCCCCCCCGAGGTGCATGCCCTAACTTGGCAGGGTTATGTTGCTCATATCGTGCGTATGGTATCTTGCATTGCTATGTCATTTGCTTAGTTTAGACATGCTTTGTGTGAATGCCACCTGTTTAGTGTCTAATTACCATATATGTGAATTATGCAATGCCATCTTGTTGCAAGATATTATATATGTGAATTATGCAATGTTATCTTGTTGCAAGGCATTATGTATGTGAATTATGCAATGCCATGCTGCTTAGGCAAGCGTCATATATGTGAATTATATCATGTCGTCCTTTTTTGTATTTCTCATTGCTTTTATCGACAATGTTTGTATATTCAACTGCTCTTCCTGTGCATCAGCCATTTGACTTGGTGATGGAGAAATCTGGAGTGAAAACAAGGTCTTCAGAGCAGACAATGCTACCTGCTGAAGCAGATATCTTGCTGGTTACAGATAGCTCTTTAGAGGAGGATTCAGAGGCAGATGACCAGTCCTATTATCCCCCTGAGGTGTATGCTCAAACTTGGCAGGGTTATATTACTCATATAATGCATATGTTGTATTGCAATGCTTAGTTTTTACATCATATACACAATATTGAATGCCATCTCCTTAGTTGACACATCATATATGTGATTGCCCTCTGCTCACTTCCTTAGTATATAAATCATATATTTGAATTATGGCATGCCATGATGTTTACATAGACAGCATGTATCTGAATTATGGCATGCCAACCCATTTTCTAAAGACATAATATAGTTATATCATCTCATCCTGTTTACATAGTCATCATATTTAAATTATGTCATTCTATCCATGAATTATATCATGCCATCATGTTTCCATCGACGGCATGTTTGTGATTTATGGCATGCCAACCACTTTAATAGACACATCGTATAGTTATATATATCATGTCATCCTGTTTACATAGTCATCATATTTTGAAGTATGTCATTCTATCCTGTTTAGTTAGCCATCATACATGTGAAATTGTGTCATGCTATCCTGTTTAATTAGTCATCATATATGTGAAATTATGTCCTGCTATTCTGTTTGCTTAGACAACATAAATGTGAATTATTTCATGCCATGTTTTCTTCCCTACTATCCATTGCACCTGTCTATCTTACAATGTATGTACATTCAATTACTTTTCTTGTTTATCAGCCATTTCAATTGGAGGGAGTGATGGCAGTATCTGTGGGAGTAAAAACACGGTCTTCATAAAAGATCGTGCTACCTGTTGATGCAGATAGAACCACGGTTGTACTTGCCCAAGAACCAGCCCCACCACACATAACCCACACTCATGCAGATTGTACCCCTACCCAGTTGGACAGAGAACCAGCTACACCCCTTCTAACCCCAACCCCAGCAGATAGACACCCAGTTCCCGTTGACACAGCACTGTCTCCACCACAGAGCACCCAAACACGAGCAGTTAGTAAGGCAACTGCAGTGCCCAAATCACGAGGACCACCACTCCGAACCCGAAGTCAACGCTTAAAGCAGAAGAAGAATTGTTCTCAGGTCAGGTTCCGTAGCTATGGTTCATACTACTTTGCACTTGCATCACTGTATTTACTGATACCAACTAATTTCAAATTTGAAGGATGCAATTGAAACTCCAATGGCGCAACAGGTATGTTTTAAACCTGTTTCTTCAACGTGTTTGGCTGTTTGCTGTTGTAACTTGCTCTATGTTGATTTCAGTTTAAATTGAATAAACAGTTATGTTCTCATGCCATGCACATTACAAGTGTTGTTATTGCTGTGTAGTTTCCCACACTTATATTCTGTCTATGCTGCTTTGTCTTAAATAGATATGATTCGAATTGTATCTATCTTGATTTGGCAACATAAACTAGAATGATATAGACCATACAGTGACCATACTACATAGATATATGTTTGTTTCATGCTGTTATCCTGTCCACCTTACTACTGAACTGGTTTACCAAAATGAGTTTCATATACTACATTGTAAACCTGAGATATGTTTGTTTGTTTCTCTTTTAGAACGTGGATAAAATATTGGAGAAGAGTACCCTGTTATGCAATGGTAAAGGAAGTAATGCAGATAAGGTTCAAGATAGTGAGACATCCCTGTTGGTCTCCAAGAAAGCTGATAAAAACTATATTGAAGACATTGAGACAATCCCAAAGTCCTGTCTTGATTTAGTGTTCGAGTTACAGGCTACCACTGCTGGCACCAGCTCTTCGAACTCATTGCCTGAATCAGTTCGGCTTCTTGAGTTTCAACTTCAAGTTGAAAGACATCGATCAAATGTTATGCGACAGGAAGCCGAAGGACTGAGGAAGTCCCTGCAGAATTCAGATGCATAATTTCTGGTGCAACAGCAAGCGCTGGAGGACTTAAGCGCCAAACAAGAGAAACTTAATAAGCTTGCTAAGCATCTTGCCAGCATTATGGGTACCCAGGATATTGTTTCTTGAGCTCTTCTGAAGTGGTTTTAGTTCTGGACTTGTTTTACTGCGGCGTTTATATGCTGCTGTGTTCCCTATATTTGCACTGGTGGCAAACTTTGATGCCCAGTGGATGTAATATGTGTAATAGCCGTGATAGCCTAGTGTAAGTTGCTTTCTTATTTATTTCCTTGTTGTCTTGTTTATTTGTTTGCTTGTAGTCAGTGCAGTTCTTTTTCTGCGGTTTTCTAGTGGCTGCAATAACCTATTTTTAAAAACTAGGCCATAATAACCATAGGCTAATATTTACTGTAGTGACACTGGGCCTCCTACGGGCCATAGAAATAGTGGGCCTTCTACGGGTCGTAGAAACAGTGGGCCTTCTACGGGCCGTAGAAACAATGGGCCTTCTATGGGCCGTATCATCAATGGGCCTTATACGGGCCGTATGATCGATTGGCCAAACATGGGCCAAACAGACCGCATTCTGGCCGTAAACGGGCTAGAGTTGGAATCGTCCGTTCATGGGCCGACCATAATGGGCCATCGTTAATAGGACATATTTGATGACGCTATGAAAACGGCCCAACGTATTAACGAACCACAAACGGGCCGACTGTAACCACGGGCTGAATTTGGCCCACAAGCAGAAAATGACAGTAACGGGCAGTAAGTAAACGAATGCTAGAAATGAGCCCAAGAATAAATGGGCTCTGAGAAGGCCGAAAGATAACATGGGCTAGAGACGGCCCAACGGAATAACGGGCCGTTAATGGGTATAAAGTGATACATTGTTCATTACGGGCCAGTTTCACCACGAACCGTTAATGGGTGTAAAGTGATACACTGTTCATTACGGGCCAGTTTCAGCACGGGCCGCTAATGGGCCAAGAGTTACAAAGGGCCTCATATGGGCCGAAAGACGTCATGGGCTATACATGGGCCAGAAGTGAAAACGGGCTGAAATCTATTGGACGGCCCAGATGATGCTACTGGGCCTAATTCGGATAGGGCGTAATGGGCCTTGGGTTAGTGGGCTGTAAATGGGCTATATGCGAACAGGCCGTTAACAGGCTTTCCATGGGCCGGGCCGCCAGCTTTTGACCAAGTCAAATGGGCCGGCCTTTTCACAGGAATGGGCCACTGTTGGGCCGTGCCACATGTCGATGTATCATAGGCGCCTTCTGTCCAGTGAGTGGATGACATCTGTCCCAACGATGAGCCGACACGTGTTTCCTCTAGCCAATGATGATTTTACACGTGGAAAATCCCCATTGGTCGGGGCTGTTAACGGGTTATCGGATCCAAAACCCAACCCGATAGCTTAACGGCGTTCCGTTACGGTGGATGCCACGTGTCGGTCACCCTTGATGAAAGCACTTCTGTGACGCGCGATTTATTGTCATGGAAGTGGACACTTCCATGATGATAATTTTGGTAATGTCATGGAACACTTCTACGACAGCACAGGTATGACTATCTTGATTCTGTCATAAATTTGTCATGGATGTACATGCATGACAAAAAAAGCGACCTACTGTGACAAACACGTATTATCACGGAAGTGTATTTTTTGTAGCGAATGCTTTACATTCCGCTGCTATACTCTTAGAATTGCATGTGTAGGTTGATTGCTTGACTTGTGTTAAATTGCTAAAATCTGCAAAGACTTAAAATTGGGAGAATGCTAGATTTTTATTTGGTCAAGTAGTCTAATCACCCCCCCCCCCCCCCTCTAGACATACTTTCGACCCTACAAGTGGTATCAGAGCTTTGGTCTCCATTTTCCTTGATTTTCGTAGCTTTGGTGATCATAGCCTTGGTTTCACAACCTAGAAGAGTATGGCGTCTAGCAAGGGAAATTACCACCGTAGAGGTCCTTACTTTGATGGTACTAATTTTGCTAGTTGGAAGCATAAGATGAAAATGCATATTCTTGGACATAACCCCGCCGTTTGGGCTATTGTGTGTATTGGCTTACAAGGTGAATTCTTCGATGGAAGGGAACCGAATCGTGAAGCAACCGCTGAAGAATTGAAGATGTTGCAATACAATGCTTAAGCTTGCGATATCCACTTCAATGGATTGTGCCCCAAAGAATTCAACAAAATCAGCTGTCTTGAGAATGCAAAGGAAATTTGGGATACTTTGATTGATATGCACGAAGGTACTGACTCCATCAAGGAATCCAAATTGGATGTGCTTCAAAGTCAACTTGACAAGTTCAAAATGAAGGATGGTGAAGGTGTTGCTGAAATGTACTCTAGGCTTGCTCTCATCACAAATGAGATTGCCGACTTAGGAAGTGATGAGATGACCGATAGATTCATCATCAAGAAGATCCTAAGAGCCTTGGATGGAAAATATGATACCGTGTCCACATTTATCCAAATGATGCCCAATTACAAAGATCTCAAGCCAACAAAAGTCATTGGTAGAATTGTTGCTCATGAGATGTCACTCAAGGACAAAGAAGAGCTTCACAACAAGTCTAGTGGCGCTTACAAAGCCTCATGTGATGCTCCTACATCATCAAGTGATAAACAAGTCTTCAATGAGGAATTGAGCTTAATGGTGAAGAACTTCAACAAGCTCTACAAGAGTAGAAGCAAAGAAAGAAGTTCCAAGTCAAGGTCCTACCATGACAAAAGATCTTCTAGTCGTGAACGTAATTGCTACAATTGTGGAAGACCCGGATACTATTCCAATGAGTGTACGACTCCCTACAAAAGAAGAGAAGACTCGCCTAAAAGGAGAAGCAAAAGAGAAGAATCACCTCCAAGAGAGAGAAGGAGTAGAGATGATCGTTATGAACGAAGACCCTCTCACAGAAGCAAGGATTCGGAAAGGAAGGACAAGTCATCAAGGAGCTATACAAAACGAAGACATCAAGCTCATGTTGGTGAATTGGTATCCGGTTCCGACTCCGACAACCACTCCGAGAGAAGCTATCACTCCTACTTTGAATACTCAATATGAAGGTGTTGCCGGTATAGCACTTGTGTCATCCAACTCCTACGACATTTTGATTCACCAAATGAAGGGATTGGAAGATGCTTCATGGCTAAAGGCCCAAAGGTATCACACCCCGAGTATGTTGATTTCAATAGTGATGAAGATGATTTGCTAGGCGATGATGATTTACTTGTTGACAACTCTAGTGATAAAAATTATGATGAACTTGCTATTAATCATGCTAATCAAGATAAAATGAATGACGATGATAAGAAGTAGATTGAGCGTCTAACTAAAGAACTAAACACTCTTAAGTTAGCTCATGAAACTACCTTAGAAGATCATCGAGAGCTTTTAAAGACTCATGAGAAGCTACGCTTTGAAAAGCTCAATCTAGAGCAAGAGCATGGGTTCTTAAAAGCAATCAATGATGATCTTCGTAAGAAAAGTTCTTCTTACATTGCCAAGCGTTTACTCTTGTCTACTTACATGCTGCAAGTAAGATCTAGCAACAAGAGTAAGAAAGATTCTTCCTCTAGTAGTAACAATAATCATGCTAAATCCAATATTGTTTCTTCTAGTAGTTCTCTTGATTCCACTAATGATTCTCTTAGCCAAGTTACACTTGTGCAAGAAAATAGCTTATTGAAGGGAATTATAGAGAAAGGTGTTTATAAGAGCCTCGCCGGGAGTAAGTGATTTGAGGAAATTGTACGCAAGCAAGGAAGGCATCGGAAGAATCAAGGTGTTGGTTTTGAATGAAATTTCAATGCTAATGGAGTTGAGTGGGAAGAAGATCAATACCCCAAGACGAAGTTTGTTCCTCAACAAGAGAAGTATGATCCTACTTCCTTCAAGGGGACACAAGCTCAAGACGATCTTCCACCACAAGACCACAAGCTAAAAGGCAAGGACAGGCTTCAAGAGGAGATTGATGCATTTGAAGAAGCTCCTAAGGCCTTGGTCAAGTGGGTTCCGAAGACTACATCAAGTTCTACTTCATCAAGTACGTCTACAACCCCAAGGATTCCCATCAAGATGATGTGGATCCCGAAGAAGAAGAACTAGAGAGTTCTTGAGGGTGGCTCCGCCAACATACTTCACTCATATTCATTTGGCAAGGACAAGTGCAATCAACTTCCACATCTTGCACTAGTTCGAGGAGTCACAAACCCTCTTGTTGGTAAGTCAAGGGACAAGGTAACCTAATGCTTTCATGGACATCTTCTTGTGTGTACTTCACTCTATGTCCGTGGATATCCTTGTATGTTCCTTGTGGGACTAACCCATGTAGGTATTGAAAGTGCAACTCACTCCAATGGATTGCTCCAAATGATCTACATCAACATTGAGCATCTACATCTTCAACACCTACATGAAGTCATCATCGACAAAACCCAAGGTTAGTTCATCCCTCTTAGGGGGGATATCACATCTAAGGGGAGCTTTACTCTAAAGAATTGAGCTAAAGCAACACTAGTGGTGTGAACACAACAATGCTTTATGTAAAAGTGGTAACCCCACTTGTGGTTAAACGATGAGTATGATCTACGATCAAATGTTCTCATTTAACTCCTCAGTCAATATACTCATATATAGATGACCTAGTCATCGCCAATTGCTTGATAGATGCTAGAGTGTTTGTACATGCTTTGCCACATATTTCATTTGCCATCTTATTGTGTGAGCATGTTGAGTGCATAATTTTCTCATTCGAGGACATCCATTTGTTGTTTTGATTTTTTGGTCTTTTCTTTTGCCAAATGGATGGACAAGAATGCCTAAGAACTCTCTCTAGCTATCTATGCTTTTCTCGTCTCAAACTCTATTCATGCTACATCACAAAGTTTGATCAAGTCAGATTCGAACCCTCTGGGTGAGGAGCACTCGGAGCCACCGATTCATCATAGACTTAAACTTCCAAAACCTCTTAGTGTATTTCGGTCTGACCGATTCATTCCTTTCGGTCATACCGAGTTCATTGAGTTGATCTAGGTCTCAATCTTGGAGCAACCGATTTGAATAGTTCGGTCACACCGAGTTGCAGTAACCGCTTGCGATTCTGCATATTGGTGCCACCGAGTCGTTCCACTCGGTCACACCGACAGGGTCTGGATATATATACCCACATGTCAAATTTTGGAAATTCCTCCGAAACCCTTCGCCCACGCATATCCAACTCTGCCGACTCGAGGTCTCCGGATCGTCTCCTCATTGTCAGCGACCCCCTGCCGCTGGTCTCCGACGTCGTTGTTGCCGTAGCAAGCTCATCGCCAAGTTAGGGTATGAGTTCGATCCTTTGTGCTTTCTCACTCCGATTCTTAGCACAAAGACAATGCCATGATTCTTGCCACATTTGAGATTGTTCTATCCAGCAAAAACTTCCTTTAGATTAGTTTTGATTCGGAAATTGAGGGTTAGGTTTCCACCGAATTCATCTCGGACCGACCGAGTTGTAGAAATCAGTCTCACCAATTTATCCTAGGACATTGCACTTGTGATTTTCGGTCTGACCAAAACTTACAAATCAGTGTGACCGAGTTCGATTCTCAGTGAAACCCTAGCAATCTCGGAGTCACCGAACTGTGTCTCGGTCTGACCGATTCCACTAGTTTAGACTCTAATATTGCTTCAGTGTCACCAAGTTTAACAAATCGGTAGCTCCGAAATGCTTCTGTAGAAAACTAGAACTAAGTTTTTTACTCAATTGTTTTGCAAAATCTATGCACTTTGTGATGCTCATCCACTCTATCTCAACTATATCTATTCACAGGGTCAGCTTGCAGTTTCAGCCATGTCAGACCAGAGTGACAGCCTAAACAAGTCTGAGGAACAGGTTAACTTGAGTGAGGGCACTAGTCCCTCTGGCAGCTATGATGAGGGTAGCAGAAGCACCCCAAGCAACTTGCCAAAAGATGCAACCAGGACAAGGAAGAAGAGAAACTCAGAATCAGAAGATGAAGACTTTGTTGTTGATGTGGAGGTCACTTTAAAGAAAAAGGTTGTCAAGAAAGAGTTTGGCACTGTAGCTTCAACCAAGCCTAGGTTGCACAAGAAAGCTCCTGCCAAGAGAGTGCCAATGTCAAAAGCTAGAGCATCTACTCAGGAGAAATCTCAGCCAGCAAGTGATGCTGGGAAGGAAAAGAAGGAAAGGAATATAGGAAGATGGTGCAAGCTTGTTGATCCTATGGCTGAATTTGAGAAGCACTCGTCTGATGAGGAAGAGGATGTTGCACCAGCACCCAAGACTCGGAAGTTGATGGGGGATGCCATCAAATCAGGAGTTGCTCCATCAAAGCCCAAGACTGCCCCCAAGGTTGTTGCTGCTACTCAAGCTTCTAAGCATGCAGCACCCAAGAGGTCAACTAGAAACATACCAGCTGCTGAAAATAATAAGGCCCCAGTGCCTGAAATGGAAGAAGAAGAAGAAGAAGAAGAAGAAGAAGAGCCTCAAGTGCTCAAAAAACTCAAACCAAAGATTCCTGATCATGATGACAATCATCCGGTTGCTGAGAATATGAAGGAAAGAAAAGATGCAGGACTCAGATTGTGGAGACAGTCAGACTCCTATGCTGTGAGAAGAAAAACTGATGTGGACTACAGGTTTCACACTAAGGAACAACAAGACTTCTATGAGACAGTCCTCGTGGACAAGACGCCCATTGTGTGTGACATGAAATGGGTGGACTGGAAATACATTGACAACAATGAAGATCACTTTGCTGGAGTTCATGAGAGCTTCAGACTCAATGGGTTGACACTTTGTGGGTCAAAAATTGACCAAATGGAATGATGAGCTGATCATGCAGTTCTACTCCACTGCTCACTTTTACCCAGATGGGAAGATTGTCTGGATGACTGAGGGTACTAGGTACCAGTCTATAGTTGCTGAGTGGGGCAAGCTTACCAATGCCCCTAAAGAGCATGAGGATGACACTGGTGTCTATGCCAAGCGCGAGAAAGATCACAACTCCATGGCCAATATGTACAAGGAGATACCTGACAAGGCCTTGGAGACACACAAGCTAGGATCAGTATATTACTTGTTGTCTAGTTTAGCCACCATGAACACCATTTTGAGGCAAGTCAGGAGATCACAGGATGATCAGAGGCCACTCCATCAGCTTGCTTCAGATGTTTGATGTGCCACAGAAATTTAAAGTGATGGATTTGATTGTTGAGACTATCAAGAGAACTGCAGCAGATCAAAAGAGATCTTGTGGCTATGCTCCACACATTCAAATGCTCATAAACTCCAAGATGGGCACATGAACATATTTGTTGGATAAAGAGCACCTTCCCTTGAGGCCTGATTTTGAGGATAACACTGTTGTGATGGATCCTACACATCCAACTTCTGTAGAGGCTCAAGAGAAGAGAGAGAAGGCACATGCTAAAAAAGCTTCAAAGATTCCAGATCCTTCTGCAGTCAATCTCAAGATCAAGCAGGACCAACTCAGCTATCTGCTTGAGGCCACAATGGGAATAGAGAAAGGACTGGCTACCCTGACTCGAAATCAAGAGAGCCTTGAAAGGATTTTTGAGACAAAGATTCATGACTTGGATGTCAAAGTGATTGATATTCAGACTTCAATGGAGAAGATACAAGAAGAACTTGAGGACAGGAGTGACATGACTACCACCGATGCCTATCAGAGGGTGCCTAGAAGACAGAGGTCTGCAGCAGTGCCAGTGATTGACTCTAGGGCCACAACTTCAGCTCCTGCAGCCACATCTTCAGTTGCCCCTCCAGTGGAAACACCTCTAGCTCCTCAGACGTCAGCAGAAGTCTTCGCAGATGCTGTTCTCTCCATGCCATCTCAGCACTCCGGAGCTCCCGGAGATATTGCTTAGAGTGTCGTATAGCACTATGCATTTTCAAGCTTTTTGGTAATTTGTTGTCAAAGGGCGAGAAAGTGCATAGATCATAGGCTTCGAGAGAGAGAGAGAGAGTGTGTGTGTGTGTGTGTGTGTTTCTTCTTTTTTCCTCTCTTGCTACTTTATTTACTTGCTTATTTGGTTGATACTCTACTTATGTGTGTGAGAGATACTTATATGATCATGTGCTTGATCATATCATACTTTAATGTTTGTGCTTGAATGATGATATTCTATCTCTCATGTATGATCATTCACATCTTGTATTGGTGATGAGTGCATGTTATGTATGTTCTATCATTTTGAGCGCTCCACGAAGATGTATGTGACATGGAAGAGTAACCCATGATCCTACTCGATTATGCATTTGCATTCAAAAGCAAATCATAAATAATGCACAAATTTAGGGGGAGCTCTTGCTTATCACATACTTCTCAAAGCGGCGATATATTTCATTCTTATTATCCTTTGTCGAAGCTTTGACCTATATGTTGTCATCAATTACCAAAAAGGGGAGATTGAAAGTGCAACTAATCCCTGGGTGGTTTTGGTAATTCTTAAAAACACATAGCTCATTGAACTAATATTCTTTCAAGATAATCATTTCAGAAAGTTCAATGATTGGCATGGCATGGACTAAGAGATGTGGACCCCTCAAAATGCTAAGGACAAATATTGGCAAAAGCTCAAGACTCTACATTTTCATTTTAGTGGTCCAAGATCACATTGAGTCCGTAGGAAAAGCCAATACTATTAAAAGGGGATGAGGTGGTTCTTAATGGCTTGCTTGCTCAAAATGCTTAGTGATATGCTCCAAAAACCCTCAACTACTTTCTCATTTCCACATATGTCCTAAACCTAAAGTCAAACTCGGCCCCATTGGTTTGATCTATCTAGCGCCACCGAGTTCGCTTGACATAGCCATAACCAGAAACCCTAATCAGTTCGTCTCACCAATAGGGATCTCGGTCCCACCGAGTTGGCAATGCAAACTCTCTGTTTCCTTTTTTTAGCGTTTCGGTCTCACCAAAATGAGCGATTGGTCCCACCGAGTTTGCCTGACCAACTCTCTGTTTGCTTACTACTGAAGTTGGTCTCACCGAGTTGAAGTAATTGGTCAAACCGAGATCAAGTTTTGCCCTAACCCTAGCGCATCGGTCTTCACCGAGTTGATCATGTCGGTCCCATCAAAAAGCCTAACGTTCAAATTTTGAACCAGTTCGGTCTCACCGAGTTTCACTATTCGGTCCCACCGAGTTTGGTAAATTGTGTGTAACAGTTAGATTTTATGTGGAGGATATAAATACCCCTCCCACCACCTTCTCCATTCAGGAGAGAGCCATCAGAATGTGCCTACACTTCTTACATTCCAATCCAACCATAAGAATCTTGATCTCTAGCCTTCCCCAAGTTGCTTTCCACTCAAATCATCTTTCCACCATATCCAAATCTGTGAGAGAGAGTTGACTATTGGGGAGACTATAATTTGAAGCACAAGAGCAAGGATTTCATCATCAACACACCATCTATTACCTTTTGGAGAGTGGTGTCTCCTAGATTGGTTAGGTGTCACTTGGGAGCCTCCGTCAAGATTGTGGAGTTGAACCAAGGAGTTTGTAAGGGCAAGTAGATCGCCTACTTCGTGAAGATCTACCCAAGTGAGGCAAGTCCTTCGTGGGCGATGGCCATGGTGGGATAGACAAGGTTGCTTATTCATGGACCCTTCGTGGGTGGAGCCCTTCGTGGACTCGCGCAACCGTTACCCTTCGTGGGTTGAAGTCTCCATCAACGTGGATGTACGATTGCACCACCTATCGGAACCACGCCAAAAATCTCCGTGTCTACATTGTGTTTGGTCCCTCCAAGCTCCTCCCCTTTACCTTCATATTCATCGATTTACATTCCGCTACTATACTCTTAGAATTGCATGTGTAGGTTGCTTGCTTGACTTGTGTTAAGTTGCTAAAATCTGCCAAGACTTAAAATTGGGAAAAGGCTAGATTTTTATTTGGTCAAGTAGTCTAATCACCCCCCCCCTCTAGACATACTTCTGATCCTACATATTATCGAATTTGTTATGTTAAGATCCTTCGCCAAATACAATGCTTCGCGGCACGCCATGGCCTTCACACAAGCTCGGTCAATCACACCTTCATACACACATGCCGAAGCACGAAGAAATTATCCACCCTGGGCCTGAATATGGCCACCGCTACACACCTTACTGTTGGAAATATGCCCTAGAGGCAATAATAAATTAGTTATTATTATATTTCCTTGTTCATGATAATCGTTTATTATCCATGCTAGAATTGTATTGATAGGAAACTCAGATACATGTGTGGATACATACACAACACCATGTCCCTAGTAAGCCTCTAGTTGACTAGCTCGTTGATCAATAGATGGTTACGGTTTCCTGACCATGGACATTGGATGTCATTGATAACGGGATCACATCATTAGGAGAATGATGTGATGGACAAGACCCAATCCTAAGCCTAGCACAAGATCATGTAGTTCGTATGCTAAAGCTTTTCTAGTGTCAAGTATCATTTCCTTAGACCATGAGATTGTGCAACTCCCGGATACCATAGGAGTACTTTGGGTGTGCCAAATGTCACAACGTAACTGGGTGGCTATAAAGGTACACTACGGGTATCTCCGAAAGTGTCTGTTGGGTTGGCGCGAATCGAGACTGGGATTTGTCACTCCGTGTAAACGGAGAGGTATCTCTGGGCCCACTCGGTAGGACATCATCATAATGTGCACAATGTGACCAAGGAGTTGATCATGGGATGATGTGTTACGGAACGAGTAAAGAGACTTGTCGGTAACGAGATTGAACAAGGTATCAGGATACCGACGATCGAATCTCGGGCAAGTATCGTACCGATAGACAAAGGGAATTGTATACGGGATTGATTAAGTCCTTGACATCGTGGTTCATCCGATGAGATCATCGTGGAACATGTGGGAGCCAACATGGGTGTCCAGATCCCGCTGTTGGTTATTGACCAGAGAGTCATCTCGGTCATGTCTGCATGTCTCCCGAACCCGTAGGGTCTACACACTTAAGGTTCGGTGACGCTAGGGTTATAGAGATATTAGTATGCGGTAACCCGAAAGTTGTTAGGAGTCCCGGATGAGATCCCGGACGTCATGAGGAGTTCCGGAATGGTCCGGAGGTAAAGAATTATATATAGGAAGTGCTATTTCGGCCATCGGGACAAGTTTCGGGGTCACCGGTATTGTACCGGGACCACCGGAAGGGTCCCGGGGGTCCACCGGGTGGGGCCACCTGCCCCGGGGGGCCACATGGGCTGTAGGGGGTGTGCCTTGGCCTATATGGGCCAAGGGCACCAGCCCCAAGAGGCCCATGCGCCAAGAGAAGAGGGAAAGGGAGAGTCCTAAAAGGGGAAGGCACCTCCGAGGTGCCTTGGGGAGGATGGACTCCTCCCCCCCTTGGCCGCACCCTTCCTTGGAGGAAGGGGCAAGGCTGCGCCCTCCCCCTCTCCCTTGGCCCTATATATAGTGGGGGGAAGGGAGGGCAACCATACCCAAGCCCTGGCGCCTCCCTCTCCCTCCCATGACACATCTCCCTCCTCCCGCAGCGCTTGGCGAAGCCCTGTTGGAATCCCGCTACTTCCACCACCACGCCGTCGTGTTGCTGGATCTCCATTAACCTCTCCTCCCCCCTTGCTGGATCAAGAAGGAGGAGACGTCGCTGCTCCGTACGTGTGTTGAACGCGGAGGTGCCATCCGTTCGGCGCTAGGATCATCGGTGATTTGAATCACGACGAGTACGACTCCATCAACCCCGTTCTCTTGAACGCTTCCGCTTAGCGATCTACAAGGGTATGTAGATGCACTCTCCTTCCCCTCATTGCTAGTATCTCCATAGATAGATCTTGGTGACACGTAGGAAAATTTTGAATTTCTGCTACGTTCCCCAACAGTGGCATCATGAGCTAGGTCTATGCGTAGATTCTATGCACGAGTAGAACACAAAGAAGTTGTGGGCGTTGATTTTGTTCAATATGCTTGCCGTTACTAGTCTTATCTTGATTCGACGGTATTGTGGGATGAAGCGGCCCGGACCAACCTTACACGTATGCTTACGTGAGACCGGTTCCACCGACAAACATGCACTAGTTGCATAAGGTGGTTGGCGGGTGTCTGTCTCTCCCGCTTTAGTCGGGTCGGATTCGATGAAAAGGGTCCTTATGAAGGGTAAATAGCAATTGGCATATCACGTTGTGGTTTTGCGTAGATAAGAAACGTTCTTGCTAGAAACCCATAGCAGCCACGTAAAACATGCAAACAACAATTAGAGGACGTCTAACTTGTTTTTGCAGGGTATGCTATGTGATGTGATATGGCCAAAAGGATGTGATGAATGATATATGTGATGTATGAGATTGATCATGTTCTTGTAATAGGTATCACGACTTGCATGTCGATGAGTATGACAACCGGCAGGAGCCATAGGAGTTGTCTTTATTTATTTATGACCTGCGTGTCAACTTAAACGTCATGTAATTACTTTACTTTATTGCTAAAGCGTTAGCCATAGTAGTAGAGGTAATAGATGACGAGACAACTTCAAGAATACACGATGATGGAGATCATGATGATGGAGATCATGGTGTCATGCCGGTGACAAGATGATCATGGAGCCCCAAGATGGAGATCAAAGGAGCTATATGATATTGGCCATATCATGTCACTATTATTTGATTGCATGTGATGTTTATCATGTTTATACATCTTATTTGCTTAGAACGACGGTAGTAAATAAGATGATCCCTCATTGCAATTTCAAGAATGTGTTCTCCCCTAACTGTGCACCGTTGCTAAAGTTCGTCATTTCGAAGCACCACGTGATGATCGGGTGTGATAGATCCTTACGTTCACATACAACGGGTGTAAGACAGTTTTACACATGCAAAACACTTAGGGTTAACTTGACGAGCCTAGCATGTACAGACATGGCCTCGGAACACAAGAGACCGAAAGGTCGAGCATGAGTCGTATGGTAGATACGATCAACATGAAGATGTTCACCGATGATGACTAGTCCGTCTCACGTGATGATCGGACACGGCCTAGTTGACTCGGATCATGTAATCACTTAGATGACTAGAGGGATGTCTATCTGAGTGGGAGTTCATAAGATGAACTTAATTATCCTGAACATAGTCAAAAAGGGGCTTCGCAAATTATGTCATAGCTCGCGCTTTAGTTCTACTGTTTAGATATGTTCCTAGAGAAAAATTAGTTGAAAGTTGATAGTAGCAATTATGCGGACTAGGTCCGTAAACTGAGGATTGTCCTCATTGCTTCTTAGAAGGCTTATGTCCTTAATGCACCACTCAGTGTGCTGAACCTCGAACGTTGTCTATGGATGTTGCGAACATCTGACATGCACATTTTGATAACTACGTGATAGTTCAGTTAAACGGCTTAGAGTTGAGGCACCGAAGACGTTTTGAAACGTCGCGAAACATATGAGATGTTTCGAGGGCTGAAATTGGGATTTCAGGCTCGTGCCCACGTCAAGAGGTATAAGACCTCCGACGATTTTCTTAGCCTGCAAACTAAGGGAGAAAAGCTCAATTGTTGAACTTGTGCTCAGATTGTCTGAGTACAACAATCGCTTGAATCGAGTGGGAGTTGATCTTCCAGATGAAATAGTGATGGTTCTCCAAAGTCATTACCACCAAGCTGCTAGAGCTTCGTGATGAACTATAATATATCAGGGACATATATGATGATCCTTGAGATATTCGCGATGTTTGACACCACAAAAGTAGAAATCAAGAAGGAGCATCAATTGTTGATGGTTAGTGAAACCACTAGTTTCAAGAAGGGCAAGGGCAAGAAGGGATACTTCATGAAACGGCAATTCAGCTGCTACTCTAGTGAAGAAACCCAAGGTTGAACCCAAACCCGAGACTAAGTGCTTCTGTAATAAGAGGAACAGCCACTGGAGCAGATTTACCCTAGATACTTGGTAGATGAGAAGGCTGGCAAGGTCGATAGAAGTATATTGGATATACATTGTGTTGATGTGTACTTTACTAGTACTCCTAGTAGCACCAGGGTATTAGATACCGGTTCGGTTGCTAAGTGTTAGTAACTCGAAATAAAAGCTACGGAATAAACGGAGACTAGCTAAAGGTGAGCTGACGATATGTGTTGGAAGTGTTTCCAATGTTGATATGATCAAGCATTGCACGCTCCCTCTACCATCGAGATTGGGGTTAAACCTAAATAATTGTCATTTGGTGTTTGCGTTGAGCATAAACATGATTGGATTATGTCTATCGCAATGCGGTTATTCATTTAAAGAGAATAATAGTTACTCTGTTTATTTGAATAATACCTTCAATGGTCTTACACCTAAAATGAATGGTTTATTGAATCTCGATCGTAGTGATACACATGTTCATGCCAAAAGATAGTAATGATAGTACCACCTACTTGTGGCTCTGCCACGTAAGTCATATCGGTATAAAACGCATGAAGAAGCTCCATGTTGATGGATCTTTGGGCTCACTCATTTTTGAAAAGTTTGAGGCATGCGAACCATGTCTATTGGTGTATATGCATGAAGAAACTCCATGCAAATGGACCGTTTTGACTCACTTGATTTTGAATCACTTGAGACATGCAAATCATACCACATGGGCAAGATGACTGAAAGCCTCGTTTTCAGTAAAATGGAACTAGAAAGCAACTTGTTGGAAGTAATACATTTTGATGTGTGCAGTCCAATGAGTGCTGAGGCATGTAGTGGATATCGTTATGTTCTTACTTCACAGATGATTTGAGTAGATGTTGAGTATATTTACTTGATGAATCACGAGTCTGAATTATTGAAAGGTTCAAGTAATTTCAGGGTGAAGTTGAAAGATCGTCGTGACAAGAGGATAAGATATCTACGATATGATCATAGAGATGAATATCTGAATTACGAGTTTGGCATAGAATTGTTTCACAACTAATACAGCCTGGAACACCATAGTGTGATGGTGTGTCCGAACATCATAACTGCACCCTATTGGATATGATGCATACCATGATGTCTCTTATCGAATTACCACAATAGTTTATGGGTTAGGCATTAGAGACAACCACATTCACTTTAAAAGGGGCACCACGTAATTCCGATGAGATGACACCGTATGAACTATGGTTTAGAGAAACCTAAGCTGTCATTTCTTAAAAGTTTGGGGCTGCGATGCTTATGTGAAAAAGTTTCAGGCTGATAAGCTCGAACCCAAAGCGGATAAATGCACCTTCATAGGACACCCAAAACAGTTGGGTATACCTCCTGTCTCAGATCCGAAAGCAATAAGGGATTGTTTCTAGAATCGGGTCCTTTCTCGAGGAAAAGTTTCTCTCGAAAGAATTGAGTGGGAGGATGGTGGAGACTTGATGAGGTTATTGAACCGTCTCTTCAACTAGTATGTGGCAGGGCACAGGAAGTTGTTCCTGTGGCACCTACACCAATTGAAGTGGAAGCTTATGATATTGATCATGAGACTTCGGATCAAGTCACTACCAAACCTCGTGGGATGACAAGGATGCGTACTACTTCAGAGTGGTACGTAATCCTGTCTTGGAAGTCATGTTGCTAGACAACAATGAACCTACGAGCTATGGAGAAGCGATGGTGGGCCCGGATTCCGATAAATGGCTCGAGGCCATAAAATCCGAGATAGGATCCATGTATGAAAACAAAGTGTAGACTTTGGAAGAACTACTTGATGGTCGTAAGGCTGTTAGGTACATATGGATTTTAAAAGGAAGACGGACAATGATGGTAAGTATCACCATTAAGAAAGCTCGACTTGTCGTTAAGATGTTTTCCGACAAGTTCAAGGAGTTGACTGCGATGAGACTTTCTCACTCGTTGCGATGCTAAGAGTCTGTTGGAATTATATTAGCGATTACTGCATTATTTATGAAATCTTGCAGATAGGATGTCAAAACATTGTTTCCTCGACGATTTTCTTGAGGAAAGGTTGTATGTGATACAACCGTAAGGTTTTGTCAATCCTGAAAGATGCTAATAAGTATGCAAAGCTCCAGCAATCCTTCTAAGGACTGGAGTAAGCATCTGGAGTTGGAATGTACGCTTTGATGAGATGATCAAAGATTTTGGGTGTATACAAAGTTTATGAGATACTTGTATTTCCAAAGAAGTGAGTGGGAGCACTATAGAATTTGTGATGAGTGTATGTTGTAGACATATTGTTGATCAGAAATGACGTAGAATTTCTGGAAAGCATATAGGGTTATTTGGAAAGTGTTTTTCAATGGAAAGCCTGGATTAAGCTACTTGAGCATTGAGCATCAAGATCTATAAGGATAGATCAAAACGCTTAATGGTACTTTCAAATGAGCACATTCCTTGACATGATCTTGAAGGTGTTCAAGATGGATCAGTCAAAGAAGGAGTTCTTGCCTGAGTTGTAAGGTATGAAGTTAAGACTTAAAGCTCGACCACGGCAGAATAGAGAGAAAGGACGAAGGTCGTCCCCTATGCTTAAGACATAGGCTCTACAGTATGCTATGTTGTGTACCGCACCTGAAGTGTGCCTTGCCATGAGTCAGTCAAGGGGTACAAGAGTGATCCAAGAATGGATCACAGTACAGCGGTCAAAGTTATCCTTAGTAACTAGTGGACTAAGGAATTTTCTCGATGATGGAGGTGATAAAGAGTTCGACGTAAAGAGTTACGTTGATGCAAGCTTAACACCTATCTGGATAGCTCTGAGTAGAGATACCAGATACGTATAATGGAGCAACAATTTAGAATAGCTCCAAGTAGAACAGTTATTTGAAATGGCTCCAAATATAGCGTAGTAGCTGCATCTATAAGATGACATAGAGATTTGCGAAGTACATACAGATCTGAAAGATTCAGACCCGTTGACTATAACATCTCTCACAAGCATAACATGATCAAACCCAGAACTCATCGAGTGTTAATCACATGGTAATGTGAACTAGATTATTGACTCTAGTAAACTCTTTGGGTGTTAGTCACATGGGGATGTGACCTTGAGTGTTAATCACATATCGATGTGAACTGGATTATTGACTCTAGTGCAAGTGGGAGACTGTTGGAAATATGCCCTAGAGGCAATAATAAATTAGTTATTATTATATTTCCTTGTTCATGATAATCGTTTATTATCCATGCTAGAATTGTATTGATAGGAAACTCAGATACATGTGTGGATACATACACAACACCATGTCCCTAGTAAGCCTCTAGTTGACTAGCTCGTTGATCAATAGATGGTTACGGTTTCCTGACCATGGACATTGGATGTCATTGATAACGGGATCACATCATTAGGAGAATGATGTGATGGACAAGACCCAATCCTAAGCCTAGCACAAGATCATGTAGTTCGTATGCTAAAGCTTTTCTAATGTCAAGTATCATATCCTTAGACCATGAGATTGTGCAACTCCCGGATACCGTAGGAGTACTTTGGGTGTGCCAAACGTCACAACGTAACTGGGTGGCTATAAAGGTACACTACGGGTATCTCCGAAAGTGTCTGTTGGGTTGGCGCGAATCGAGACTGGGATTTGTCACTCCGTGTAAACGGAGAGGTATCTCTGGGCCCACTCGGTAGGACATCATCATAATGTGCACAATGTGACCAAGGAGTTGATCATGGGATGATGTGTTACGGAACGAGTAAAGAGACTTGCCGGTAACGAGATTGAACAAGGTATCAGGATACCGACGATCGAATCTCGGGCAAGTATCGTACCGATAGACAAAGGGAATTGTATACGGGATTGATTAAGTCCTTGACATCGTGGTTCATCCGATGAGATCATCGTGGAACATGTGGGAGCCAACATGGGTGTCCAGATCCCGCTGTTGGTTATTGACCGGAGAGTCATCTCGGTCATGTCTGCATGTCTCCCGAACCCGTAGGGTCTACACACTTAAGGTTCGGTGACGCTAGGGTTATAGAGATATTAGTATGCGGTAACCCGAAAGTTGTTCGGAGTCCCGGATGAGATCCCGGACGTCACGAGGAGTTCCGGAATGGTCCGGAGGTAAAGAATTATATATAGGAAGTGCTATTTCGGCCATCGGGACAAGTTTCGGGGTCACCGGTATTGTACCGGGACCACCGGAAGGGTCCCGGGGGTCCACCGGGTGGGGCCACCTACCCCGGGGGCCACATGGGCTGTAGGGGGTGTGCCTTGGCCTATATGGGCCAAGGGCACCAGCCCCAAGAGGCCCATGCGCCAAGAGAAGAGGGAAAGGGAGAGTCCTAAAGGGGGAAGGCACCTCCGAGGTGCCTTGGGGAGGATGGACTCCTCCCCCCCTTGGCCGCACCCTTCCTTGCAGGAAGGGGCAAGGCTGCGCCCTCCCCCTCTCCCTTGGCCCTATATATAGTGGGGGGAAGGGAGGGCAACCATACCCAAGCCCTGGCGCCTCCCTCTCCCTCCCATGACACATCTCCCTCCTCCCGCAGCGCTTGGCGAAGCCCTGTTGGAATCCCGCTACTTCCACCACCACGTCGTCGTGTTGCTGGATCTCCATTAACCTCTCCTCCCCCCTTGCTGGATCAAGAAGGAGGAGACGTCGCTGCTCCGTACGTGTGTTGAACGCGGAGGTGCCGTCCGTTCGGCGCTAGGATCATCGGTGATTTGAATCACGACGAGTACGACTCCATCAACCCCGTTCTCTTGAACGCTTCCGCTTAGCGATCTACAAGGGTATGTAGATGCACTCTCCTTCCCCTCGTTGCTAGTCTCTCCATAGATAGATCTTGGTGACACGTAGGAAAATTTTGAATTTCTGCTACGTTCCCCAACACTTACTGCAATAGACACTACTCCATCCACACTCCCTTTTATCAGTTCTGGCAGGCAGAGGAACCCACCTGGATGGAGTTGGATGAACAACCCTTGATGCATGCACTGGAGGCTTTTCAATTGCCTTTAGTTCATGTAGTAAGTTTCTGATGAAACCATTCGTCGCTAGAGGGCTTTAGTGTTTATCTTCATGCATGCTATCTCTCTTGGCCTTCCAAATCGTCTAGATAGTAACAATTGTTCTCAGATAATCCTTCTTTGAGAGGATGTCTTCAAGATCAAATAACTAGTTCTTTGATCGTGGCTCTCCACATTGCTTCAACTCATCATATAAACTATCATCTACTAACGCCCACACACTTAGTAGGGAGTGTCTCCATGAGTCCTCCATGATGTCACACACCATATATGTATTTTCAGTTGCAATGATGCACCACATCAACAGTAGGCAGGCTCTAACGCACCAAACGCCATGCAAACACCTTCACTTCTGATGGGATATTATGCTTCTACATTCTAGTCCTTGTTGTGCCTTCAACACTAGGGGTTAGAAGCTTACGATGTTCCATCAAGACAGGCCTCTCTTCGATTATGAGTATCGGTCAACATGTGGTACGCTAACCTAACCGAAAACTCGCCTAATTCTCCCAGTACCAGGCCCATTCATCCTCAAATGACGTTGTGGGCAAAGGAGTCCCCTCAATTACCTCTGCATCCATAGGCATAGAATGTTCCTCAATGGTATGTTCATTCCACGCCCCGGCTGCTTGGTCAACTAACTCATGGACAAATAATAGGTTGTTATTTCTAATGGGAGCCAACGGCCTCATCATGTTCTCCCTCGGCAACCAATTATCACTCTAGATAATGGTTGTTCTTCCATCTCAAATTATCTTGATTATACCTTGTTTGAGCACCTCACGACCATCTAGTGTTGACCTCCATATCTGTGAGGGTCGATATCACAATTCGGCAACAAGATATTAGGATAGTATTGTGCCTTTAAGATCTATGCACTAAGGTTGCTTGGATCCTGCAGTAGCCTCCAACCCTACTTCGCTAATAATGCAAGGCTAAACACTTCCATCTTCTTGAATCCCATACCTCCTAGATGTTTTGGCTGAGTCATATCTTTTCAAGACACCCACGTTGTCTTCGTCTTACCTTCTTTAGCTCCCCACAAAAATTGAGAATGAGTGATTCTATATGTTCACACAGCCCCCTTGGCAATTTAAAACAACCCATAACATATGTTAAAACAACCCATGGCATATGTAGGAAGAGCTTGTGCCACAGGCTTAATGAGAACCTCCTTGCCTCCCACTAATAATATTTTCTCAATCTACCCATGTAATCTTACATACTCTATCTGTTAGATATTTAAAGACACCATTCTTCGATCTCCCAACATCCGTTGGTAGCCCTAAATATTTTTTAGAAAGAACTTCTTGTTGCATATTCAAAGCATGTTTCACTTCCCCTTCTTAGTTCATTAGAGCACCCCTTGCTACAAAGTACTAACGACTTGTCAATGTTAATTTTCTGCCCATGAGGCATTACAATAAATTTGCGGCACCGACATTACCCTCGTGTTTTTTATAGTCGCTTTCCTAAAGAACAATCTGTCATCAACAAAACTCACCCTAGGTGTCGTATGTGCCACTTGTAGTCCAATCTAAACAGATTCATTAATCTCTCTTACATTTAATAAGAAAGTCCTTCGGCTGCCATCAAAAATAAATATGACGAGATGGTATCTCCCTATCTGATTCCATGAGTCGGTTTGAAATCCCCAAGATGGTCGCTATCGAAAAGGATAAAAAACGACCATGTTAATCGTGTGCGCTCACCTGCTAATGGGCCAGCCAAGTACGACAACACCAAACCAATATTTTTTGCCTTCGTTTATTTTTCTACGGGTTCAACGGTTTTTATCCAGTTTTCTTTTTTCTGTTGTCTTTCTTCCATTTTTTCTATTTCACTCTTTGTATCTTCTCGCTCATATTATATGCCCTGTTTTTTTGCTTTTCTATAGTTTTTGTCGGTCTCCAATTATGTTTTCTTTCTTTTTATATTTTGTTTGTTTTTCTATATTTTAAATTCATAAAAATAATTATATTTCATGAACTTTAAAAAAATGAATAGTTTCCAGTTTATGAATCTTTTGACTTTACGATCACTTTTTCAAATCCAAAAATATTTTTAAAATCAATAAAAAGAAAGTTATGTTTTTTTTCAATATTTTCAAATTTGTAGTGATACAGCCCTCCGTTCTAGAATATAAGGTGCATTGATTTCTGTGCAAGTCAACCATTTAAATGTTTGACCAAGATTATAGAATAAAATAATAACATCTACAATACCTAATAGATAAAATTTGAAACGACCTTTAATGATCGATCAAATGATATAAATTTTGCATTGTGGATAATGATATATTTTTCTAAAAACTTGGTCAAACATGCACTTGTTTGACTTTTGAAAAAACAAATAGCCTTATATAAAGGAATAGAGGGTATTTTCTTACATGTTATTCCTTCCAAACAAACGTTTGGCATATTTCCCCTAAGTGAGCGAGAGTTGGTACCAATTTCCTATTCGACGCCTTAACGCCGCTTACATTGTACACACTGCACGACGCCCACATAATGTTTCTATGAGCCGGCCCATGTATTCCTCAAGCCGGTATTTTCTGTTTTTCTCTGGATGTTTTCCATGTGTTTGTTTGGCCGGTTTTCTCTGGGGTTTTTGTTTTTGTTTTTTCCTTTTTCTTTTTATGCCTTGTATTTATCTTCATATTAGCTTTATCTCTTTACATATTTTTTTCAAATCAATGAACGTTTCCAAATACATGAAATTTTTCTCAAACCTATTTTTTTTATCAAATTCCTACAATTTTTTGAATAAATGAAATCCATGAACTTCATCAAATTCAAGAATATTTTCCAAAACCACAAACTTTTTCCAGATATTGATATTTTTTTGCAATTTCGTGATCTTTTTTCAAACCTTTCACATCTTTTCAAAATCATGAATCTTTTTCAAATTCTTGAAAAAAACTCAAATTTTATGAAGATTTTCGAAATCCATGTTTTGTAGTTTTTGTGAATTTCAAAAAGTTCATTGATTTAAAAAGGTTCACCAATTTGGTTCAGGGATCTGAAAAAGATTTCAAATTCAAGAACTTTTTTTCCTACTTTTTCTTTTTAATTTTTTTCTATATTAAATTTAATGAATTTTTTCATCAAATTCATGAAGTTTATTAAGAACTGAGAAATATTTAAAAAATTGAATTCCTGAACTTTCGTCTCTGATAATTTTATGAATTCTTGAAATTTTCCCAAATTCTCATACCTTTTTCATATTTGTGAACATTCTTTTAATTCATGAAGTTTTTGTATATTCGTGGATTTTTTACTTCGTGAACTTTACAAAGTCATTTACCTTTTTTTAATTCGCAAAGTTTTTCGACTTCGTGAAATCTTTTGAGAGTTTGCCAAAAAATTGATTTTCATCAACTTTTCATGAATTTGTAATTTTTAAAACCAAATAAAACAATATCTGGCCTTTTTCTCTTAAACCAGCAGCCATGAACGAGCCAGGAATGCCGATGCGTTCTATTCATTTGCTTTCCTACTTATGTAGGCGCATTTTGTGGACCTGGTAGTATAGTAAAAGCCAAGTTACAAGCCACGTAACACTGAAAATGAAAAAACTGGAAAGAAATTAGAACGTTAGTCTTTGTTCAAAAACCACCAGCGAAGAAGTAAAAATATAATCAAGATTTAAGAATCTTCTGAGCTTAATGCCAATGCCCGTGACCTGCCTCCGGCACCACCGTAGCAACCCCCAAAGAAAAATATGACGGATCTTCTCGCCACCCGAGTACGACGCGGCTCCATCGCTGATATGCAACTTTTTGGACATCCAACGTGGCTTCATAGAGGAGAAGCCATTGCTGTAGAAAGAATTTGGTCAGGGCTGCACTGTGAGCACGCCATCGAACTCCATATTTTGCATCCCTGCTCGACTGAAATGTCAAGCGAAGAAACCATACATGCTAGCCACAAACCACAAAAATAACACACAATCCACCATCTTCCATATGCCTTTGGCACATACCACAATTTACATCCGCTCCTCGACCACCTCCTAAGCTTCGTGTTGGCACTGGAGCAAACATCGTCGCAACAACAGAGTCTGAGGACAAAAGCCCACCACAAGGATGTTGCAAGACGCCTCATCGAAGAAAGATCTGGAGCTTCTTTATTTTGTGTCGGTGTCGCCTTAGGTGCAGCCAAAGGTGTGGAGCGGCTGAAAACCTAAAACTAATAGGGTCCTAACCTATAGCTACGCACGCCGCACACGTGAGATCCAACGACCTCCATCACCATCAGTGACCAAAAGATCGTCAGCGGAGGGGAGCTGGCGGAAAATAGCGTTGGAAGCGAATCACCCTTGTTATGGTGGCTAGATCGTTCTTTCCTTCATAAAAAGGAGAACAGAATTATCTGAAAGAAGGCACACAAAGTAGGAAAAGTAACTAAAAAGAAAAACAGGTAGTACCACGCCTCCTGCCATGCATGCACGGGTACGCCAGTAGAAAAATACTTCTTTCATCTTATATTAATTGACTCTCAAATAGATGTATCTAGCCGGAGGGAGTACGACACGTAAGCAGGCGTATGAGCCGATGAAAAGAAAATTGATGAAACCGAGTGAGCGACTGAGAGCTACATGGGCCGGCCTAGACGGACGCGTTTCAGGTGCCAGTTTCTAGTTCGGACACTATATGCGCCGGAATTTCCTAACGGACCCATGTTGCGTCAAGTTGTCCCTCTTTCGCACAGACCCGAGCGACTAGCGACCGAGATGGGCCGGCCCAATTACCAGATCATATATGCGCTACAAGTGTCCGGTTTTGGGAACCTTCTAGGAGGTTCCTGAGGGGTTCTCGCAACCTTTCTAGAAGGTTCCTGAACCGGTTTTCACTGGTTTTTTCCCTTTTTATTTTTCTTACAATCCCATTTTTTCTGTTTCATTCTTTATTTTCCTTTTCTCGTTTCTCTGTTTCTTTATTTCATTTTTTATTATTTCCTTTTCCCTCTTTTTTTGTTTTCAGAATTTTAGAAAAATAAAAAATGTTCAGAAGTTAAGAAAATGTTCTACTTTATATTTTTTCTTCACAAATTCAAACATGTTCTTCATTTGTTCAAAAATCTTCGCATCTTCAAAAAAAATTCATAAGTTCAAAAAATGTTCCTGTTTCAAAATATTGTTCACGAATTACAATTAATGTTCGATCTTCCCAAATTTTGTTCAGAGTTTTGAAATTTGTACACAGATGTGAAAATGTCCACTTTTTCCAAAAATGTTCGTATTAAAAAAACTGTTCTTTTATTCAAAATTTGTTCATAAATTCAAAAAAATCCCGTTTTTAAAATTTGTTCGCACATTAAAAAATTGTTTTCATATTTTAAAAATTCACCAAAAAAATCACGAATTCCAAAAAGTCTCCATTTTTATATTTGTTACCAGATTCACAAAAATTCACATCTTTAAAAAGCGTTCATGATTCTCAAAAAATGTTCCCTTTTTTTAAATCACAAATTGAAACAAGTTCCTGGTCTCAGAATTTGTTCACCAATTAAAAAATGTTCCTTTTTTAGAAAAGTATTCCTATATTAAAAAAATCGCATTTTGTCAAAACTTGTTAGTGATTGTAAGAAATTGTTTGGAATTTTAAAAAATATTCTTGTTTTTTCAAGATTTGTTCACAAATGCAAAACATATTTCTGTTTTAAATTTGGTTCACAATTCAAAAAACATTCATGTTTTTTAAACTTCAAATTTTTTGTTCACGTTTATTAAAATTGGTTGGAGTATAAAAAATGTTCCCTTTTTCTAAATTGTCCACAACTTCGAAATTGTTCCTGTTTTTAAAATTTGCTTACAAATTCGAATAATTGCTAAAATATAAAACTCGTGTGTGTTTTTGCCAAGAACGTTTGGACTTAAAAAAATATTCAGAATTTACAAGAAAATATTAAAAAGGAAAAATAATGCGAATCAACTGGTGTGACTAGTTCTAAAGTATCCGCATTGCCATTTTACCACAAAGATGAATCAGTCGTAGTGGTTAGGTTTGTATACAAGAGCACGATCGTGAGCTTGAATCCCAGCTATCGCTCTGAGTTTTTCGTTGCATTTTTTACACCGCGTGCTGCCTTCGTGGGCCGGCCCAGTCGGGCGACTAACCTATGCGAACCTTCGACATTCTGCCGGAAAATGCGGCAGATAGGAAGTCCCATAAGTGCCAGTTAGGAGGTCTCAAGTTGGTAGCCCATTTTTTCCCCAACAATACGAGTTATTGGGTCCATAATCCTCCCAAAAAAAAGTTATTGGGTCGGTGCATCCGCTTGGTAAGGGCAAAGAATAGTATGTCATTCTTATTCGTCACTCACTGCAAGGAATAGTCTGACATAGCATAGGCGCGTGCCGTTGGGCTAGTTTGCACCCGTTTTTTTCTCTTCATTTGGTTTTGTTTGTTCTTTGGATTTCCCTTTTTGTACAGTTTTCCTTTTTCCACTTTTATTAATTTTCTATTTTAGTTCCACTTCTTATTTTATTAATCTAAATATGCTCATAAATTAAAAAAACAATGCTAACATGCTTTATAAATAAAAGTATTCATGATCTTTTAAATGAAAAAATTAAGAAAATTACACTCAATTTTAAAGTCTGCATCAATTTGAAAAAAGTTCGACATTTAACATATGTTTGTGAATTTTAAAAGTTGTGCACTAGTTGAAATAGCTGTTTAAGAAATTTAAAAGTGTTCATGAATGAAAGAACATTCAAAAATTTGAAGAAAAACATGAATGAAAAAACACAAAATCTCAATTGAAAACATGAAGTGAAAAAGCTGGAGACCCAATCAAAAGTCAAAGAAAAACATGGAATAGAAAAAAATGACAAAGGAAAATGGGTCGGTCCAACCACTAGCACCACGTGCGTTTGCTCGACTGTACATGGCGCTGGGCGCGTGCAAGAGCAACTCCCGAGTCGCGGCGCACAAGTGCGTGCAGCTTCCGGTGTGGGAGGCCAATGCGGTTAAAACTATAGAAATCGGCCCTACCACCTTTCTTGCCCTGTAAGGCTAGAAAAATGTAATATGGTAGTTTGAACCCTTATGTATGTCTATGGCAGCTACTTTGGTTGTCGCCGAGAGCTGTTAAACAGCCTGGATGCCATGCTTTGGCCTTTGCTTTAATAAAAGTTGGGGCCAGGGGGGAACCCCTCTCATTAAAAAAAATAGTAAGCGACCTTATGATTTTTTCCTTTTTTTTTTGATTTTTTAACACAGTACAATTGGAGATGATCACATACTTACCTCTATAAACGTATGCACGTACAATCTACCCATGTAAGCACGTTCGAGGTACCGAGCCTCGTAGTTGATCGAAACGTCTCTTTTCACTGAACGAGCACCGGCGGAAAAACTAAAACAAATCTTAAAAAATGCGAGTACTGGGAGTAATCCTGGTGGGCTGGTTTCACCACAACGAACAACACCATTTGAACCGCGCTCCGCTTGTCTCTATTCCGATTTAGCGCTTTCATGTTCACGCAATACATCCTGATGCTTTGGTTCTGGAGGTGAAATCTCAGCCACCAGCGGTGGTTCCATCATGGTTTCCTTGTTGGGGCCAAGGCATCACTAGATCGTCAGACATTCTACGATTTCAAACTGTCCAGACTCCAAAAGGTTCCGACACTCCACCTGGATCATGAATGATTTCCCGGGGACATACGCACAAGCAGCGTGTCCTGGAGACCTGGACATGAGCAGGTGACATTGCATCAGCCATCAGAAACTGCCTGGTAGCTTAAAGCATTGTACGCATTGAGCACTAATGAATGTTAGCTGGATTTGACTTCTGCTCCCACAAGTCCTCTATGGTCGATTGCCTCTGGATTTCCCCCACGTACGCTGTTGCTAACCGATTCACAGGCCGTTCTTTTCCACATGGGATGTTGCCTTGTCCAGCCGTCCAGGATCCGGTGATGTCCCAAACAAGCCTAAGACGGTGAAGAGACGCAGGAAATGGGAGTATTCTCTCTGTCTTAAAATGTAGGATGTTTTCTCACACTATGAGAGGAGGGAGTACTAAGGGCCTCTTTGAATCGTAGGATTGCAAAAACATAGGAATAGGAAAAACGTAGGAATGAAATGGCATGTTCATTGGATCCCTATAGGATTTGAGTTTGTTTGATTGTGGCATGGGAAAGCAAAGGATTTCTTTCAAGAGGTTGGAGTGGATGTTAGAATTCCTCTGAAATGCAGTACAAATAAATCCTTAGGAAAAAATCCTACAAAATTCAATCCTACGAATTAAACGACCAGCGTAGGAAAATTTTTTAAGGATTTCAATCCTTCAAAAATCCTATAAAGATCCATTGAATCAAAGAGACCTTAAGCAGTGACTGTTTCCTCAGTTGCCTTTTGTTTTTGCCTGGCCTGTAATATGGCGTGTATCAACTCCGAGTCTGAACCCGCAGGAATGATGTGTTTTATATGGTTTGGTTTCTGCTTGGGTGTCATTTTGGCAGGTAATGGCGGCCTTTACAGACAATGGATGCCGTATTGCCATCGTGGTGGATCCCTCGATCCAGCAATGTCAGTTAACTCCGGAAGAAAGGCAGACCGGAAGCGGTGATCTGGCTGCCTGGGTGTCGTCTCCGTGCGTCCAGCGAAAGCATCCGGGCAATTTGCGTACAACGCAGTGTAGTATGCTTCCATCTCGCAGCATAAAACAAAACTAACATTTGGGTTTGCATGGATGAACTAGTACTATTAACCATATAAGTACTAGTACTCTCTTGCGCGTTTTAATGCCGGCCCTATTAATTTTGTCGGATTTTGCTTTCTGTGGCACAGTTGCCAAGATCCTCATCATCCATGCACCCCTCATGCAAACTCCACCACGCGACTCCAAACAGACATCCGCTTTGCCTGAATTCTGTTTATTTAGGTAGAACGATGGGATCATATCCGAATGTGTCCTGAGATGCGGTGGCCGTACGTCCAGCGTGCGGCCGCATCCTTTGGCCCCATCTTATCCGCCTTCATTTTAAAAAGATAACAACGTTTGAAATACCAAACTCTAGTTCAAGCTAGCGGCCCTAGTTCATGTCGGCAACAGAGCCAGCGACCTACACATCCTCGCTGAATAGTTTGGTCGTCGTCAACACAGTCAGCGGCCGGCAATACAGACAGTCTTCAAAATGAATGTGTTTCTCGCCGGCACACAGCCAGCGGCCCAGCAAGCGGCACCCATGACAGCCTCCAAAAAGAAAGGCCACTGTCGATCGGACGACCTAGCTCAGGCCGTCGGCGTCGAAGATCTCTTTCCGCCTGACCTCAAACCAGCTCCTCCTTCTCGCTCATTTTGGTCAAGTCCACGCTCATGATCGCAAGGGTCATCTCCTTTGTTTTGGTTGCGGCATTGGTGGCCTCGATGTCGAGCTGCCTCTGCCTGGCCTTGACATTGGCCGCCTCGATGTCGAGTTGCCTTTGCCGGGAGGCTTCCTCCATGTCGATCTTCCTCTTCTTGGCCGCCCCCTCCATCTCAAGCTTCTTCCTTTGGAGCTCTAGGTATTACTTCATTTGGTCGTCCTTGCTTTACCGCTTCTTCTTGTTTATCACATCCTTTTGAGACATCATGCCATACAAAGTCTCATGCAAGGCCATGGATGAGGTATCACGTATGTCGTCCATCTTGGAGTTGGTCTTGCCCTCGGCCTCTTCAACGCCTCGCCATCTCCACCTTCGGAGAACTTGGACGTCTTCTTGCCTCTCTTCCTTTGAAGTTTACGGTATTGATCCTTGAACTTAGGGCAGTTGTTGATGATCGCCCAACAATGCGTAAGAGTGAATGGCTTGTCATTGTGCCAGGCCTTGAATGCTTCCAAAGATTGTAATGCCTACACCACATGATCAACAACAATTGAACATGCAAACATATACAAGGCCGAAGTCTTGTGGCCGTAGCAAGGGAAGGACTAGGATGAGGAGAGCATACCATGTCCCCAACGCTGAGATCACTAACGGGCCGTGCTTCAACGCTCTCAAATGCGGCGCAATACTTGTTGCACTCTTGTTGGATAAATAACTACCTCTTTTTGAATCGAGGTGATGCCACGATTGCTTGTAATTTGGTAGGGCTCAAACATCTTCCTTTCATGAAATGTTTTGTGGACTCTCGTCCAAAAAATAAGGTCCTTTTGTTGCGCGCCGATCCTCGGATCTTGGCTAATCTCCATTCAACATTGGCAAATCAACTTGTCCTCCTCTTGTGTATATGAACCCGTGCGAATGCTCTTCCTCCTCTTTTGTACTTCCGCTCTTTGGGTGAGCTCATCGATGAACAATGGCTCGCCATCAATATCAATGTCATTGCCTTCATCTTCATCACCATCACCTTCGCAATAGATGTCATCGTTTTCATGCCACGAGTCACCATGGTCGTAGTTAGCACAGTCGTCGGCATCTTCATCGGCAACGTACTGGGCGCGGCCATCCTGACTTTGGGTCTTGTCGGGATTGTAGGCACGGCCATGCCCACCCTCGTAGATCACATCTTCCATGAACTGGGTGTAGAAGGGGTCGTCGACCGATGGCGTTGGTGTTGGCATTCCATCGAACAAGACGCGGGGGGACGGCATGGTGCCCGTAAACGGTGGCCGTGTTTGCTTTCTTTGCATCTCGACGGACGGCCGACCGCCGCTGCTAGACCCAGGCATGACGTTGACGTTGATGACGGCCGAGGGGCGTGGGGTGGACGGCGCGATCACGCCAACGTCGGCGACCTCGAGAAACGGGTCTAGCCGTCGTGCCTCGGCAGGGGAAAGCCGGGCGACATAGGCGTGGTCCGCGACGTCGGCGACGGGCAGTGCGGAGGCCGGGCGACCGACGAGCCTGTGCTCGCCGGGCCGACGGCCACTGCAGAGAAACCCGCCGGACGACAAATGCCAAGCATGAGGAGGGCGTGCGCTCTGTTGACGATGGCCTCCTTCTCCTCGACCTCGGCCTTGCGCCACGCAGCCTCCATCGCATCGCGCTCGCGGCGAACTTGGCCGCGGCGGCATTGCCCTTGACGACCGCCCTCCGGTTTCTCCTCTTCACCGATTCCGCGTCCAACTTGATGAGCTCCTCCGATGTGCACTTCGACCGCAGCTTCTTTGACGCCTTGGCCGCCTTCTTCTTGACCTTTCCAGGGCGGGTCGACGGTGAGGCCGCCGGAATCCGGCTAGGCGTCGGTCATGGATGGGGGAGGGAGGGGGCGGGACATGGGAGGATTTGAGGGAAATGGCGCCAAATGAGACGCGCGCGGGGGGAGGAAGGAGTGCTTTGTGCCATCGACAGACGGGCCAGGGAAGAACAAGCGCGCGTGTCCGCGCGCTATCCGTTTCACCCTAAAATCGGCGCAAACTTGGGTCAGGAATGAGTCGAAATCGGACAGAAAACAGACAAATATCCGTTTGCTCCCGCGCAGTGGACCATCTGATTCGTTTGTTTTACCCTAAACGGACGCACGCGGATAGGATGGGTCGCGCGGTTGAGTTGGCCTCAGCGGCGCGGCGGCGAGAAGAGGCCGGCCGCCGGCGCCGGCATTCTGGTTCAGAAGCGTACCCCACGCCAGCATTCATTCACTCGTTGCTCCGCCCTCGCTGCCGTATAGCTCATCGGCACGGGCAAAAGGTGGTCCCCTCGGGGCGATACAGCCATCACCACTCCCCACCACGCCTCAACAAAAAGCGACAAGCGCTCCTCCTCGTGCCCGACTGCCCTCGCGCAGCGAGAATCCCCACGCCACCCCCACGCGACGCGACGCGCGCCCCCACCCCGCACCCGGAAAAAGAAATAACCGAACGATCACCACTCCTACCTATGGCCGCTTCCTCCAGATCCAGCAGGCCGCACACGCACCCGCACCCGAAGAAGCCCTCGTCCCCGCCCCCCTCCCACTCCCACCTCGTTCCCCACGACCTCTCCTCCTGGTGCTGCGCGCCGCACCCCGCCCCCTCCACCTCCCACTTCCACTCCTCCGCCCGCGGCGCCGCCGGCCCCATGGACCACCCGCCCCCGCAGCCGCAGCCCGCCGCGGGCGCCTCCTCCTACGCCAGCCCCAACCCGCCCTCCTACACGCAGCCGCAGTCCTACCCCTCCAGCTACACCAAGTTCAACTCCGCGCTCAACGCCGGCCTCCTCAACCCCATGTCCCCGCCGCCGCTGCCCATCGACAAGACGCGCTCCAGCCCCACCCTCTTCGACATGATGGCCAACGAGCAGGACTACCAGCCCCGCTCCGCCGCCGCCGCCGCCCACTCCGCCCCGCCGCACCCGCACCCGCACCACCCGCTCGCCCCCGCGCGCTCCATGGACCGCCAGGCGCTGCTCCAGGACCGCGTCGCCGAGCTCATCGGCAGCTGCAGCCCCGGGAACCAGTTCAACGACGCCGACTCCTCCGACGTGCGCCTCACCCTCAGCTCCAAGGACGGCCTCTCCCTCACGCTCTGCGTGCACCGCCACATACTCGTCGCCCACAGCAGGTTCTTCGCCGCCAAGCTCTCCGACCGCTGGTCCAAGCAGCAGCGCACGCTGCCCCACATCGTCGAGATCTCCGACTGCGACGACGTCGAGGTGTACGTCGAGACGCTGCGCCTCATGTACTGCAAGGATCTCCGGAGGAGGCTCATGAGGGAGGATGTGGCCAAGGTCCTCGGCATTTTGAAGGTACGGCCGCGGCCCCTTTCTTCTTTTCCTCATGTCTAATGGTCAATTGGCATCATTTTGCTTTTGGTCCTTAATTTCCACCTTCTTTCTGTAGGTGTCCGCAGCTATCGTGTTCGACGCTGGAGTGCTGTCTTGCTTGGAGTATTTGGAGGCGGCTCCGTGGGCGGAGGATGATGACGAGAAAGTGGCGGCATTGTTGACGCAGCTGCATCTTGAGAACTCAGGCGCTGGGGAGGTTCTTAAGAGGGTCTCCCTGGAGTTGACACCTTCTGTAGTGACCGAGGAGGTAGAAACGGGAGCAAATTGCAATGGCGGCAGTAGTGTGGGTGGTGGTGAAGAGGTGTTAGTCAGGCTCCTGCAGGTTGTCCTGGAGGGCAAAGACGAGAAGGCAAGGAGGGAGATGAAGGGTCTGGTCTCCAAAATGCTAAGAGAGAACAGCGCATCGCGTGGCGGAGCCATTGGTGGTGACCTCCGCAAGGAGTCACTCTATTCGGCATGCAATGGCTGCCTGTGCCTGCTGCGCGAGCAATTTGTGAGGGCTGCAGGAGGTGACCAATCGGAGGTAACGCAGATTGCAAGGCAGGCTGATAACCTGCATTGGATGCTTGACATCCTTGTTGAGCGCCAGATTGCCGAAGACTTCTTGAGGACATGGGCAATGCAGAATGAGTTGGCAGAGATGCACGGTAAACTTCCAGCTATACATCGCTATGAAGTGAGCCGAGTGACTGCAAGGCTTTTCGTCGGGGTTGGCAAAGGACAGATCTTAGTGTCCAAGGAGGCCCGCTCACAGCTCCTGAGTACCTGGCTTGAGCCGTTCTATGAGGACTTTGGGTGGATGCGGCGAGCATGCAAGGGCCTTGACCGACATTTGATTGAGGAAGGGCTGGCAAACACGATCCTGACACTGCCACTTGCAACTCAGCAGGAGATCTTTCTTGCGTGGTTTAATCGGTTCCTCAACTCTGGGGAGGACTGCCCAAACATTCAGAGAGGGTTCGAGGTATGGTGGCGGCGAGCATTCTGGAAAAGGAGTGCGGAACCGGAGCAACCACCCCGTTTGAGAATCACAGCAATCTGCGATAATTCTTGATGAAGTTGTTGGCCCAACTTGGATATGAAGGGTGGCTGATGTTTGGATATAAAGGTTAGTTTCGTGGGGTCTGTAGTTGTGTTCTGACTGTCTTGTTGAGTTCTCTGTCACATCTGTTTGGTTCTAGGCAAATTAGTTATACATGAGTATGTTCATCTTGTTCAATGTATACCAGGTTGAGTGTAAGCATGTTTCATCCATTTTGAACTGGAAATTAAGTAGATTGATTGTTTATTGCCTATTATAGCAGCTTATAGCAAATCATTGTGGAAAGCCCCCTCTTAATTCTTGTTTGTTGGCTGTGTTTGTATATTTGCTACTATCTTATAATTCAATGCTCAAGGTACCCCTTCATTGTCTCTTTATCCGATCACCAAACAGCTGTCCAGCCATGTGAGAAAAGTTGTTGTAGCAATTGGAATTGGATTGATGTTCGCTTCAGAGCAGTGTTGAGTAGATTCTACCCGATATGCTTTGGTTTCTCTGTTTTTAATTTGCTGGTTGTTGGGCCGCTATGCCCTTTCCAGATGTGTGAACGAATCAGATGGTTTTCTTAATAGTATGCAGGACATACCTTTTTGATGAATTAAAAAGTCTTGAGCTTATGAAATTACTTCTTGCGCATGAGAGTAATTGGTTGTACCTATCTTTTATAAGCAGATGCAGCTGGTATTGCTTTAGATCTTGCCCAAATGTGTCCAATTCATGTATCTACAACCAACTAATTACCGTCCAAATGAGTGCATGCGGCCATTTAGGCACTGGGACGGTAGAAAAGGAAAATACTCTCTCCGTTCCGAATTAGTTGACTTTGAATTTGTCTAAATACTTGTTTAGTGTCTAGATACATCCGTGTCTAGATAAATACGGGTCAAGTAATTTGGAACGAAGGGACCGAGGGACTATAACACTGATGTAATGCATAATGTATAAGTAATATTGAGGTTTATACGGAGTAGAACGTAGTCCTTAATACAATCCAGGAAGTAACACCATTCCAGCTTGCATATACAGTATCACAGGTCCGGCAGTATAGTGATCAGTAAAACCGAGATCAGAATGACGAAGGCTACAGGCGTTGCCTCCAAATGCTCCGGGCGGCACCAACGGTACTTCATCCGTCCGAGTTCATTAGGCCTTCTTTTATTTTGAGCCAAAGTTTGATCATAAATTTAACTAATAAAATGTAAGATGTATGTCACAAAAATTGTACTCCCTTCGTTTTTATTTACTCTGCATATTAGGTCTGACAGAAGTCAAACTTCGTAAAGTTTGACCAAGTTTATAGAAAAAATATATCTATCGTAACAAATCTATATGATATGAAAGTACATTCAATAACGAATCTAATGATATTGATTTGTTATTGTATATGTTAATATTTTTGTTTATAAACTTTGTCAAAGTTTACAAAGCTTGACTTTAACCAAAGCTAATATGCAGACTAAATAAGAACGGAGAGAGTACCATTGAAAACATGTTTCAAATGCAAATTCAATAATATACTTTTTGTACCATATACTTCATATATTTTTGGTCAAATACATGCTCAATTAGATCTTTCTTCAATTGCTCGAAGCCGAATTTGTTGATGCATTTAAACAAACTCATCAAATATGGCCGGATTCTGGTTTGAAAGTTCACCCATGTTCTCAAATTCAAGCCCCACGATAGCATCCTCGCTCTCATCCTCAACAATCATGTTGTGCATGATCAGACAACATGTCATCACCTCTCACAAGGTCACCGAGATCCGAGCAAACCTGACCACCCCTCTTGCTTCAGACATTGTTAAGATCCTCTTGGTGTTTGCCATAGTTGGTTCTCTCAGGGTGTGTTTGGTAGTATGTATGGACCTAGCCTAGTTGTTCTCCTCTCATACATGCTGAGTGTAAACATGCTGAGTCCATGCAGTTGCTGTTGTTTGGCAGCGATGTATGCGCTGAGACATGTTGAGCTGAGACTTTGTTTGGCAGCCTGCATGTGTTTAGACATGCTGAACAATTTTAAATTCTAATTTTTTGAATGATGAACAAAATTGAAATAACATGAAAACAAATTTAAACATATTTTGAAAATTTAAACAAAATTTAAAATTCTAAACATTTTTTCAAAATTAATTAAAATTTGAAATTCTGAACATATTTTAAAATTTTGAACATATTTGAAATTCTGAACTTTTGAAAATTTAAACAAAATTTGAAAATTTTATAAAATTTAACTTTTTTAAATTCTGTTTTTTCAAAATTCTGATTTTTTTAATTTTTAAAATATTTATTGAAAATTCAAACAAATTTTGAAATTCAAAACATTTTTTTGAAAATTCAAACAATTTTGAAATGTTAAAATTTTTCAAAAAAACGAAATTCTGAACTTTTTTGAAATTTAAACAATTTTTGTAATTCTTAATATTTTTTGGAAATTTAAATAAAATTTGAAATTATGAACATTTTTTGAAATATAAACATATCTGAACGTGATCTGGTGGGTGGGGACGAGGGTCACGACCAGCATGGCTGCCTTCATGCATCCTGTTTAGGGTGCATGAGATGAGCATGGCTGAGGGCCCTTTTATGCATGAGATGGACATAGCTCAGGTGAGCCTGTGCATCCTACCAAACAAGCAAAAGTGGGTCGGATTGAGAACTTTTGCCCTCATGCACCCTCCATGCACCCTACCAAACACACCCTCAGGTACTATGGTCCAAACACCGAGACCACGGCAGTATCAAATCTTAACATGACATCTCCACATGTGCTCTCAAACATCCGTAGGTATTCGTCCCACGAATCAACTGCTGTGCCATATGCAAGCATCTGCAGTGCGGCCGTGCACTTCTGGTAACCAAAGAACACAATCCTTCCTATGACACCCTTCTTCAAGATGAAGTAGTCATTAAAGGAACGGACGCCATGGTAGAGACAATCGAAGACATTTTTTCGTATTTGGAAGAGGTGGCGAAAATTGTTAGCGAATAGGGCATCCGGGGCAAAGTAGTCGTCCATCAGTGTTGAACGGCCGCGCACCCTGTTGCAGTTGAGCACTCGATGACCATTGATCGATCCCTTAAAATTTAAAACATACTCTTCCACACTCTCCACGTCTGCAAGGACCACTTGCGCCATTGTCGCCTGATCTGTGCAGTCCTCCTCGAGTAGTGCCAGGGGAGGCGGAGTTGTCGAGTTCCGGCAAGGGTGTGGCGGGGCTGCCAGGGTGGTGGAGCGGCGGTGGAGGCAAGAGAGAAAATGGATGGAGAGAAAGATGGGAGGATGGATGCGCGGGGTCCGGGAGGGGTTTGGGTTGGACCGGTGGTGTCGGAGTCCTACGTGACTGCCGTCCAGACTCCCGCAAAGCTCCCCAAGTTTGTTTCCATTTTGCAGGAAAAAGTGCGTCCACCAACACAAGCCCGCATTGGATGGCTAAAAACGCCCGGTCCGCGTCGTACGAACGGTTGTGGTCGGTTTGAGGGTCCGCTTTGGAGATGCCCTAAGATCATCTACAACTAGATTTGGCAAATTTGTCCCCCTATAATGCGCCCGCCTCAGTTAGCCTGCAGCACATCCACACACCTCAAATGTGGACCTCAAATCTATGCGATCCATGCATGCAATCCTACATTACAAATGCATCACAAGTCAATGGTTCGAAACAAATATGACAAAGCAAAACAAATCATAGTTCAACAACCCGGACATGTTAAAATGAAATCAAAGTCTCCTGCTCCGCATGCATGCTTGGCACATGCTCCGCCTGCATCCTTGCCTCCCCTTCCTCTGTTGCCATAGCCACCCTCGCCGCCTCGTGCTCCCTACCTTCATTGATCTCCTTCTTTATCCCTACAAGCCACTTCTTTGCATGCTCATCCAAGAGGTTTCGTCCGCCAACATTATCTTGGCATCATCCGTGTCTCAGTGCAATTTGCATCCTCTCCTTCTAAAGCTCAATCTCTCCAAATGTCTTGCCTTCTAGGGCTCCATTTTGGTCGCCGCATCTTTCTTCTCCAACTCGATCTTCTCCCTCTTCATGTGCAGCTTCTTGTCCGCCCTCTACGGTTCCAATTCATCCTCTCGTTTTGTGCATTCAACATGAGCTTGTGCTTCTCATGTTCTCCCTAACAGAAAAATGCCCGTCCATATGGAGGACATTTTTGTAGTCGCGGCGTCACGGGAGGCCCTTGCCTTCTCCCACTAGTTTTCCATCACTTGTCGGTTATCCTTTGGTATGGTGGCTCTTCCATTCTGCCCTACAACATCTTGCTCTTCTTTGACATCAAAGCCCCCCTAGTTTGTCTGGGTTTGTCAGAAAAAGTACATCTAGACCACTCGACGGACCGATACAGGCCCGTGTTGGATGGCTAAACACGTCCAGACCGCATAGTCTGGGCGGTTGCGGGCGGTTTGAGGGCCCGCTTTGGTTTACCATTCAATATGTATCAATTGATTGGTGGGAGCTTGAGCCATCATTCCTCTTCTTGTCGGCCTTGAGATCGACCACAAGTTGTGTCCCCTTGAATGACCCCCCATCGATGTTAGAGAGATGCCACTTTACGGTTGGTGACGATAGGATGCGGCTCCACATATTGCTTTTGTTCATGATAGTGCTTCCAAATCTTCTCCCAATACTTATTGCCCTTTTGCTCCGTCCCGTATATGGTATCCATTGTTGTGGCCAACCAAGATTTAACCAACAAGATATCCTCAAAAGTGGAGAATGTTGGACCCCTTGCCTTTGTCATCTTTGGCTTCTTTTTCCTGCTCGGATTGAGATTTGATGTTGCCCCAACTTCAAATAAAGGGTAAGTTGGATTCCCCAACACGTAGTCCGTTTAGGCTGATTAATGATTATCATTGATAATGTCTCACATGATAAACTCCTAAAATTATGATGGTTGCAAAGCATTGATCATGTTTGAAATGAACTAACGATCGAGGCAAAACATTGATCATGACATATGCAAAGTTGATCGGGGAGGAGCAAAGTCTTGTTGTTATTCCATTGAACGGGTCATGGCCAGCCCGAACGCCGCTGGCGCCCATGCATGTGTGCGCCCGAATGAGTTGCGAGCAGTGACAGACGTCCACCGATGGTTTGTGTGTTGGAAGAAAGCTCTTCGGAATGCCGCAATCGACCGCTGGATCCTACTTTGTCCTAACCTGGTCCAATGGCGCGGTCCTGGTCGGCGGCTGGATGGATGTGGTGCCAGGAGGACAACTACTCCTTGAGGTTTGCATCCTCTACTTGCGACGCCGCTTCCCTCTCCTGCTTCCTCCATTGCCGGTCCCTTGGGGTGATGTTCTCCGGCTTACACAAGATACCCGAGGACGGGACGATGGAAGACGCGGACGCAACCTCCGTCGCGCCGATGGGGGACGGGTTGGACGACATCTACGGTGGCGGATGGGGTAGGCGGCGAGGATGGGGGGAGAACATGGCGGGCGGTGAGGGCTCGAACACGGGAATTGGTGGAGGGTGACAGGTTTTTTGGATTTGGTGCAATTTGTGGTGGGGTAGGGCTCTCGGGTCCGACGTGGCAGACGTGCCCGGGCCTCCCCATATCCGCCCCAGATTTGGGCTAGATATGAGGGGTGTCGTTTAGCCGAGGCGTTTGAGGCGCCTGTCTGTGTCAAAACCGGCGGATCTCGGGTAGGGGGTCCCGAACTGTGCGTCTGAGGTTGATGGTAACAGGAGACAAGGGACACGAAGTTTTACCCAGGTTCGGGCCCTCTCGATGGAGGTAATCCCCTACATCCTGCTTGATTAATATTGATGAGTATGGGGGTTACAAGAGTTGATCTACCACGAGATCGTAATGGCTAAAACCCTAGAAGTCTAGCCTATATGATTATGATTGCCTCTACGGACTAAACCCTCCGGTTTATATAGACATCGGAGGGGACTAGGGTTGTACAAAGTCGGTTACAGAGAAAGGAATCTTCATATCCGAACACCAAGCTTGCCATCCACGCCAAGGAGAGTCCCATCCGGACACGGGTGAGAGAATCTTTAGTCTTGTATCTTCATGGCCCAACAGTCCAGCCCATGTCCAACAGGCCGGACGCCCGAGGACCCCTTAGTCCAGGACTCCCTAAGTAGCCCCCGAACCAAGCTTCAATGACGAGGTGTCCGGCGCGTAGATTATCTTCGGCATTGCAAGGCAGGTTCCTCCTTCGAATACTTCAAAACAACCTTCGAACACAAAGAACGTGTCCGACTCTGCAAAGCAAGCACCACACACAACCGCAGAGAGTATAATATTTCATGAGTCCAATCCGCTGACAACACTACAAAAAAAAGACACATCTATGACATTTTGGGCCGAATGAATTTTTTTCTGTCATACATATGACACTTCTATGACGATAATTGTGACAAAACCCGGTATCATCATAGATGTGGTGGGCTCCTACTTCTATGACAAAAAATTATGACAGAAAATGGGCTTTTCGTCCTGGGCGGGCCGGAGACGCAGCTGCATGACATTCTTTGGGCCGTCCATGACGGAAAAAACTGTGGTAGAAGCGAGGGGGGGGGGGATTTCGGGGAGTTCCCGGTTACGGTGGGAGGTCGGGGGCCGAGCGATGCGCGTTTCTCTCGTACACGTACGCGCGTGTGTGTGAGGCGTTGGCTCTAACTGAACCCAAGCGAGGCGTTGGGCTCTAACTGAACCCGAGCGATTGCACTGCAGGCTATGCGTTACTGAACCCGAGTGATCGATCGATGGCTGTTAACTCAAGCCGATCGATTGGATGAACAGTGAGCGTTGGGGGGGGGGGGTTGGATGAACAGTGAGCGGTAGCGTTGCCTCTGGATGAACAGGACCCCGTGGTGTGGAGGGCTGGATGAACAGTAGACGGTGGAGGGGTGCCCGTGGAGGGGTGGTTGAACAGTAGCCGGTGGAGTAGCGTGCGGTGGAGGCTGGATGAACAGGAGCCCGTGGAGGCTGGAGGAGGTCGACAGTAGCCCGTGGAGGCTGGAGGAGGTCGACGGTGGAGATGAACAGTATCCCGTGGAGTCCCGTTTTGCGGTACGCCACACCCTTCCGATGAACAAGACCCCCGTTTCGACCGTAGGAGGTCCGTTTCGTCCGTTTTGTGGTACGCCACACCCCTCCCGATCAACAGGACCCCCGTTTTGACCGTAGGAGGTCCGTTTCGTCTGTTTTGCGGTACGCCACACCCCTCCCGATCAACAGGACCCCCGTTTCAACCGCAGGAGATCCGTTTCCTCCGTTTTGCGGTACGCCACACCCCTCCCGATCAACAGGACCCCGTTCCGAACGTAGGAGGTTCGTTTCCTCCTTTTGCGGTACGCCAGGCCTCGTTTCCATCGCCTGTTCCGTCCAAGCCCTCCCGATGAACATGACCACAGATTCCGTTCCGACCCAGCCGGTTGGCTCCCATGCGTTCTGTTGCCTCCCGATGAACACGACGCATTCCGTTGTCTCCCCATGAACACGACGCATTCCGTTGCCTCCCCATGAACACGACGACGACGCTGTTTCTCCGTTCCGACCCAGCCATGTACACAAGCCCTGGCCGTATGTATGCGCGAGTAGGCGTTCGAAACCCCGCATGTATGTACACATACGTGGCCGTATTTTATTTTTTGCACGCTGGCCGCTGTACGTACGTGTACATGCTACGTGCGCGCCTCTACTACGACATGTGCACGCCTCTACATCCACCAATATATATGTACGTACATGTTCGCGACCAGAATGACAACGCTACGTACGCTTCGACCAGGTGGGTCCCGACTGTCAGGCACTTCCTTGCATGCGAAGATGTAGCTGGTGGGTCCCAGCAGTCAGGGGGAAATGTTTTTTTCGCAAAATACGGTGGCCCATCCGATGGCTGCTATCAGGTGGAGGAATATTTATTTTGCACGTAATAATGAGGCACTTCCTTGCTGTAGCCGTGGACCCAGCTGGCAGCCTCTCCACGTACAGTCCACGTCTGATGGAAGCCATTCCTTGACCACGTTGACCACGCCGCGCCAAGAGCACCAGGGCGGTGGATGACGGCAAGGCCTAGGAAGGGGACGACGCGGAGCCGGGGAAGACGCGGCAGTGGATGCCCACGCATAGAGGAGTATGAGGGTTCACTGGTTCGCTGCGGTGTGAGGCTGCCGTCGCCGCAGAATAACAGGGGGTGTGGGTGAGTAGAGGGATGGCCTGGCCAGCGGTGGGAGTAGTAGGGGGCGGTGAGGCCTCCACCACATCGCAGCCTGCCACGGGAGGCAGGAGCACGAGGCACGACCGGCGCTGGTTTGGGCGGCTGGAGCAAGAAGACCAGAGGTTGAACAAGCACTACAGCCGTTGGATGGACATCGTACGGTCACTAGAGCTAGAATCGTGCATATTGACTAAGTTGACAAAGCCCTCCGTCCCTGTCAACTTAGTAGGCCCACAAGTCAGCCTGCCACTATACTGGGTCCCAGCTAACAGGGGGAGTATTCATTTTTTTTGTGCGTAATAAGGAGGCACTTCCTTGCATGCGAAGATATAGCTGGTGGGTCCGAGCTTTCAGCGGTGGTAACGTTTTTTCATGAAATACAAACGCCCTTTCGGTGGGTCCCTGATGTCCGATGGAGGAATCATTATTTTACGCATAATAAGGAGGCATTTCCTTGCGTGCGGCCGTGGACCCAGCTGTCGGCCTCTCCACGTACAGTCCACTTCAAATGCATGTCGGTCGTTGACCACGTTGACCAGGCCGCGTCGAGAGCACCAGGGCGGTGGTCGACGGCGAGGCCTAGGAAGGGAACGACACGGAGGTAGGGAAGACTCGGCAGTTGTTTCCCACGCGGAGGGGAATACGACTATACGAGGGTTTACTGGTTCATCTGCCGTCGCCGGAGAATAACAACAGGTGTGGGTGAGTAGAGGGATGGCTAGGCCAGCGATGGGAGTACGGTGGGGTGGTGAGGCCTGCGCGGTAGCAGAGCCGGCCGCGGGGAGGAGGGAGTAGGCAGTCCCGCCGGCGCTTGTTCGAGCGGCTGGAGCAGGAAGAGCAGAGATTGAAGAAGCACGACGGCCGTTGGATGGCCATCCAACAGTCACTGCTTGTGCGTCAATCTTTTTTTAGGAAAGCCTCAAATCTGTGGAAAACAGTATACAACCCATCTGCCATTATTTTTAATAATTTACAGCCCATTTGCTAATTATTAAGGTTTTTTGAGCCCATATTCTTTTTGGTAGCATTACAGCCCATATTGTGGCCACGGTTAAAAATTATACGAAATTTTGCATATTTTGGTGCGGTCCGAACTGTTTTTAATCCCGAAATTTTGACTCACATTCAAACTGATTTTAAAAATAAATGTACATCAATATAAAATCAAACAAATTCTCCACGCATAAAAATTAATGTATTTTAAAATCACTAATTACCGGTTTGATGTGTTTTAAAAATGTACAGCCATTTTCTCGTCTAGCCGAATGAAAGCTCTCCTCGTCTTGAAAGATATGCAGCCCAACAGGCCTGACAAAGCGACTTACTTGGCAAATCACAAAAAAACTAGGCTGTGGCCGTGGACCCAGCTGTCAGCCTCTTCACGTACAGTACTCTTCCGATGGAATGTCGTTGACCACGTTGACCACGCCGCGCCGAGAGCACCAAGGCGGTGGACGACGGCGAGGCCTAGGAAGGGGACGACACGAAGCCGGGGAATACGTGGCAGTGGATGCCCACGCAGAGAGGAGTACGAGGGTTCACTGGTTCGGCTGCGGTGTGAGGCTGCCGTCGCCGCAGGGCCTGGCTAGCGGTGGGAGTAGTAGGGGGCGATTAGGCCTCAACGGTAGCACAGCCGGCCACTGGAGGCAGGAGCAGGCGGTCTCCCTGGCGCTGGTTTGGGCGGCTGGTGCAAGAAGAGCAGCGATTGAAGAAGCAGCAGGACCGTTCGATTCAAATCCAACGGTTACTGTCGGTGTCAAAACCGGCGGATCTCGGGTAGGGGGTCCCGAACTGTGCGTCTAGGCGGATGGTAACAGGAGGCAGGGGACACAATGTTTTACCCAGGTTCGGGCCCTCTTAATGGAGGTAAAACCCTATGTCCTGCTTGATTAATATTGATGATATGGGTAGTACAAGAGTAGATCTACCACGAGATCAGAGAGGCTAAACCCTAGAAGCTAGCCTATGGTATGATTGTTGTTCCTACAGACTAAAACCCCCCGGTTTATATAGACACCGGAGAGGGCTAGGGTTACACAGAGTCGGTTACAATGGTAGGAAATCTACATATCCGTATCGCCAAGCTTGCCTTCCACGCCAAGGAAAGTCCCTTCCGGACATGGGACGAAGTCTTCAATCTTGTATCTTCATAGTCCAGGAGTCCGGCTGAAGGTATAGTCCGGCTATCTGGACACCCCCTAATCCAGGACTCCCTCAGTAGCCCCCGAACCAGGCTTCAATGACGACGAGTCCGGCGCGCAGATTTTCTTCGGCATTGCAAGGCGGGTTCTCCAAATTCCGTGTACCTGTTGAATAATGTCCGGTTTCTTGTAGCGCTCCTTGGCTTCTACGCCCAATAATGGCCATCTTCCACGTGTCAAACGAATACGAAAAGTCAGGGTTTTTTTATATTTACACCCCTAGTCGCGTGAATGAGCCGCCTATTTAAGGGGACGAGGATTTAGATCCAAACCACACCTTCTCCCCTCCGCGAGTATTCATCAGAGCATATCCGACAGAGGTCCATTCTATCATGGCCAGCCGCCGCAGCTCCTCCTCTCGCCCTTCCAGCCCTCGGCCTGGAGGTTGGAAGAGGTGCTCCATCCCGCACAGCGAGCTAGTGACGCTCCAGACCAAGGGATTTCTCCCCCCGCCTATATGGTCCCGGTTCGAGCCGAACTTGCCACCTATAATGGCGGAGAGCGCCCCCAATCCCTCCAAAGGAGAGCGGGTATGCCTTGTCCCTTACTTAATAAGAGGGCTCGGATTTCCAATTCATCCGTTTCTCCGGGGGCTCCTGGAGTTCTATGGCCTCCAGCTGCACAACCTCACGCCTGCCTCCATATTGCATATCGCGGACTTCGTAGCCCTTTGCGAGCTGTTTTTGGGCTGCGAGGCTCATTTCGCGCTGTGGAAAAGGCTATTCTGCCTTGTGCCTCGTTCTAAGAAGGGGTCAATATATCAAGTGGGTGGAGCTGAAGTGTGGCGCATCGCCGGGACCGGATATCTATCCGGAACCCCAAAGAAGGCGTCCGAAGACTGGCCTTCGGAATGGTTTTATATAGAGGACGTCCCGCTGCCAGATCCTGTCCGGATCGGCCTCCCTGAGTTCGACAGTGCTCCCCTGAAGAAGCGCCTCAGCTGGCGTCCACGGAGCCCTTAGAAGGAAAGCGACAAGGACGTTCTTTACCTGATGGGCCGGATAAGATTGTTAGCTCATTCCGGACTTACCATGATCGGGGTCATGGCCGCATGCATCATGCGAGGGGTGCAGCCGCTTCAGTATAGAGGCCGCCCCATGTGGGACTTCAATGGGGAGGACGACGCCACCCGCCACGGCCGTAAGGGGCCGGATTCGGCTGCCGCTCTAATAAAGATCTTGTCCACTTTGTACAAGGGAGAAGAGGAGGAATTTCTCCGCGTCAACCCACAGGGTGGATTTTCTATGTACAATCCCCCAAGTTGGGTAAGTGGACACTTTTACTTGCCCATCCGTTTTATATTCCCATTGTTAAATATTCAGTCTAACGACTTCAACGCAGGAACTGCGCCAGGCTGTTAAAGAAATAAACAACCCTCCTCCACAACCCGAGGATCCGGGACGGTTCCTCGACCCGGCCTCTCAAGAGGATCCAGACTTATCTGTGGAGCTGATTGATGGGATGTTTCATCAATTGAGCAAGGACAACGCCTTGGTGGCCATTACGGCCGATTACCCAGGGCTACTCCCAGCCTCACAGGTAACTGAGACCGAAGTCCCAGCACTTTGAAAAGGGATCTATCCTCGCGTGTTTTCGATTGCCGTATGACAACCGTGTTTTGCAGGGGAGGTCGTTGAGACGGGAGGCCGAGCCTGCGGCGACTAGCCAACGAGGGGCGGCAAGGCCCCGCGGGCTGAAAAGAAGTGCGTTCCGGACTGAGACGCCGGCACAAAGGTTTAGCGCGCCATCTTATTCCCAGGTGTTATTCCTTCAAGGCATACTAACGCTCGTGCTCTCTTCAGGACGAAGAGACCTCGCCGGACTATATCCGGAGAGGTTGCCAATCGCACCTCCACCAGCCAGGCTCCAAAGCCTGGTCCGGAAGCGGAGGCGAACACGAGGCGCGCACCGGAAGCTCCTCCGACAGAGGATGCGGACAGACTGTCTGCCACCAATTCCAAGGTGGAGAGTGCCATGAACCACAGGCGTCGACGGACAGTTCTTCGCGATGCTTATTTCTCCCAAGAGGCATTGGATGCCTTCAATTCGGGAGATGCGTACCTCCGTGCCGCTCAAAATGGTCTAGCCAGAGCCACGGAGCAATATGTAAAAGACATACAGGCAAGAATTTTTTTGGTAATTATATATATACCAGTAGCCCCCGAGACTTGAAACAGTTAGAATAACTGATTTAAGGATCATTTGGTATGCAAGTTCTTATAGAAAAGAATACCCTACTGTCCCAGGAGCTGGAAGAGTGTAAAGCCCAACTTGAGGCCGCACTAGCCGCGGCAGGGGAGCCCAAGGAGACCCACTCTGGTAATATACGCTTTGAAAGATAAGTATTTTGTGAAGTGCGGCATGGGTGCAAATCTGACAAATGAAATTGCAGATGGCGCTGGATTAAATCCGGAAGAGCAACAACTCCGACGCCAGCTGAAGGCTGGTGAGAGCGTGCTGACAAAGGTGAGGCGGGAGAAGAACGATCTCCAAGATGCCAACACCAAGCTGGGCGTTGAACTGAAGGATGTTCGTGCCCAGCTGTTGGACTCCGTCAAGGAGAATCAGCGGCTTCGACGCGGCATATATAGTAAGTGCTTAAACGAACTTTGAAAAAAGAGTTCGGCGAGGAAGTCGACTAACAGATTAATGTCTGTAGGTATGCTAACAGGTCGTCCCGCAGAGGAAATGCCCGGTGCTACGAGTGACCTTCTTCCCGAGCTCTCACAACTGCACGAGCGAGTTCGGCAGGTGATGCAAAGCGTCGCCCAGGCCTTGTGGCCATCCGTCTCCATGCCCGAAGGCCTTGGAGAGCTTGTAGAGAAGCTGAAGGGAGCGCAGCGGTGCTTCCGATTGTGGAAGATGTCGGCCTGCCGTCAAGGCGCCAGGGAGGCCTGGGCCATGGTGAAGACGCCGTACACGAAGGCTGACCCAAACCACATGGCCGAGGTCGGACCCGTGGGGCCCGATGGGAAGGAGATCCCTGTGAGCTTAGTATACGGCCAAGTAGAATTGGCCGCAAAGTATTCCCAACAGGACTGTAAACTAGACAGCCTTTTAGATGGTATTGAAGAGGAATACAATCAGTCAGATTGACTATGTAATTGTAATTGACATGTGTAATGCCTTCTAGCCGGATTGTAGATCGTTTGTCATGGCCGACCTTTTCGCTTCAACCTCGGGACCTGACGGTCCGGAGTGTGTCCGAATACCCTCGCGGTTATATAAGAACCGGGGTATGCATGGAGACCAGGCGTAGGGGTCATTAGTGCTTGAACAGACAAGTGCCCAACTAGTTATATTATATTACATGGTTAGTAAGAAACATCTTCCAGGGAGAATAGTTCCGTTAGGGGTTCCTTTCCCTGGGAGGCATGCCCTAAAGTGCATGTCCATTCTGCGAAAAGGGACGCATGAAAAACATCTAGGGGCGTATAGATAAATAAGTGAAAAAAAGATCATATTTAGTTCGCCGACCGAATATTCCCTTAAGAACGCTAGCTTTCGGCTTCACCCAGTCTGAGGTACACATCTGGCTGACCCGGTAGTAACAATCGCAGAGGTGCTCCCTTTACCACCTAGCCGAACAATCGGAAACGTAGGGGTAAGCACAGGAGCCAGGCAACCCAGCTTGGCCAAAACTTAAGTCATATCGATGCATATAATGGTGAATAAAAGGTACATGCGGAAGTGTGACACATGTGTTGGGCATGAAGCACGTATAAATAAGCTTCTGTTTAAGGAAGCCCCCAGGTTTAATGAGCGCGGATAGCGCATCACTGTATGAGCCTTTAAAGGCTATAAGAGAGAGAGAGGAGAAGGAGAGAAATGTAAGACAGAAAGTATATAAAAATGGACAGAGGGAGGAGACGAACACAGAGTCCGACGCTAGGCGTAGAATCTTCGGAGACGGGCTGCGTTCCATGGGTTCGGCTCGAGTCGGTTATCCAATGCATCTCGCAGGCGGTACGCTCCACCAGTCAGGACTTGGTCAATTATGAAGGGACCTTCCCACTTGGGCTTGAGTTTGTCCTTTTTCTTGTCCGGTAGGCGTAGAACTAATTCGCCAATGTTGTAATTTTTGGCCCGTACTTCTCTGCTTTGGTATCTTCGAGCCTGCTGTTGATAGAATGTGGAACGGGCTTTTGCCACGTCACGCTCTTCCTCCAAGGCGTCCAAACTGTCCTGCCGATCGAGCTCGGCTTCTCTTTCTTCATACATGCGCACTCGAGGTGAGTCATGAATTATGTCGCAGGGCAAAACTTCCTCTGCGCCGTACACCATGAAGAATGGTGTGTATCCGCTGGTGCGATTCGGCATGGTCCGCAGCCCCCAGAGTACGGAGTCGAGCTCCTCTACCTAGTGCGTGTTAGATTCCGTGAGGGACCGCACTAATCTGGGTTTAATGCCGCTCATGATAAGACCATTTGCACGTTCGACCTGGCTGTTAGTTTGTGGGTGATAGACGGAAGCATAATCGAGCTTGATGCCCATGTTTTTGCACCAGAGTTTTACCTCGTCGGCCGTAAAGTTCGTGCCGTTATCAGTGATTATGCTGTGGGGGACGCCGTAACGGTGTACAACCCTGGATATAAAGTCTATCACAGGTCCGGATTCGGCCGTCTTAACAGGCTTGGCTTCTATCCATTTGGTGAACTTATCCACCATGACCAGTAAGTATTTTTGCTTGTGGGTTCCGCCTTTAAGGGGTCCAACCATATCAAGCCCCCAGACCGCGAAGGGCCAAGTGATGGGGATAGTTTGGAGGGCGGTGGGTGGCATATGGCTTTGGTTTGCAAAGAGCTGGCAACCGGTGCATCGTTGGACTAAGTCCTGGGCGTCTGCCCGGGCCGTCGGCCAGTAAAAGCCTGTGCAGAAGGCCTTGCTCACAAGGGACCGAGCTGCAGCGTGATGACCGCCGAGTCCGGCATGAATTTCAGCCAGGAGGTTCCACCCTTCCTCTTCGGAGATGCACCTTTGAAGGACTCCGGTAGCGCTTTTCTTATAAAGCTCTCCCTCATGGACTTTATAGGCTTTAGATCGCCGCACTATGCAGCGTGCCTCATTTTGGTCCTCAGGGAGTACCTGCCTAGTAAGGTAGGCGAGGAATGGTTCTGTCCACGGGGTAATGATGACCATTATTACGTGGGCTGAAGGTGTTATTTCATTGGCAGAGCCTCCAATTATGTCAGAGTGTTCGGTGTTGGGCAGTGCGGTTGGGTCCGGGCTGTTATTGCCGGGTTCCCCTTCCCATACTACGGATGGCTTGAACAGCCTTTCCAAGAAGATGTTGGGGGGACTACATCGCGTTTTGCGCCGATGCGTGCCAGGACATCTGCCGCCTGATTATTTTCCCAGGCTATATGGTGAAATTCGAGCCCTTTGAACCGAGCTGACATTTTTAGGACGGCGTTGCGATAAGCTGCCATTTTTGGATCCTTGGCATCGAAGTCTCCATTTATTTGGGATATTGCGAGGTTGAGTCCCCGCGCACCTCTAGGCGTTGAATGCCCATGGATATTGCCATCCGGAGACCATGTAAAAGGGCCTCATATTCGGCTGCATTGTTGGAGTCTGTGTACATTATCTGGAGTACGTATTGAACTGTGTCTCCTGTGGGGACGTCAAAACGACGCCAGCCCCTAGACCAGCCAACATTTTGGAGCCGTCGAAGTGCATGACCCAGTTTGAATATGTGCCGTACTCTTTAGGGAGTTCGGCCTCCGTCCATTCTGCGACGAAGTCGGCCAAAACTTGCGACTTGATAGCTCGCCGTGGCTTGTAAGTTATGTCCAACGGGAGGAGCTCAATGGCCCATTTTGCAATCCGGCCCGTCGCGTCGCGGTTGTTTATAATATCGTTAAGTGGCACTTCCGAGGCTACTGTTATTGAACACTCTTGAAAGTAGTGTCGCAGCTTCCGGGATGCCATAAATACCGCGTACGCAATCTTTTGATAATGAGGGTACCGTGACTTGCACGGAGTAAGGACAGTGGACACATAGTACACTACAAGAAATATGTCAACTTATGACCTTCTATCAGTGACCCTCGAAGAATTGGTCATAAATCTATGACCATTTTAGACCAATTGGTCAAAAGCTGTTCAGGGGGCTCCAAACCCTGAACCATTGCGACCATTTTGGTCAGAAAGGTCATAATTTCCTTACACGAAATGGTCACAAAGCAAATAGTGCTAGTCCGCTGCCTTATTTCTAGCTGATCATGACCAATATAGATGGTCATAGCCTTGTAGATTGTGGTGGGTTGTGATGACTAGGCGCCATCTCATCAGTTTTGCCTATGTGTCATGTCCATGTGGCAGTTTTTGCCCTAGGTTGTGAAGCAACCTATATTTCTATCATTCCCAAAATTCCCAAAAAAATCTCATAAATTCTTTGGGTCATATCTTCATCAAATATGTAAAAATCCCTCCTTGCCTAGTTCAAAACTAATTCAACAATATTCATTTTCCTATTATGTTCACAACAACACTTTATGAAGGAAGTGCTATTTATATATTCTTGATTGCCCTAGGAATTTTTGGGCAGTCTTTCCTATCCAAATCATTACCGCATGACAAAATTCAGCTCCATTTGCCTAGCAAATCTTCCTCGGCAAATTTCCAAAGTTTTTGTCCACCTAGAAGCATTGTGAAGGAAGTAACTTTTTTATATCTCTAAATGACATGAAATTTATACAGTTCCTTCACATGCCAAAATTATCACCCTCCTCCAAATTGCAGCTCAGTCAAATCATCTATGTGAGCCCAGGTTCAATTGATATTTTATGGCCAAATTGGCACGTTGCAAAGCAAGTGTTATATAGACCCCTCCTATTGCCCTCAAACTTTTCGGGCACTCTTCCATAACCAAATCATTGCCACATGATAATATTCAGCTCAATTTTCCTAGTAAATCTTTCTCGGGAAATTTCCAAAGTTTCTACCTTGAGAGAAGCTTTGTGAAGTAAGTACTAGCTAGGCTTACCCAAATGATCTAAAAATTTACCAGCGCATGACCATACCTAAGTAACTTACCTACACCAATTTTGAGCTCATTTCATTCATCCAATCTCTCTCACTAGTTTTCCCAAGTTTCTGTCCATAGAAGAGCATTGTGAAGGAAGTACCACTTTGGCATGTCCAAATGGTATCCATTTTCTACAGTGCTTTCCTATGCCCAAATAACCATCCTCCACCAAATGCCAGCTCAATCCACTCATTAATTTGAGCCCAGCTTCAACATTCATATTTTTGTCCAGCGTGGTACTTTGCAAAGCAAGTACCACCTAGGATCATCCTTTTGATCTAAAAATTTGTGAAGACATTCTCCTTAGTAGATGATCATGCTCAGCCAAAACTCACGCCCATTGGCCATGTGCATTTCCCATACCGCTAATCAAACACTTGGCTGCTTATTCATGTTTGAGCATCGATCGGTCTCCTCGTGAGAATCTTATGTTGTGATTTTCTTCCTAGCACCTACCTGGGGAGTGCCCAACCCACTAGGCATGCCTAGGCCGCCCAAAACACATGGCAACGCCACGGTCACGCGGTGACCACGCGGCGGGCATGCGACCTTACGCGCTCTAGAGTTGGGGCCCTCGGCCACCGTCCAAACCTCGATGTCTCTCCATCAAACCATGTATTTCTGATTAAATAGATACTTATTTACCTAGAAATGATTTTTGAAAAAAATAAAGAGCAAACTATGACGCAGCTGCAGTTCAAATTTGACCCGCTTCCAACTGAATCGACGGGAATTTGTCTTTTTCACCAGAGGTGGATCAAAAATTTTGACACCCAACCATTTTGTCAATTGTGCATTAAATATGGCCTAGTATTTTAGAAAATTGATTTGGTCCAATTTTGCAACAAATATATGGCAGGTCCTTCACAAAAAAAACTCATTTCAAGCACTCGGAAAATGGAAAATGGTTTTTTCATCCAAAGAAAATGAAAACTTCCTTAGGCAACATTGTTTGCCATTCCAATATGCACCCTTGTGCACAATATGAGATCATTTGAACAAACTATGCCATGAATGTGGTCATAAGATTGATCGTTTGGCTTGAAAGCCATGAATCTTCACACTTGATAGCTCATTTGTGAGAACACTTTTTTAAAATAATTGCCGTATTACAAGTTTGTTATTTTTCCTGGGAACTTGGCCACATATAATGACACAATGCGAAGGTTTCCCAATTTTTTGATTTTTTTGAATTTTTTATGCCCGTTTCAAAATGCGATCAAAACGGCGGGAATGACCGTTCCTAGCTAGTGGTTGAATCTTGGAATTTTTTTGGTGTTTCTCTGATTAAATAGGTACTTATGTACCTAGAAATGATTTTTGTAAAAAATAAAGAGCAAACTACGAGGCATCTACAGTTCAAATTTGATCCGCTTTCAACTGAATCGGCGGAAATTTGTCTTTTTCACAAGAGGTGGATCAAAACTTTTTAAATCCAACCATTTCGTCAATTGTGCATTAAATATGGCCTAGTATTTTATAAAAATGATTTGGTCCAATTTTGCAACAATTATTTGGGAGGTCCTTCACAAAAAACCTCCTTTTGGGCACTCGAAAAATGGAAAATGGTTTTTTCATCCAAAGAAAATGAAAACTTCCTTAGGTAACATTGTTTGCCATTCCAATATGCACCCTTGTGCACAATATGAGATTATTTGAACAAACTATGCCATGAATTTGGCCATAGGATTGATCATTTGGCTTGAAAGCCATGAATCTTCACGCATGATAGCTCATTTTTGAGAACACTTTTTAAAAGAATTACCGTATTATAAGTTTATTATTTTTGCTGGTAACTTGGTCATATATAATGACACAATGCGAAGGTTTTCCAATTTTTTGATTTTTTTGAATTTTTTATGCCTGTTTCAAAATGTGGTCAAAACGGCGGGAATGGCCGTTCCTAGCTACTAGTTGAATCTTGGAAAACTTTTGGTGTTTCTCTTATTAAATAGATACTTATGTACCTAGAAATAATTTTTAGAAAAAATATAGAGCAAACTATGAGGCAGCTGCAGTTCAAATTTTACCCGCTTCCTACTGAATCGGCGGAAGTTTGTCTTTTTCACCAGAGGTGGATCAAAACTTTTGACACCCAACCATTTTGTCAATTGTGCATTAAACATGGCCTAGTATTTTATAAAATTAATTTGGTCCAATTTTGCAACAATTATTTGGTAGGTTCTTCACAAAAAAACCTCATTTTGGGCACTCGAAAAATGGAAAATGATTTTTTCGTCCAAAGAAAATGAAAACTTCCTTAAGCAACATTGTTTTCCATTCCAATATGCACCCTTGTGCACAATATGAGATCATTTGAACAAACTATGTCATGAATGTGGCCATAAGATTGATCATTTGGCTTGAAAGCCCTGAATCTTCACGCGTGATAGCTCATTTCCGAGAACACTTTTTTTTAAAATAATTTCCGTATTACATGTTTATTATTTTTCCTGGAAGCTTGGTCACATATAATGACACGATGCGAAGGTTTCCCATTTTTTTAATTTTTTTAAATTTTTTATGCCCGTTTCAAAATGCGGTCAAAATGGCGAGCATGACCGTTCCTAGCTAGTGGTTGAATATTGGAAATTTTTTGATGTTTCTGTGATTAAATAGATACTTTCGTACCTAGAAATGATTTTTGAAAAAAATAAAGAGCAAACTACGAGGTAGCTGCAATTCAAATTTGACCCGCTTCCAACTAAATAGGCGGAAATTTGTCTTTTTCAACAGAAGTGGGTCGAAACTTTTGACACCCAACTATTTGGTCAATTGTGCATTAGATATGGCCTAGTATTTTAGAAAATTTATTTGGTCCAATTTTACAACAACTATTTGCTAGGTCGTTCACAAAAAACCCGATTATTGCCACTTCAAAAATTGAAAAATGATTTTTTGTGCAAAGAAATAAAACCCCCATCCCAATATACACACATGTGCACAATATTGAATCATTTTCACAAAATATGATCCAATTTTCCATCAAGATTTCATATGTTCCTAAAAAAACCATTTCTACACTCAGAAAATAAACTTAAATTCTCATTGGTGGAAAGGTGTGTGCCATGGATCGATGACATGGCACACATCCATCCATCCATCCATCGATCCCACACCACTGTAACTCCTTCCGCTCCTACCTCCCAAACCCTAACTCCCACTCCCCCGATTCAGATCAAATCGATGGCGACGCCGCACTCCCACTCCGCCCCCGATCCAGATCCCCCTCTCTCTGCCACACCTCTCCCCTCGCCGCCGCCTCCCTCTCCGCCACCCACCTCTCCCCTCGCCGCTGGTCTTCCACATCCGGCAACGTCAAGGCCAGCGGGCGCTGGATCCGGCACCGGCGTGGCCCCTCCATCAGCAACTCGAACAAGGGGGCGGCGGCGCCATGGATTCCCCCAACCACATGGCATGGGCCTGAGCCACCCACTGGCCTCGGCTGGGTCCCGGACGAGCATTCGCGCGGGATGATGCTGATGGCGCTGCGGCCACGGCCCCCGACCATCCCTACAACTGTGGAGGTGCTCGGTGCGGTGGGGCCCGTGCGGGTCGTGGCGGCGGCGGGCCTCCCCGAGACGGACTTCAGGAAGGCACTGGACTCGGCGCTGTTCCGGCGGTGGCTGGAGAACCTGTAGGCGGAGAAGGGCCTGCTCGCCCACGGGAAGCTCAGCCTCCGGCAGATCCTCATCCAGGTGCGGTCCTACTGCTTCCCCCTCCCTCTGAATTGAAATGTTTGAGCTGGTACGATTTCCTCGGGGAATCTGTCTGTCGATGGCGCATCTAAAATATACTCCGCGATGTGTTGTAGGGGATGGACATGTTTGGGCAGCGCGTGGGGTTCCTCAAGTTCAAAGCCGACATCATCGACGAGGAAACCAAAGCCAAGGTGATCACAATGTCCGAGGATTCTATCTCCTTTTACTAGCAGTAGTAACAATTTACGATTCATACAATTTTAAGGTGTTTCTCCAACTAAAATAGATGTGACCTTGTCATGTCTAGTTTGTTATCTATGTTAACATTGCTTAGACACAAACATGGTTTGGAGTATGAGTAAGTGGAGACCATAAGGTAGGTGCAGATATGATAGAACCGGGTGAGGAGCAGCGATAGACCAGGGCAGGCAGTATATGTGCTTCATCCTACTAGTCCTATGCTCTTGAGGAAAAGCTGCTGCGGATTTATATGGGAGTAGCTTAGCAATGCATGCGTAGCAGTGGGCCTGTAAATTCTGCTCAAGGAGCCTCTAGTGAATATCTCGGTTGTCAGCCAGTTTGGTGTTGCACACAGCACACGCACACTCACACATAATTCTGTTTGTGTTCGTTGTAGTGGTAATTATGGCTTTAATAGTTATTGAAGATTGCACCTGTAAATCTAGATCTACTTGGATCCTGGTGGCTTCTTTTGCCAAGCAATATCATGTGCTTATTAGTTGCAAGCTGTATTGGTTTGCTTTGCTGCCATGTTAATTCTTTGTTTCCCCTTTGTGTTAACCACCTTGTGCTGTTGTACATAAACTTTATTGAGAAATTGTCAGTTAACAGTATTTTTCTTCTAGGCCATCGGGGGATCTCTGGCGGCAGCACAAGGAGCAGAGCAGCGGAACAGCAGCACTGGCACGGGCTTATATATTGTTGGCTTGTAGCATAAACTGTTGGAACGACAACATAAATTGTTCAGCGTCTTGACGCACTAATGCAATCGTACTGACAATTAGTAGTAACCAAAATCGTATAAAGGCAGTCTTCTCTCTCTTTAAATTATATTTCATAAACTATATTGAACCACTACAGCTGCTATAGATTTGAGATTCACATCTTTTTACATTGCCTGCTCTAGGAAATTACTGTCGTGTAGTTAGTCTTCTTGCACTGCATTTGTACAATTGTATATTCTTGCCACTACTAGGTGATTCCTTGAATTATTCAGTCTGTTGTAACATACCAGTTTGATGGAATGCCTATGGTCTAAGGAGATAAACATTGGTATCCAGAATAGATCTACCTAAACCAACAGGCACAAAGCATGCATATCCCTTTAATCTGCATTAGTGCGTCTAAGTGGTTAGTGTATTGTAAGCTCCATCCGTGGAGCAGTGAAATAAGCTGAGGCTGTATAACGTGCAGCTAGCTTGCTGTTTAGACATTTTCCCGTTTTTAAGTATTACTTTTCTCTACATCTTTGAATTGGATCGTCGATCTTTCCTGGAGTCGATTTTGCGCTAGAGCTTCTAAAACTAACCAGTCCAGGGAAGAACTTCTTTCTTATCTTCATACATTCTGGACCTTTTCACTACCCTCAATTTAGTTTCTACAACACGACAATTTTAAAAATGCTAGTCGAGCAATCTTTTAGAAAGCATAATGCTAGTGGGATCTACTCGGTTCATGCTTACTTTGGTCTGCATGACAGTCCTATACGAAGTGCAATTTTGTACCGCTTTCTTCAAGGTTTAGGGTCCAGGCATATGGCTCACTGTTCGTACTGTCCCAATGCAGCAGCTTCAGCTTCGCCTGCTAGTCGTCTGCGCCGGATGCCGCGCCCGGGGCCGCTGGTGGCCTCGAGGACGACGCCCAGGCTAAGGCATACGAGGGCGCACCACCACCGTATGACAGGACCAAGCGCATGGTCATCCCCGACACGCTCAAGTATGTCGGCGTTGGACTGCCTTCTAGATCTTGGCGTGTGTCTTGTATGTGTGTTTGATGTTGACGTTGCTTGTGGTTTTGCAGGGTTCTGAGGCTGCAGCCTGCGCACAGGTACTGCCTCCTCGGCCAGCTCTCCAAGGAGGTCAGATGGAACTACGCTGACACCATCAGGGTAAGCTATTTCATTGTCCTGTTTCTTCAGTGCTCACTAGTTTCTAGTGTTCGACTGCTACCAGTGGGTTAAGATTAGTCTTTTATAATTGTTTTCTTGAGGATGAGTTACTGGGGCTGTTCAGGCCATGACTCGAAATTGTAATTGTTTTCTTGAGGATGGGAAATCTTGTATAGCTGAAAGTGATACATTCTTTGAAAACTCAGCTTCTACTATTCACCTTGTAGATTTTTTATTCTGCAACATATTTGGTTTTTTCTGATTAAAAAATTGGTCATGCTCACGCGCAGTATATATGCACTTGGTTGGTTCATTGTTGGCAGTTTAGCTACACAAACTGACTGACATTGCACAATAAAATGTAGCAGATTTGCTAGCAATCCTTCTTTCTCTCGTATAGAAGTACATGCTATCTAACGTGAGCAAAATCATTGCGTAAATACAGGTACATCATATGACTAATTTACACAGAATACTGATACTCGACCCCATGCATTCAGTTTCAGAACTTGAAACTAATTAACCTGTGGAAACTAACCTGACTAGTAGCTTCTCTGGCTTCCAGTTTACAACTTCCAGGATATCAATCATTCATTCTCAAGTTGCTGCTGGCAGCTACAAGTCACCTTTTTCTGGAATTTTCATGTTCTTTTTTTGTGTGTATATGCCTTCCTCTTCGATTTCGAGCTTGTGATTGAGGTCAATTGATGGTGGTGGTTGTGCGATGCAGATGTCCGGGATGGCGGAGAAGGAGATGGAGTACCGGGTCGAGCTTTTCAACCGGTGAGTGATGAGCCTTCTAGCTGCTGTACTACCACCAGTCCACCACCTGGGTGGGGCTTGTGAGATCAGATCGCTTGTGAGATCAGATCGCTGGTTGATGCAATGAATTGTGGTTATTGCAGGCAAATTTGGGGCTGAGGAAAGAAGACGTGGAGCAACTTCTCTCTGGTATGGTCGTTGGAACTTCAGGACAAGGTACGTAGCATCCCCATCTCCCTCCCTCTCTTTCTCTGCTTACAAATGCCGCTAAATTAAGGAATATTTGATGCAAATCCTGGCTATGTAAGGAATTCAAGAGGGATTTGTATGAACAAGTCCAGTTTTTTTAGTTAGTACCAAACAGAGAAGATGCGGTCCAGATTGGCCAATTTTGCTGCTACCACATGGATTTCTATCTATGCAACCATCTTCCTACTATTTGTGTTGTTTGGATTGCAAGAAATTCAGCTTTGGGTGACCTGCACTTAGTTTAATTTCTTTGAATAATCAACCATATTGTTTCAGTATTGTTTTGCTGCTGTATTGTTTCTCACTCATGATTGATCTACTGCCAGGTGAAGGTTTTCAAATGTTGAAGGAGGAGGACAATAGGAACTTCTGTGATGTCTTGTCATCTATTTTCTTTTCTTTGTTGTAGAATAGTTCTGTTTGGCACTTACTGGTTGGATGTAAAGATATGTACTGCTAGAATGAATGCATGTAAATATATTTTGGGCTCCTATAATATTTCATGTTGCTTTGAAAATGTATCGGAACTGGGCTAGGCCCAAGATAACTTGTAGTGTGATGTGTTGTAATGTCAATGGCATAATAAAAGAAGTTGGATTGGATCAATTATTTCGGCCCAGCCCAAGATATATTGAACAATTATTTTTGAGGGGAAAACTTGAGAAGCCCAGCAAAGAAATGGCCCAGAAAATACAAGACCAAAAAAATCTGTCAAAAGGGATAGGCAAAGAAATTTAAAAGGCCGAATTACTGGGCCAGGCCCATGTAGCTAGTGAAAATTAACAGAAATAAATATATATTGAAAAGGCCGAATTGTTGGGCTAGGCTCATGTAGAAAATCGAATTGGACCGGGCTGAATCTTGTGCCACGTCAGATTGCCACGCTGGATGCCTACGTGGCCTGGGGAGGTTGCTAGTGACCAAAATGCCACAGTAGACGTATTTTGGTCATAAACGTCTACGACCATTCTAGAAGAAAGGTCGCTATAGTCAGTTTACGACGGCCAGCTTTTGACCTTATGTTTTTGGTCACAAAAAGGTCACAAATGGAAATTTGTGACCATTCAGTGACCAATAGTGGTGGTCACAAGTTGACATATTTCTTGTAGTGGTAGACCGGCTTTTGAAGGGAGAATTTGTGTCCGTCCGTTTCTCATTCGACGACGAGCACTCCGCTTACGACCTGATGGGTTGCTGCAATGTATAATAGCATTGGTTCGCCAATGTTTGGTGTGGCCAGGACTGGGTTTGTTGCCAAGATGGCTTTTATTTCGTCGAGTCCGGCCGTGGCTGCATCCGTTCACTCGAAGTGTTCGGTGCACCGAAGGAGGCGGTAAAGGGGTGTTCGGAATTTAGGTTCATCACTGGCATTAAAAGTAATAGCCCTGTCACTCCATGGGTTTATTGTTTCTACTTGGTAGACTTCGGCAAGGCTGCGGAGTGTTCTTTTTCACATATTATTTGATGCGAAAGTCTCGAAGACTGTTGATACCGTACTGGTGTCTCTGGGGTGGCTTTCTGTGGCTTCTAAAATTAGAAGATCTTAGCCAATTTTTGCCACCTGCCGGAGTATCCAACATGCTCTAAGGCTATGAGTTGGTGTGGCGCCCTCTGCACTATGAATTTTACAGGGTCCATTAAGCCATCCTTCCAGCACGGTTCCGTGCCCTGTAGAGGGCTTTTGCTTTTTGGTATTGAACCGGGTGTCTGGCGATGATGCACCCTTTTATTTCGGACTGGGTTTGTATTCAAGGCCGGATTGTCCCAAAATTTTATTTCGGTTTTCCAAGCGCTTTCCATCACACAGTACTTTCGTACTATGGACGCCAAGTCAGCGAAGCGTGTAATATCACGGCGACTTATGGCGTTGAGGATTCCCTTATCCGTGCAATTATTGCAGAAGAATGAAATTGCGTCTTCCTCGTGGCAGTCCTTTATCCTGTTCATAACCAGGAGGAATCTGGCCCAGTAATGATGTACTTTTCTTCGGGCTCTTGCCTAATTTGAGATAGATCGCTTATGTACGGGTGGGTGGGTGGAATCAAATCCGAAACCTCACCCAATCTGAGACCCAGGGGCCAAGGAGTTTCCGAATTCGGAAGTTTGGATTCTTGGATGCTGTCCAATGAATCTAGCCCGTCGCCCGACTTTAAGTTCAGGTCTTGAGTGATGTCTTCCCCTCCGCGGGTATCCGGCTTGGAGGGATCGGGAATCCGGACATAGCTAGTCCTTAAGATAGATGAAGGGTCGCCGCACTGTCCCTCTACCACGGCAACGTGATGGGTGACCTGGGGAGAGTTAATCTCTCTCAGATTGGGTTTAGGCCCAATTTGGTCGTAATCCATAGCGACTCCCAGGGCGGCGAAGCGATCCAAGAGCTCGTTTAGGAAAGAGAGCTCCATTGGATCTAGCTACTCGGCGAATTCCGAGCTGACGTGAAGATTGCTTTCGATGACCCGAGAGGTCATCGTCGGCGCAGCAGCCGAACGGGCGGTCATAAGGAAACCACCTAGCCTGAGAGTCTGGCCGACAGCCAAAGATCCCTTAGCAACGGTGCTGTCTTTAAAGACGGGATGAGGCATCCTTCCTGATGGCGACGACATAGAGGAACTCTCAATGAAAACACCAATGTCGGTGTCAAAACCGGCGGATCTCGGGTAGGGGGTCCCGAACTGTGCGTCTAGGCAGATGGTAACAGGAGGCAGGGGACACAATGTTTTACCCAGGTTCGGGCCCTCTTAATGGAGGTAAAACCCTACGTCCTGCTTGATTAATATTGATGATATGGGTAGTACAAGAGTAGATCTACCACGAGATCAGAGAGGCTAAACCCTAGAAGCTAGCCTATGGTATGATTGTCGTTCCTACGGACTAACCCCCCCGGTTTATATAGACACCGGAGAGGGCTAGTGTCGGTGTCAAAACCGGCGGATCTCGGGTAGTGGGTCCCGAACTGTGCGTCTAGGCCGGATGGTAACAGGAGGCAGGGAACACGATGTTTTACCCAGGTTCGGGCCCTCTTGATGGAGGTAAAACCCTACGTCCTGCTTGATTAATATTGATAATATGTGTAGTACAAGAGTAGATCTACCACAAGATCAAGGAGGCTAAACCCTAGAAGCTAGCCTATGGTATGATTGTTGTATATGGAGTTGATTGCCTATGGACTACAACCCTCCGGTTTATATAGACACCGGATAGGGTTAGGTTTACATAGAGTCGGATACAATGGTAGGAGATCTTGAATATCCGCATCGCCAAGCTTGCCTTCCACGCCAAGGAAAGTCCCATCCGGACACGGGACGAAGTCTTCAATCTTGTATCTTCATAGTCCAGGAGTCCGGCTGAAGGTATAGTCCTGCTACCCGAACACCCCCTAATCCAGGACTCCCTCAGTAGCCCCTGAACCAGGCTTCAATGACGACGAGTCCGGCGCGCAAATTGTCTTCGGCATTGCAAGGCGGGTTCCTCCTCCAAGTCCTTCATAGAAGATTGTAAACACCAAGAGTAGTGTCTGGTTCTGCAAAATAAGCTTCCACATATTGCCATAGAGAGAATAATATTAACACAAATCAAATCTGCTGACGTATTCCGCAGTGCGTCATCACACTACAGCCAAGTCCTTCACTCGAATCGTTTTCACTTTTCCACCTCAGCGTGTTTTGCGAGGCGGTTTCCTTGGCACGTCTTGTCAAAGCAGAGATCGTGTGCCCCCCTTTTACGAGATTCTCATCAATACGGACGTGGGTAACCCAATCGTGCCCGTTAGCATGTTTTCTCGATTAAAGGCGAGTCCCAAATGGTTACGGGGAGGGCTCCTGGTATTCAACCTCTTATAAAGAGACCAGGGCCTTACTCCTTTTCTCCAATCCCAAAACAAGTTCGCCCGTCGCCTCGAGTTCCAACACCCTAGGCTCCAGATTCCGGGCGCCTCAGACCTTCGACAATGTCCGGTTCCGACCTTCAAGGCCGATGGATGCCCTCCTCCGTCACGGAGGAGGACATGCTAAAGTTGAGAGAGGCTAAGTTCTTGACCGCCGAAATTTTGCACAGGTTGCCTGCTCAAAGGCAGGCTATCCCCAGTCCCCAGCCCGGTGAGAGCGTAGTGTTCGTGTCTCACTTCCTTCGGGGGTTAGGCTTCCCGATGGACCCCTTTGTTAAGGGACTGCTGTTTTATTATGGGCTGGAATTCCACGACTTAGCTCCGGAGTCCATCCTCCATATCTCCTCGTTTATCGTTGTATGCGAAGCGTTCCTCCATGTTACCCCTCACTTCGGATTATGGCTCAAGACTTTCAAAGTGGAGCCGAAGATGTTCAAGGGACGGCACGCAGAGTGGGGAGGCGCTGTTATAAGCAAAAATGCTGATGCTCCATGGCCTGAGGGCTCTTTTCAAGAGGAGCTAGGCATGTGGCAACGAGAGTGGTTTTATATCACCGCTTCCCGGAGCACCAAGTGGGTGGCGCTTCCTGCCTTTCGCTCGGGTCCCCCACCACGGCTAGCGTCATGGGTTAACAGAGGGTTAGATTGGGGTTTGCCCAAAGACGTGCCCCTGTTATAGGGCCGAATTAAGGATCTCTTGGAAGGAGACCTCAGCTTGGTCAAGGTGACGCATGTCATGCTGATTCGCCGAATATTGCCCGGCAAACGTCGCCCCCTTCGCCTGTGGGAGTTTAATCCAGAGGGACCGCGAGCTCTCCAGAACTTTATGAGCGCAACGCCCGCGGATATGTATAGACTGTTCTTTGGATCACAAGAGATGTGTCCGGATTTAACCGAGGACGCAGGCCTAAGCTGCAATCGCCTGGATACTCAAGTAAGCAACCTTGTGCCCGGACCTTCTATCCGTATAATTGCCATAAACTTGCCCCTAAAAGGGCCGTCCTTTTAAACAGGAGTGGATAGCGAAGGCAAAGCTGATCAGGTGTCCGGCTCCCCTTCCTGAAACCAGGCCGGATCCCGTGCTGGTCAGGATGCTGGAGATAATGCCTTTGGAGGGGGAGGACAAGGAAGCTATGGCCTCCTCGAAGGAGGCTGCTCCGAAGGGAGGAACCGACAATTCCTCTCCTAAGGGGAAGAAGAGAGCCGCCTCTCACGACCCGAAAACCATGGCCTCGAAACGGGGGAGAAAATCCTCGTCAGAGGGTCCGACGCCGGGGAGTTCCTCGGCCGGACTATGCCCTCAAGGGGATCAGCCCTCCAGCGAGCCGTAAGTGGAGAAAAGATTTTCCTTTTGAGGGATGAGGGAAGTCCTTGATTTATATCTGAGAAGAATAACCAAACCTTTATCTTGTAGCTCGGACCTCAGCCCTTCTCAGCAGAGCTCGTCTTCGGGGGATCTCCTTCCGGAGATGATGGAGAGCGGGACGCCTCCCCCTGCCGTGCCGCCTAGCGAGGCGGGCGACCCTGAGGTGTCGTCGTGGAGGGTTTCTCCAAATCCGGCAGGGGCGGAAGGTGGCTATGCGGCCCCCCGAGGTTCTCCGTGTCTGGCCTTCGAAAGAGGTCATGGGACGAGCCCGGCACCGTCTGGTGCTCGGCCGGAGGAGCTAAAGATTCTACTGGGGCGAGCTTCTATCTCAGAGGAGCACCGCGCATTGATGTGCACGGTGATTGAAAGTATTTCATCCGTAGAGAGCGGATTGTATGAGGCCGTCAAAAGTTTACTGACGGGTTTCGAGGTACATTAGATAATGTATACTTTTGTCAGTTGTGCATGAGTAAGATGCGCCCTGTGTAGATAGTAGCCCCTGAGACTCTGCGCGTCGTCAAGAAATGACGGCACGCGGAGGATCATAATCCTAGGTCTAAGATGTCGCCTTTGAATGTAGGCGGCATGGTGTCCGGGATCGAGCCGAACTGACGATTTTGCCGAACTAAAGCGGCAACTGGACGTGGCAGATGCCGACATCACGCTTGTCAATAAGCGGCTTGATGAGGCTCAAGGTATGTAATTCCTCGGGCGGCATTAGGTAAGAACAGTTTTATGCCTGTGTCTTACGATGTGTGTGCTTGACGCAGATGGTGCGGTCGCCGTGGACAGTCTTAGGGCAGAACTTGCCCGAGCTAAAGAACAAGCCAGCGAAAGTGATGCGGCCACCAGGAAAGCCCTTGAAGAGCTGAGAGCCGAACAGGCTGCTCATTGCCGAAGCAAGGAAGAGATGGCCGAAAAGTTAAAAAGCGCTACAGACCGTTACAGACTTCTTGAAAAAGAAGACCAGGCGAAACAGACGGACTTAGAGAAGGCCGCTGCCAATGCCAAGGACGCGCGCTCTGCGATGAGAGCTGCGAAGGAGGAGCTGCGTCAGGCCGAACAGACTGCAGCTGGAAAGCCCTTTATGCTGCGAAGGAAATTTTGTGATCCGAAGTTTGCTCCGTTGGACCAGATGTGGAGTGTGGAGGATACCTATCTGGACTTGGCAGCGAGTGCTGCTGATGCGACCGAACACTTTTGAGATCAGAAAGATCGCGAAGTGGAAAAGCTTTTCTGGTCGCAGTTTCACAATCCAGAGCGTCCACTGGCAGTGGATGATCGTTTGGCTCAATGGGCCGAACTGAATAGGTTGTCTGGACTCGCCATGAAGTACGTCATGGGTCACCTGTGGCCGGGGAGATCGGAGCCGAAGAGTTATTTCAGCTTGGTGCAACAATTCCTTGACGCGGTGCCACGTATAAATGCAATGAAGATGTCAGCATGCATAGAGGGCGCTAGGATGGCTCTTGCCCGTGTTAAGACATACTGGGCAGAGATGGAGACCACCGTTGTTGCGTCCCGAGATTCGGACAAAAGCCGAGTACCCTCCGAGCACTATTTTCAGGAAGTTCTTGAAGGCGCTCGTGTAATAGAGACGCAGTGCCCGAAAGATGCTATGTTATGATAGCATATGTAATTATAAAGTAATATTTTGATAAACTGTAGTGGCCTTTTTTATACTTGTGCCTCCAAGTATTGGGAACACCTCCTGTGCGGCCGTTTTAATATATATATATATATATATATAGAATCTGAAAGATGGCAGTTGTTGGCTTCAGCCCCCACGCACATAGTGCGGGGGTGCTCGCAGAAGACGCATTTTCACACTTAGCCCAACGTGTTGGTCCTACAAAGGAGGTGATAGCGCAGCGAGCCAGGCAACCGGACTATAATGCTTTAACACTTTCACTTAGCCATAGGAGTTTGACAGTGAGACTATTTAGGTAGCTCCTTGGTGGCAACTGCGCTCGTCCGAGTTCGGGGCGCGTATGTGCCTGACTGGGAAGCGGCCCTTCATTAAAGCGGAGGAATCTGATAGATTCCGATAGGTCATCGAGTGGCTGACCAGTCTCACGCTACATCATGACAGTCAGTTTTCGGCTTTCTCTACTAAGGTGCTCGCCCGGCCGAACCGGGGCACAATCACAGTAGTTCTCCTGGTGCTACCTTAGCCGATAGAGCGGAACGTAAGGTAGCCGAACTCAGGAGCCGGGCAACCCAACATTTGACCAAAGACATGATTCGGAGCTGATGCATATAATGCCAAAACTCGCGACGCCGAACACTCCCTAAGGTGTTCGGTCTTTATGAGTGCGGGCGAAACAACACTCTTTATTAAAAAAGCCCCTAGTGTCCAGGTACATGCAAAAATTCTGACATGGCCACATGCCAAGACGCCAGCCTCCTCCTTGGTTATATCAGAAAGAAAAAACCAGGGGATGTGTAGCAACAAGAGACAGTAAAAAAGGTTTACGCAGGGTCTTAATCTAAAAAGAATCCTTTCGGACGGGTCCCTACTGCACGTCTGCGCATGTGTCTCCGTTGTGCCGTATCCTGGACGGGCGCCGCACGACGTTCATCTGTAAAAGAGAGGAACTGAGTTGAAAACAGGTCGTGCCGAAAAAGTTTAAAATAAGCAAAGTATAAAGTAAGATATATAAGATTGAGCTTTATTGTCTCTTATTATATATGCGTGGAGCCCCTAGTGCGGGGTATATGGCTTCTAGGCCTACATCAATGATGATTTTGCACCGAACTCGTCTATCCGCGTTTGTGGTCTTGAATGACCTATTTCGAAGTTTTTTTTGGCCGGTGAGGCCATTTTGCTGTGGGGCTGTCAAAGCGGCCGCACAGTCCTCCGCTTGGGGAGGCGCACTTTAGTGCTTCCCCTTCAAAGAAATGATGCCTCGTGGACCGGGCATCTTAAGCGTAAGAGATGCATAATGCGGTATTGCATTAAAGCGAGCGAAAGCTTCGCGTCCCGGTAGTGCTTGATAGCGACTTGAGAACGGGACGATATGGAAGGTCAGCTTTTCGCGGCGGAGGTTATCGCAGAGCCGAATATGACTTCGAGCCGGAGAAAACCCATACAATGGGTGTCCAGGCCAGGTATTACCCCTTGAAAGGAGGTTTTGCTGCGGCGGATTCTTGCTGGGTTTATCCCCATGTGCTGGATTGTATCCTGATATATCAGGTTTAGTCCACTGCCGCCGTCCATAAGGACAGTTGAAAACTGGAGTCCGCCAATTATTGGATCAAGTATCAAGGCAGTCCAGCCTACATTCTTGATATTCCTAGAATAATCTAGCTGATCGAAGATGATCGGTTTTGACAACCAGTGGCAGGACCCTTTGGGGATGGGCCGTGTGGTGCGTACCTTTACGGGCGCCGCACGTTTTGTTATGTGAAGTGAGTTCACTGTTTTTACTTCTTGTGGGAAGTTCTTTTGTTTCCTGGTGCTCTGCTTTTGGGGTTTGTCCCCGTCTTCGCTTGGTGTGTCGAGCCCCTTGTGTTTGGCATTGAGTCTACCGGATTGTTTGAAAACCCAACAGTCTCTGTGGGTATGGTTAGCAGGCTTCCCGGGAGTACTGTGTATCTGACATATCCTGTCCAGGATTTTATTTAGGTTGGATGGATCGTCCCTGTTATCCTAGGGGGGCGATTTTTCCTTATTTTGTCGTGAGCCTTTGAATCCGGCATTGACTGCCGTGCTCTTCGGACTTTTGTCCTTAGTCCAGCGACGGTCCTTGTTGCGTCGCGGTTTTCCATTTCCATCCCTAGTTTCGGATGTACTTGGGTCGCTGGGGCTGCACCTTGCCAACCAGCTGTCCTCCCCTGCACAAAAGCGGGTCATAAGGCTTGTTAGTGCGGCCATTGTTCTTGGCTTTTCTTGGCCGAGGTGTCTGGCGAGCCATTCGTCTCGGACGTTATGCCTGAAAGCTGCTAAGGCTTCGGCGTCCGGACAGTCGACTATCTGATTCTTTTTAGTGAGGAATCTATTCCAGAACTGCCGAGCTGATTCTCCGGGTTGTTGAGTTATGTGACTAAGATCGTCTGCATCCGGAGGGCGGACATAGGTCCCTTGAAAGTTTGCTCGGAAAGCATCCTCGAGCTCTTCCCAGCTTCCAATTGTGTTTTCGGGAAGGCTTTTAAGCCAATGCCGGGCTGGCCCTTTGAGCTTAAGGGGTAGATATTTTATGGCGTGGAGATCATCTCCTCTAGCCATGTGTATGTGGAGGATATAATCCTCGATCCAAACTCCAGGGTCTGTTGTTCCATCATATGCCTCTATGTTTACGGGTTTGAATCCCTCTGGGAATTCATAGTCCAGGACCTCATCAGTGAAACATAGGGGGTGTGCAGCGCCCCTGTATTTGGGTGTGCCGGATTCTGATGATGGCTTCATAGCGTTGCTTACGAGAGCTTGCTTTCTTGGCCCATAAATGGACCTGACTGGGCCGTGATGCGAATCCTTAAGTGGGTCGCATGCCGATTTAGGTGCGGCGCCGCTTGCCGCTTTATGGGGTCGTCTATCCGACCGTGTGGCTTTTTCATTTTTTTGAATGCGAGGGCTCTAGGGCCTCTTCGTCGAATTCAGGCAGTAGCTTTCTTTTCGGATAGCTTTTAGTGTGGCGACTGTCGCTGTACTTATCTGTGGTATCGATTACTTTGCTCCATCTGATCCGGAGTGCATCTTCCGCTGTTTTTAGCTTCTGCTTCTGCTTTTTTAGGCTGTGTGTAGTTGCAACGAGCCTCTCGTGGAGATTCTTCTGCTCCATAGGTTTATTCGGCGTGAGGTCGTCCGGAATGCCATTTTCGCTGGAGAAGGGATGTTCGGTTTCTCTATCCGTGTTGCCCTGTTCGGACGGTTGCTCTAAGGCCTGCTCGTCGTCTACATGCTCGTCCTGCTCTATGGCTGGGTTTTTGTCGAGGCGGGGCTTGGGTCAGCGTTTACGCCGACGCTTTGATTGCTTTTCGGGGGGTCGATTTCCCGTCCCATCCCCTTTTTCCTCATTGTCGCTTCCTTTAGGGGTATCCACCATGTACACATCGTGAGATGAGGTGGCTGTCCAAAGCCCTATGGGCGTTGGTTCGTTGGTATCTCCTGCATCGTCATCCATGCTGTCGATGTCTCCGGAGTCGAAGTTGAGCACGTCGTTTAAATTGTCGACAGTGGCTACCAAGTGGGTGGTGGGTGGGCTCTGAATTTCTTCATCGTCCGTATCCCATCCTCGCTGACCATAGTTCGGCCAGGGCTCTCCTGATAAGGAGAGAGATTTGAGAAAGTTCAGGATATCGCCACAAGGCGAGTGCTGAAAGATGTCTGTGCGGTGAACTCTATTATCGGCGCCCAATCGGATTCGATCGGTAGGGGCGCGGGGGGTTCGGAGTTCAGAAAGGAGTCCGGATCCTCGGAGTCACGGATCATGCAGAGTGCAGGGCTAGCGTTCGGCTCGATCACCTTTGAGATCGAAGCCCCCGAGGTGACGTCCAACCGCTCATCCTCGATTGGTGCAATAGGCTCCGAGTTAGGGGTCGGAACCGATGCGTGTGCGGCCTCCAGGACACTGTCCGGAGGCAGAGCTAGATCATGCCCCTCGAGATAGTGCGGCGCGCTTGGTCGTGGCTCGAACCTGTCGAAGATCAAATCTCCGCGGACGTCAGCCGTGTAGTTTAAGCTTCCGAAACTGACTTGATGGCCAGGGGCGTAGCTTTCGATCTGCTCCAGGTGGCCGAGCGAATTGGCCCGCAGAGCGAAGCCGCCAAAGACGAAGATCTGTCCGGGGAGAAAAGTCTCACCCTGGACCGTATCGTTGTTGATGATCAAAGGAGCCATCGGGCCTAAAGGCGACGACACAGAGGAACTCTCAATGAAAGCACCAATGTCGGTGTCAAAACCGACGGATCTCGGGTAGTGGGTCCCGAACTGTGCGTCTAGGCCGGATGGTAACAGGAGGCAGGGAACACGATGTTTTACCCAGGTTCGGGCTCTCTCGATGGAGGTAAAACCCTACGTCCTGCTTGATTAATATTGATAATATGGGTAGTACAAGAGTAGATCTACCACGAGATCAAGGAGGCTAAACCCTAGAAGCTAGCCTATGGTATGATTGTTGTATATGGAGTTGATTGCCTACGGACTACAACCCTCCGGTTTATATAGACATCGGATAGGGTTAGGGTTACATAGAGTCGGTTACAATGGTAGGAGATCTTGAATATCCGCATCGCCAAGCTTGCCTTCCACGCCAAGGAAAGTCCCATCCGGACACGGGACGAAGTCTTCAATCTTGTATCTTCATAGTCCAGGAGTCCGGCTGAAGGTATAGTCCGGCTACCCGAACACCCCCTAATCCAGGACTCCCTCAGCTAGGGTTACACTGAGTTGGTTACAATGGTAGGAAATCTACATATCCGTATCGCCAAGCTTGCCTTCCACGCCAAGGAAAGTCCCTTCCGGACACGGGACGAAGTCTTCAATCTTGTATCTTCATAGTCCAGGAGTCCGGCCAAAGGTATAGTCCGGCTATCCGGACACCCCCTAATCCAGGACTCCCTCAGTTACTGCTGCTAGAATCGTTTGTTGACTAAGTTGACAAGCCCTACGTAAGTGTCAACTTAGTAGGCCCGCATGTCAGTCTCCCAACCGGTGCGCCCCAGATGTCAGTGGGAGGAATCATTTTTTTCACGTAATAAGGAGGCAGTTGATTGCATGCGGCCAGGCCAGCGGTGGGAGTAGGGTGGGCCGGGGAAGCCTGCGCGGCATCACAGCGGGCCACAAGAGGAGGGAGCAGGCAGTCCCGCCGGCGCTAGTTTAGGCGGTTGGAGCAGGAAGATCAGAGATTGAAGAAGCACGTCGGCTGTTGGATGGACATCCAACAGCCACTGCTGCTCGAATCGTGTGTTCACTGACAAAGCCTTGCGTAAACAAGTCAGCCTTGAAATCTGTGGCGTGTACAACCCATTTGCTATTATTTTTATAATTTTTACTCATTTTCTAATTCATATGGAATTTATTGCAGTCCATTTTCCATTTTTAGAATTGCTGGCCATTTTCTGGTCAGTACCAGGGTTAAAAAATTAACTAAATATGTGGGAAATTTTGAAAATTCGCAAATTTTTGCTGGGGAACGAAATATTCTTAATCCAAAAATTAATAGCCATACTAAAACAAATTTAAAAATAAATTAGTACTATGTCATGTTAAATCCAATGAAATACGTATAAGATATCAGTGAAGAACAAAAACAAAAAAATAAACTTATATGCCATTTGCTATAATTTTTTTGGAATTTTCAACCCCTTTTGATATTACTTTTAACAGACATTGACCATACTCTTAAGCCAGGCCGGAATGCATCCCTACTCGTCTTGAAAGATTTGCAGCCTAGTAATTCGGAGAAAACAAATAGGCCTTGCTTGGGTATTCTTCAAAAAGAAATACTGGGCTACCTATTTTCCCAAAGAACCGGCGCATGAGCATTTAGCTTTATTTATTTATTTATTTATATTTAGGGGACCATGAGCATGTACCTGGGCCGGATTCATGTGAGGGCCTCCCTTCCAGTTAATTATGGGCTTCTCTATTGGGCCTTCATCAATGGGCTGCATGTTATCAACAAGTGGGAAATGTGTTCCGTACGAAAAATAGTATGCGCTACGTACGGTACGGGGCACTAAAGGATCGAACCGTGCAACGACTTTCAAAACATTGTGTTTGTCGTTCTAACAACACATTTATTCAACCAACAGACGAAATATACTACTGATTATACATTGAAAACAGCAGCAGCAGCAACCAGGGCTGGGGGTGCAACAGAAGCAGTAAGCAGGCCAGAAGAGTGAAGACACAGCTCTCTCTTCCAAACCAAACATCAGCCATCATTACAAAAGGGCTACCAAAAAAGAACAAGTGTATGCATCAAACTAAATAAAGATCCTACTACACCAAGTGTACGCATCTAACTAACTGGCTCAGTTAGACGTTACTATTTATTAAGCTGTGGAGATTGACCGACGGCTTGATCCAGATGGGTGCCTGACGGGGGAAACTCCAGCTAGCAGGTCGAAGTCTGATACTTGCGACCCTCTCTCCTACTTTGGGCTGCAGAGCGAGGCGGCAGATATCAGGGTATGGTGCATGCAGAGACACATGGTACGCTGTGTACACACAGTTTTGCTTGATGAACGAAACCGCGCTGCCATCATGATCCTTGCTGTCGGTTATCTCCTGGTTAAGTGGATAATTCAGTCCAAAAAACAGAGAGCGTGTACCAAGGCTACTTACTAGCCTCCAGTCAAAAATTCCCGAAGGCCCAGAGAAGCTGGGATCCTTCTCAAAGAGCTTGCAGTGACTGTGATTGTATTCCGCAAAACAACACGTCCGGTACGTGCGAACGATCATCAATCTTTTGTCGCCGTTTGATCGAGCTAGGAACCACCTGCAACTGCCATGCCGCTTTTCTTTGAAAGGTTCTGGGATTAGGAAGGGTAGGGACACCAGGTGGCCTACAACATCATATCAAGTTGGAGTCAAATAAAAAAGGGCTCTTGATTTAGTCAATCTTAAGAACAACATGTTATGAGCATGAATATTTTTTCAGCAAATGTTGACAGTAATATAAGCAACCCATCATGATATCATAGGAAAGTAACATACTGCTGTAACAGCCGTTTGTAGCGATGACTGGAGTAGGCCAGCAATACGTCCTATCATAGAAGGAGTCGACAGCGTAAATGAAGCCCTTGTGTTCAATGGCATCAGAGAACCATGGAGGATGTATGATCCTGCGATGAACGTGCAGATTTATCCACTTACCGCAGTGACCTGTCAGATAGGCGAGACCGCGGTTAAAGAACGCAATTAGCCTGAAGTCTTTATAATTCGCAGATCTTGTGGGCACCTGGCAGATTACAACCTTGAGCAAATCAAACTTGGTATCATGTTGGCTACTGTAAGATTCCAAGTATTCCGGGCCGCGGTGCCAAAGCAGTGCAGTGTTAATCGAAGGAAGGGGGATCAATCGCCGGGTGTAGACCTCCACGAGCATCTAGCTGCCGCGACCGTCGACGAGCACCATCCAAGACGTGTTCATGCCGACCCAGTACATATCATTAATGTAGTTGAGGCTGACGGGGATCGGATCGCAGTCAAGGGGGTTGATGCTCGCCACCCTACGATCGTTATGCTGCGTGACACGCTGTTTCTGAAGATCAGGCGGCATCAGCAAGCAAGGAGCTGGCTTAAAAAGCTCCGGCCTGAGGGCTTTGAGTAAACGGTACAGCCCCGACGAGCACACGGCGAGCGGCATGGTACTGAGATTGTCCACACGCGAAACAATGAGCTTGATTACCTTTGTGGGGAGCGAATTCCAGCCACTCTTTCGGCGGACTCTGCTCGGTTCTGCCATTGTTAGTGCTTGGGTTTCGGACGAGGGGGGAGGCGCCTTAGCGGGGATGGAAGATTGGACGAGATTATGTGCGGACAAAGATGGAGAAGCGAATATGTGTTGCGGGAAGTGGACAGGTGATGATGACTACAGCACGCCGCTTGACTTACGAGACACATACCAGCAGCGTAGGGTCATGTCGATGCCAGACAACTTGCTTGAGTGATCACAGTACTGGTACTCCCTACAGTGCTATGCCCTAACTTGCTTGAGTAGAGTAGTAGAGTAGGACTCTGCTCTACTACTAGCACCGGAGGAGTAGTATATTCTAATCTAAAATAGTTACAAACTTCAATGCCCGAGCGTGGAACGACTACGAAACATGCTCAAAGACCGTGTCTACGTGGTGTTTGGACATGGGTGACAACCTCAACGCCAACGGTGCTGCTCCCGTTGCACCGTATGTGTTTCTGTCCTTCCTGTTCGAAATCGTGGTAGAATTCATGTTTCTACTCTGTATCCTTCTACTATGCTAGTCCACATGATTAGTTTCATCTCTGTTATAGCCGTCATGATTTATTTTGTGCTTATTCGGATTAAATCTCGTAGTAACTTGCTCATATATTCAACTGGCGCAACGTCCCCTACAGCCACTCCCGTTTCATTGACGACCTGGTCGATGCCTCCAAGGAGCCCTTCGTCCAGTGCTATGAGTGCCCGATGCCATTTTGTGGCTCGCCGACGGACATGGTGCATCACCTCACGGATGCGTGCAGCGGTCACTGCTGGCCCTTGGCGGAGAACATCAAGTATGAGACGTGCTACCTGTTCACCATGCCGGAGTCGCTGGAGGATCACCGCCGCCTGCTAGTCTCGGAGGAGGACGACATTGTCTTCCTCTTGATTGTGGGCACCGACATGGCCCGCGCAGGCTGCCGCCCCGTCTCTGTAATGTGCATCAGGGGCGACGCCGCTGACACTGACACTGACATGAGGCCGATGTACGGGTGCGTGGTTAGTGTTACTACCCCCCGGGTCGCGTGGGCGGCGACACCAGCCTCATCGAACGGACTTGGACTCTGGGGAGCTGGGACTATCCCGCCAATGTGGACTTGGAAAACCCATGGCATCCTTTACCCGCCGACGTGGTGCACGGGGACTCCAAGGAGGTTCACCTGGACATACGCATTATCAAGTTAAATGTTGATCATTAGTCTTCGCTCAATGTAATCCGCTGTCTAAGCATGTGGAGACTTCCATGCTGGATCTTGCTCTATTGGAGTATAGCGCATGAATAAAAGTGTATCCGTTTATGGTTTAGTCTAGAATCTTCCATGTATGAATTTTTACTACAATACTGGTGAAAGACTTACGATGAACCATTTCTTACATCTCCTCTGCCCGCTTGCAAGTCATCCTGATTTAATCCCTCCGTCTAGGTGTATAAGGGCATGGTTAATATTACTTAATAGTATAGCCAACTGTTGACTATAAGAAAGTGCCATGTCATATGTAGCCAACATGTATAACAATCGATACTCAAAAACTAATTCTTAAAGATCATTTCTTGCAAAGCACAATAAGTGTTATTTCTTCACAAGTTTTGGATGCAGGTTGAACAGTTTAACGCTTTTGTTTGCAAAAGATACCTTTTTATCTATTTCACCCGGATGTTTGTGAGCTCTAGAAATGAAATAATATCTGAAGAAACCTATCGATACCCGTTACACATGAAATGACCCCCACATCCTTTGTCAAAATAAACAACTCCCTGATCAATGCATTTCACTCTTCGGTGCAACACACAGGCACCTTACTACTATAGATTAGTACGACCAAAAATTGAACTAATATTATATATAGTATGATAAATGCTGATGCATGTCACCAAAAATTATATCATTCAAAACTATGTTCAAATACGAATCCAATGATATAGTTTTTGTTGACATGCACTAACATTTTGTCAGTTAAATCTTCAGTCAAATTCAATGGGGGACTAATAAACCACGACCGATGTAGTACAAGTGTACAGGGCGGCGCTGCACGGGTGTCTCACCTCTCACCCAGCTCGTGGCGCGACGGTAAAGCCGTCATATCACAAAACCCAACCACTCCTAGTAATAAGTGGCCTGGTAAAATAAACGGACAAGCAACCATCACATCCCTCCGTCTTTTTTGCATTTCACCTCTCTGCATTTACTTTCTTCGGTTCATCTCGCACACTCGATCCCTAGCTACTACTCATAGGGCCAGTTCTTTTGGCGGCTTCCCCAGCTTTTCCCACAAGACTAGTCACAGTGGAGAGTAACAATAAGGCGCCTCACTCATTTATTTGGGCTTCTAAACTACTACTCCGTCCTGGTTTATTCCTCACCATTGTAATTTGTGCTAAATTTTGACCAAAGATTTAACTGGTTTATTCCTCACCATTGTAATCCCTCCGTCTAGGTGTGTAAGTCATATTACGAAATCCAAATAATCCCAAAACACTTAGGCGCGGTGCATTAACTTCTACCTCGTTTCTTGTTTCTTGACATATCAACCAATAAGAGATAAAGAGTGCGCATGCTTTTAATGACTTGAGATATCAAACACGACATGCAGTGGTTAGTTCATTGCATGCAATACTATTAATTAGCAAATAAACATTAATGTTTCTCGTTTTCTCCTCCTCCTTGGTCAGGGTGCACAGCCTAAGATGACTTACTCACCTAGACGGATGGAGTAGTGCATGTGACATGCACTAACATTTCATTAGTTAAATTTATGATCAAAATTTGACACAGATTACAATGGGGACTAATCTAGAAGACTAAAAGAACTGGCCCCTGGTACTCCTACTACTAGTAGTACTCAAGTTGGAATTCCAATTGCACGGCACAACTTGTTAGGCAAAAAATTCAATACAGGGTGTAGGAAGCGGTTTGGGAATTTGCATGCCTTTCCAACCAGTGAGATACTCTGTACAAAGTACGACAGAGAAATAACCACAGAGAAGGAAGCTAAAAGTAAACAATCAAACGAGCATTTTTGCATTTGTTTTGCATTGAATCGTTTCACAAGCTTGACTAGTGCCGTTTTTCTACTTTTACAAAAGCCGCATCGTAATGTTAAAATGTGCATTTGCACGTACATAAGTAACAGTAGTACTCCCTCCGTCTAGGTGTATAAGTCTTCCCTCCTTGGTCACGGTGCACAACCAAAGATGAGTTATTGACCTGGACGAAGGGAGTAGCACAGTCTGCAAGCATATATCGAGAGAGACATGTAGTACGATAGTATATAGTAAAGTTTGTGCTATATGCACGTACTTGCAAAATGCGTACGAATACACAAGGTTTCCAAACTTTCCCTTTTACATACTTAATTAAGGACGCTAAAAATTCCTGAACGTTCGGGATTTATCATTTGCGTCCCAAAACTAATGAGATCGCCTTACGAAACAAAAATTATACTCCTCCTAAAAGCAACGGCGCTCGCAGGAGCGCTTGCGGCGCGCCACGAGTGCCCTGGTTCGCGGCTGTTTCCCAGTGCGCTGACACAACGCCTCTTCCTCAGCCTCGCAACTCGCAAGGTGCTGATTGGCGGCTTGCCGGCGGGCAAGCGCGATCTCACCGGTGTGGTGAGCCGGCACCAACAGGTACTCCTCCTCGTTGGAAGCGTGCACCCGGTCCACGTACCGCCAAGCGTAGATGAGGCGCTTCGGCCCGACTGCACTCAGGGCGTCGGCACAGGCATCCTCCACCACCCTCACAGCCCTCGCACGAGCCTTGTGCCAAAGAGCCAATTGCCTGACTCTCTCGGACGCGACATAGGCCTCCCAGGCAGCTTGTTCCGCGGTGCGCTTCTCTTCCTCGGCCTTCTTCTCCGCCTTTATTTTGGCACGCTCTGCTGGAGGCAAAGCCTCCCACAAGGCGACATCCATTTCTTTCCAAAACTCCTCAAGGCTGGGGGGCTCGGCAGGCGGCGCGGCGTTCTCCTCGTAGCAGGGAGCCGACGTGTCCTCCGGCGCGCGTGCTGGCGAAATTGGGAACACCGATGCGTCCACCTCGACGCGTCGCGGCGAGGAGTGGAACGCCGACGCGTCCTCCTCGACTAGTGGCGGCGAGGAACGGAATGGTGACGCGTCGCGTCGCGGTGAGGAGCGGAACACCGACACGTCCTCCTCAACTAGTGGGGGCGAGGAACGGAACGGCGACGCGTCGCGTAGCGGCGAGGAGCGAAACACCGACGCGTCCTCCTCGACTAGTAGCGGCGAGGAACGGAACGACGACGCTTGACCATCCGCGCGGTGCAGCGAGAGGCCCCTAGGGCTTGGGAGGGGCGATGCCATGGTGGTCGACGTGAGAGGGAGGGGGAGGAGATAGCGATGAACGTGAACGTGAGGGGGAGGAGATAGCGATGTCGTGGGAGGCGCAGTATTTATAGCGAGCAATGGCACACCTATGTAAGATATGGACTGAGCTGCACTGACTTAACTGCAGGTCCAGTTGCGTCACTGGCATGTGGGCCAGACCCCTGTTGGGCCCATATATCAGTGACCCAATGCACCTGCAGTTAAGTAACAACTACGTGGGCATATTTGTTGGAGTAAATTACGGGGGAGCGAAGGGGTGGAAATATTGCTGGTCACAACGGATTGGACGAGCGTGGGGGGAGGAGTGTCATGCATGCAGATTTTTTCACACGGGGTGGAGTGGTGGGACCGCCGGAGGGAGAAGGAGAGTTTGGCAGGCATAGTGTTTCCACACACGGAGAGGAAAAGATTTGGAGATGAACGGGCTTCCTATAGGTATGGGGAATGGTGCATAATAAGTCATCTTGCATGTCGGGCTAGGTATAGTCTCAAGTCATTAAAAACATACACGCCCCACACATGTTCATATTTCAAGGTGCAATAAATTATTGCATGCGATGATTAAGGCTGGCCATAATGGTGGTATCTTAGCTGGTATCATGCACACGGGAATAGCAAACATGCTGATGTGGCAAAGAATTAGAGAAGAGGGGGGGGGGTTAGAGTAACTAGTGTTCATGCATGCATTGGTAAACACATTTTTTTGTGAAGAACAACAGCACTAGTTGAGTACTTTTGCATACTTCAAAAACTATTCCACCACCTCTACTATCTTGCTAAGAGTAGGTGAAAATTTTGAATCGAGCCCTTTAAACTAGAAGGGAGGTAGTGGTACTCTAATAGCTAACCTTGTTGTGATGACAAGATAGGACATGGCACGCACCTGGACGGAGGAACTAGTCTGCATTGTGCATTTAAGTTTTGTCTGAAGTCAATGTACCTCTACTTTCGCCAGACTTATAGAAAAATGTGTCAACATTCACAATGTCAAATCAATATGTTTACACTCATTATAAAACATAGTTCTTATACTCATTATAATCAGTATTGTAGATATTGATATTTTTAGTATAAATTTGGTTGTGGGATTTCATTGATGCCTGTCAAAGCGTGGAGGAAGCGGAGCTTAGGGCTTGCATTGCCGATCTCTACATAGGTATTTCTCTTCATAATCCTGTAATTTTAGAGACTGATTGCGCTTTTGTGGTAGCGTCTCTTGCATCGGGGGACTATGACAGGTCTGCTATGCGTGACCTGAAGATGAAAGCGTTGAGCATCTCGAAGTTGATCAACAATCTTCAATTGTCAAAGATTAGCCGTTCGGCCAATAAGGTGGCACACTTAATCGCTAAGTATAGCTTTGACAATAGATTAGATGGTATTCTTGTAAATAACATACCGCCCTGTGTGGTGAATATTGTATTGAATGAGTGTACTGGTGTGGCTGGTTAATTAATATAAGGTGGTGTTCAAAAAAAGTATAAATTTGGTCAAACACTTTTCAAACGGTTGACGGGAGTAAAAAGGACCAGAGGGAGTATCATGCATGCGGAGTAGGCAAAAAAATTGCTTGTCGAAAAAAAGGCAAAAAAATTGCTCATTTATAGCCGGTCGAAGTCTCAAAGGGCAAGACCGCGCGAGGGAGGCGATGGTCGTGGGAGGCGCGACGTTTGACGAAATTAAGTGAAGTTACATCCACACGCCGGCATGGCGTGCGAACAGGCAGAAGCTATACCGTCAGGCCTAGGATATGGGTCTAGTAGACATGACATCTAGTGGGTCCCGCATAGTTCTCGAGAACTCTTTGGGGGCTTGCAGCCGTTTATCCACCGGGCAAGCCAGCAACCCCACGCCGTTCGCACGCCCTACTCGTCCCTGTTTTCTACCTTACAACAGTTCGCTCCCAGTCGTCCCATCCTTTAACATTAGTTCGCTCCCAGTTTTTTTGTGGGGTACAACAGTTCAACTTCTCCTAACCCTCCTCGAAAATCCATGGCCTCCCAAATCTCCATGGTCGCCGCTGAGTACTAGGTTAGAGCCATCACCGGCGATCAGTTCATCATCATCTACACACGTGGATCCGAGACGGTGAAAGCATGGCTTGCTCGCTTCCTACGCATGTTCAACAGTTCAACAGATTAGTGGGTCGCTGGGCTAGATGTTGAGTACACCACAGTCCTGGGACGAGAGAAGGATCTAAAGGACGAAGAGAGGAAGAAGCCCGCCATGATCCAGGTTTGCGTACATAACGTTTGCTTGGTCTACCACATATGCCATGCCGACGTTGAGTGCCAGGATTTTAAGAACCTCCTCAAGGACAAAAGAGTGAAATTCGTTACTGTAGGCTTTAAGAACGACAGGGATGTCCTGCGTCGGATAGGTCTCGTTGTAGGCCAGCCCTTCGATCTCCAGAAGGAAAGCCTGGTGTCCTCCTCTCAACCTTCAATGCTGACCCTGGCAGCAGCCATGATTGATCCTTCGTACGCTAAACTGAAGAAACCTCATCACGAGTTTCATCATGCATGGGAGTCGAAGACATTAGATGAAGATCACATCCTGTATGCAACAATGGTTGCCTACCTTTGTTTAAATATCTACAAGGGTTGGATGAAGAAGCAGAGCCTAGTGTCCGGTTCAAGCAAAGACGCGTCGGCGAAGAGGAAGAGGAAGAGGGATGAGGACGAAGTCGAGGACGTGGACTCGGACTCCGAGTAGGTGGCAGTGCCGTCGCTCATGCTAGTTCTACTGCAGTGTCAAGCAGACTAGTTGCTTAGTTTATTTTCAAGGGTGTGTTGTGCTGAGGCCCCAACAGAACTATGTTTATGTTCTTTCTTGTTATTTGAACTCTTTAGTACGTACAGTAGTACTAGTACTATGTCTTACTACTGTTCTTCTTGCAGTTGGTACTACTGCTTGTATCTTCGTGTTCCTACTGTACTTAATATGTTCGTACTAGTAGTATAATTTGGGTCAGTCGATTTGTGAAAGAAGTTCAATGGAGCGAAGGAAGAAGACGGCAGAAGAGGTGGAAGAAGCCCTTCTAGCCATCCATGTTGCATCAAACGGCTCACATGAGTCGACTGACCCAAATTGCTCCTTCAGATTGCAGGATCCACGTGGCATTCAAGGTCTTGAAGGTAGATTCCGCGTCCGCACCCGGTTTGCGGGCTCGACGCGCGCGCGACCGGCTTCCGCCGCGACAGCCACCATGCGCGCCTCCTCTACACGGGCGGAGACGACAATGACGCGCTAGTTCCTCCTCACCGGCGTGCTGGAGCACACGCTCGTCCTCCTCTTCGTACGCTGCATGCATAGACACGGCTCCACCAGTTGCTCGCGTGCTTGGCAGTGCGGCGGCATCGCCGGGAGGGACTGCAGACGACGTGAGCGGGCGAGCCTTCGGCTTCATGGCACAGGGATGGCGGCGACATAGCGGTGATGGGCGGGAAATTGTTGGCCGGAGCAGGCGGGCGCCGGCATGCGCAACGGCGGCGGCATATTGATGAGTGCGCGTGTGGGAGCTTACTTTAGTTTTATATATAAGGTTGGTCAAACTTAAAAGAAAACTGTACTAGTACACGTAAACATTAGACTTAGCCAGCGCTTTTATTAATTAGTACCACAACCACGATACGGAATCCTGTGCAAGCACGTGAACCGCGGCCGCGCGGTCGATCGAACGGTGCGTCACCGTGTTGCGCTCGAAGGACATCCACCGAACCTTTTTGTGTGTGTGAAAACAATCCTCGAATATTACTCAACTTTTTTTTCCTGTGAAAGTTCTTGATGCTGCAATATTTCCATACATTTGAATTTAGCTCCAGTTTGTGTTTATTTGGATTTGGACGCTTTACGTGCGCCCTAGTTTTTTTAATACTGATTTTGTGTGTGTGACTAAGAGAGAACGTGTGTATGTGTCCACATGTGTGTTGTGGCGGAAGGGCAATGTGGAGACGGTGTGCGTGTGATACAGACATAGATAGGTGTGAATGTGCAAATGATCATGCATGAGTGAGACATAGACGGATGCCGATACATTGTGTATACATGAGAGAACGGTCTTCTAGTTTACTTTTGTGTGTGTGTGAGAGTGAGAGAGAGAGAGAGGGAGGGAGAGAGACAGAGAGAGGAGCATCCGTAACACAAAAGCCATCGCTCTCGATTCGTCCGTCCCTCGCACGGTCGCATGCAACACATGCATCAACGCGCACATTTTGACACCCTCACCCGGCCCCTGCCCACCTCAAGGCCCGCACAATCTCTTCGTGAATACCCATTTCTCTCCTTAGGTTTGTTTTCCCTCAATATCTGACACACACACACACACACACACAGAGAGAGAGAGACACACACGCAACACAACACACACACACACACACTCCCCCGAGCACACAATTCATCCCCATCCAAGGTTATACGGCGACCACTCTCGCTTGTGCTTATTTGCACCCCAACATGCACAACACCTCAATCTTCAAAGAGGGCATCGAGCAGATCGAAGACGGCGACCACACCGCACTAGAGAATGCGGGGTCATTTGGAAGTAGGGTGATGTGATGACGGCTGACTGACTCCTCCCCCACCCTCTCTCTCTTGCACAAAATTACCAATCCCTCTCTCCCCCACACAAAATTGTCAATCCCTCAACCCACGAGATCCTTCCCCTCTCGTCCATGTTTTTCCAGCTCTCTCATCAAACATGTTGTCTCTTCTCCTTCCACGTATACAGAATCCAGATGCACACGCATCTCATGTATATTACATGTATCCATCTTTCTCACAGACCTAACTTCTTCCTCTCTCTTTCTCTCTCTATCTCTCTCTCTCTCTCTGTCTCGTTAGGTTTGTCTCCTACTCTCTCGTCCACATACATACAATCTTTCCCGCCCTATCTGCTCCATCTTCAAAAGCTCTCTCTGCACATTTCATTCACACATTGGGATATGTCAAAATGTTGCTTCTATAATGGCTGATGTAGAGTTATGGTTGTTTTTGTTGTATCCTACAAAGTAATAACTATGAAATGCATTTAGATTCTCATTTGACTGGGATTATGTGGGTTTGAGTATGTTGTGAAGTACTATAGACCTTGTATACATCTTGGGATTCGACAATGATTGTAACTATTGAATTGTATAGACCATTACATTCGAACTCAATAGCCTAATATATTTATTTCACAATTTCAACAAATGATCAGTTCACTACAAACTAAGAAAACAAATGTGTACTCCCTCCGTTTTTATTTAAGTCCGCGTATTAGCATTGGTCAAAGTCAAGTTTTGTAAACTCTCAGAAAGCTTATAACAAAAAATATTAACATATATAATAACAAATAAATACCATTAGATTCATTATTGAATGTACTTTCACATCATACATATTTGTTATGGTAAATGTTTATATTTTTCTATAAACTTGGTCAAACTTTAGGAAGTTTGACTTTGGTCAAACCTAATATGCAGAGTTTACTACTACTCACTAGTTGCTTAGCCGAATCACTCAACACGCCACACGGGGAGTCCAGTGTCACAAAATTTTGAGGTCGGCGGGAAAATCTCCCGCGACCCTGATTCGAGCAGTGGGAAGTTACCATCATAGCCTTCGGAACAGGCCTACGGATGACGCTTGGTAGGGGGCTGTTTTCGTAACTTCAGGTTCACCCTACCCAGCCAACCCCACCTCGGCACCCAGAGTAGTACACCTGAATACTCCCCATTTTCTATCCCCATCGCAAAATAGACTTCTCCACGGCACCGTAGCCTTCGTGCTCCTCCCCTTTACATCGGTGCACTCGTCCACCGTAGCGCATCTGCCTCATCGGCGACCTCATACGCCGCACTAGAGCCGGTCCACCGTCGTCGTCGTACACGGAGCCTCTTCCCCGGCATCGTCTTCCATGGTCTCGGATCTGCTTCCCAGAAGCCGACGCCAAGCGCAGAAGTACCACCGTCGTGGACAATGAACTGAGTCCCGTTGCCGACCATGACTCACAGAGGCCGCCGCGACCATCGTTCTCCTCCTCAATTGGTAATGTGTGTATTGAATCACTTAGTAGTACATGTGCAGTTCCAATTTTGTTCATACCTACCCTTCAAATTTCCTGGGTGCTATTGTTCCCGTAAAAGTAATTGGTTATAGCCTCCATTGTCCAATAGAATATCAGCTTGTAATTGTACGTCGCTCCTGTATCGCGCTGTGCTTGGGTAGGTTTTTCATCTGCAACCAGTAGTGTGGCAAATGATGGAAAGGTTTTTAGAACTAGCAAGATGCCCATGCGTTGCACGCATCAAGATGCATTTGTATGAGTAGTTTATCTTGTGGGAGAAAAGGATGAACGAGGGAAGGCCTTATTTGCAAATATGGAGAGGGGTATGGGTATCTTTTTGCGAAATTCCCATTTGTTTCCTTCCTATCTGTCAGATATAAATCGGACGGCTATATTGCAAGAAAAAAAGTATAGAGAAAAAAAGTAGACAGTAAAGGAAGTAGAGATAAATATTAAATATAAAATAAATATAACAGTAGAGAAGAGAGTAGAGATAGCAGAGACGTCGGGAAAGGATCACACGCACGCGGGAAAAAGCGGCCGGGCGTGCGCTAGTTTTGGCACGCGGCGTCCGGCGTGCTTTATAAAATCCAACGCCCTCCCACCGCTCTATGCCTTGCCACCGCTCTCTCCCCGCTCTGTGCCTCGTCACCGCTCTCTCCCTGCTCTTTTTCGCCTCGCCGCTGACGCGCCACCATGCCTCCGCGTCGCCGGGAAACTTGGGGATACCGCGGCGTCCGCGCGCCCCCCTCCGGCGGCTTCTCCGCCGAGATCCGGTTCCGCGGGATGCGCCTCGGCCTCGGCATTTTCGACACCGCCAACGAGGCTGCGCGCGTGTACGACGCGGCGGTGTGGCGCCTCCGGTGGCCTCATAGAACATTGAACTTCCCCAACGTGCCGACACGGGAGCGGGCGCCTTTGCCGCGGCTTAGCACCGATGAGGATCGTCGCGACAACCGGAGCTGGGAGCACCGTCTCGGCATCACTGAGATGGACGAGGAAGCCATGGCGCTGTGGCGCCAACACTTCCCGCAGGACATCATCAACGAGCGCGAGTTCTACGCGCAAAGGAGGGCGGAGAGGGATAAGAGGAGGGCGGAGCGAGCCGCCTATCGCGAGGACAAGCGTAGGCAAAAAGCGGAAGCTCAATTCAAGATGAGGCTAGGAGCAGCGTCGCCCTGGGAATCCGACGAAGATCGATATATTCACACCTACAGTCAGACGTCAGAGGAGGACATCACCGAGGAGGAGTCAGACGACGAGGAGTAGTTGAATTATCTTTTTTATCTATCTATGCTGAGAACTATCCTCTACTCTCTAGTATCTACTTCTCGATCTCAGCACTGTAAACGCTTTTTTAAAGCGCCGCGCATTGCGATTCTGTTGGAGATGCTCTAACATGTCAGACGAGTGCTTTAATGTTGCCCACAAGATGCGCGAGTATTACTAGTAGTATATTTTTCTTGGCATGTTGAGGTTTTAAAACCACGAGTGCGAACATGCAGAGGAGCAATGAAGACCAAACACGGGATATCCGGGACATCTTCAAGGAGCGTGGCAAGTTAAAGAGGAGCTGCACCGAACCTGTAAAACGAGCTTTGGTAAGTAACACCCTTTCAATTACTTTCGTGTAGCCTCGTGTTCTTCGAGGTGTATATGTTGTAGTTTCTGTTTCTCTTAAGCGTGGTGTTCTTCGATGTGTAATAAGAAGAGTCTTAATCGTCCTAATGCTCTCGTTTTTTAGCTTGATGTAGGAAGTGGGTGTTCTCACCTTGTAGTCTGATTTTATTTTTTTCTTTTGAATTCACTTCCCCGAGTTCTGTTTATCTGGCTTCTACTAAATGGATCTAGGTTGCTCTGAGTATTGATCTAAAAAAGAAGTAACTTCATGTCAGGATGCAGTTCCTGCAAGGAGGGAAGTATGGTCAACCTTGAGATCATGTTTCCAAAATGAGGCTGGATTACACACAAGGTGCCAGTTCCCTAATGATGCTGGATTAGACACAAGGTGCAAATTCCCAGATGATGCTGGATTACACACAAGCCAGGTGGAGTCGTCAGCTGTTCGTATCCTCGTGGCATTAGTAAAGGATGAAAGAAAGCGTGCAGCAGCCCTTGAGAATGTAGCTAAGTTCCTGAAGAAGAGAAAAGAGCAATCAGATGCTCTATTCACCCAAGCCAAAGAAGAGATGGAAGAAGCCATAAATAAGCTAGCAGAGGCAGAGCAGGCTAGGCGTCTCCTGCTATCTAAAACTGTTGTCAATACAAAATTTCCTTCATAATAGCTAGGTTCAAATGTTTATCCAGTCAGCATGCCTGTTGTGATGTCCGTGCATCTACTGATGTGGCACAAAAAGTTTTTTTTTCGGGTCATGTAATAACAATAATTACTTTCCAAACAATAACAGACGAAGCATTGGACATGGTATAGTTCACGCGCAAGCCCAACATTCCAAGTTCAACTTCCACATCAAACTCATGTTCACAGATATCTGGACATTCATACATAATGTCCACAACCATGATTCACTTCAAAGCCAAAAAAATGTGAGGAGAGTTATAAATAAAGAAAATCCTCTACTAGTTCCTGCTACCCGTGCGAGCACAACAAGTCAAGACCATGCGTAAATTAATTATATTTTAGTCATTTTTTGTGTTCTAAAATGCCTGCCGGCTCGCGGAAGGACGTGTTGCCGGCACACGCATGAATTCAATGAAGGCAGGCGGGGTAGTCTTAAGCTGGTTGCACGCGGTGAGGAGGCATGCTCAGCCGGGCCTGCAGCGAGTGCGGCCCTCTTGGCCGGCGCGCCGGTTCAATGCCTGCGCTATGAGAGGCCGCGTCCGTGTCAGAGCAATCACTCCCTCCAGTCCTTTTTTGTTTGGGTATAACAAAATCTCGTTTTCCATTCACATTTTACAAGTAAAATTCGTGGACAAACTTTGACCCAAAGTACGATGGGGACTAGTAAACCAGAATGGAGGTAGTAGTTTTTTTAATCAAAGAAGGGTTTCCCCTTCCGATTTTCATTACTGAAAACCAGTAGCTAAATCTAAACCATAGTATTTGCCCTAGAAATACCAGGTTCAACATCTCGCAACATAAACCCATACAACCTCCATCGCAAAAAAACCATACAACCATACGCCAAGGAGGTACGTAGTACTATAAATTCCATTTTCGCTCCATACCAATCGTTCTAAAAACTACTTACTACTTATAACGTGCCATTGAAAATTGGAACTCTCAACCCTGCTAAAAACGATATTTTAAACGTGGCTACTCGATCTGTGGCAACTGGAGAGCCACCGCGCTCCAAGTCGTTCACCTGTGGTCCCGACCATCAACTCCTACGGATCAAATTATCACGCGAGCTGACTATTCCTACAAAGGTGCTCCACCACGTACCCAGTACCCGTGAATGCAGAAATCGTGCACCTACATCGTGTTTGGTTCGGTGGAATTGGAGAGAGGGAATGGGAGTTTGAGGCTTAGAGAGTTTTATTCCTTTGTTTGTTTAGGTGGAATGGGAATTTGACAGGGAAGTGAAAGGGGAACTCAGGTGTAAAAGTCCCACTTATCTATTACCTGGGGGAGGGCTGGTAATTGAGATGGGGAAAGGGAATTAGAGTTAAACTCCTATTCCTCTTCCCTTCGTTTGCCAAACAGGTTGCTAGGGTTTTAGGGTTTATTTGTTAACGTCGCCTTTACGTAACACTCATGTGTGCGAGACAGCGAGAGGCCGACTGCGTGCGTGCGCCTCTTCTCTTCGTATATGTACTCCACCATTTGTCTGGTGTCCAAAAAATTATAATAACTACTAGCAATGTGCCAATGCATTGCCAAACGATCAAAGTAGATTAATACATATTCACTGATTTGATAGAAAAAAATTCTAGATTTGAAATACGTATATCACTAAAAATATGTTATGTTTCACTCAAAATATATTCCTTTGGCGGTTTTGATGAGATAAGGGAGGAATGTTGTTGGTTTCAAGATTCGAGAAGTGGTATATGTCTAATTTCTACTCTTACTAGCAAGATGCCCGTGCATTGCACGAAACATCAAGATCTTGTAGGAGAAAAGGATGAACGAGGGAAGGCCTTATCTGAAAATGTGGTGAAGAGTGCGGGTAAATTGCCATATTTTCCTTCCTATCCGTCAGATATAAATCGGACGACCTACATTGCAGGATGGCAGGCCCACCATCATCACCAACTCTATTTTTTATCCCTACTCTTATAAAAAGCAGTGTCGGTGATGATCGTGTGCCTGCCATCCTGCAATATAGGCCGTCCGATCTATATCTGACGGATAGGAAGGAAACAATGGCAATTTTGCAAAAAGATACCCACACCCCTCTCCACATTTGCAAATAAGGCCTTCCCTCGTTCATCCTTTTCCCCCACAAGATAAACTACTCATACAAATGCATCTTGATGTTCCGTGCAATGCATGGGCATCTTGCTAGTTGTTGCAAAAAGCCCATGTGTGTGTGAGAGAGAGGGAGAGTGGAGGAGGACGGAGTGCATGTGTGACCAAGACACAAGGAGTGTGTGTGTGATAGGTATCAGCTTAAAATGAGGCGATAGTGTGTGTGTGCACGATCGAGAGGGCGTGTCTCAAGAAGGGAAGAAAAATCTACATAGATACAAGGAGCGGGAGAGAGACAGATGGTGGAAGCACGAGTGTGCGGGTGTATAAACCTATCTATAGGCTAGCTAGTCGATAAATGTTTGTGAGAGAAATACAAGTCGGGGTGCTAAAGCGAGAGTTTTGTGTGTGTGAGAGAGAGACGGTAGTCGGGAAGGGGAGTGGAAGCAGGAGTTGTATGTGTGTGTCTGTGAGAGAGAGAGAGAGAGAGGAGACGGTAGTCGGGGTTGTCTGATCGGTAAACAAATGAATAATGTCAGTCTGGGATGGAGACGAAAAGGAGACCACAACAAATGTTGTGTCTACAGGAGAGAGAGAGAGAGTAATTTTAGTGGTATGAGTCATATGTAGAGACATGTAGGGTGTGTGAGAGAATCCCATAGAGAGAAAGACAAAGTGAAAGACGAGTGGAGACTGTGTGTGTGGCGGTGAAAAAGAAAGCTTAGGTACAGAGTGATACCAGAGAACAGTAGAGACGTGAGAGATAATGAAAACCGTGTAATGTATAATGATAGGGAGAGTGTGAAACTTCTCAAGGGAGACGTCAAGAGACCATGTTTGCGAGGATAGGAGAAACATGAAGTGAGCGTGCGGGTAAGCTGGAGAAAAGAGAGTGATAGCTACCTGAAGGAGCATGCATGCGAGAGAGATGGGCGTGAAAGGAGTGAACAAAAAAGGGATTCAAATATTTGAATTCGAGACGATGATACATGTAATCCCTACTCGAACCAAAATTGATCTATCAAACATGCATACTCATATGAATTCACGCACATCTATGTTATTTAATATGTAGATATTACTGATCCATACATTTTAGTAGAACATAATTTGGTTAATTTTTTTCGAATTCAACCTTAAGATTTCGAGATCGTTGTATTTGTAAATCATATTATACATATAAAGGAGTAGAATTCTTTGTTGTGCTTTTAAAAGTATATATAAAAAAATGATGTATATAGAATGTAATTCCAATTGAAAATGGATCCCGCCCGAAAAAATAGAATACAAACGGGATCCGAATTGAGTTGGCACGGTAAACGTGCACTCTGCAAAATTTGAATGAAGCGGGGAAAGTCGAAGTAACCGCCCGAAACCAAAATCTGCGAGATGGAAATCACTACTGCATATCCCTGCCACGCAAAGCCTATCTACTGGATTTCTATAAGTTTCGATAGGGGTAGGTTTGTAATTTCACCCAAACGTGACGTAACCGCCTCTCACCCGGATTCATACACAGTGGGCGCCAAAACACAGTGTGTCCTTGGCCTAAATCGACTCCCTCCCTGATTCATATTCATACACGGTGGGCGCCAAAAACAAACTCTCGTCGGCAAATATTCGGTGTATGCGAGATTACCGTCCTATCCCCAACTGACTAATGTTGCTGTGATGTAGTAGAAATTTGAAACGGGGGGCTAAGTTTGTAAATTTCCTCGCATTTGAGACAAGCGCGCCCTGAATACATGGTTCCCCCCTTCCTCCCTACCTCCCTTTTCCCCATTCGTACTCCGTGGGTGCCAAAACACCCTCTCCACCCCATCCTCCTCCGTCTGCCGCCGTCCGCCACCCCATCTACCGCCGTCCTCCTCCACCATGCCGGAGCTGATACCCCGACGCCGCCGTCCATTACAAGAGATCGACCTCTCTCATCCACGGCTTCGGACCGGGATCCTTGCATCCCGTCCTCTCGCTTCATCCCCGCCGTCGTCCACCTTGCCGGCGCCGCTCCTACGACCGTCTCATCCACCGCGCCCCGCCGCCACCGTCTACCCTCCTAGATCTGCTTCCATGCCGCCGACAGCCATCGCTACCGCAACACCATCAAATTCTCAGCAGATGCGTACATGGCGCCGCACCAGAGGCGGTACTCTTTCGTATCTGCTCAACTTATTTATCGCAGCAAGAAAATAGATCGCCACTGCTTTACTCTGATTTTTTGTCTTGGTTGCGAAGTTGCCTTTGTACGGTTTGCACCTTCAGATCCACCATGGCACGCTCAACACTATACTCCCAATGCTTATGGTTTTCCCCTTTTATATTCCACACTAGTTAAATCACAGTAGACTAAATTTCAAAATTGGGTCAGTCGATTTTTCAGAGCTCGCCGAAGTTCACCGGTGCGATCGAAGGGGCCCGGGTGGTTGTGGGGCCTCGCCGAACGAAGAAAACTCGATGCGGGTGGGGGTTGGGGCGGGGGTGGGGGTGGCGGAGGAACACAGGTGGTGGGGGTCGGTGGTCCGGCTGGCGGCCCGTGCGGTGTTCTGTATGGGAAGAATCAGAGATGAGGAAGAAGAAGAGTCAGGAGACGTAGGATCTTCATCCAACCGCCTGAAATGGTCGAGAGACAGCTGGGAGTTGCATTCTTAATGCGCTCTGGTTCATCATGTGTGGGCACTGCACAACCAACATTTTATTATCCAAAATCTGCTTGCTCTTCTTTACCATGTTCCTCTTCTGTTCTTCTTTAATATGTACTCTCTCCATTCCTAAATACAAGTCTTTGTATAGATTCCACCATGGACTACATATGGAGCAAAATGAGTGAATCTACACTCTAAAATGTATCTAGATACATCTGTATGTGATCCATGGTGGAAACCTCTACCAAGACTTATATTTTGGAACGGAGGGAGTATGATAGTAGTATAGTATGTTCCTTGTACTGAAGATGAGTAGGGACATTTGCAGTGTAGAGGTCTATACGGTCGGTTGTGATGGACACTTTGAGCGTCTTTGATTCGTAGGATCTTGTAAACATAGGAATAGGATTTGTAGTGGCTTGTCCACTTGAATCCTATAAGAATAGCAAGGAAATGTGGGGAGCTGTGTCGCCTTTGAGAGTTACACTGATATTAATAGTACCGCACCTTCACTTGAAGAGAGCTGTTATCCGAAGCCTTTCTAGCCGTACCGGCAATACTAGCACATATATTCCAGCAAGTTCCACTTTGCTGATTTTACTCTGATGCTTAAGGTTTTCCCGTTATATCTACACTATGATATGTGTAGCTGCTTTGTGTCGCACTAGCAACAGTCCACTCTTGAAGCTAAACACTGCAATGACTTACAAAATTGGCACGAAGGCATTGAGTGCCATTCTGGATGCAATGAAACTCATACGCTCCCCACCTGTTGATTCTTGTTCAGAATATGATCCTAATGACTATTCTAACCTCGAGGAGTCAAAGGCAGATGGCCTGTCTTGTTCACCCATCAAGGTGCCTGTTCTAATTTGGCAATGTTTTATTGATTGCGGGTATCTTGCATATGTTGTCTTGCATTTCTTCTACTTTGTTGCACCGCCATCTGCTTAGTTTACTCATCATATATGTCGAGATGCCATGCCCATCCATTATCAATACATATTCCATCTGTCATCATACCATGTTTTCCCACTCAAATGTTGTTCTTGTGCATCAGACATCAAAAAGGAAGAGGGTGATTGCCGAACCTGAAGGAGCACCAGCAAAGTCCTTGGAAAACGTGGTGGCGCCGGAGAAATCAGACAACACCCCACTTATATTGGCTGTACAACCAGTGACACAAAACGTAGGACCGACTCCAGCAGACTGTACCCATACTTCACAGGCCACACCACTAGCCCCACCACACAGGACCTGCACTCCAGCAAAAGGTATACCGATTTCATTTGCCATAGCACCAGTTGTACCACAGAAAAATCCCACTCCAGCAAAAAGTACAACAAGTCCACCGGCCGAAGACCTATCCCAACTGCAAAGACGGCCAATTCCTTCATATTGGAACCCCGTTCCATTTATTCCCAGTTTAAAAGACAATGCTTTCAATGCTATTAGGGACTACGTGCATATATTCCCATCATGGGAAGATTATTGTGAAGACAAACACCATTTTCACATCTTCCTGTCCAACTTACGTGTAAGTGCTATTATTCATGGTTATTATTTTCCTGTTTTCTGCTGATTGAACACATCAATGATTTACATTACATTGTTGTAACTAGGCGAGGGTCAATCTGGATAGTCATGATGAGCAAAGCTTGCTTTTGCTTTTCAAGGAAGCATTGCAACAGTATCGGTGTTACCTGAGGAAATCACACTTTGATGGCAAGTCTATAAACGAATTTCCGGTGAAGTCTCCTGTGCTAAATTTAGAAGACATTGAATGGAAAAACCTTGTTATGCACTGGTCTCGTTCCCAGGATGAGGTACTGTCTATGAAATCACATGACAATTTGAACTTCTACTTTTCCGCATGTGCCTTATGGATCTTTTTTGCAGGAAATCTGCTCGAAGAAGAATTCTGGTTTGATAAGAACGACAGGATATCGCAAATATGCTGCCCGCTGCTTTGCTCTTGTTAGTACCTGTTGTCCTATATCACTATACTTGCATACATACCTGGTTCATTATGTGACAGCAGTATGCATGATAGCTTGCTTATCAATTGTTCGCTCCAAATTATCAGAGTTGTATGAATGGTTACATTAGTGTAGAATATATCCAATGCCAATGTTTTTTTAGCTCTGCATTGTTCTTGTAAGTACATGCTGTCCTTTATGAGTGTACTTATAATGACAGGTAGTTGTTCATGTACCATCACTCTGCAACTTATTTTCCTTTGCTCTCCATTTTCTACACATCAGATCTATATTTACTCTTACCATAAGGTTGGTACTGTAGAAGTTTAGCTGTGCATTGCTCTTGGCTATACCTTTTGCCTGTATCGCCGCACTTACATTTATAGCTACTTGGTTATGTAGCATCACTCTTCATCTTATCTTAAATATTCTCCATTTTTTCATATATTATCACATCTATATTTACTCTTAACAAAATGTAGAATAAAGGCAATGCTTTTGAAGAAGATTCTGTGGTAAACTTCTTGAATTGCCCCCCCATCAGCATGGACAAGGCCTTTATAGAGCCTGTCTTCACCAATAATGTAAGTTTGTCCATCTCAAGCCTTCAAACTTTGTTGTATATATTTGGTTAGGCATGGCTGCAACAGCTGTTTATTTTTGGTGTTTGCATCAAATTGCTTGTTTAAAGATTATTATGTAGTTCATAAACAAAACTTTGTCCTTTCTCAATTTAAGTTTTCAGTTGTACAACCAAGTTCCTTCTTCATACCATGTAAATTAAACTATACAGAGCAAGTGATCTTCTTTTGCACTGCATGTATGCTTCTGTTCTTCATCCGTAATCCAGTGGTGTGGTGAACCTACCCACTACAGCACAATGTCATATTCTGCAATGTCTTAACTACGAACAATGTCATATCATTCTACTATTATTTAAACCGTCTCTTTATTTGCCAATCTGAAATGGTATAAATTGACAGCACACTAACCATTGACACTTATGAGTTCTTTATCTGTAATCCAGTGGTGTCGTGAAGCCGCCAACTCCTTCACAATGTCATTTCCTGCCATGTCTTGACCTGAACAATACCATATTGTGTTAATGCAATTTTAAACTGTGTCACTTTATTCGTCAGTAAGAAATGTGATGAATTGTCAGAACTGATACTTTTATGTGCAAAACCTGTCATCTGTCTGCTTTTTTATCTTTCAGAGTGAGGAAGATATAAGTGTTGAACAAGCGCAGTCTCATCATCTTGCTCAGCTGCTTGTGCTGCAGCTCCCCAGCAGGGCTAACCTTTCTTGAACTCTATTGAAGTGCTGTTGGTTTTGTATATTATTTTGTCAGCGTGTTTATTTGCACTGGTGACGATCTTTGATGCCCAGTGTATGTAATCTGCTGTCTGTTTGTGCTTTATTATCATAGTGGCGAACTTTGATGCCCAGTGGATGTAATATGCCGTAATTTCTTTATTGTATAGTCTAGGTTTTTTCTTATTCATGATGCTGTAGTTATTTTACTGTATATATATATATATCCTGTCTTTGCAGTAAACCGGCCAAACCGTAAAATTACGGTACATAATTGGGCCGTCATGCAATCACGATGTAGGTTGGGCCTGAAACATGCCGAACAGCTCACGGGCCGGCAGCAGCCCAAAATGAACCCTGGCCCATGATTGTGTGAATCAAATCACGGGCTTTTAACAGGCCAAAATTGTCTCGGTCCTTGTTTGGCCCAATCGGATATCGGCTACGAGCAGGCCGGATGCAAACCGGGCCGTAGTTAGGCCCAACTATATGACGGGCTTTTAACAGGCCGAAATTAATATAGGGCCGAAATGTTAAACGGGCCCTTAACAGGCCAAAACTAATATCAGGCCGAATTACTAAGTGGGCCTTTAGCAAGTGGGCCCAAAAGCATAGTGTCCAGTTGACGGGCCGAATCTGATATGGGCCATAATTGAGCCCAAAGCCTCTTAAAGGGCCGGGCCTGATCTGGGCTGTAATTTGGCCAAGAACATGGTAGGCTTTTAACGGGCCGGATCTCATATGGGCCACTATTAGGCCCGGAGCATGGCAGGCCATTAATGGACCGGATCAAATATGGGCCGACATTTGGCCCAAAACATGGCAGATAGTTAATGGGTCGGACTACTAGGGTCCTCAAAATCTTGTGGGCCTACAGCTGGGCCGACCCATTAATGTCGGCGAAATCTCGTGGGCCTTTAGCTGGGCCGGCCCATTATGATCCGCAAGAATCTTGTGGGCCTTTACCTGGGCCGACCCATTATGGCACACAAAAATCTTATGGGCCTTTACCTGGGCCGACCCATTATGGTCCGCAAAATCTTGTGGGCCTTCAGTTGGGCCGGCCCATTTAAACTTGATGGGCCGGTCCACGTGTCAACATATCATAGGCGCGTCTCGTCCATTGGATGAGTGACACCTGTGCCAACGCGGACCTGACACGTGTCTCCTCCAGCCAATGATGATTTTACACGTGGAAAATGCCCATTGGCCGGGGCTGTTAACGGGTTATCGGATCCAAAACCCGACCCGATAGCTTAACGGCTTTCCGTTATGGTGGATGCCACGTGTCGGTCATCCTTGACGAAAGCACTTCTGTGACGCGCGATTTATCGTCATGGAAGTGGACACTTCCATGATAATAATTTTGGTAATGTCATGGAACACTTCTACGATAGCACAAGTATGACTATCTTGATTCTGTCATAAAATCATCATGGATGTACATGCATGACAGAAAAGGCGACCTACTGTGACAAACATGTATCATCACGGAAGTGTATTTTTTTTGTAGTGCAACTTTTTGTAGCGTGACACCACATCACCACCCGGTCATTATTTCGAACCGTTTTCTGGCCCGCCGCTTCATATTTTGAGATGCGGTTTTATTGGCACGTCTTGTCAAAGCAGAGACCGTGTCCCCTTATTACGTGATTCTCATCAATACGGGCGTGGGTAATTCAACCGTGCCGTCTGCACGGCCCTTGGGAATCAGGAGAGTTTTAAGGCTAGTGGGGAGGCGCTTGATATTCGCTGCCTTTATAAAGGGATAATGATTCATCCCCTTTCACCCATGCCTTCTCTCTCTGCTCATCAGTTCTCGAGCTCTAGCGCCCAAGCTCCCATTCTTTTTGCCTCCAAACAGCACTCCAGTCATGTCCGGATCTGGAGCGCAAGGCAAGTGGTGTTGCGGAACGCAGTAATTTCATAAAAATTCCTACGCACACGCAAGATTATGGTGATGCATAGCAACGAGAGGGGAGAGTATCATCTATGTACCCTCGTAGACCGTAAGCGGAAGCGTTATGACAACGCAGTTGATGTAGTCGTACGTCTTCACGATCGACCGATCTAGCACCGAACGTACGCCACCTCCGTGATCTGCACACGTCGGCTCGGTGACGTCCTGCGAACTCATGATCCAGTAGAGCTTCGAGGGAGAGTTTCGTCAGCACAACGGCGTGATGACGGTGATGATGATGCTACCGGAACAGGGCTTCGCCCAAACACCGCTACGATATGTCCGAGGTGGATTATGGTGGAGGGGGGCACCGCACACGGCTAAAATATTAATGATCAACTTGTGTGTCTATGGGGTGACCCCTCCCCCGTATGTCTCGACCATTTCGAGACTCCTCGTCATGTCCGTGATCAAATCTGGGACTCCAAACTACCTTCGGTACATCGAAACACATAAACTCGTAATACCGATCATCACTGAACGTTAAGCGTGCGGACCCTATGGGTTCGAGAACTATGTAGACATGACCGAGACATGTCTCCGGTCAATAAACAATAGCGGAACCTGGATGCTCATATTGGTTCCTACATATTCTACGAAGATCTTTATCGGTCAAACCGCATAACGATATACGTTGTTCCCTTTGTCATCGGTATGTTACTTGCCCAAGATTCGATCATCGGTATCTCAATACCTAGTTCAATCTTGTTACCGGCAAGTCTCTTTACTCGTTACATAATGCTACATCCCATAACTAACTCATTAGCTACATTGCTTGCAAGGCTTATAGTGATGTACATTACCGAGAGGGCCCAGAGACACCTCTCCGACAATCGGAGTGACAAATCCTAATCTTGATCCATGCCAATTCAACAAAAACCATCAGAGACACCTGTAGAACACCTTTATAATCACCCAGTTATGTTGTGACGTTTGGTAGCACACAAAGTGTTCCTCCGGTACTTGGGAGTTGCATGATATCATAGTCATAGGAACATGTATAGTTATGGAGAAAGCAATGGCAACAAACTAAACGATCATCATGCTAAGCTAACGAATGGGTCAAGTCAATCACATCATTCTATAATGATGTGATCCTGTTAATCAAATGACAACTCGTGTCTATGGTTAGGAAACATAACCATCATTGATTCAACGAGCTAGTCAAGTAGAGGGAAACTAGTGACACTCTGTTTGTCTATGTATTCACACATGTACTAAGTTTCCGGTTAATACAATTCTAGCATGAATAATAAACATTTACCATGATATAAGTAAATATAAATAACAACTCTATTATTTCCTCTAGGGAGTATTTCCTTCAGTCTCCCACTTGCACTAGAGTAAATAATCTAGATTACATTGTAATGATTCTAACACCCATGGAGTCTTCGTGTTGATCATGTTTTGCTCGTGAGAGAGGCTTAGTCAACGGGTCTGGAACATTCAGATCCGTATGTATCTTGCAAATCTCTATGTCTCCCTCCTTGACTTGATCGCGAATGGAATTGAAGCGTCTCTTGATGTGCTTGGTTCTCTTGTGAAATCTGGATTCCTTTGCCAAGGCAATTGCTCCAGTATTGTCACAAAATATTTTCATTGGACCCGATGCACTAGGTATGACACCTAGATTGGATATGAAATCCTTCATCCAGACCCCTTCATTTGCTGCTTCCGAAGCAGCTATGTATTCCACTTCACACGTAGATCCCACCACGACGCTCTGCTTGGAACTGCACCAACTGACAGCTCCACCATTTAATAAAAACACGTATCCGGTTTGTTACTTAGAGTCATCCGGATCAATGTCAAAGCTTGCGTCGATGTAACCATTTACGACGAGCTCTTTGTCACCTCCATATACGAGAAACATATCCTTAGTTCTTTTCAGGTATTTCAGGATGTTCTTGACCGCTGTCCAGTGATCCACTCCTAGATTACTTTGGTACCTCCCTGCTAAACTTATAGCAAGGCACACATCAGGTCTGGTACATAGCATTGCATACATGATAGAGCCTATGGCTGAAGCATAGGGAACACCTTTCATTTTCTCTCTATCTTCTGCAGTGGTCGGGCATTGAGTCTGACTCAACTTCACACCTTGTAATACAGGCAAGAACCCTTTCTTTGCCTGATCCATTTTGAACTTCTTCAAAACTTTATCAAGGTATGTGCTTTTTGAAAGTCCAATCAAGTGTCTTGATCTATCTCTATAGATCTTGGTGCCCAATATATAAGCAGCTTCACCGAGGTCTTTCATTGAAAAATTCTTATTCAAGTATACTTTTATGCTATTCAGAAATTCAGTATTATTTCTGATCAACAATATGTCATCTACATATAATATCAGAAATTCTACGGAGCTCCCACTCATTTTCTTGTAAATACAGGCTTCTCCAAAAGTCTGTATAAAACCATATGCTTTGATCACACTATGAAAGCATATATTCCCACTCCGAGAGGCTTGCACCAGTCTATAAATGGATCGCTGGAGCTTGCACACTTTGTTAGCACCTTTTGGATCGACAAAAGCTTCTGGTTGCATCATATACAACTCTTCTTCAAGGTATCCATTAAGGAATGCAGTTTTGACATCCATTTGCCAAATTTCATAATCATAAAATGCGGCAATTGCTAACATGATTCGGACGGACTTAAGCATCACTACGGGTGAGAAGGTCTCATCATATTCAACTCCTTGAACTTGTCGAAAACCTTTCACAACAAGTCGAGCTTTGTAGATAGTAACATTACGCCAGCGTCAGTCTTCTTCTTGAATCCATTTATTCTCTAGAGCCTGCCGATCATCAGGCAAGTCAACCAAAGTCCACACTTTGTTCTCATACATGGATCCCATCTCAGATTTCATGGCTTCAAGCCATTTTGCGGAATCTGGGCTCATCATCGCTTCCTCATAGTTCCTAGGTTCGTCATGGTCAAGTAACATGACTTCCAGAACAGGATTACCGTACCACTCAGGTGCGGATCTTACTCTGGTTGACCTACAAGGTTCAGTAGTAACTTGATCAGAAGTTTCATGATCATCATCATTAGCTTCCTCACTTATTGGTGTAGGAATCACTAGAACTGATTTCAGTGATGAACTACTTTCCAATAAGGGAGAAGGTACAATTACCTCGTCAAGTTCTACTTTCCTCCCACTCACTTCTTTCGAGAGAAACTCATTTTGTAGAAAGGATCCATTCTTAGCAACGAATATCTTGCCTTCGGATCTATGATAGAAGGTGTACCCAACAGTCTCTTTTGGGTATCCTATGAAGACACATTTCTCCGATTGGGGTTCGAGCTTATCAGGTTGAAGTTTTTTTCACATAAGCATCGCAGCACCAAACTTTAAGAAATGACAACTTGGGTTTCTTGCCAAACCACAGTTAATACGGTGTTGTCTCGACGGATTTAGATGGTGCCCTATTTAATGTGAATGCAACTGTCTCTAAAGCATAACCCCAAAATGATAGCGGTAAATCAGTTAGAGACATCATAGATCGCACCATATCTAGTAAAGTACGATTATGGCATTCGGACACACCATTACGCTGTGGTGTTCCAGGTGGCGTGAGTTGCGAAACTATTCTGCATTGTTTCAAATGAAGTCCAAACTCATAACTCAAATATTCGCCTCCATGATCAGATCGTAGAAACTTGATTTTCTTGTTACGATGATTTTCCACTTCACTCTGAAATTCTTTGAACTTTTCAAATATTTCAGAATTATGTTTCATTAAGTAGATATACCCATATCTTCTCAAATCATCTGTGAAGGTGAGAAAATAACGATATCCGCTGTGAGCTTCAATGTTCATTGGACCACATACATCAGTATGTATGATTTCCAATAAATCTGTTGCCTGCTCCATTGTTCCGGAGAATGGAGTTTTAGTCATCTTGCCCATGAGGCATGGTTCGCAAGTACCAAGTGGTTCATAATCAAGTGATTCCTGAAGTCCATCAGAATGGAGATTCTTCATGCGCTTTACACCAATATGACCTAAACGGCAGTGCCACAAATAAGTTGCACTATCATTATCAACTCTGCACCTTTTGGCCTCAATACTATGAACATGTGTATCACTACTATCAAGATTTAGTAAAAATAGATCACTCATGACGGGTGCATGACCATAAAAGATATTACTCATATAAATAGAACAACCATTATTCTCTGATTTAAATGAATAACCATATCACATCAAACAAGATCCAGATATAATGTTCATGCTCAACGCTGGCACCAAATAACAATTATTTAGGTCTAAAAATAATCCCGAAGGTAGATGTAGAGGTAGCGCGCCGACGGTGATCACATCGACTTTGGAACCATTTCCCACGCGCATCGTCACCTCGTCCTTAGCCAATCTTCGCTTAATCCGTAGCCCCTGTTTCGAGTTGCAAATGTTAGCAACTGAACCAGTATCAAATACCCAGGCACTACTGCGAGCATTAGTAAGGTACACATCAATAACATGTATATCAAATATACCTTTCACTTTGCCATCCTTCTTCTCCGCCAAATACTTGGGGCAGTTCCGCTTCGAGTGACCAGTTCCTTTGCAGTAGAAGCACTCAGTCTCAGGCTTAGGTCCAGACTTGGGTTTCTTCACTTGAGCAGCAACTGGCTTGCTGTTCTTCTTGAAGTTCCCCTTCTTCCCTTTACCCTTTTTCTTGAAACTGGTGGTCTTGTTGACCATGAACACTTGATGCTCCTTATTGATTTCTACCTCCGCAACCTTTAGCATTGCGAAGAGCTCATGAATCGTCTTATCCATCCCTTGCATAGTTCATCACGAAGCTCTTGTAGCTTGGTGGCAGTGATTGAAGAACTCTGTCAATGACACTATCATCAGGAAGATTGATACGTCTCCAACGTATCTATAATTTTTGATTGTTCCATGCTATATTATATCTTGTTTTGGACATTATTGGGCTTTATTATACACTTTTATATTATTTTTGGGACTAACCTATTAACCGGAGGCCCAGCCCAGAATTGCTGTTTTTTGCCTATTTCAGATTTTCGCAGAAAAAGAATATCAAACTGAGTCCAAACGGAATGAAACCTTCGGGAACGTGATTTTCAGAAAAAACGTGATCCAGAGGACTTGGACCCTACGTCAAGACATCAACCAGGAAGGCACGAGGTAGGGGGCACGCCTACCCCCCCCAGGCACGCCCTCCACCCTTGTGGGGCCCATGTTGCTCCACCGACACACTTCTTCCTCCTATATATACCTTCGTACCCCCAAACTACCAGATACAGAGCCAAAACCCTAATTCCACCATCATAACTTTTTGTATCCACGAGGTCCCATCTTGGGGCCTTTTCGGAAGCTCCGCCGGAGGGGGTATCGATCACGGAGGGCTTCTACATCAACACCATAGCCTCTCCGATGAAGTGTGAGTAGTTTACTTCAGACCTTCGGGTCCATAGTTATTAGCTAGATGGCTTCTTCTCTCTTTTTGGATCTCAATACAAAGTTCTCCCCCTCTCTTGTGGAGATCTATTCGATGTAATCTTCTTTTGCAATGAGTTTGTTGAGACCGATGAATTGTGGGTTTATGATCAAGTTTATCTATGAACAATATTTGAATCTTCTCTGAATTCTTTTATGTATGATTGGTTATATTTGCAAGTCTCTTCGAATTATCAGTTTGGTTTGGCCTACTAGATTGATATTTCTTGCAATGGGAGAAGTCCTTAGCTTTGGGTTCAATCTTGTGGTGTCCTTTCCCAGTGACAGTAGGTGCAGCAAGGCACATATTGTATTGTTGCCATCGAGGATAACAAGATGGGGTTTATATCATATTGCATGAGTTTATCCCTCTACATCATGTCATCTTGCTTAAAGCGTTACTCTGTTCTCTTGAACTTAATACTCTAGATGCATGCTGGATAGCGGTCGATGTGTGGAGTAATAGTAGTAGATGCAGGCAGGAGTCGGTCTACTTGTCTTGGACGTGATGCCTATATACATGATCATACCTAGATGTTCTCATAACTATGCTCAATTCTGTCAATTGCTCAACAGTAATTTGTTCATCCACCGTAATACTTATGCTCTCGAGAGAAGCCACTAGTGAAACCTATGGCCCCCGGGTCTATTTTCCATGATATTAATCTTCCAATACTTAGTTATTTCCTTTGCCATTTATTTTACTTGCATCTTTATTTCTCTTTATCATAAAAATACCAAAAACATTATCTTATCATATCTATCAGATCTCACTTTCTTAAGTGAGTGTGAAGGGATTGACAACCCCTTTATCGCGTTGGCTGCAAGGAGTTTATTTGTTTGTGTAGGTGCGAGGGACTCGTGCGTGGCCTCCTACTGGATTGATACCCTGGTTCTAAAAAACCGAGGGAAATACTTACGCTGCTCTGCTGCATCACCCTTTCCTCTTCAAGGGAAAACCAATGCAGTGCTCAAGAGGTAGCAAGAAGGATTTCTGGCGCCGTTGCCGGGGAGTCTACACAAAAGTCAACATACCAAGTACCCATCACAAACCCTTATCTCCCGCATTACATTATTTGCCATTTGCCTCTCGTTTTTCTCTCCCCCCACTTCACCCTTGCCATTTTATTCGCCCCCTCTCTCTCTCTGTCCTCCTCCTCTTTCCCTATCCGCCTCTTTTTGCCCGTCTCTTGTTTGCTTGTGTGTTGGATTTCTTGCTTGTCACGATGGCTCAAGATAATACCAAATTGTCTGACTTCACTAATACCAACAACAATGGTTTTCTTAGCACTCCAATTTCTCCTCTTACCGATGCTGAATCTTGTGAAATTAATGATGCTTTGCTGAATCTTGTCATGAAAGATCTGTTTTCCGGCCTTCCTAGTGAAGATGCCGCTACCCATGTAGACAACTTTGTTGATTTTTGTGATATGCAAAAGAAGAAATATGTGGACAATGATATTGTTAAATTGAAGCTATTTCCTTTTCCGCTTAGAGATCGTGCTAAAGCTTGGTTTTCGTCTTTGCCTAAAAATAGTATTGATTCGTGGAATAAGTGCAAAGATGCTTTTATCTCTAAGTATTGTCCTCCCACTAAGATCATCTCTCTTAGAAACGATATTATGAATTTTAAGCAACTTGATCATGAACATGTTGCACAAGCTTGGGAGAGGATGGAATTAATGATACGTAATTGCCCTACACATGGTTTGAATTTATGGATGATTATACAAAAATTTTATGCCGAATTGAATTTTGCTTCTAGAAACCTTTTAGATTCGGCCACGGGAGGCACTTTTATGGAAATCACTTTAGGAGAAGCTACTAAACTCCTAGATAATATTATGGTTAATTATTCTCAATGGCACACCGAAAGATCTACTAATAAGAAAGTGCATGCGATAGAAGAAATTAATGTGTTTAGTGGAAAGATGGATGACCTTATGAAATTATTTGCTAATAAAAGTTCTTCTTCTGATCCTAATGATATGCCTTTGTCTACTTTGATTGAAAATAATAATGAATCTTTGGATGTGAATTTTGTTGGTAGGAATAATTTTGGTAACAACGCGTATAGATGAAACTTTAATCCTAGGCCTTATCCTAGTAATTCCTCTAAAAATTATGGTAACTCCTACAACAATTCTCATGGAAATTTTAATAAGATGCCCTCTGATTTTGAATCTAATATTAAAGAATTTATTACTTTGCAAAAGAATTTCAATGCTTTGATTGAAGAAAAATTGCTTAAGATTGATGAGTTGGCCAGGAACGTTGATATAATTTCTCTTGATGTTGATTATTTGAAACTTAGATCTATTCCACCTAAGCATGATATCAATGAGTCTCTCAAAGCTATGAGAATTTCCATTGATGAGTGCAAAGAAAGAACCGCTTGGATGCGTGCTAAGAAAGATTGCTTTATAAAAGCATGTTCTTCTAGTTTCCATGATAACAAAGATGAAGATCTAAAAGTTATTGATGTGTCCCCTATTAAATCTTTGTTTTGTAATATGAATCTTGATAATGATGGGACTGAATATGATCCACCTTTACCTAGAAGGCGTTCCAAAATTCAGAGTCTTTAGATCTTGATGCTAAAATTGTTAAAAGTGGGATTAAAGAAGTCAAAACTTTAAATATCGATGAACCCACTATTTTGGAGTTCAAGGAATTTAATTATGACAATTGCTATTTGATAGATTGTATTTCCTTGTTGCAATCCGTGCTAAATTCTCCTCATGCTTATAGTCAAAATAAAGCCTTTACCAAACATATCGTTGATGCTTTGATGCAATCTTATGAAGAAAAACTTGAGTTGGAAGTTTCTATCCCTAGAAAACTTTATGATGAGTGGGGACCTACTATTAAAATTAAAATTAAATATCATGAGTTCTATGCTTTGTGTGATTTGGGTGCTAGTGTTTCCACGATTCCTAAGACTTTGTGTGATTTGCTAGGTTTCCGTGATTTTGATGATTGCTCTTTAAACTTGCACCTTGCGAATTCCACTATCAAGAAACCTATGGGAAGAATTAATGATGTTATTATTGTTGCAAATAGGAATTATGTGCCCGTAGATTTTATTGTTCTTGACATAGATTGCAATCCTTCATGTCCTATTATTCTTGGTAGACCTTTTGTTAGAACGATTGGTGCAATTATTGATATGAAGGAAGGAAATATTAGATTCCAATTTCCGCTAAGGAAAGGCATGGAAAACTTCCCTAGAAATAAAATTAACTTACCATATGAATCTATTATGAGAGCCACTTATGGATTTCCTACCAAAGATGGCAATACCTAGATCTATCTTCGCTTTTATGCCTAGCTAGGGGCGTTAAACGATAGCGCTTGTTGGGAGGCAACCCAATTTTATTTTTATTCCTTGCTTTTTGCTCCTGTTTAGTAATAAATAATTTATCTAGCCTCTGTTTTTGTTGCATTTTTTGTATTTAATTAGTGTTTGTGCTAAGTAGAACCGTTGGGAAGACTTGGGGAAAGTCTTTTTAATCTTGCTGTAAAAAACAGAAACTTTAGCGCTCACGAGAATTGCTTTAATTTTCATTTGGAAAGTGATATTTAGTTAATTCTTTTTTCAGATGATTAATAGATAAATTCCTCACGTCCAGAAATTTATTTTAGAATTTTTGGGGTTCCAGATCTTGCGTTAGCTACAGATTACTACAGACTGTTCTGTTTTTGACAGATTCTGTTTTTCGTGTGTTGTTTGCTTATTTTAATGAATCTATGGCTAGTAAAATAGTTTATAAACCATAGAGAAGTTGGAATACAGTAGGTTTAATACCAATATAAATAAAGAATGAGTTCATTACAGTACTTTAAAGTGGTGTTTTGTTTTATTTTGCTAACGGAGCTCAGGAGATTTTCTACTTTAAGTTTTATGTTGTGAAGTTTTCAAGTTTTGGGTAAAGATTTGATGGATTATGGAACAAGGAGTGGCAAGAGCCTAAGCTTGGGGATTCCCATGGCACCCCCAAGATAATCTAAGGACACCTAAAAGCCAAATCTTGGGGATGCCCCGGATGGCATCCCGTCTTTCATCTACTTCCATCGGTAACTTTACTTGGAGCTATATTTTTATTTACCACATGATATGTGTTTTGCTTGGAGCGTCTTGTATTATTTGAGTCTTTATTTGTTAGTTTTCCACAATCATCCTTGCTGTACACACCTTTTGAGAGAGACACACATGATTCGGAAATTGTTAGAATACTCTATGTGCTTCACTTATATCTTTTGAGTTATATAGTTTTTGCTCTAGTGCTTCACTTATATCTTTTAGAGCATGTTGGTGGATTTGTTTTATAGAAACCATTGTTCTCTCATGCTTCACTTAGATTATTTTGAGAGTCCTACAAAACAGCATGGTAAATTTCTTTTATTATGTTAGGCATTCAAGATTAATAATAAAATTTTCTTATGAGTGTGTTGAATACTATGAGAAGTTTGATACTTGATAATTGTTTTGAGATATGGAGATGGTGATATTAGAGTCATGATAGTTGAGTAGTTGTGAATTTGAGAAATACTTGAGTTAAAGTTTGTGATTCCCGTAGCATGCACGTATGGTGAACCGTTATGTGATGAAGTCGGAGCATGATTTATTTATTGATTGTCTTCCTTATGAGTGGCGGTCGGGGACGAGCGATGGTCTTTTCCTACCAATCTATCCCCCTAGGAGCATGCGTGTTTTTTTGATAAATTGTAGATTTTTGCAATAAGTATACGAGTTCTTTATGACTAATGTTGAGTCCATGGATCATACGCACTCTCACCCTTCCACCATTGCTAGCCTCTGTAATACTGCGCACCTTTCACCGGTATCATACACCCACCATATATCTTCCTCAAAACAGCCACCATACCTACCTATCATGGCATTTCCATAGCCATTCCGAGATATATTGCCATGCAACTTACCACTGTTTCATTTACTATGACACGCTCCATCATTGTCATATTGCTTTGCGTGATCATGTAGTTGACATTGTATTCGTGGCAAAGCCACCGTTCATAATTATTTCATACATGTCACTCTTGATTCATTGCATATCCTGGTACACCGCCGGAGGCATTCACATAGAGTCATATCTTGTTCTAAGTATTGAGTTGTAATTGTTGAGTTGTAAGTAAATAAAAAAGTGTGATGATCATCATTTTTAGAGCATTGTCCGAAGTGAGGAAAGGATGATGGAGACTATGATTCCCCCACAAGTTGGGATGAGACTCTGGACTAAAAAAAGAGAAAAGGCCCAAATAAACAAATGAGAGAAAAAGAGTGAAGGGACAATGCTACTATCCTTTTACCACACTTCTGCTTCAAAGTAGCACCAAGATCTTCATAGAGAGTCTCCTATGTTATCACTTTCATAAACTAGTGGGAATTTTTCATTATAGAACTTGGCTTGTATATTCCAATGATGGGCTTCCTTAAAATGCCCTAGGTCTTCGTGAGCAAGCGAGTTGGATGCACACCCACTTAGTTCTTTTTGTTGAGCTTTCATATACTTATAGCTCTAGTGCATCCGTTGCAAGGCAATCCCTACTCACTCACATTGATATATATATTAATGGGCATCTCCATAGCCAATTGATACGCCTAGTTGATATGAAACTATCTTCCCCCTTTTTTGTCTTCTCCACAACCACCATTCTATTCCACCTATAGTGCTATGTCCATGGCTCACGCTCATGTATTGCGTGAAGATTGAAAAAGTTTGAGAACACTAAAAGTATGAAACAATTGCTTGGCTTGTCATAGGGGTTGTGCATGATTTAAATACTTTGTGTGGTGAAGATGGAGCATAGCCAGACTATATGATTTTGTAGGGATAACTTTCTTTGGCCATGTTATTTTGAAGAGACATAATTGCTAAGTTAGTATGCTTGAAGTATTATTATTTCTATGTCAATATTGAACTTTTGTCTTGAATCTTTCGGATCTGAATATTCATACCACAATTAAGAAGAATTACATTGAAATTATGCCAAGTAGCATTCCACATAAAAAATTCTATTTTTATCATTTAGCTACTCGAGGACGAGCAGGAATTAAGCTTGGGGATGCTTGATACGTCTCCAACGTATCTATAATTTTTTATTGTTCCATGCTATATTATATCCCGTTTTGGACATTATTGGGTTTATTATACACTTTTATATTATTTGATGAGGACATGACTACCTTGGATACGACCAAAAATATTGCATACATGCATATTTGTCAGGTGATTTCTAATGCAAACTATTCAATAATCTATTTATGTTATCCAGAACAAAAATACTTCACACACTTTTGTGTTTTGTCTAATTGCAGGTGTATGGGACATTTGTACAATCCACATATGAAGATAAGGGAAAAGGAGAAGTTTAGGTTGTGTTCAAAAAGTCCTCTCACGTCACTTTTGGGCCAAGAGAAGATAGAGTCCAAGTCTCTCACGTCCTGGATTCAGATTCGGACTGCACAAACATACCTGACTCAAAACGCCAACAACTTTTTCATACGGACTCCGAATTGGGTGATTCTTTTTTGTTAGAAACTAGATTTCGTGCTCTTTCCAACCCAATTGGATTCACCTTCAAATTCGTCCAGGGTGTTGAGTTACGGACGAAACAATCTGACGTTGCAGCAGAATCCGAGTCAAACTACAAGCCCAAAGGTGTTGCATCACCTCCACTTGGGCCCATGAGCCTTGTACGACCTAGGGTTAGTTTTAGGCTGCCTTGGGACGTCCTCCCACCTCCTTGGCCGCCACCCCTTGCTCCTATATAAGTAGATCCATCTAGTAGCTTTTTTCTTGGGATTTGTTTAGTTAAAAGTTAGCTGTTGCAACTTCGTGTACTTCGTTTGTGTCCACCGACCAGACCAAGACCGCTTATGGATCCCCAACATTATCAATACTTCATATATATATTCACAATATTCAGATTGCTTTATCATATTCTTGCTTGTTCTTCGATTGCTTGCAGGAATAGACCTTCGTGGTCAGGTTGATTGTGCTCCGGCGTGGTCAATAACCTCTCGGGGTTGGTTTAGCGATTGCTAAGGCGCAACGTCGTGCATGTTTGTAGTCGGATCGTCAAAGTCGTCTCCACCAAATCGATAGTTATCGTCTCATCGAAAGATCGGGACCCTCGCCTCTATCAAGTGGTATCAGTTTTCAGGTTGCTCGGTGAGAATTTCCAGTTTATCCTAGATTAGATTTTTTTCTTACCTATTGTCCAAGAAAAAGCCACAAAAAAAGTTAGATCTATTCATCCTTTGTCCAAGCCAGTCTGAGCCTTTGCAATTTTCTTTTCATTGCTTGCATAGTTGAATTATCGGTTGCATCGTCGTGTCGAGTTGCTGGTTATTAGTGTCTAGGTCGTTTAGAGTTTCGAGTTCTGTTCACATTAGTCACGTCGCCGCTGCATCGTTATCCCTTCTGCTGTCTGATGAAGCTATGTACCTGGGGTAGGAGCACGAACCCGTCCCAAAGAGTCCTACCCAAGGACATCCCTAGAAGAAATCACCCATCAATCAACTTGAAGGTACTCCACTCGACGGGTTTAAGACACTCGACCAAGAAGCTACGACTCGACCATGAAGCTATTCACTCGACTGCCAGGAGATCTACAGTCACTCCGTAGGCAAACGGTCAGCTGTTAAGTAGTCTTCATGGTCATTACAGCACTTTATTAGAGGCGTTACCAGTAACGCCCCATCTTAAATGTACTTTAAAACCCTGCATTACTGAGGGCAGGAGGGGGTCGGCGAACTCTATATAAGCCACCCCCCTCCTCGGTAGGAAGGGTTCGCACCCCTGTAATCTATACACGCATAATCCAGTAGACCGCCTCCGGGCTCCGAGACGTAGGGCTATTACTTCCTCCGAGAAGGGCCTGAACTCGTAAACCTCGCGTGTAACAACTTCCCAATAGCTAGAATCTAGCCTCTCCATACTCACCCCCCTACATCACTGTCAGATTTAGAACCATGACAGTTGGCGCCCACCGTGGGGCGGAATCTTAGCGTTTAGTTGGAGAAGTTGTGATTTTTCTCGATCCCTTTGATCATGTTTTCTTGCGGAGTTTTGGTGGAGGACCGCGAGATCCGTCTCGGCGCGCTCACCTTCATCGTCGACGACTCCGCCTGGCTTCAGGAGGCACCGCTCGACATCGACGCGCTCCCCGCCCGCGGTGCGACACATTTCCGCGCATGCATTCGTGGCGTCCTCCTGCGGCAACCGTCGACCCAATATGGGTTGGCCCCCGTATCGTCTCCCCGCCCTGTCTCCCACCAGCGCAAGCGCTCTGGTCGGTCAAGACTTCAGCGGTGGGTGAGGCATGCCGTGGCCCGCCAATCGGCAGCCCCGCAAGTCGCGGCCATCGAGCCCGTCGAATCCCTCTACGGCCTGTTCGACCTGTCGACTGGCTCCGTGGAGACCGCATCCGAGTGCGACAGCAGCGATCCAGCGGCTGAGGTTCTGGCGGTCGATGGAACACACAGTCCCCCTGGTTTCCCTCGATCCGTCACATCCCCACGACGAGTATCTCGCCGAACCTCTCACGTCATTGCAGCGAGAGGAGCTTCGCCGCCGGAACATGGACGCGCTCCGCACTCCTATCATCGGAGAGACCCCCGAGGCTCGGGCCTTGGAGGACGCGCGTTTGGCCAACTTGGTCGAGCGCACTCGACTGGAGAATCTCCAGCGAGCACTCGACGAGCAAGCGCGTCAGCGGGCTCTCGAGTCTAGTCGACGCCAGCTCTTCCCGCCGACGCAAGTATATCGAACCCCAGTTCAGAATCTGGCCACCGCGGCCCGTATAGCAGAATCGATTCAGCCCTCCCAGTCGGAGGCTGGCAGGGGCTTGTTACAGATCAGAGCATTGCTCCGGGCGGCAGGAGACCAGAATTCCGCAGTCTCTCAGTCGCGGAATAGGATCCACAGTCGGTCTGTCGCAACAGATACAGTTGAGTCAGCTCACAGCCCGAGATCGCCCCCGAGGCGTGAGGGACGTGGTGGCCAGCATGATCAGTACAGGAGGAGGAATGAACAGTATGATCACCGATTCGACCATGATGATCGACGTCGAGTGCCAACCCCTCCCCCGAGGAGTGGGTCGTATGCGCCTCGACGGCAAGATGACAGACGCCCTCATAGTGTTGGGCAGAGGATTCCAGTCGACCCTAGAGACCCAGGCTTTGATGCGAGATCCATCCTCGTTCAAGGTTTGGTTGATAGGAACAGAGCTCATCGAGAAGGCCACAATAGAGATGCGCCTGCCAGCAGCAGAGTACGCGCTTCAGGGCCAGAGTGTTTCAGTCGAGCCATCAGAGCCGCAGTGATACCTCCCAATTTCAGGTTGGCGACTGGAATCGGCAAGTTCATCGGTGAATCTAAGCCTGACACCTGGCTCGAAGATTACCGAGTGGCTGTATAGATTGGCGGTGGCAATGACGAGGTGGCCATGAAGCATTTGCCTCTCATGTTAGAGGGCTCGGCCAGAGCATGGCTAAATCAGTTGGCACCCAGCAGCATTTACACTTGGGAGGACCTCTCCCGAATGTTTATCACAACCTTTGAAGGAACATGCAAGCGACCTGCAGGCCTAACCAAGCTGCGGTCTTGCGTGCAGAAGCCGAATGAAACTCTGAGGGAATACATCCAGAGGTGGATCACGCTGCATCACTCGGTTGAGAACGTGGCAGACCATCAAGCAGTTTGTGCCTTCAAGGAAGGTGTTAAATACAGAGAGTTGAATCTGAAGTTCGGTCGAACTGGAGAGATGTCTCTGAATCGGATGATGGAGATTGCCACCAAGTATGCTAACGGAGAAGACGAAGATCGACTCCGGAGTGGCAAGCAGAAAGCAATCGCCCAGGAAACTGGAGGCAATTCCAGTCGGAAGCAGAAGCGGAAGGCCGAGCCAGCCGCTCCTGGAGAGGCCCTGGCCGTAGCCCAGGGAAACTTCAAGGGAAAACCCAAGGGCACCTGGAAGCCCAAAAAAGTCAAGGATCAAGACGGAAATGATGTTTTGGATCTGCCATGTCACATCCACACCAAGAAGGATGAAGAGGGTAATTTTATTTACCCAAAGCATACCACTCGACAGTGCCGGCTCCTGATCCAGCAGTTCCAAGGAAAACAGTCCAAGGATAAGGAAAAAGAGTCGGACAGAGTCGAGGACAAGGAAGACAGTGACGATGGATACCCCCAAGTCAATTCCACCCTGATGATTTTTGCCGATGTCGAAAGCAAAAGTCGACTGAAAGTCATTAACCGAGAGGTGAACATGGTTGCCCCGGCAACACCCAGTTACCTGAAGTGGTCTTAGACTGCCATCACATTCGACCAGTCTGATCACCCGACGCACATTGCCACCCCTGGGAGGCAAGCTTTGGTGGTCGACCCAATTGTTGAAGGCACTCGACTGACTAAAGTCCTGATGGATGGAGGCAGTGGCCTGAACATACTGTATGCTGAAACATTGAAAGGAATGGGCATTCCGATGTCCAGACTCAGCACCAGTAACATGAGTTTCCATGGAGTCATTCCTGGGAAGAAAGCCCAATCACTCGGCCAGATCGCTCTTGATGTGGTTTTCGGTGATTCAAAGAATTACCGCAAGGAAAAGTTGACATTCGAGGTCGTGGACTTCCAAAGTGCTTATCACGCCATTTTGGGCAGGCCAGCTTACGCACGCTTCATGGCCCGGCCATGTTACGTGTACCTCAAACTGAAGATGCCTGGCCCCAAAGGTGTGATCAATGTCACAAGCAATCGGAAGAAGGCGGAAGAGTGCTTTCAGAAGGGCTCAAAGATTGCAGATGCTCAGATGGCAGTGGTCGATCTGCAAGAGTACCAAAAGACTGCCGACCCAAGCGAGTTGCTACGAGCCAAGAAGCCTGCTTCAGAATCAGCTTTTCAGTCGTCCGGTGAAACAAAAACAGTCGACATTCACCCGACCGACCCCGATGCTGCCCCGACTCACATCTCAACGACGCTTGACTCCAAATAGGAAGAAGCGCTCATCCAGCTCCTCCGTGAGAACTGGGACATCTTCGCATGGAAACCCTCCGACATGCCTGGAGTTCCCAGGGGGCTGGCTGAGTACCGTCTACGAGTCGACCCAAAATTCAAGCCTGTGAAGGAACATCTTCGACGGTCCGCCGTCCAGAAGAAGCAAGCCATTGGCGAGGAGGTGGCTCGGCTCTTAGCAGCAGAGTTCATCCGAGAAATTTACCACTCTGAGTGGCTCGCCAATGTCGTCATGGTCCCCAAGAAGGACAAGTCACTTCGCATGTGCATTGATTTCAAACATATCAATCGGGCCTGCCCGAAAGATCACTTTCCTCTCCCTCGCATCGACCAAATAGTCGACTCGACTGCGGGATGCGAGAGATTGTCTTTTCTAGACGGGTACCATCAGATCCGTCTGTATGGACCCGACGAAATCAAAACAGCTTTCATCACCCCGTTCGGATGCTTCTGTTATGTCACTATGCCGTTCGGCCTCAAGAACGCCGGAGCCACATTCATGAGAATGATTCAGAAGTGTTTACTCACTCAAATCAGTCGGAATGTGGAGGCATACATGGATGATATTGTGGTCAAGTCACGCAAAGGTTCCGACCTGCGAGCTGACCTTGTCGAAACCTTTGCCAACCTCAGGAGGTATGATATGAAGCTCAATCCATCAAAATGCACATTCGGAGTTCCAGGCGGAAAGTTACTCGGTTTTCTCGTTTCCGAACGAGGGATCGATGCTAATCCTGAGAAAATTGGCACCATACTCCGGATGAAGCGTCCTGTACGCGTGCACGATGTCCAAAAGCTTACAGGCTGCTTGGCCGCTTTAAGTCGATTCATTTCTCGCCTCGGTGAAAAGGCGTTGCCTCTCTACCGACTGATGAAGAAGTCTGACAAGTTCGAGTGGACTCCAGAAGCTGACGCAGCGTTTGCAGAACTCAAAGCTCTGCTCTCCACCCAGCCGGTGCTTGCTGCCCCAATCAGCAAAGAGCCTCTGCTGCTGTACATTGCGGCCACGGGACAAGTTGTCAGTACAGTACTCACGGTCGAGCGGGAAGAAGAAGGAAAGGCCTTCAGAGTTCAGCGCCCAGTCTATTATCTGTCTGAAGTTTTGACCCCTTTAAAACAAAGATACCCTCACTACCAGAAGCTTGTATATGGGATTTACATGACCATGAAGAAGGTTGCACATTACTTCTCTGACCACTCCATTACAGTCATCGGCGACGCCCCACTGTCAGAGATACTGCATAACAGAGATGCAACTGGTCGAGTGGCCAAGTGGGCGATTGAACTCCTTCCCTTAGATATCAGGTTTGAAGCAAAGAAGGCTATTAAGTCCCAAGCAATCGCAGATTTCGTCGCCGAGTGGATTGAACAGCAGCTTCCGACTCAAGTTCACTCGGAGCACTGGACCATGTTCTTCGATGGATCTAAGATGCTGAATGGTTTGGGTGCTGGGGTAGTTCTAGTCTCCCCCCGAGGAGAAAAGCTCAGATACGTCCTCCAGATTCACTTCGATTCCTCCAACAATGAAGCAGAGTATGAAGCACTTCTGTATGGGTTGCGCATGGCCATTTCACTCGGCGTCCGTCGCCTCATGGTCTACGGCGACTCAGATTTGGTGGTTAATCAGGTAATGAAGGAGTGGGACGTCAGAAGCCCGGCTATGACTAGTTATTGCAACGCAGTGAGAAAGCTAGAAATGAAATTCGAGGGGTTAGAACTTCATCACATCCCCCGACTCAAAAATCAAGCAGCCGATGATCTGGCAAAGATAGGCTCCAAGAGAGAAGCCATTCCCAGCAATGTGTTTTTGGAGCACATCCGCTCGCCGTCAGTCCAGGAGGATCCTTTCACAGAAGAAGCCCCACGACCGAAAAGTGCCACAGATCCGTCTGAAGTCGAAGTTCCTGCTATGGTCGACCTGATCATGGAAGTCTTGGCCATCACTCCCGACTGGACGATACCATACATCGCATATATCCTAAGGAAAGAGCTCCCAGAGGACGAGGAAGAGGCTCGACAGATCGTCCGCCGATCCAAGGCCTTCACAGTCATAAAGGGGCAGTTGTACAGAGAAAGCGCGACTGGAATCGGTCAGAAGTGCATAACTCCGGAAGAAGGTCAGATGATCCTTGATGAGATCCATTTGGGGACCTGCGGTCACCATGCGTCCTCCCGAACCATTGTGGCCAAAGCATACCGGGCGGGATTTTACTGGCCAAGAGCAAATGAGATGGCAAAGGAGATAGTTGACAAGTGTGAGGGGTGTCAGTTCTACTCCAACATGTCCCACAAGCCCGCATCAGCCCTGAAGACCATTCCACTCGTCTGGCCCTTTGCTGTCTGGGGACTGGACATGGTCGGTCCTCTGAGAACAGGCAGGAGCGGTTTCACCCATGTGCTTGTGGCAGTCGACAAGTTTACCAAGTGGATTGAAGCTAAACCCATCAAGAACCTCGATGCTGGCACTGCTATTAATTTCGTCAGAGGACTAACATTCAGATATGGAGTCCCTCACAGCATCATCACTGACAATGGGTCAAACTTCGATTCAGACCAGTTTAGAGCCTTTTGCGCCTCTCAAGGCACTCGTGTCGACTATGCGTCAGTCGCCCATCCCCATTCAAATGGACAAGCTGAAAGAGCAAATGGTCTGATCCTCAAAGGACTAAAACCTCGGCTAATGCGTGATCTCAAGCACGCAGCAGGTGCCTGGGTCGACGAGCTTCCGTCAATTTTGTGGGGATTAAGGGCAGTCCAGCACTCGCCTAAGTTCTCTTACGAAGAGACTTAGCTGCGGTCAGCACTCGCCTAAGTTTGAAAAATCCTACCGAGTGGAGAGCAAACCTCCTGCTCAGGGGCTTAGCTGCAGTCCAGCACTCGCCTAAGTTCTCCTACGAAGAGACTTAGCTGCGGTCAGCACTCGCCTAAGTTTGAAAAATCCTACCGAGTGGAGAGCAAACCTCCCACTTGGGGGCTTAGCTGCAGTCCAGCACTCGCCTAAGTTCTCCTACGAAGAGACTTAGCTGCGGTCAGCACTCGCCTAAGTTTGAAAAATCCTACCGAGTGGAGAGCAAACCTCCCACTCGGGGGCTTAGCTGCAGTCCAGCACTCGCCTAAGTTCTCCTACGAAGAGACTTAGCTGCGGTCAGCACTCGCCTAAGTTTGAAAAATCCTACCGAGTGAAGAGCAAACCTCCCACTCGGAGGCTTAGCTGCAGTCAAGCACTCACCTAAGTTCTCCTACGAAGAGACTTAGCTGCGGTCAGCACTCGCCTAAGTTTGAAAATCCTACCGAGTGGAGAGCAAACCTCCCACTCGGGGGCTTAGCTGCAGTCCAGCACTCGCCTAAGTACTCTTACAAAGAGACTTAGCTGCGGTCAGCACTCGCCTAAGTTTGAAAAATCCTACCGAGTGGAGAGCAAACCTCCCACTCGGGGGCTTAGCTGCAGTCCCGCGCTCACCTAAGTATGAAACACTTCTCATTTCCCACGGACGACGAGGGGCAGGTCGACCGCCACCTTCTCCTTCGGAGCTGCACCACAGACACAAAGTTATTTCGAGTGAAGATCAAATCCCACTCGACGGGTCATCCACAAAGAGATTCAACGACAAATCAAGTTCAAATAAAGCCTAGAATATCCGAGAGACCTCAGATCAAAGTACTCGAGCCCACAGCTCGGCAGAGTTTAACTGTTACACTTCCACTCGGCATTCCGAGACAAATTTAAGGCAGAGTTTAACGGATTACAAAATACACTCGGCATCCCGAGGCAAGTTTTTTCATTCCTCAGGAGGAGGAGGACTGGCAGGGGCGACAAATTCATCCAAGTCGATCCCATCTGCGATGCGGGTAGCAGCAGCAATAAATGTCTCCATGAAGTCCTGGAAGTTGTGCTTCCTCGTGTTGGCAACTTGGATGGCGGCCAGCTTCTCCCGCACCTCCTTGCAATGGACGCGGACCAGAGACAGAGCCACGTCGGCACCACACCGAGCTGAAGACTTCTTCCACTCTTGCACTCGGTCAGGGATTCCGTTGAGTCGAGTCATCAGAGACTCGAGATCGTTCTGGAGCGTGGACTCTGGCCAAAGCGTCGGGTCGATCCGCGTCATGGCGACCTTCAGTCGAGCCAAGTAATCCACGACGCCGTCAACGCGGGATTCCAGTCGGAGCAGGTTCATGGTAGCTTCGTCTTGCACCGGAGAGTTGATTGGATCCAAACCTGTTTCGATCCGCCCGTTCTCCTCTTCGAAGTTCTGCCAAAGTTCTACATGCACGACCCAAGGATAAGTCAAATTTCATAAAACTGAGTCGACACAAAAAGAACCAGTCAGAACTGATTGTGCACCTTCGAGCTTGATGTACAGCTTCTTGGCAAAGCTCCTCAAGTAGCTCTCCAGGTCGTCTCTCCTGCGAGCGAGGCTTTCCATCTTCTCGCTCAGGGTGAGGTGCTCCTTCTTCCAACGCGAACACTCCCTGTTGGCTTCCTTCAGAGCGGTCTTCAACTTGGTGTTCTCCCCTTCTAATTGGTCGACCGAAGCCAGCTTCTGCGCGGCCAGAGCGGTCTTGTCATCAGCCTCCTTACGGGCAGCAGCCAAGTCCTGATCCTTCTTCGCCAGAGCTTCTTTCAGTTTTTCTGCAAAAATGATGATTGAGTCGGAGAAAGCGAAGAGATACTCAAGCCTGAAAACTAACCAGTCGACAAAGGCGTCTTACCTGCGGCGCCGTCTCTGACCTTCTGCAGCTCCGTCCTGGCCAGCTCCAGATCGAGGTTCATTTGAATTTGCTGCTTCTCCAGGTCAGCCAAGCGGGTTCCAAGATCACAAGACTTCTGAAGTCGAAGGGGAGGAGTTGCAATCTCAGTAAAAAAAATAAGAAGAGCAACAAAGACAATAAATACTAAGACTACGGTCGACTGCCAGCAGTCCACCATAGTCTCGGGGACTACACCGAGTGGGTGCACTTAGCGTGCCCCCACCGGTTCTTATCCCACCCGACCGACCCCTGAAGTCGAGTCAAAGACCACCCGACCGACCCCTGAAGTCGAGTCAAAGACAAGTTGCTTCCGAGCAGCTGAGAGACAATAAGCCTACACCCAGTAAAAGAAAGAGAGAAAGACGTCGACTGCCCGCAGTCGACTTCCATTCGACATGGCCCGATCAGGCAGAGAGAAGAAACTCAACTACGACTCAATTTAAAGACTACAGCCGACCGCCAGCAGTCGACCGTAGTCTCGGGGACTACACCCAGTGGGTGCACTTAGCGTGCCCCCACTCGTCCGAAAAAAAAACCCAGTGGGTGTACAAACTTAAAGATCTTCGGAAAAGAGATTCTTCAAAGAACATACCAAAATAGACCAAGTGTTGAAGTCGACAGACCTGGACATTGCTCTGAAGAGCCGAGCTTGCGTCGTAAGCCGCCTGGCAAGCCTCCCGAGCCACTTTTACCTGCTCCACAATGACTCCAGCCTGGCGTACAGCCTCCTTCGCAGCAGCCGCTTGGTCCTCAGGGGCGGGGTACGCAGCAAAAAGCGAAGACGGATCTGCAGTCGACGCTGAAGGCTGCACACTCGTCAAAGGAACAGCGAAAGTCACGGAAGCCCGAGTGGGTTCGCCATCATCCCGAACTGCAGCCTCAGGCGCGGGAGTGGATTGCGGAGCCTTGCCAGCCAACACCTTCTTCTTCCTCTTCACCCTCAGTGGTGTGTTGTCGTCGTCGTCCGGGAGGTCGATAACATGAGGAGGAGCTGCAAGGAAAACATTCAATCGACCAACGCTTCAGTCGACTCGTAAGCAGGACGGCAGTGATCGTACCAGGGTTGGAGGTGACAGCGTCCTCCATCTCTTGGTCGTCGTTCCTGGCGGAGACCTCAGAAGTTGCACCACTGCAAATCTCGAAAGTTAGTCAGTTGGCCCAGTGAATCGACCAAGGATCCGTCCACAGTCGACAAAGGAAAGCAAGTGTTGTTGTTACCCCGAAATGGTGGGAACAGCTATCTTCATTTTGGGCAAGGCCTTGGGCGGCTTAGATGGCGCCGTTCGTGGGTGCTTGGGAGCCTTCCCGGTCGGCGGAGGAGAAGAAGTCCGAGGGCGTTTCGACGACTGCCCAACAGGAGCGGCCGCCTTGCCACGTTCCTGCGCTGGATCGTGGGCGAGCTTGGACCGTCCCTCCGGGCGGGAGGGTTTAGCCTCCTCCTCCTCACTGGAGAAGATGTCGTCGCCCTCCTCTCCCTCACCGTCGGACTCCCACTCGACCTGGTCGTCCCCGCTCTCGCCTCCGCTCCCCTCACCTTCCTCGGTCGGCCCTTGTGCCCCGTTGGGCGTCGAGTACATCTCAGTGGTAGCCTGGAGGACAACGGACAGGACGAAAGTCAGTCGACTTACACAAAGAAGACTAATACAGAAGGCCAGATATCCAACACAAAGACATACCTGATCCACTTCATATGAGTTGTCGAGTGGAATCACCCTTCTGGCTCCTCGGGGGTTGTCTTTGTTCCCCGTGATGCTTGACAGCCACCCCTCCAGCATCTCATCGGTGACCTCCTCCGGGTGGATCCGAGTGGTGTCGTCAAGGCCAGAATACAGCCACATCGGATGGTCTCGCGCCTGGAGCGGTTGGATGCGCCTCTGGAGAAAGACCTCTAACAGGTCCATCCCAGTCACCCCCTCACGGACAAGTTCAACCACTCGACCCGCCAATACCTTGACTTGGGCACTTTCCTCCGGCGTGACCTTCAGAGAGATAGGCTTCTCGGCTCGGTCGAGTGAAAAAGGAGGAAGACCGGTCGACTGCCCGGGGGTCGCCTGGTCCTGGCAGTAGAACCAGGTCGACTGCCAGCCGCGGACCGACTCCGGGAAGGTGATAGAGGGGAAACAGCTCTTCCCCTCGTCTGGATCGCCAGACCCCCGCACAACTGGATGACTTGCGTCTTCTCGTCACTCGACTTGGCCTTCTTCACCGACTGGGAGCGGCAAGTAAAGATATGCTTGAAAAGCCCCCAATGCGGACGGCAACCCAGGAAGGCCTCGCACATGGAAATGAACGCGGCAAGGTAGACTATGGAATTGGGGGTAAAGTGATGGAGCTGCGCTCCGAAGAAATTCAAGAAGCTCCGGAAGAATGGATGGGGAGGCAGAGAAAACCCTCGGTCGATGTGGGTGGCGAGGAGCACGCACTCACCGTCGCGGGGTTGCGGCTCAATCTCCCTCCCCGGGAAATGCGCGGCCTCGTGGGGAATGGCTCCTCCCTCGACCATGTCGTCGAGATCTTCCTGCCGGAGCACCGATGGCATCCAATCGCCCTGAATCCAACCCTTGGGCAGGGTGGTCCGGGAGGAAGATCCACCTTGCGAAGACTTCTTTCCTTTCCCCGCCGCCGCCGCCTTCTTCGCGCGCTCCAAAGCAGTGGTCTTGCCCTTCACCATCGTCGCCGGCGAGGTCTCGCACGAGCTAACGGCGCTAGGGTACGGCCGAGGGTTGCAGGAGAGCTGGCGAAGTGAGAGAGGAAGAAAGAAAGAAGGAATCAGAAGAGAAGCGCGCGACTTGGAAACCCCGAGCCAGAAACTTATAAGGGGCTGCTCCCGAGTGGCTGACCGGTAGGCCCAGGCAGCCCAGTCAAATCCCGCAACAGACGCGCGCGCAGTACGTGGCAAAAAAGGCGACGCGAGGATCGAGGAGTTTCCGCTTTTTCACTTCCGATTACTGCGGCTACTCCCTTCCCGCGCGCTTCCCAAAATCCAAATCCCGTGAGATCCACGGGCCGCAGAACCGCTTGCCAAAAACAGAGTATCCTGCTCGTACCAACACTCGGCATGTCGCAAGCAAGGATATTCACTCGACGAAGGGCCTGGAATGGATCAAGGCGACTGAAAGAGGTTGGTGACGTCGTCCGCGACAACTGACCCTAAGCGAGGCACTCTTACAACCTCGAAGAACCGGTCGGAAAGGATCCCCAACTCTTCCCCCACTCTAACCTCGATCCATTCGGGGGCTAATGATGAAGCTATGTACCTGGGGTAGGAGCACGGACCCGTCCCAAAGAGTCCTACCCAAGGACATCCCTAGAAGAAATCACCCATCAATCGACTTGAAGGTACTCCACTCGACGGGTTCAAGACACTCGACCAAGAAGCTACCACTCGACCATGAAGCTATTCACTCGACTGCCAGGAGATCTACAGTCACTCCGTAGGCAAACGGTCAGCTGTTAAGTAGTCTTCATGGTCATTACAGCACTTTATTAGAGGCGTTACCAGTAACGCCCCATCTTAAATGTACTTTAAAACCCTGCATTACTAAGGGCAGGAGGGGGTCGGCGAACTCTATATAAGCCACCCCCCTCCTCAGTAGGAAGGGTTCGCACCCCTGTAATCTATACACGCATAATCCAGTCGACCGCCTCCGGGCTCCGAGACGTAGGTCTATTACTTCCTCCGAGAAGGGCCTGAACTCGTAAACCTCGCGTGTAACAACTTCCCAATAGCTAGGATCTAGCCTCTCCATACTCACCCCCCTACATCACTGTCAGAGTTAGAACCACGACACTGTCCACCACCCATTCATCAATTTCCTCCACGTGCTACCCACCGTTCCTTGTCATAATCATAGTTGAGATTGTTCCCATCTTCGCTTGATCCAATCTACATCTTATCTAGTTTGTTTTGGAAAGAGGGAGAGAGAAAAAAAGATAGAGAAAAAAACGAGAGAAAAAAAAGTAAAAAAAAGTCATAGAAAAAAGGAAGGAAAAGAAAAAAGTGTGAGGAAAAAAAAGAGAGGAGAAAAAAAACAAAATTCGGATCTATCTAGACTCAATCTCGTAGTTGAATTCGGATTGGAATCTGTTTTGTGCACTGTTCAGTAAAACAGGCATAACTTCCTCATACGAAGTCCGTTTTGACTCCGCGAGTACTCAAATGAAAGCTAGCGACGAGCCGCATCTAAATAGTTGCAGAAGCTATTTCAGTATTTGGCACCTCAACATCAGCTTCTAAATAGGTATTTTTGCCCTCCGAAGTTCACGAACATAGCTTATTCTAGTTTTTCAGACCAGTTTTAGAATTTTTTGACTCCTCATATCAACTCGGAATTGAGTGATTCTTTTTGCGTTTGAAATCTTGAGTCAGTGATATTCTTGAGAAAAATTGGCACGATTTTTTCCAAAGAAAAAGTTGAAGAGAAAGTTGTTGATATATCCTGCTTGGCTGTTGTTTCATATCATTATCTTTACTGCTATTGTGATCTTCACTTATATCTTGCTGTCCAGAGCTACTTCATATCCTTTATTGATGCTAGTTGTGCTACGGCGTGTCCTCATTAGTGTTCTAGGCTCGCGTCTCTAGTTCGGTCTAGCCTAGGACCAGCACAGTACCGTCGTTGAGCGTTTATTCAACATTGCATCTCTGAATTGATTATTGCTAATCTTTTGCTACCATATATAGCCAACCCAGCTCCACATATTTCTACACCGTGTATACGTACGTTCCCCTGGCAATCGTTTTACACAATCTTCGGAGTTATTTGACACCGCTGGTTGCCTGTCACCACCTGCCGCATGGTAAGAACTTGTAAGATATTGATATTTGCTTTACTATGAGCACTTTACAACCACATCCTAGTAGTTCATAGGAACACTATTCTCGAATTTTGGTTCTTGTTTCTACTAATCATGACAGGTTCCAGAGATAGAAGTTCTTGGACGACGGACACATCTTCACCATCACGAGAGTTGGGACAACACACACAAGCATATGGTCAGGTTATCTCTTTACCATCATTTGAGGGTAGATTTAATCCTGCTATTTATCTAGCTTGGGAGCTTGAAGTAGAACAAGTTTTTAGTCACCATGATTTTTCTGAACTTGAGAGAGTACGAGCTACCATTAGAGCATTTACTAGTTTTGCTTCTGTTTGGTGGAGTGTACATTGTAAGAAAAACATTGATAACCAACCCACAACTTGGAAAGTTTTGAAAGCTGTAATGAGACAACAATTTTTTCCTCCTTACTATCGTCGTGAATTGCGTCGCAAATTGGAGCAATTAAAACAAGGCAGTAACACTGTTCATGCTTACTACCAAGAGTTCAAATCTTATATGCATCATTGTGACATAGAAGAATCTGAGAATGATACAATGAATAGATTTTTTGGTGGTTTGAACCATGATATTCAGGCAAGATTTCAGTATATTCCTCGTTGCATTACTGGTATGTATGTCCGTGCTTGTACCTTTGAGAGACAAATACAGGAGGATGCATTGGGTGACTACAACAACTACTATTCCAGTTCATGCTCACCACCACCGGTTGGTTACTCCACTATTGCACCTACTAGAGCAGCCCCACCTTGGATTGTGAGCGTGATATCATCTCAAGAGTATGGTACATTGTCAACGTCCGTACCTACATCAGCTACATCTCTGTGAGGTAACAGTAAAGGTATTGATGATATAACTTCACATGAGAATGAAGCATGCCTAGTTAACTTGAATGCATCATGTGTTGAGTTACCTGTTGATTTGAGCACACCACCTATTTTAGAGACTCTTGTTACTGTCATGAATGTGTCATGTGATCAAACAACTGAAATATCAACAATTTTGAGTGCACCCATTGAATTAACTGTTGATGCAAAAGAACCAATGTTTAATCATTTTGATATGACCTCTAATCTTGATGATGATTCTGCGTCCAATGACTTATTGCATCTTTGCTTATTTAAGCATGTTGTATCATGTAAATTTGATGCAAGTAAGGTTTATTCATCGAAGTTAGGATGGTTTAATGATGAACATTGCCAATCTTTTAAAGTGAATAAGAGCTTCACTTATATGTGCAAACTGAGTTGTAATATTTTCATGCCTTCTACTTCTTGTGATAATTTTTTGGATTTAGATTTTATGAACAATGAAAGTTACTCATGTATACATGTGACATATGTGCAAAAATTAAGGGAAGTTAAAATGGATGACATATACATATACAACATGTACACCTTGTCTCTTTTGTTAGCCACATTTCAGATTAAGCAATGCCGAGGACGGCTTTGTTTTCAAAAAGGGGAGGATGATGAGGACATGACTACCTTGGATACGACCAAAAATATTGCATACATGCATATTTTTTCAGGTGATTTCTAATGCAAACTATTCAATGATCTATTTATGTTATCCAGAACAAAAATACTTCACACACTTTTGTGTTTTGTCTAATTGCAGGTGTATGGGACATTTGTACAATTCACATATGAAGATAAGGGAAAAGGAGAAGTTTAGGTTATGTTCAAAAATTCCTCTCACGTCACTTTTGGGCCAAGAGAAGATAGAGTCCAAGTCTCTCACGTTCTGGATTCAGATTCGGACTGCACAGACATACCTGACTCAAAACGCCAACAACTTTTTCATACGGACTCCGAATTGGGTGATTCTTTCTTTGTTGGAAACTAGATTTCGTGCTCTTTCCAACCCAATTGGATTCACCTTCAAATTCATCCGGAGCGTTGAGTTACGGATGAAACAATCTGACGTTGCAGCAGAATCCGAGTCAAACTACAAGCTCAAAGGTGTTGCATCACCTCCACTTGGGCCCATGAGCCTTGTACGACCTAGGGTTAGTTTTAGGCTGCCTTGGGACGTCCTCCCACCTCCTTGGCCGCCACCCCTTGCTCCTATATAAGTAGATCCATCTAGTAGCTTTTTTCTTGGGATTTGTTTAGTTAAAAGTTACCTGTTGCAACTTCGTGTACTTCGTTTGTGTCCACCGACCAGAGCAAGACCGCTTACGGATCCCCACAATTATCAATACTTCATATATATTCGCAATATTTAGATTGCTTTATCATATTCTTGCTTGTTCTTCGATTGCTTGCAGGAATAGACCTTCGTTGTCAGGTTGATTGTGCTCCGGCGTGGTCAATAACCTCTCGGAGTTGGTTTAGCGATTGCTAAGGCGCAACGTCGTGCATGTTTGTAGTCGGATCGTCAAAGTCGTCTCCACCAAATCGATAGTTATCGTATCATCGAAAGATCGGGACCCTCGTCTCTATCATTATTTTTGGGACTAACCTATTAACCGGAGGCCCAGCCCAGAATTGCTGTTTTTTGCCTATTTAAGAGTTTCACAGAAAAAGAATATCAAACGGAGTCCAAACAGAATGAAACCTTCGGGAACGTGATTTTCGAAACAAACGTGATCCAGAGGACTTGGACCCTACGTCAAGACATCAACCAGGAAGGCATGAGGTAGGGGGGCGCGCCTACCCCCCAGGCGCGCCCTCCACCCTCATGGGGCCCATGTTGCTCCGCCGACGTACTTCTTCCTCCTATATATACCTACGTACCCCCAAACTACCAGATACGGAGCCAAAACCCTAATTCCACCGCCGTAACTTTCTGTATCCATGAGATCCCATCTTGGGGCCTTTTCCGGAGCTCCGCCGGAGGGGGTATCGATCACGGAGGGCTTCTACATCAACACCATAGCCTCTCCGATGAAGTGTGAGTAGTTTACTTCAGACCTTCGGGTCCATAGTTATTAGCTAGATGGCTTCTTCTCTCTTTTTGGATCTCAATACAAAGTTCTCCCCTCTCTTGTGGAGATCTTCGATGTAATCTTCTTTTGCGGTGTGTTTGTTGAGACCGATGAATTGTGGGTTTATGATCAAGTTTATCTATGAACAATATTTGAATCTTCTCTGAATTCTTTTATGTATGATTGGTTATCTTTGCAAGTCTCTTCGAATTATCAGTTTGGTTTGGCCTACTAGATTGATCTTTCTTGCAATGGGAGAAGTCCTTAGCTTTGGGTTCTATCTTACGGTGTCCTTTCCAAGTGATAGTAGGGGCAGCAAGGCACGTATTGTATTGTTGCCATCGAGGATAACAAGATGGGGTTTATATCATATTGCATGAGTTTATCCCTCTACATCATGTCATCTTGCTTAAAGCGTTACTCTGTTCTCTTGAACTTAATACTCTAGATGCATGCTGGATAGCGGTCGATGTGTGGAGTAATAGTAGTAGATGCAGGCAGGAGTCGGTCTACTTGTCTTGGACGTGATGCCTATATACATGATCATACCTAGATGTTCTCATAACTATGCTCAATTCTGTCAATTGCTCAACAGTAATTTGTTCATCCACCGTAATACTTATGCTCTCGAGAGAAGCCACTAGTGAAACCTATGGCCCCCGGGTCTATTTTCCATGATATTAATCTTCCAATACTTAGTTATTTCCTTTGCCATTTATTTTACTTGCATCTTTATTTCTCTTTATCATAAAAATACCAAAAACATTATCTTATCATATCTATCAGATCTCACTTTCTTAAGTGAGTGTGAAGGGACTGACAACCCCTTTATCGCGTTGGCTGCAAGGAGTTTATTTGTTTGTGTAGGTGCGAGGGACTCGTGCGTGGCCTCCTACTGGATTGATACTTTGGTTCTAAAAAACCGAGGGAAATACTTACGCTGCTCGACCGCATCACCCTTTCCTCTTCAAGAGAAAACCAACGCAGTGCTCAAGAGGTAGCAAAGATCAACTCCCAGTTGAGTCAAGTGGTTGTGGTACCCAGACATTCTGCGTATATGTTCACTGACAGAACTAGTCTCCTCCATCTTGCAGCTGTAGAACTTATTGAAGACTTCATATCTCTCAATCTGAGCATTTGCTTGAAATATTAACTTCAACTCCTGGAACATCTCATATGCTCCGTGATGTTCAAAATGTCGTTGAAGTCCCAGTTCTAAGCCGTAAAGCATGGCACACTGAACTATCAAGTAGTCATCAGCTTTGCTTTGCCAGGTGTTCATAACATCTAGCGTTGCTCCTGCAGTGGGTTTGTCACCTAGCGGTGCTTCCAGGACGTAATTCTTTTGTACAACAATGAGGATAATCCTCAAGTTACGGACCCAGTCCGTGTAGTTGCTACCATCATCTTTCAACTTAGCTTTCTCTAGGAACACATTAAAATTCAATGGAACAACAGCACGGGCCATCTATCCACGACAACATAGACATGCAAAATACTATCAGGTACTAAGTTCATGATAAATTAAAGTTCAATTAATCAAATTACTTAAGAACACCCACTTAGATAGACATCTCTCTAATCATCTAAGTGATCACGTGATCCATATCAACTAAACCATGTCCGATCATCGCGTGAGATGGAGTAGTTTTCAATGGTGAACATCACTATGTTGATCATATCTACTATATGATTCACGCTCGACCTTTCGGTCTCCAGTGTTCCAAGGCCATATCTGCATATGCTAGGCTCGTCAAGTTTAACCTGAGTATTCCGCATGTGCAAAACTGGCTTGCACCCGTTGTATGTGAACATAGAGCTTATCACACCCGATCATCACGTGGTGTCTCGGCACGATGAACTGTACCAACGGTGCATACTCAGGGAGAACACTTATACCTTGAAATTTAGTGAGAGATCATCTTATAATGCTACCACCAAACTAAGCAAAATAAGGTGCATAAAGGATAAACATCATATGCAATCAATATAAGTGATATGATATGTCCATCATCATCTTGTGCCTTTGATCTCCATCTCCAAAGCACCGTCATGATCACCATCATCACCGGCTTGACACCTTGATCTCCATCTAAGCATCATTGTCGTCTCGCCAACTATTGCTTCTACGACTATTGCTACCGCTTAGTGATAAAGTAAAGCAATTACATGGCGATTGCATTTCATACAATAAAGCGACAACCATATGGCTCCTGCCAGTTGCCGATAACCGTGTTACAAAACATGATCATCTCATACAATAAAATTTAGCATCATGTCTTGACCATATCACATCACAACATGCCTTGCAAAAACAAGTTAGACGTCCTCTACTTTGTTGTTGCAAGTTTTACGTGGCTACTACGGGCAGAGCAAGAACCGTTCTTACCTACGCATCAAAAACCACAAGGCGGTATAGTGATTGCTTTTTGATCTTTAGAAAGAACCCTGTTCATTGAATCCGATTCAACTAAAGCTGGAGAAACAGGCACCCATTAGCCACCTGTGTGCGAAGCACATCGGTAGAACCAGTCTCGCATAAGCATACGCGTAATGTCGATCTGGGCCGCTTCATCCAACAATGCCGCTGAATCAAGAATCAACTAGTGACGGCAAGCAATATGTATATACCCATGCCCAGAACTCCTTTGTGTTCTACTCGTGCATATAACATATACGCATAAACCTAGCTCGGTTGCCACTGTTGGGGAACGCAGTAATTTCAAAAAAAATTCATACGCACACCAAGATCATGGTGATGCATAGCAACGAGAGGGGAGAATATCGTCTACGTACCCTCGTAGAGCGTAAGCGGAAGCATTATGACAATGCGGTTGATGTAGTCGTATGTCTTCACGATCGACCGATCTAGCACCAAAGGTACGACACCTCCGCGATCTGCACACGTTAGACTCGGTGACATCCCGCGAACTCACGATGCAGTAGAGCTTCGAGGGAGAGTTTCGTCAGCACGACGGCGTGATGACGGTGATGATGATGCTACCGGAACAGGGCTTCGCCTAAGCACCGCTACGATATGACCGAGGTTGATTATGGTGGTGGGGGGCACCGCACATGGCTAAAAGATCAATGATCAACTTGTGTGTCTATGGGGTGCCCCCCTCCCTCGTATATGAAGGAGTGGAGGAGGGGAGGGGCCGACCCTCTCTATGGCGCGCCCTAGGGGAGTCCTACTCCCACCGTGAGTAGGATTCCCCCCTTCCATGTAGTAGGACTAGGAAAGAAGGAAGGGGAGGAGAGGAGAAAGGAAGGGGGCGGCCCCCTCCCAATTCGGATTGGGCTAGGGGGCACGCCTCTGACCTTTTCCTTCCCTCTCCTCTTTTCCACTAAGGCCCAATAAGGCCCATATACTTCCCAGGGGGTTCCGGTAACCTCCCGGTACTCCGGAAAATGCCCGAACTCATCCGGAACCATTCCGATGTCCAAACATAGGCTTCCAATATATCGATCTTTATGTCTCAACCATTTCTAGACTCCTCATCATGTCCGTGATCAAATCTGGGACTCCAAACTACCTTCGGTACATCAAAACACATAAACTCGTAATACCGATCGTCATCGAACGTTAAGCGTGCGGACCCTACGGGTTCAAGAACTATGTAGACATGACCGAGACATGTCTCCAGTCAATAACCAATAGTGGAACCTGGATGCTCATATTGGTTCCTACATATTCTACAAAGATCTTTATCGGTCAAACCGCATAACGATATCCGTTGTTCCCTTTGTCATCGGTATGTTACTTGCCCGAGATTCGATCGTCGGTATCTCAATACCTAGTTCAATCTCATTACCGGCAAGTCTCTTTACTCGTTCTGTAATGCTACATCCCGTAACTAACTCATTAGCTACATTGCTTGCAAGGCTTATAGTGATGTACATTACTGAGAGGTCCTAGAGATACCTCTCTGACAATCAGAGTGACAAATCCTAATCTTGATCCATGCCAATTCAACAAACACCATCGGAGACACCTATAGAGCACCTTTATAATCACCCAGTTACGTTGTGACATTTGGTAGCACACAAAGTGTTCCTCCGGTACTCGGGAGTTGCATGATCTCATAGTCATAGGAACATGTATAGTTATGGAGAAAGCAATAGCAACAAACTAAACGATCATCGTGCTAAGCTAACGGATGGGTCAAGTCAATCACATCATTCTCTAATGATGTGATCGCATTAATCAAATGACAACTCATGTCTGTGGTTAGGAAACATAACCATCATTGATTCAATGAGCTAGTCAAGTAGAGGCAAACTAGTGACACTCTGTTTGTCTATGTATTCACACATGTACTAAGTTTCCGGTTAATACAATTCTAGCATGAATAATAAACATTTATCATGATATAAGGAGATATAAATAACAAATTTATTATTGTCTCTAGGGCATATTTCCTTCAAGTGGATGGTGTCCTCTGTCAAGGAGAAGGACATCACCCACCGGCTTCCAGCCAAAGAAATCACCCACCAGCTTCCGGCAAAGGGACAGATCGTGCCCACCCCAGAGCCCCATGAGAGGGTCGTGTTTATCCCCCACTTCATCAGTGGGCTGGGATTTCCTCTCCACCCCTTCGTCCGCGGTCTCATGTTCTACTATGGGCTAGATTTTCATGATCTGCCCCCCAATTCCTTCCTCAACGTCTCGGCATTCATTGTCGTGTGTGAGGCCTTCCTCTGTATCCCTTCCCACTTTGGACTGTGGCTGAAGGTCTTCAACATGAAGCTGAAGGTGGTGGATGGCCAACATGCAGAGTGCGGAGGCGCCATGGTGAGCAAGCTGCCCAATGTCACATGGCCCAAAGGTACCTTTGTGGAGACCGTCAAGGGGTGGCAACAATAGTGGTTCTATGTCACAGAGCCTCGTGATACCACCTGGGCCGCAGCTCCTGAATTCCAGTCCGGCACCCCGATGCGGCTCATCTCCTGGCTAGAGAAGGGCCTGGACTAGTCTTCGTCGGACGAACTGACAGCACTCCAAACGCGCATCAAGCGCATGGTGGACAAGGACGTCAAGCTTGTCAACGTGATTCAGGTGATGCTCGCTTGCCGGATCCTGCCGTGCCAAAGCCGTACTTGCCACTTGTGGGAGTTCGACCCGGCCAAGCACTGGACCTCGCAACAGTTCTTCGACACTACGCACGAAGACATCTGGAAGGTGCTCTTCAAGGCCAACGAGACGTGGCCGGTGACGACCAAGGACCGTGGGCACGACCTGGCCCATCCCGCTAGTGCGGTAAGTGTTCCGTATTTCAAGGTCTACCCTTTACTTGTATACTCAAGGAAGATGTCTAAACTTCTCTGTTTTTTTTTTCAGGGCTGGACAAAGAAGGCAGAGCGAATTCAGTGTCCGGCTCCGCTGCCCGAAGAACCAGCAATCCCGCTTCTGACGAAGATGCTGGTTCCAGCGCCCTATCAGGCGCCAAAAAAGAAGGCCAAGAGGAAGGCCAAGGGGACCAGGGGTGGTCTCCGCCATAAGGGCACTTCGGATGTGACGTTCGAAGACGCCGACACCCACTCCCCTCCCGCCACTGATGACAAGGAAGAGGAGGAAAGCGATTTTCCCTCTGAAGGGGGAGGGAAGAAAAGGGCGGCCTCCACGCATCTGGAGGCAGAGGCGTCTGCTACCTCTTGAGCACTGCGTTGGTTTTCCCTTGAAGAGGAAAGGGTGATGCAGTAAAGCAGCGTAAGTATTTCCCTCAGTTTTTGAGAACCAAGGTATCAATCCAGTAGGAGACCACGCGCGAGTCTCCTCATACCTACACAAACAAATAAGAACCTCGCAACCAACACGATAAAAGGGTTGTCAATCCCTTCACGACCACTTGCAAGAGTGAGATCTGATAGAGATAACAACAATAAGATAAATATTTTTGGTATTTTTATGATATAGATTGAAAGTAAAGATTGCAAAATAAAATAGATTGGAAACTTGTATGATGGAGAATAGACCCGGGGGCCATAGGTTTCACTAGTGGCTTCTCTCAAGATAGCATAAGTATTACGGTGGGTGAACAAATTAGTGTCGAGCAATTGATAGAAAAGCGAATAATTATGAGAATATCTAGTATGATCATGTATATAGGCATCATGTCCGTGACAAGTAGACCGAAACGATTCTGCATCTACTACTATTACTCCACACATCGACCGCTATCCAGCATGCATCTAAAGTATTAAGTTCATAAGAACAGGGTAACGCCTTAAGCAAGATGACATGATGTAGAGGGATAAACTCATGCAATATGATGTAAACCCCATCTTTTTATCCTCGATGGCAACAATACAATACGTGTCGTTTCCCTTTCTGTCACTGGGATCGAGCATCGCAAGATTGAACCCAAAGCTAAGTGATGACCCAGAAGTATAGGGGATCTATCGTAGTCCTTTCGATAAGTAAGAGTGTCAAACCCAAGGAGGAGCAGAAGGAAATGATAAGCAGTTTTCAGCAAGGTATTCTCTGCAAGCACTGAAATTATAGTTAACAGGTAGTTTTGTGATAAGATAATATGTAACGAGCAACAAGTAACAAAAGTAAATAAAGTGCAGCACGGCGGCCCAATCCTTTTTGTAGCAAAGGACATGCCTGGAAAATTCTTATATAGAGAAAAGCGCTCCCGAGGACACATGGGAATTATCGTCAAGCTAGGTTTCATCACGATCATATGATTCGCGTTCGGTACTTAGATAATCTGATATGTGGGTGGACCGGTGCTTGGGTGCTGTCCTTACTTGGACAAGCATCCCATTTATGATTAACCTCTATTGCAAGCATCCACAACTACAACAAAAGTATTAAGGTAAACCTAACCATAGCATGAAACATATGGATCCAAATCAGCCCCTTACGAAGCAACGCATAAACTAGGGTTTAAGCTTCTATCACTCTAGCAACCCATCATCTACTTATTACTTCCCAATGCCTTCCTCTAGGCCCAAATAATGGTGAAGTGTCATGTAGTCGACGTTCACATAACACCACTAGAGGAGAGACAACATACATCTCATCAAAATATCGAACGAATACCAAATTCACATGACTACTAATAGCAAGACTTCTCCCATGTCCTCAGGAACAAACGTAACTACTCACAAAGCATATTCATGTTCATAATCAGAGGGGTATTAATATGCATATAGGATCTGAACATATGATCTTCCACCAAATAAACCAACTAGCATCAACTACAAGGAGTAATCAACACTACTAGCAACCCATAGGTACCAATCCCGGACTTAGAGACAAGAATTGGATACAAGAGATGAACTAGGGTTTGAGAGGAGATGGTGCTGGTGAAGATGTTGATGGAGATTGACCCCCTCCCGATGAGAGGATCGTTGGTGATGACGATGGCGATGATTTCCCCCTCCCGGAGGGAACTGTCCCCGGCAGAACAGCTTCGCCGGTGCCCTAGATTGGTTCTACCAAGGTTCCGCCTCGTGGCGGCGGAGTCTCGTCCCGAAAGTTGGCTTATGATTTTTTCCTTATCGAAAGACTCCATATAGCATAAGATGGGCATCGGAGGGCCACCAGGGGGCCCATGAGGCAGGGGGCGTGCCCAGGGGGGTAGGGCGCGCCCCCGCCCTCGTGGGCAGGGTGTGGCCCCCCTCCAGAACTTCTTGCGCTCAGTCTTTTTATATATTCTGAAAATGACTTCAGTGAAGTTTCAGGACTTTTGGAGCTGTGTAGAATAGGTCTCTAATATTTGCTCCTTTTCCAGCCCAGAATCCCAGCTGCCGGCATTCTCCCTCTTTATGTAAACCTTGTCAAATAAGAGAGAATAGGCATAAGTATTGTGACATAATGTGTAATAACAACCCATAATGCAATAAATATCGATATAGAAGCATGATGCAAAATGGAGGTATCAACTCCCCTAAGCTTAACCTCGCTTGTCCTCAAGCGAAAGCCGAAATCGAAAAATATGTCCACATGTTTTGAGATAGAGGTGTCGATAAAAATAAAATACGGAGATGAGGGCATCAAGATCATTCTTAGAACAACAACTTATATAATTCTTGTCATATGATCTCTTATGCTAGAGTAACAATTCAATCACAATTTCAAGTATGAATCATAAACTTCATTGAAAACTAACAAACTATAATCTCAGTCATTGGAGCAATTGCAATTTATCATAACATAGGAAAGAGTCAATATAAGAGCTTTTCAGCAAGTTCACATACTCAACTATCATATAGTGTTTCACAATTGCTAACACTCACGCAATACTTATGGGTATGGAGTTTTAATCGGACACAGAGAAAGATAGGGGCTTATAGTTTTGCCTCCCAACGTTTTACCTCAAGGGTAATGTCAACAATAATAGTTGATAAAAACTCACATCCAACTAGCCATATATACCAGGATCTTTCCAACATGTCGTGCTTGCCAAAAGATAAAATGTAAAAAAGGAAGGGTGAAGATCACCATGACTCTTATGCAAGGTAGGAGATAAAAGTAAAAGATAGGCCCTTCGCAGAGGGAAGCAGAGGTTGTCATGCGCTTTTATGGTTGGATGCACAAAATCTTAATGCGAAAGAACGTCACTTTATATTGCCACTTGTGATATGGACCTTTATTATGCAGTCCGTCGCTTTTATTCCTTCTGTATCACACGATCATATAAAGCTTATTTTCTCCCACACTAATAAGTCATACATATTTAGAGGGCAATTTTTATTGCTTGCACCGATGACAACTTACTTGAGGGATCTTACTCAATCCATAGGTAGGTATGGTGGACTCTCATGGCAAAACTGGTTTAAGGGTGTTTGGAAACACAAGTAGTATCTCTACTTGGTGCAAAGAATTTGGCTAGCATGAGGGGGAAAGGCAAGCTCAATCATGTTGGATGATCCATGACAATATAATTTATCTCAGATGTAAGAAGACATAACCCATTACGTTGTCTTCCTTGTCCAACGTCAACTCTTTAGCATGTCATATTTTAATGACTGCTCACAATCATAAAAGATGTCCAAGATAGTGTATTTATATGTGAAGACCTCTCTTTCTTTATTACTTCCTATTAATTGCAACAATGACCAAAACTATGTTTGTCAACTGTCAACAACTTTTATTCATCAAACTCTTTCTACGTGAGCTCATTACTCTCCATAAGATCCATATGATATCTTTGTTTCATTTTATTCTTTCTCTTTTATTTTATTCACTCAAGATCATGGCAAAATAATCAAGCCCTTGACTCAACACTAATCTTTACTATATATAGCTCATGGACTCGATTACATAGAGGGATCATAAAGCAAAACTCAAAACTAGATCATACTAAGAACTTTTATTCTACTAGATCAAAATATTATCAAAAGGATCGAACTAAGAAAAACGGTAAAGATAAAAGTGATGGTGATACGATATCGGGGCACTCCCCCAAGCTTGGCGGTTGCCAAGGGGAGTGCCCATACCCATGTGATTATATCTCCTTTTTTGTTGGTGAAGAGGGTGTTGGTTTTGTTGATGGCGTAGGCGTCTTCCTTAATTTGTGCTTGAGGACAGAATTTTGATCCCTTAGGTCATTGATCTCCTGCTCAAGGCTAAATATCTTCTTGCATAATTCCTGTTTGTTTTCCTGCAAGAGGCGAAAAGGGGTAAACTCGATCTTAGGTTTCTTTGCTCTATCAGGGAGGCTTGACTTTTTGAACTCCACATGCATGTCCCCAGGTTGAGGTAATGGGACTTCATCTTCATCTCAACTCGTCTCCTCCTTTCCCCTGGGTTCATAGTCCTCTTCTCTTCCGTAGTCCAACCACAATGCTCCACGTCCCCATAGACCTTAGGATCTACAAGATAATCAGCCACATAGCTTTCTCCTTCCAAATCATGGCATGACATATTGCTCTAATCTGCAGCAGAAACAGCTCGAAACAAGAACATGAGATTTTTGCGTGATACTGTGGTCAAAACTTTCAGGGGATTATATAATGAATTTTTACCGACCGGAATACGTATCCTGTAAGAAAACGGAGTCCAGAGAGCACACGAGGTGCCCACGAGGTAGGGGGCGCGCCCAGGGGGTAGGGCGCACTCTCCACCCTCGTGGAGCCCTCGTGTCCTTCCCGGACTGCTTCTTATTTTTCTATTTTTCTAAATATTCCAAAATGGAGGAAAATTGCCATTAGAATGGTTTTGGAGTCGGTTTACTTACCGTACCACATACCTATTCTTTTCGGAGTCTGAAATTTTCCGGAAAGTGTCCCTTATGTATTCCTCCGGGGCTACGGTTTCAATAACATTGGCTTCAACATTTATAGGATTACCTGAGATATAATGTTTAATTCTTTGACCGTTCACCACCTTCGGATTTGTGCCTTTGAAGTTGTTGATTTTTATGGCACCGGAATGATAGACTTCCTCGATAATGTAAGGACCTTCCCATTTAGAGAGAAGTTTTCCTGCAAAAAATCTTAAACGAGAGTTGTATAGCAATACATAATCACCTACATTAAACTCACGCTTTTGTATTCTTTTGTCATGCCATCTTTTAACTTTTTCTTTAAATAATTTGGCATTCTCATAGGCTTGGGTTCTCCATTCATCAAGTGAGCTAATGTCAAATAACCTCTTCTCACCGGCAAGTTTGAAATCATAATTGAGCTCTTTAATAGCCCAATAAGCCTTATGTTCTAGTTCGAGAGGTAAGTGACATGCTTTTCCATAATCCATTTTATACGGAGACATACCCATAGGATTTTTATATGTAGTTCTATAGGCCCATAATGCATCATCAAGTTTCTTGGACCAATTCTTTCTAGATCTATTAATAGTCTTTTGCAAAATTGATTTGATTTCTCTATTGCTCAATTCTACTTGACCACTAGACTATGGGTGATAAGGAGATGCAATTCTATGATTAATATCATATTTAGCAAGCATTTTACGGAAAGCACCATGAATAAAATTTGAACCACCATCAGTAATTAAATATCTAGGGACTCCAAACCTTGGAAAAATGACTTCTTTAAGCATCTTAAGAGAGGTGTTATGATCAGCACTACTAGTTGGAATAGCTTCTACCCACTTAGTAACGTAATCAACAGCAACTAAAATATGTGTGTATCCATTGGAGGCAGGAAAAGGTCCCATATAATCAAAGTCCCAAACATGAAATGGTTCAATAACAAGTGAATAATTCATAGGCATTTCTTGACGTCTACTAATATTACCAATTCTTTGACATTCATCACAAGATACAACAAACTTACGGGCATCCTTGAAGAGAGTAGGCCAATAAAAACTGGATTGCAATACCTTATGTGCAGTTCTATCTCCAGCGTGGTGCCCTCCATAAGCTTCGGAGTGACACTTGCGTAGGATCTGTTCCTGTTCATACTCAGGTACACAACGTCTAATAACACCATCTACTCCTTCTTTATAAAGATGTGGGTCATCCCAAAAGTAATGTCTCAAATCATAGAAAAACTTTTCTTTTGCTGGTATGTGAAACTAGATGGCATAAATTTAGCAACAATGTAATTAGCATAATCAGCATACCATGGAGCAGTACGAGAAGCATTTATGACATTTAATTGTTCATCAGGAAAGCTATCATCAATAAGTAGTGGGTCATCAAGAACATTCTCTAGCCTCGACAAGTTGTCTGCAACGGGGTTCTCAGCTCCCTTTCTATCAATAATATGCAAATCAAATTCTTGTAGCAAGAGAACCCATCTAATGAGTCTAGGTTTAGCATCTTTCTTTTCCATAAGATATTTAATTGTAGCATGATCCGTGTGAATAGTTACTTTAGAATCAACAATATAAGGTCTAAACTTATCACAAGCAAATACAACTGCTAAGAATTCTTTTTCAGTAGTAGCATAATTTCTCTGAGCATTGTCTGGAGTTTTACTAGCATATTGAATAACATTTAATTTCTTATCAACTCTTTGCCCTAGAACAGCACCTACAGCATAATCACTAGCATCACACATAATTTCAAAGGGTAAATTCCAATCAGGTGGCTGAACAATAGGTGCAGAGATCAATGCTTTCTTAAGTATTTCAAATGCTTCTACGCAATCATCATAAAAAACAAATGGTATATCTTTTTGTAATAAATTAGTCAGAGGCCGAGAAATTTTTGAGAAGTCCTTAATGAACCTCCTATAAAAACCGGTGTGACCAAGGAAACTTCTTATACCTTTGATGTCCTTGGGACATGGCATATTTTCAATAGCATCAACCTTAGCTTTATCAACTTCAATACCTCTTTCAAAAACTTTATGCCCCAAGACAATACCTTCATTCACCATAAAGTGGCACTTCTCCCAATTCAAGACAAGGTTAGTTTCTTTACATCTCTGCAAAACTCGATCAAGGTTGCTTAAGCAATCATCAAAAGAGGATCCATAGACAGAGAAATCGTCCATGAAAACCTCACAAATCTTTTCACAAAAGTCAAAGAATATAGCCATCATGCATCTTTGGAAGGTAGCAGGTGCATTACATAAACCAAAAGGCATACGTCTATAAGCAAAAGTACCGGATGGGCAAGTAAAAGTGGTCTTAGATTGATCATCAGCTGACACAGGTATTTGAGAGAAACCATAATAACCATCTAGAAAGCAAAAATGTGTATGTTTGGATAATCTTTCTAGCATTTGATCAATAAAAGGTAAGGGGTAATAATCTTTTTTAGTAGCCTTATTTAATTTGCGGAAATCAATTACCATCCTATAACCTGTAATAATTCTTTGCGGAATCAATTCATCTTTATCATTAGGAATGATAGTAATACATCCCTTTTTAGGGACACAATGGACAGGACATACCCACTAACTATCAGCAATGGGATAAATTATACCTGCCTCAAGGAGCTTTAGTAATTCCTTTCTTACCACTTCTTTCATCTTAGGATTCAACCGTTGTTGGTGATCACGAACTGGTTTGGCATCTTTCTCCAAATTTATTTTGTGTTGACATAGTGTGGGACTAATGCCCTTAAGATCATCGAGAGTATATCCAATAGCAGCACAGTGCTTCTTCAGAGTTTTCAATAATATCTCTTCTTCATGCTCTGAAAGGTTAGCACTAATAATAACAAGATATATCTTTTTCTCATCAAGATAAGCATATTTAAGAGTATCAGGTAAAGGTTTGAGCTCAAACACGAGATCACCGTTGGGTGGAGGAGTATCCCCTAGGATTTCAATAGGCAAATTATGTTTCAGGATGGGTTCCTGTTTAAAGAATACGTCATCTATTTCCCTTATCTCATTCATAAACATATCATTTTCATGGTCTAGCAAATATTGTTCTAAAGGATCACTAGGAGGCATGGCAATAGAAGCAAGACCAATAATTTCATCTTTACTAGGCAATTCCTCTTCACGGTGTTGTCTACGAAATTTAGATAAATTAAACTCAAGAGACATATCACCTAAACCAATAGTAACAACATCCTTTTCATAATCTATCCTAGCATTAATTGTGTTCAAGAAGGGTCTACCAAATATAATGGGACAAAAGCTATCTTGTGGGGAACCAAAAACAAGAAAATCAGCAGGATATTTAGTTTTCCCACACAAGACTTCAACATCTCTAACAATTCCAATTGGTGAAATAGTATCTCTATTGGCAAGTTTAATTGTGACATCAATATCTTCTATCTCAGCAGGTGCAATATCATGCATAATTTCTTTGCATAAGTCATGAGGTATAACACTAGCACTGGCACCCATATCACATAAGCCATGATAACAATGATCTCCTATTTTAACAGAAATAACAGGCATGCCTACCACGGGTCTATGTTTATCTTTAGCACAAGGTTCAGCAATTCTAGCAGTCTCATCACAGAAATGAATAACATGCCCATCAATATTATCAGACAAGAGATCTTTAACAATAGCAATATTAGGTTCAACTTTAATTTGCTCAGGAGGTGTATAGGTTCTAATATTGCTTTTACGAACCACAGTTGAAGCTTTAGCATGATCTTTTATGCTAATAGGAAAAGGTGGTTTCTCAACATAAGCAGTAGGAACAATAGGATCATTATAAGTGACAGTCTTTTCTTCAACTTTAATAGGTGCAGCTACTTTTACTTCTATGGGAGGATGATATTTAAACCACTTCTCCCTAGGGAGATCAACGTGAGTAGCAAAAGATTCACAGAAAGAAGCTACTATTTCAGATTCAAGTCCATATTTAGTGCTAAATTTACGGAAAACATCGGTATCCATAAAAGATTGAACACAATCAAACTTAGGTGTCATACCTGACTTCTTACCTTCGTCGAGGTCCCAATATTCAGAGTTGTGTTTAATTCTTTCCAATAAATCCCATTTTAATTCAATAGTCTTCATCATAAAAGAACCAGCACAAGAAGTATCGAGCATCGTGCGATTGTTATCAGAAAGCCGAGCATATAAATTTTGAATAATTATTTCTCTTGGAAGCTCATGATTGGGGCATGAATATAACACCTATTTAAGCCTCCCCCAAGCTTGAGCGATGCTTTCTCCTTCGTGAGGCCAAAAATTATATATATAATTGCGATCACGATGAACAAGATGCATAGGATAAAACTTCTGATGAAATTCCAATTTCAATCGTTTGTAGTTCCATGATCCCATATCATCACATAGCCTATACCATGTCAATGCATCTCCCTTTAAAGATAAAGGGAAAACCTTCTTCTTAATAACATCATTGGGCACACCTGCAAGCTTAAATAATCCACAAACTTCATCCACATATATTAGGTGCTCGTCAGGATGCATTGTTCCATCTCCTGCAAAAGGATTAGCTAGCAGTTTTTCTATCATACCTGAAGGAATCTCAAAGTAGACATTTTCATTTTCAGTAGGTTCAATAGGTTGAGGAGCAACTCTTTGCTCTACTGGTCGGGGTGAAGATACCCCGAACAAGCCCCTTAGAGGATTACTTTCCATAGCAAGAAGTGACAGTAAATTTCAGCACACTATATAAATTTTTCCTTACCAAATTCCACCTACCAATGGAGCTTCACTCCCCGGCAACGGCGCCAGAAAAGAGTCTTGATGACCCACAAGTAGAGGGGATCTATCGTAGTCCTTTTGATAAGTAAGAGTGTAGAACCCAACGAGGAGCAGAAGGAAATGATAAGCGGTTTTCAGCAAGGTATTCTCTGCAAGCACTGAAATTATAGGTAATAGGTAGTTTTGTGATAAGATAATTTATAACAAGCAACAAGTAACAAAAGTAAATAAAGTGCAGCAAGGTGGCCCAATCCTTTTTGTAGCAAAGGACAAGCCTGGACAAATTCTTATATAGAGAAAAGCGCTCCCGAGGACACATGGGAATTATCGTCAAACTAGGTTTCATCACGGTCATATGATTCGCGTTCGGTACTTTGATAATCTGATATGTGGGTGGACCGGTGCTTGGGTGTTGTCCTTACTTGGACAAGCATCCCACTTATGATTAACCTCTATTGCAAGCATTCGCAACTACAACAAAAGTATTAAGGTAAACCTAACCATAGCATGAAACATATGGATCCAAATCAGCCCCTTATGAAGCAACGCATAAACTAGGGTTTAAGCTTCTGTCACTCTAGCAACCCATCATCTACTTATTACTTCCCAATGCCTTCCTCTAGGCCCAAATAATGGTGAAGTGTCATGTAGTCGACGTTCACATAACACCACTAGAGGAGAGACAACATACATCTCATCAAAATATATGAATACCAAATTCACATGAGTACTAATAGCAAGACTTCTCCCATGTCCTCGGGAACAAACGTAACTACTCACAAAGCATATTCATGTTCATAATCAGAGAGGTATTAATATGCATATAGGATCTGAACATATGATCTTCCACCAAATAAACCAACTAGCATCAACTACAAGGAGTAATCAACACTACTAGCAACCCACGGGTACCAATCCCAGACTTAGAGACAAGAATTGGATACAAGGGATGAAGTAGGGTTTGAGAGGAGATGGTGCTGGTGAAGATGTTGATGGAGATTGACCCCCTTCCAATGAGAGGATCGTTGGTGATGACGATGGCGATGATTTCCCCCTCCCGGAGGGAAGTGTCCCCGGCAGAACAGCTCCGCCGGAGCCCTAGATTGGTTCCGCCAAGGTTCCGCCTCGTGGCGCCGGAGTTTCGTCCCAAAAGCTGGCTTATGATTTTTTCCTCATCGAAAGAATCCATATAGCAGAAGATGGGCACCGGAGGGCCACCAGGGGGGCCACGAGGCAGGGTCGCGCCCTCCACCCTCGTGGGTAGGGTGTGGCCCCCCTCTAGAACTTCTTGCGCTCAGTACTTTTTATATATTCTGAAAATGAATTCCATGAAGTTTCAGGACTTTTGGAGCTGTGTAGAATAGGTCTCTAATATTTGCTCCTTTTCCAACCCAAAATCCCAGCTGTCGGCATTCTCCCTCTTTATGTAAACCTTGTAAAATAAGAGAGAATAGGCATAAGTATTGTGACATAATGTGTAATAACATCCCATAATGCAATAAATATCGATATAAAAGCATGATGCAAAATGGACGTATCAGCTTGTGGCTGCACAGGAAGTTTCTAGCATGAATAATCTTATGATCCCTTTGAGCCTGGGTGGCGGACCGTAGGATGGTCACACGGGTACTCCGGGATATCCTAGGACAACACTAGATTCTCCCATTGCAAGAAAGATCAATCTAGTAGGCCAAACCAAACTGATAATTCGAAGAGACTTGCAATGATAAACCAATCATACATAAAAGAATTCAGAGAAGATTCAAATATTTTTCATACATAGACTTGATCATAAACCCACAATTCATCGGATCTTGACAAACACACCGCAAAAGAAGATTACATCGAATATATCTCGAAGAGAATCGAGGAGAACTTTGTATTGAGATCCAAAGAGAGAGAAGAAGCCATCTAGCTACTAGCTATGGACCCAAAGGTTTGAAGTAAACTACTCACACATCATTGGAGGGGCCATGGAGTTGATGTAGAGGCCCTCCGTGATCAATGCCCCCTCCGGCGGAGCTCCGGAAAAGGCCCCAAGATGGGATCTCTTGGGTACAGAAGGTTGCGACGGTGGAAATAGGGTTTCGTGGTGCTCCTGGATGTTTGCGGGGTATATGGATATATATATAGGAGGAAGAAGTAGGTCGGTGGAGCAACGAGGGGCCCACGAGGGTGGAGGGTGTGCCCAGGGGGTGGGCGCGCCCCTGCCTCGTGGCCTCCTTGATTGTTTCTCGACGTCCACTCCAAGTCCCCTGGATCACGTTTGTTCCAAAAATAACGCTCCCGAAGGTTTCATTCCGTTTGGACTCCGTTTGATATTCCTTTTCGGTGAAACACTGAAATAGGCAAAAAAACAGCAATTTGGGCTAGGCCTCCGGTTAATAGGTTAGTCCCAAAAATAATATAAAAGTGTAAAATAAAGCCCATTAACATCCAAAACAGATAATATAATAGCATGGAACAATCAAAAATTATAGATACGTTGGAGACGTATCAAGCATCCCCAAGCTTAATTCCTGCTCGTCCTTGAGTAGCTAAATGATAAAAATAGAATTTTTGATGTGGAATGCTTCCTAACATATTTCTCAATGTAATTTTTCTTTATTGTGGCATGAATGTTCAGATCCGAAAGATTCAACATAAAAGTTTAACATTGACCTTAGTAGCACCCCAGGTTCTTGGTTTGACTCCCGGTGGGAGCGGATATAAACATGCTTGGGCAAAAATAGTCAAAAAAAAGTTTAATATTGACATAGAAATAATAATACTTCAAGCATACTAACTAAGCAATCATGTCTTCTCAAAATAACATGGCCAAAGAAACTTATCAATACAAAATCATATAGTCTGGCTATGCTCTATCTTCATCACACAAAATATTAAATCATGCACAACCCCGATGACAAGCCAAGCAATTGTTTCATACTTTTGATGTTCTCAAACTTTTTCATTTTTCACGCAATACATGAGCGTGAGTGCTACCTCTTGAGCATTGTGTTGGTTTTCCCTTGAAGAGGAAAGGGTGAAGCAGTAAAGTAGCGTAAGTATTTCCCTCAGTTTTTGAGAACCAAGGTATCAATCCAGTAGGAGATCATGCTCGAGTCCCACACACCTACACAAACAAATAAGAACCTCGCAACCAACGCGATAAAGGGGTTGTCAATCCCTTCACGGTCACTTACGAGAGTGAGATCTGATAGATATGATAAGATAATATTTTTGGTATTTTTATGATAAAGAGAAATAAAGATGCAAAGTAAAATAAACGGCAATAGAAATAGCTAAGTGTTGGAATATTAATATGATGGAAGATAGACCCAGGGGCCATAGGTTTAACTAGTGGCTTCTCTCAAGAGCATAAGTATTATGGTGGGTAAACGAATTACTATCGAGCAATTGATAGAATTGAGCATAGTTATGAGAATATCTAGGTATGATCATGTATATAGGCATCACGTCCGCGACAAGTAGACCGAAATGATTCTGCATATACTACTATTACTCCACACATCGACCGCTATCCAGCATGCATCTAGAGTATTAAGTTCATAAGAACAGAGTAATGCTTTAAGTAAGATGACATGATGTAGAGGGATAAACTCATGAAATATGATATAAACCCCATCTTTTTATCCTCGATGGCGACAATACAATATGTGCCTTGCTGCCCCTGCTGTCACTAGGAAAGGACACCGCAAGATTGAACCCAAAGCTAAGCACTTCTCCCATTGCAAGAAAGATCAATCTAGTATGCCAAACCAAAACAGATAATTCGAAGAGACTTGCAAATATAAACCAATCATACATAAAAGAATTCGGAGGAGATTCAAATATTGTTCATAGATAAACTTGATCATAAACCCACAATTCATCGGATCTCGACAAACACACCGCCAAAGAAGATTACATCGAATAGATCTCCAAGAAGACCGAGGAGAACTTTGTATTGAGATCCAAAAAGAGAAAAGAAGCCATCTAGCTAATAACTATGGACCCGTAGGTCTGAAGTAAACTACTCACACATCACCGGAGAGGCCATGGAGTTGATGTAGAGGCCCTCCGTGATGAATGCCCCCTCCGGCGGAGCTCCGGAAAAGGCCCCAAGATGGGATCTCTCGGTGGATAAAAGAATTAATGTCGAGCAATTGGTAGAATTGAGCATAGTTATGAGAATATCTAGGTATGATCATGTATATAGGCATCACGTCCGCGACAAGTAGACCGAAACGATTCTGCATCTACTACTATTACTCCACACATCGACCGCTATCCAGCATGCATCTAGAGTATTAAGTTCATAAGAACAGAGTAATGCTTTAAGTAAGATGACATGATGTAGAGGGATAAACTCATGCAATATGACAATATAATAGCATGGAGCAATCAAAAATTATAGATACATTGGAGACGTATCAAGCATCCCCAAGCTTAATTCCTGCTCGTCCTCGAGTAGGTAAATGATAAAAGAAGAATTTTTTATGTGGAATGCTTTCTAACATATTTCTCAATGTAATTTTTTCTTTATTGTGGCATGAATTTTCAGATCCGAAAGATTCAAGATAAAAGTTTAATATTGACATAAAAATAATAATACTTCAAGCATACTAACTAAGCAATCATGTCTTCTCAAAATAACATGGCCAAAGAAAGTTATCCCTACAAAATCATATAGTCTGGCTATGCTCTATCTTCACCACACAAAATATTTAAATCATGCACAACCCCGATGACAAGCCAAGGAATTGTTTCATACTTTTGATATTCTCAAAGTTTTTCAATCTTCAAGCAATATATGAGCGTGAGCCATGGATATAGCACTATATGTGGAATAGAATGGTGGTTGTGGAGAAGACAGTCTCACATCAACTAGGCATGTTAATGGGCTATGGAGACACCCATCAATAGATATTAATGTGAGTGAGTAGGGATTGCCACGCAACGGACGCACTAGATCTATAAGTATATGAAAGCTCAACAAAACAAACTAAGTGGGTGTGCATCCAACTTGCTTGCTCATGAATACCTAGGGCATTTTGAGGAAGCCCGTCATTGGAATATACAAGCCAAGTTCTATAATGAAAAATTCCCACTAGTATATGACAGTGATAACTCAAGACACTCTCTATATGAAGAACATGGTGCTACTTTAAAGCACAAGTGTGGAAAAAGGATAGTAGCATTGTCCCTTCTCTCTTTTTCTCTCATTCATTTTTTTATTTGGGCCTTTTTTCTTTTTGGACACTTTTTTCGTCCAGAGTCTCATCCCGATTTGTGGGGGAATCATAGTGTCCATCATCCTTTCCTCACTTGGGACAATGCTCTAATAATGATGATCATCACACTTTATTTACTTACAACTCAAGAATTACAACTCAATACTTAGAACAAAATATGACTCTATGTGAATGCCTCCGGCGGTGTACCGGGATGTGCAATGATGCATGAGTGACATGTATCAAGAATTATGAACGGTGGCTTTGCCACAAATACGATGTCAACTACATGATCATGCAAGCAATATGACAATGATGAAGCATGTCATAATAACGGAATGGTGGAAAGTTGCATGGCAATATATCTCGGAATGGCTATGGAAATACCATAATAGGTTGGTATGGTGGCTGTTTTGAGGAAGGTATATGGTGGGTTTAAGGTCCCGGCGGAAGTTGCCTGATACTAGAGAGGCTAGCAATGGTGGAAGGATGAGAGTGCGTATAATCCATGGACTCAACATTAGTCATAAAGAACTCACATACTTGTTGCAAAAATCTATTAGTTATCGAACAAAGTATTGCGTGCATGCTCCTAGGGGATAGATTGGTAGGAAAAGACCATCGCTCATCCCCGACCGCCACTCATAAGGAAGGCAATCAATAAATAAATCATGCTCCGACTTCATCACATAACGGTTCACCATACGTGCATGCTACGGGAATCACAAACTTCAACACAAGTATTTCTCAAATTCACAACTACTCAACTAGCATGACTCTAATATCACCATCTCCATATCTCAAAACAATTATCAAGTATCAAACTTCTCTTAGTATTCCATGCACTTATATGAAAGTTTTTATTATGCCTAAAAGCAAATTGCCATGTTGTTCTAAAGGACTCTCAAAATAATATAAGTGAAGCATGAGAGATCAATTATTTCTATAAAATAAAACCACCACGGTTGTCGGGGGTTTGGTGCGACATATGCTAAAGGATGGCTTATCATGGTGGGGGCGAGTAGAACGTCGCCGGTGCCTGGAAACGGGATGAGGCGAAGGCATGCACGCCGGCGAATCTTACCCAGCTTCAGGGCTCTCCGGGGAGATAATACCCCTACTGCTGCTCTGCGGGGTCTCCGCATGATCACTATGGCAAAGTGTTTACACGGTTGCTCCTTGAGCTGTTTCTTGGAGGTAGGAGAGGGCAAGGCTAGCTCTCTCCCTTCTATATGATCTGGCCTAGAGCTAATGGGTTCCAACCCTTTGCATGGGTGCCCTGGGGGGGTTTATATAGGCCTACCCCCCAGGGGTACAATGGTAATCCGGTAAGACGCGGGCCCAGCCGTCAGCGCCTCTGGCCTCCGTCTTCCCCGCCGACCGCTGGGGCCCGCCGACTGGCCTGGTACGGAGCCGACAGGCCGCGTCTGCCGCGGGCGGGTCTTGCCGACTGCTGATTACTGTGTCGTGCTTCTGATGACGTGGGCTTGATCATGGGGCCGTGGCAACAGCCCCGCCGCCTGGCGGGCGATCACTCTTGCCACTCTCCATCACATCTTGATTAATGGTGCGTGGGCCCCGGGGGAGGGCTCGGCCAACTCCCCTGGGCCGACTCCCGACGGGTCCGACTGGTGGTCCTCTTGCCGTCTCCTGGGGTCTCACCGACTGGTGGGACCCGCTGCCTCTAAGCCGTACAGACAAGCCGTCGTGGGTGCAGGATTCGGTCCTGCGTTGCTGATGTCAGGGCCGGCATGGCAACAGTGCCACACCGCACGGAGATCTTCCGGGGTACGGCGTGCTGTGGCCATGCCCGCCCTTGGTAAGGGGCGGGAGTGGGCTTCACTGTAGCCACTCTCCCGCCCCGTCCCCCTTGATGAGGTCACGGGGTTTTTTGGAGTCGCATGCCAACTCCCCAAAGCCGGCTTCTCCGGAAGTCGCCAGCCAGGAGTCGGCTTACCCTGCGGTCGTCCCTGGGACTCGGCCGCGAGTGGTCAGTCGGCCGTCTTGCCATTGACTTCTTGAAGGCAGCTCTTCGTCCTGGGGCCTTGAGGGGCGCAGCCTGCCCCGATGTCTTGAAAGGTTCTGGGGCTCGAGTTGGCCTACCCGTGGCCCATTACTCCGACAGTAGTCCCTGAAGCTGATGAGGCACCGCAGACGATCGGCCGAGAAGCCTCAGCATTTTCTCCTTCCGGGTGCTCAACACATTGTCTTGGATGGACTTCTGGCGGGCCGACTAGAAGGAGTCGGACTCGCTCAACTCGGATTCGCTCAATTTCGACTCGCACAATATTTCGAACGTCGCGGCGGGATCCAAGTAGCGTGCTAGCTAAGCCTCCAGGCCACCGCCCGTTCTAGGCCTGTCATGCGATGACACGTGGCTGGGCCATTCTACCAACCTACGCGTGCGACGGGACAGGCCCATAGGCGGAGCCCGCCACTACCACGCCTCGACGCCCGAGCCGATCCGCCGTGGCCCCGGTGGACGGTTGGGATTCTCGTGGAGTTACTGCGCGCAGTAAGTTTGTCATGGAACGTGGGGGTCGTGGGGCCATGGGCGCAGTAAATCCCACGACCGCCCCCTCGGCTTCGCAGCCCACGAGGCTATAAGTAGGGGAAAGAGGGGGGCACGCGCGCTCCTCCTTCCCACCACTCCTCGCTCTCTTCCTTCTCACTGCTCCTCGCTCTCCTCCTTCTTCTTCTTCTTCGCTCCGCTGCGCGCCCAAGCTCCAACGAATGCCATGGCGATCAGCTCGCGATGAGCTCTTCCTCTGCCGCCGCGCCTCCCCCGGTGCGCTCCGGCACCTGGGACGGCTCCGAAGTTCACGACGACCATGTCGACTTCCTCCGCCGAACTTGTCGGCTCCCCGGCGAGGATCACGTGCGGGTGCGTCTTGAGCCGAAGGGGGAGATTTCCCCCGCGCCGCAGGAGGGCGAGCGGGTCATCTTCCGCTCGCACTGCTTGCGCGGGTTGGGGCTGCCGGCGAGCAGTTTCTTCCGATCCTTCCTGGAGTTCTATGGCCTCCAGCCGCACCACCTCACCCCCAACACAGTGGTGCTGCTGTCCGCCTTCGTGGCCTTGTGTGAAGGCTTCCTCGGAGTCCTCCCACCCTCGAGCTCTGGGAGGAGTTCTTCTTTTCCAAGCTCGGCACCCAGGCTGCAGGCGTGCCGGCTCAATGCGGCACTTTTATCGCCGTGCGAAGGTCGGGGGCCGACAACCCCTTCCCCTCCATCTCGCTGATAAAGTCGGTGAAGATGTGGCAGAGATCGTACTTCTACGTCAGGAGCGTCTCCGGGAGGGGCGACTGGGTCAACCTGCCGGCTTTCGAAGCCGGCCCGCCGCCTGGAGGTACGCACTGCATTTATGTGAAAATAAAGTTACAGTATAGACAATAGCCCCTGAGACTCTGTCCGGTGTTCAGAAAGAAGAGTCGAACAGAGGATCAAATAGTTTTTCGCGGGAGACTAACCGTATATGTCTTTGTGAATAAGCAGGCGTGCTGCTAGCCACGACTTCTCATGCTGCCGAAGTCTCTGGACTGAAGCAGAGGCTGGAGCGGACCGAGGAAGAGCTCGGTCGTGCGAAAAAGCAGCTGGAGGACACCCAAGGTATGCAATGACCTTGTAAGTGTCCGGAAAAGGGTGAATGTTTTTGTGCTTACCACAGTGCGATGATGTTTATTAGGGGAGGCAACCAAGGTGGAGGCCCTCAAGAAGGCATTGGCTGAGGCAGAGGAGAGAGCGGCAAAGGAACAAGCCGCCCGTGAAAGGCATGAGGCTAGGGTTGGTGAGGTCCAACAGGAGCTCCACGATGCTGTGAAGAAATGCGAGTCCTTGGAGCGCTAGAATGCGGGCCAAGAGTCCGAACTCGCTAAGGCCCGCCAAAGTGCACAAGAGGCCCGGACCAAAGCCCAAGGTGCCCTCCAGGAAATCCAAGAAGCCAAGAAAATCGTGGAGGGTAAGGCTTTCATTATGCAAAGAAAGTATGTGAAGAAGAGGTATCTCTTACTGACCCGGATTTGGAGTTCTCCAAGGGCGTTTCCGGATCTGCCGCGCAACGTTTCTGACGCTGCGGAATTCTTCTGAGCCGAAGAGGGCAGCTCAATGGAGAAGATGTTATGGTTGCAATACCTTACGCTAGAACATTCGGTGCCCTTTAGTGATCAGCTTAAATAGCTGGTCGAGCTGCATAGGGTGGCTGAACTAGCCATGAAGGATTTGATAATCCGACTATGGCCTATCGAAGCCGTACCCAGCAGCTACTTCGTGTTGGGGAACGTAGTAATAATTCAAAATTTTCCTATGTGTCACCAAGATCAATCTAGGAGATGCTAGCAACGAGAGAGAGAGAGGGAGTACATCTTCATACCCTTGAAGATCGTTAAGCGGAAGCGTTACAAGAACGCGGTTGATGGAGTCGTACTCGCAGCGATTCAAATCGCAGAAGATCCGATCTAGCTCCGAACGGACGGCGCCTTCGCGTCCAACACACGTACAGCCCGGGGACGTCTCCTCTTTCTTGATCCAGCAAGGGGAGAGGAGAAGTTGAGGGAGAACTCTAGCTGCACGACGGCGTGGGGATGGAGGAGCTCGTGGTTCTCCTGCAGGGTTTCGCCAAGCACTACGGAAGAGGAGGAGGAGTTGGAGAGGGGGAGGGCTGCGCCAGGGGAAGGGTATGGCTGCCCTCCCACCTCCTCACTATATATAGGGGTAAGGGGAGAGGGGGAGGCGCCCTAGGGTTTCCCCTAGGGGGCGGCGGCTAGGGCAGATTAGATCTCCCTAGGGAAACCCTAGGGAGACTAGCCCCCCAAGACAAGCAGGTGGAGGCTTGCCTCCCAAGTCAGGTGGAGGCGCCCCACCTCCCCAATTAATGTGGGAAAAGGGTGTGGGGGCACACAGCCCCTTAGTAGGCTGGTTTGCCCCCTCCCCTTGGCCCATGAGGCCCTACAACACTTGCTGGGGCTCCCGAAACACCTTTTGGTCATGCTGGCCATAGCCTGGTACCCCCGGAACACTTCCGGACTCCAATACCCTTTGTCCAATATATCGATCTTCACCTCTGGACCATTCCAGAACTCCTCGTGACATCCGGGATCTCATCCGGGACTCCGAACTACCTTCAGTAACCACATACTATTCCCGTTCCAACTCTAGGGTCACGAACCTTAAGTGTGTAGACCCTACGGGTTCCGAAACCATGCAGACATGACCGAGACACCTCTCTGGCCAATAACCAATAGCGGGATCTGGATACCCATATTGCCTCCCACATGTTCCATGATGATCTCATCGGATGAACCACGATGTCGGGGATTCAATCAATCCCGTATACAATTCCCTTTGTCTATCGCTATGTTACTTACCCGAGATTCGACCATCGGTATCCCCATACCTTGTTCAATCTCATTACCGGCAAGTCTCTGTACTCGTTCTGTAATGCATGATCCCGTGACTAACTCTTTAGTCAAACTGAGCTCATTATGATGATGCATTACCAAGTGGGCCCAGAGATACCTCTCCGTCATACGGAGTGACAAATCCCAGTCTCGATTCGTGCCAACCTAACAGACACTTTCGGAGATACCTGTAGTGCACCTTTATAGTCACCCAGTTACGTTGTGACATTTGATACACCCAAAGCATTCCTACGGTATCCGGGAGTTTTACAATCTCATGGTCTAAGGAAACAAACTTGACATTAGAAAATCTCTAGCGAACGAACTACACGATCTTGTGCTACTTAGGATTGGGTCTTGTCCATCACATCATTCTCCTAATGATGTGATCCCGTTATCAACAACATCCAATGTCCATGGTCAGGAGACCATAACCATCTATTGATCAACGAGCTAGTCAACTAGAGGCTCACTAGGGACATGTTGTCATCTATGTATTCACACATGTATTATGGTTTCCGGTTAATACAATTAAAGCATGAACAATAGACAATTATCATGAACAAGGAAATATAATAATAACCATTTTATTATTGCCTCTAGGGCATATTTCCAACAGTCTCCCACTTGCACTAGAGTCAATAATCTAGTTACATTGTGATGAATCGAACACCCATAGAGTTCTGGTGTTGATCATGTTTTGCTTGTGGAAGAGGTTTAGTCAACGGATCTGCGATATTCAGATCCGTATGCACTTTACAAATATCTATGTCTCCATCTTGAATATATTCACGAATGGAGTTGAAGTGACGCTTGATATGTCTGGTCTTCTTGTGAAACCTGGGCTCCTTGGCAAGGGCAATGGCTCCAGTGTTGTCACAGAAGAGAGCCATCAGGCCCGACGCATTGGGGATAACTCCTAGGTCGGTGAGGAACTCCTTCATCCAGACTGCTTCCTGTGCTGCCTCCAAGGCTGCTATGTACTCTGCTTCACATGTGGATCCCACCATGACGATTTGCTTGCAACTGCACCAGCTGATTGCCCCACCATTCCAAATGTACACATATCCGGTTTGTTACTTGGAGTCATCCAAATCTGGGTCGAAGCTAGCATCGACGTAACCCTTTACGACGAGCTCTTCGTCACCTCCATAAACGAGAAACATATCCTTAGTCCTTTTCGGGTACTTCAGGATATTCTTGACCACTGTCCAGTGTTCCATGCCGGGATTACTTTGGTACCTCCCTACCAAACTTACGGCAAGGTTCACATCAGGTCTGGTACACAGCATGGCATACATAATAGACCCTATGGCTGAGGCATAGGGGATGACACTCATCTTTTCTCTATCTTCTGTCGAGGTCGGGCATTGAGCCGTGCACAATCTCACACCTTGCAATACAGGCAAGAACCCCTTCTTGGACTGATCCATATTGAACTTCTTCAATATCTTGTCAAGGTATTTGCTTTGTAAAAGAGCAATGAGGCATCTCGAACTCTCGATCTATCTCTATAGATCTTGATGCCTAATATGTATGCAGCTTCTCCAAGGTCCTTCATTGAAAAACACTTATTCAAGTAGGCCTTTATGCTTTCCAAAAATTCTATATCATTTCCCATTGTATGTCATCCACATACAACATGTGAAATGCTACAGAGCTCCCACTCACTTTCTTGTAAACACAGGTTTCTCCATAAGTCCGCGTAAACCCAAACGCTTTGATCATCTCATCAAAGCGAATGTTCAAACTCCGAGATGCTTGCACTAGCCCATAGATTGAGCGTTGGAGCTTGCATACCTTGTCAGCATTCTTAGGATCAACAAAACCTTCCGGCTGCATCATCTACAATTCTTCCTTAAGGAAACCATTAAGGAATGCCATTTTGACGTCCATTTGTCATATCTCATAATCATAGAATGTGGCAATTGCTAACATGATTTGGACGTACTTCAGATTCACTACGGGTGATAAAGTCTCATCGTAGTCAACCCCTTGAACTTGTCGATTACCCTTAGCGACAAGCCGAGCCTTATAGATGGTCACGTTACCATCCGCGTCAGTCTTCTTCTTCTTAAAGATCCATTTATTTTATATGGCTTGCCGATCATAGGGCAAGTCTATCAAAGTCCATACTTCGTTTTCATACATGGATCTTATCTCGGATTTCATGGCTTCAAACCATTTGTTGGAATCCGGGCCCGCCATCACTTCTTCATAGTTTGAAGGTTCACTGTTGTCTAACAACATGATTTCCAGGACAGGGTTGCCGTACCACTTTGGTGCGGAACATGTCCTTGTGGACCTACGAAGTTCAGTAGCACCTTGATCCAAAGTTTCATGATCATCATCATTAACTTCCTCTCTAGTCGGTGCACGCACCACAGAAACATCTTCCTGAGCTGCGCTACTTTCCGGTTCAAGAGGTAGTACCTCATCAATTTCTACTTTCCTCCCACTTACTTCTTTCGAGAGAAACTCTTTCTCTAGAAAGGATCCATTCTTTGCAACAAAGATCTTGCCTTCGGATCTGAGGTAGAAGGTATACCCAATAGTTTCCTTAGGGTATCCTATGAAGACGCATTTTTCTGACTTGGGTTCGAGCTTTTCAGGTTGAAGTTTCTTGACATAAGCATCGCATCCCCAAACTTTCTAAAACTACAGCTTAGGTTTCTTTCCAAACCATAATTCATACAGTGTCGTCTCAACGGATTTCGACGGAGCCCTATTTAAAGTGAATGCGGCAGTCTCTAAAGCATAACCCCAAAATGATAGCGGGAGATCGGTAAGAGACATCATAGATCACACCATATCCAATAGAGTGCGATTACGACATTCGGACACACCATTACGCTGAGGTGTTCTAGGCGGCGTGAGTTGTGAAACAATTCCACATTTCCTTAAGTGTGTGCCAAACTCGTGAATCCAATATTCCCCTCCACGATCTGATCATAAGAACTTTATTTTCCTGTCACGTTGATTCTCTACCTCACTCTGAAATTCCTTGAACTTTTCAAAGGTCTCAGACTTGTGTATCATTAAGTAGACATACCCATATCTGCTTAAGTCATCAGTGAGGGTGAGAACATAATGATAGCCACCGCGAGCCTCAACGCTCATTGGACCGCACACATCAGTATGTATGATTTCCAATAAATTGGTTGCTTGCTCCATTGTTCCGGAGAACAGAGTCTTGGTCATTTTGCCCATGAGGCATGGTTCACACGTGTCAAATGATTCATAATCAAGAGACTCCAAAAGTCCATCTGCATGGAGTTTCTTCATGCGTTTGACACCAATGTGACCAAGGCGGCAGTGCCACAAGTATGCGGGACTATCATTACCAACCTTACATATTTTGGCATTCATACTACGAATATGTGTAACATCACGTTCAAGATTCAATAGAAATAAACCATTGACCAGTGGGGCATGACCATAAAACATATCTCTCATATAAATAGAACAACCATTATTCTCGGATTTAAATGAGTAGCCATCTCGCATTAAACGAGATCCTGATACAATGTTCATGCTCAAAGCTGGTACTAAATAATAATTATTGAGGTTTAAAACTAATCCGGAAGATAGATGTAGAGGCAGCGTGCCGACGGTGATCACATCAACCTTGGAACCATTCCCGACGCGCATCGTCACCTCGTCCTTTGCCAGTCTCCGCTTATTCCGCAGCTCCTGTTTTGAGTAACAAATATGAGAAACCGCACCGGTATCAAATACCCAGGAGCTACTATGAGTGCTGGTAAGGTACACATCAATAACATGTATATCATATATACCTTTGGTGTTGCCGGCCTTCTTACTCGCTAAGTACTTGGGGCAGTTCCGCTTCCAGTGACCATTTCCCTTGCAATAAAAGCACTTAGTCTCAGGCTTGGGTCCATTCTTTGGCTTCTTCCTTGCAACTGGCTTACCGGGTGCGGCAATTCCCTTGTCGTCCTTCTTGAAGTTCTTCTTACCCTTGCCTTTCAAGAAACTAGTGGTCTTATTCACCATCAACACTTGATGTTCCTTTTTGATTTCCACCTCCGCTAATTTCAGCATTGAATATAACTCAGGAATGGACTTCTCCATCCCTTGCATATTGTAGTTCATCACAAAGCTCTTGTAGCTAGGTGGAAGCGACTGGAGGATCCTGTCAATGACCGAGTCATCTGGAAGATTAACTCCCAGCTGAGACAAGCGGTTGTGCAACCCAGACATTTTGAGTATATGCTCGCTGACAGAACTGTTTTCCTCCATCTTACAACTGTAGAACTTGTCAGAGACTTCATATCTCTTGACTCGGGCATGAGCTTGGAAAACCATTTTAAGCTCTTGGAACATCTCATATGCTCCATGCTGCTCAAAATGCTTTTGGAGCCCTGATTCTAAGCTGTAAAGAATGCCGCACTGAACCAGGGAGTAATCATCACTACACGACTGCCAGGCATTCATAACGTCTTGAGTTGCTGGGAAAATGGGTGCTTCACCTAGCGGTGCTTCAAGGACATATGCTTTATTGGTAGCTATGAGGATGATCCTCAACTTACGGACCCAATCCGTATAGTGGCTACCATCATCTTTTAGCTTGATTTTCTCTAGGAACGCGTTGAAGTTGAGGGAAACATTGGCGTGGGCCATTGGATCCACATGATAGATTGTAAAGACAACTTTAGACTAAATTGATAATAATTAAGTTCATCTAATCAAATTATTAAAGAACTCCCACTTAGATAGACATCCCTCTATTCATCTAAGTGATTCATGATCCGAATCTACTAGGTCGTGTCCGATCATCATGTGTGACGGACTAGTCATCAACGGTGAACATCTCCATGTTGATCAGATCTACTATACGACTCATGTTCGACCTTTCGGTCTCTTGTGTTCCGAGCCCATGTCTGTACATGCTAGGCTCGTCAAGTCAACCTAAGAGTTTCGCATGTGTAAATATGGCTTACACCCGTTGTATGCGAATGTTAGAATCTATCACATCCGATCATCACGTGGTGCTTCGAAACAACGATCCTTTGTAACGGTGCATAGTTAGGGTAAACACTTCCTTGAAATTTTGTGAGGGATTATCTTATTTATGCTACCGTCGTTCTACGCAAATAAGATGCAAACATGATAAACATCACATGCAAATCATAAAGTGACATGATATGGCCAATATCGTCTTGCGCCTTTTGATCTCCATCTTCGAGGCGCGGCGTGATCACCTTCGTCACCGGCATGACACCATGATCTCCATCATCATGTCTTCATGAAGTTGTCTCGCCAACTATTACTTCTAATACTATGGCTAACGGTTAGCAATAAAGTAAAGTAATTGCATGGCGTTTTTCATTGACACGCAGGTCATACAATAAATAAAGACAACTCATATGGCTCCTGCCAGTTGTCATACTCATCGACATGCAAGTCGTGAATCCTATTACAAGAACATGATCAATCTCATACATCACATATATATAATTCATCACATCCTTTTGGCCATTGATAACCCACAAGTATAGGGGATCAACTGTAGCCTCTTTCGTTAAGTAAGAGTGTCGAACCCAACAAGGAGGTAAAGGTAGAACAAATATTCCCTCAAGTTCTATCGACCACCGATACAACTCTATGCACGCTTAACGTTCGCATTACCTAGAACAAGTATGAAACTAGAAGTACTTTGTAGGTGTAACGAGATAGGTTTGAAAGAATATAAAGAGCACGTAAATAAAAACTAGGGGCTGTTTTAGGTAAAGAAGCAATAAAGTTAGTATAGCGAGTGTGGAAAAGTGGTGGTAGGAGTTGCGAAATTGTCCCTAAGCAATTGACTACTTTACTAGACCGATAGCAAGTTCTATGTGGGAGAGGCCATTGCAAGCATGCCATCCCTGACTTGGAATTCTATGCACTTATGATTGGAACTATTAGCAAGCATCCACAACTACTAACGTTCATTAAGGTAAAACCCAACCATAGCATTAAGATATATTGGCCCCCCTTCAATCCCGTATGCATCAATTTCTATACTAGGTTGAAGCTTCTGTCACTCTTGCCCTCCAATACATAGTCCTATCAACATACAACTAACCCTATGGTGTGATCCACATGCGCGCTCATATGATGGGCACCAAAGGACAACAACATAACCACAAGCAAATTAAACCAATCATAGCAATTCACCAATCACCGATAGGACAACGAAAAATCTACTCAGACATCATAGGATGGCAACACATCATTGGATAATAATATGAAGCATAAAGCACCATCTTCAGGTAGAGGGTACAGCGGGTTGCGGGAGAGTGGACCGCTGTAGATAGAGGGGGGGAAGGTGATGGAGATGTTGGTGGAGATGGCGGAGGTGTTGGTGAAGATCGCGGTGATGATGATGGCCCCGGCGGCGTTCCGGCGCCGCCGGAAGAGAGGGGGAGAGGGCCCCCCTTATTCTTCTTCTTCTTCCTTGACCTTCTCCCTACATGGGAGAAGGGATTCCCCTCTGGTCCTTGGCCTCCATGGCATGGGAGGGGCAAGATCCCCTCCGAGATTGGACCTGTCTCTCTGTCTCTCTCTGTTTCTGTGTTCTGGGATTCTTCCCTTTCACTGTTTCTTATATATCCAGAGATCCGTAACTCCGACTGGATTGAAACCTTCGCCCAGATTTTTCTCTGAAAAATAGCTTTCTTGCGGCCAAAGAAGAGCAGCAACCACCTTACGGGGGGCCCACGAGGGTCAGGGGCACGCCCCCTGCCTCGTGGCCCCCTCGGGCACCGTCTCGCGTTGATTCTTCTTCCCATATTTCACAAATATTCCAAAAATATTCTCCGTCCGTTTTTATCCCATTTGGACTCCGTTTGATATGGATTTTCTGTGAAACAAAAAAAACATGCAACAAACAGGAACTGGCACTGGGCACTGGGTCAATATGTTAGTCCCAAAAATAGTATAAAAAGTTGCCAAAAGTATATGAAAGTTGTAGAATATTGGCATGGAACAATCAAAAATTATAGATACGACAGAGACGTATCAGCATCCCCAAGCTTAATTCCTGCTCGTCCTCGAGTAGGTAAATGATAAAAAAAGATATTTTTTATGTGGAATGCTACCTAGCATAATCTTGATCATGTAATCTAATCATGGCGTGAATATTAAGACACGAGTGATTCAAAGCAATAGTCTATCATTTGACATTAAGACAATAATACTTCAAGCATACTAATAAAGCAATCATGTCTTTTCAAAATAACATGGCCAAAGAAAGTTATCCCTACAAAATCATATGGTCTGGCTATACTCCATCTTCACCACACAAAATATTCAAATCATGCACAACCCCGATGACAAGCCAAGCAATTGTTTCATACTTTTGACGTTCTCAAACCTTTTCAACTTTCACGCAATACATGAGCGTGAGACGTGGACATAGCACTATGGGTGGAATAGAATACAATGGTGGAGTTTGTGTGGAGAAGACAAACAAGGAGAAAGTCTCACATCGACGCGGCTAATCAACGGGCCATGGAGATGCCCATCAATTGATGTCAATGTGAGGAGTAGGGATTGCCATGCAACGGATGCACTAGAGCTATAAGTATATGAAAGCTCAAACTAAAACTAAGTGGGTGTGCATCCAACTTGCTTGCTCATGAAGACCTCGGGCATTCGAGGAAGCCCATCATCGGAATATACAAGCCAAGTTCTATAATGAAAATTCCCACTAGTATATGAAAGTGATAACTCAATGACACTCTCTATATGAAGAACATGCTGCTACTTTGAAGCACAGGTGTGGTAAAAGGATAGTAACATTGTCCCTTCTCTCTTTTTCTCTCATTTTTATTGTTTTTTCTCTCTTTTTTGGTGGGCTTCTTTGGCCTCTTTTTTTATTTGGGCTTCTTTGGCCTCTTTTATTTTGATAACCTCACATGGGACAATGTTCTAATAATGATGATCATCACACTTTTATTTACTTACAACTCAATATTACAACTCGATACTAGAACAAAGATATGACTCTATATGAATGCCTCCAGCGGTGTATCGTGATGTGCAATGATCTAGCGTAGCAATGACATCAAAAAATGGACAAGCCATGAAAACATCCTGCTAGCTATCTTACGATCATGCAAAGCAATATGACAATAAATGCTCAAGTCATGTATATGATGATGATGGAAGTTGCATGGCAATATATCTCGGAATGGCTATGGAAATGCCATAATAGGTAGGTATGGTGGCTGTTTTGAGGAAGATATAAGGAGCCTTATGTGTGATAGAGTGTATCTTATCACGGGGTTTGGATGCACTGGTGAAGTTTGCACCAACTCTCGAGGTGAGAAAGGGCAATGCACGGTACCGAAGAGGCTAGCAATGATGGAAGGGTGAGAGTGCGTACAATCTATGGACTCAACATTAGTCATAAAGAACTCACATACTTATTGCAAAAATCTATTAGTCATCGAAACAAAGTACTACGCGCATGCTCCTAGGGGGATAGATTGGTAGGAAAAGACCATCGCTCGTCCCCGACTGCCACTCATAAGGAAGACAATCAATAAATACCTCATGCTCCGACTTCATCACATAACGGTTCACCATACGTGCATGCTACGGGAATAACAAACTTAAACACAAGTATTTCTACAATCCACAACTACCCACTAGCATGACTCTAATATCACCATCTTTATATCGCAAAACTATTGCAAGGAATCAAACATATCATATTCATTGATCTACAAGTTTTATGTAGGATTTTAGGACTAACCATGTGAATGACCAGTTCCTGTCATCTCTCTAAATAGATATAAGTGAAGCAAGAGAGTTTAATTCTTTCTACAAAAGATATGCCCACGCTCTAACAAATATAAGTGAAGCAAAAGAGCATTCTAAAAATGCCGGTTTTCTATGTGTAGGGAAACAGGCAATCCAAACTTTAGATGATATAAGTGAAGCACATGAAGCATTCTATAAAGCCATACTCAAAATATATAAGTGAAGTGCAAATAGCATTCTAGAAATCAACCAAGGACTATCTCATACCAGCATGGTGCATAAAAGAAAAATGAAAACTAAATGCAAAAGACGCTCCAAGATTTGCACATATCGCATGAACGAAATGAATCCGAAAACATACTGATACTTGTTAAGAAAGATGGGATGCCTTCCGGGGCATCCCCAATCTTAGACGCTTGAGTATCGTTGAATATTTACTTGGGGTGCCTTGGGCATCCCCAAGCTTGAGCTCTTGCCTCTCCTTCTTCTCCTCACATCGAGACATCCTCGATCTTTGAACACTTCATCCACACAAAACTCAACAGAAAACTCGGTAAGATTTGTTAGTATAATAAAGAAAATCACTACTCTAAGTAATGTTGAAAACCAATTCATATTTTGTTTTTGCATTGTAGCTACTGTAATATAACTTTTCCATGGCTTAATCCACTGATATAAATCGATAGTTTTATCAAAACAAGCAAACTATGCATCAAAAACAGAACAGTATGTAATAATCTGAACATTCGCCATACCTCTGGTACTCCAAAAATTCTACCAAAATTAGGAAAAATAAAAAATTTGTATAGAAAGACAGTGCAGAAAGTTTCAGAACCGTTTGACATTCCAGTAAAAAATGTAAAATCGCGCACTACAGCCAAAGTTTCTGTCCTGCACCGTACAAACCAACAAGTAATCTAAAACATCCTAAAGGCAAACCTTGGCACATTATTTTTATAATACAATGGAATTGTACAAGGGGATAATTATTTTTGTTTAAAAGTTTCTGTAATCAAGATTTACAAAGTTTCCGTGAGCATGAACAAAGTTCAAGGAGCTCCCCCACTTCAACAATGCTTGTCTCTCTCACTTTCACTTTCCTTTTTGAAAAAGTTTTGGGTTCCCCTATTTATTTTTTGGTTTTTAAACTTTATAAAAGCACACAATAGAAATAAATGACTCTCTAAAACTTACGGGTTGTCTCCCTGGCAGCGCTTTCTTTAAAGCCATTAAGCTAGGCATAACGTGCTCAAGTAATGAATCCACCCGGATCCCAAGGTATATCAAAGCCAATTTTAATTAACAATGATTTGTAATTTAGTAGTGAGCACAAAGTAATATATATCATGTAATGATGAAGTATAACTCTCTTCCTATGCATCGTCATGTCATAAAAGAACAATTCATGCACACAAAGTAAAGGCCAATGCATAGTATAAACAGTTTATTGCAATTCTATCGTGTTGGAAACATAAAGAGGCGGAGATGTAGTTCCTCTCTCATAATAATTGCAAGTAGGAGCAGCAAGAACATGCATATTATATCTATAAAAATCATCATGTGTAATAGTAAAATGCAACTCATCAATATAATCCTTAATAAGGGTAAACTTCTCCGATATAGTGTAGTCGGGAGAATTCAAAAAGATAATAGGACTATCATGCGTGGGTGCAATAGCAACAATTTCATGTTTAACATGAGGAACTATAGAAAGTTCATCTCCATAAGCATAATTCATATTGTCATCTTGGCCACAAGCATAGCAAGCATCATCAAAAAGGGATATATCAAGAGAATCAACGGGATCATAACAGTCATCATAGCAATCATCCTTCGGTAAGCATGAAGGGAAATTAAACAATGTATGGGTTGAAGAGTTACTCTCATTAGAAGGTGGGCACGGGTGATCAATTCGCTCTTCCTCCTTTTATTCTTCGCTCTCCTCATCATCTTTTTCATCCAATGAGCTCACAGTTTCATCAATTTCTTCTTCCATAGACTCCTGCAAAATATTAGTCTCTTCTTGGACAGCAGAGACTCTCTCAATAAAATCATCAATATCGGAATTGAATTCACAATTCTCATAGCAATATTTAAGGACAGCTAAATTTTTAGGTCTATAAACTGAATCATCAGAATTTTCACACTCTTTAAACAAAGATTCAATTTCATAAGCACCCATAAAAGCAACAAATTCTTCTATTTGTTCCACATCATAGTAATCATATATACCATTAGCATAAGAAGCCAAGGTTTAATCATCATTAAATTTGCATGAAAAAGGAAGGTGTGGAGCCTTCATCCTAGAGCAACAAGTATAATCATATCTCAAGCATAGTTCCCGAGCATACCAATGCAACATATGAATTTGATCCCATAATAGTTTCCCTTTTTGAGTCAAGAGATAATACCTAAAGTATTCACGTTGATCCAACGTGTCTCCCATTACATAATTGAATGGGGTTTTCTCAGGATTATCAAAGTAGTACATAATATTTTTCACATAACCAGCATCGAGGGTTTTAGGAGGTTCCCCATCTCCATGAGTAGCAGGTACACCTAATTTTTTTTGGTATTTCGTGTTCCATATCCATAACTAAAGATAGAGAACAACTTAGAACAGCAAATAAAAATTACTTAGTGATAAAGCAAACAAGCACACACGAGAATATTCACCCCACGCTATTGCTTCCCGGCAACAGCGCCGGAAAAAGGTCTTGATAACCCACAAGTATAGGGGATCAATTGTAGCCTCTTTCGATAAGTAAGAGTGTCGAATCCAACGAGGAGCTAAAGGTAGAAAAAAATATTCCCTCGAGTTCTATCGACCACCGATACAACTCTATGCACGCTTAACATTCGCTTTACCTAGAACAAGTATGAAACTAGAAGTACTTTGTAGGTGTAACGGGATAGGTTTGCAAGAATATAAAGGACACGTAAATAAAAACTAGGGGCTGTTTTAGGTAAAGAAGCAATAAAGTTAGTATAGAGAGTGTGGAAAAGTGGTGGTAGGAGTTGCGAAATTGTCCCTAAGCAATTGACTACTTTACTAGACCGATAGCAAGTTTTATGTGGGAGAGGCCACTGCTATCATGTCATCCCTGACATGGAATTCTATGCACTTATGATTGGAACTATTACCAAGCATCCGCAACTACTAACGTTCATTAAGGTAAAACCCAACCATAGCATTAAGATATATTGGTCCCCCTTCAATCCCGTATGCATCAATTGCTATGCTAGGTTGAAGCTTCTGTCACTCTTGTCCTCCAATACATAGTCCTATCAACATACAACTAACCCTATGGTGTGATTCACGCGCGCGCTTATATGATGGGCACCAAAGGACAACAACATAACACAAGCAAATTAAACCAATCATAGCAATTCACCAATCACCGATAGGACAACGAAAAATCTACTCAGACATAATAGGATGGCAACACATCATTGGATAATGATATGAAGCATAAAGCACCATGTTCAAGTAGAGGGTACAACAGGTTGCGGGAGAGTGGACCGCTGTAGGTAGAGGGGGAAAGATGATGGAGATGTTGGTGGAGATGGCGGAGGTGTTGGTGAAGATCGTGGTGATGATGATGGCCCCGGCGGCGTTCCGGCGCCACCGGAAGAGAGGGGGAGATGGCCCCCCTTCTTCTTCTTCTTCCTTGACCTTCTCCCTAGATGGGAGAAGGGTTTCCCCTCTGGTCCTTGGCCTCCATGGCATGGGAGGGGCGAGAGCCCCTCCGAGATTGGATCTGCCTCTCTGCCTCTCTCTGTTTCTGCGTTCTGGGATTCTGTCCTTTCATCGTTTCTTATATATCCGGAGATCCGTAACTCTGATTGGATTGAAACATTCGCCCAGATTTTTCTCTGAAAATTAGCTTTCTTGTGGCCAATGAAGAGCAGCAACCGCCTTACGAGGGGGCCACGAGGGTCAGGGGCGTGCCCAGGGGGCAGGCGCGCCCCCTGCCTCGTGGCCCCCTCGGGCACCGTCTCGCGTAGATTCTTCTTCCCATATTTCACAAATATTCCAAAAATATTCTCCGTCCGTTTTATCCCATTTAGACTCCGTTTGATATGGATTTTCTGCAAAACAAAAAACTTGCAGCAAACAGGAACTCGCACTGGGCACTGGATCAATATGTTAGTCACAAAAATAATATAAAAATTTGCCAAAAGTGTATGAAAGTTGTAGAATATTGGCATGGAACAATCAAAAATTATAGGTATGACGGAGACGTATCAGCCATATCACATCACATAGCATACCCTGCAAAAACAAGTTAAACGTCCTCTAATTGTTGTTGCATGTTTTACGTGGCTGCTATGGGTTTCTAGCAAGAACGTTTCTTACCTACGCAAAAGCCACAACGGGGATATGCCAATTGCTATTTACCCTTCATAAGGACCCTCTTCATTGAATACGATCCGACTAAAGTGGGAGGGACAGACACCCGCTAGCCACCTTATGCATCTAGCGCATGTCTGTCGGTGGAACCAGTCTCACATAAGCGTACGTGTAAGGTCAGTCTGGGCCGCTTCATCCCACAATGCCGCCGAATCAAGATAAGACTAGTCACGGTAAGCAAATTGACCAAATCATCGCCCACAACTACTTTGTGTTCTACTCATGCATGATAACCCACAAGTATAGGGGATCAATTGTAGCCTCTTTCGATAAGTAAGAGTGTCAAACCCAACGAGGAGCTAAAGGTAGAACAAATATTCCCTCAAGTTCTATCGACCACCGATACAACTCTATGCACGATTGACATTCGCTTTACCTAGAACAAGTATGAAACTAGAAGTACTTTGTAGGTGTTTTTGGGTAAGCTTGCAAGAAAGTAAAGAACACAAAAATAAAAGCTAGGGGCTGTTTAGATAAAGAGACAACTAAATTAGTTTTAGTAGAGAGCTTTTGTCAACAAGAAAGCTATTTGTCCCTAGGCAATCGATAACTAGACCGGTAATCATTATTGCAATTTTATTTGAGGGAGAGGCATAAGCTAACATACTTTCTCTACTTGGATCATATGCACTTATGATTGGAACTCTAGCAAGCATCCGCAACTACTAAAGATTCATTAAGGTAAAACCCAACCATAGCATTAAAGCATCAAGTCCCCTTTATCCCATACGCAAACAACCTACTTACTCGGGTCTGTGCTTCTGTCACTCACGCCACCCACCATAAGCAAATCATAAGCATATTGCAAACCCTATAGCGGGAATCCCTCACGCTTGCGCGACACGGAGAGCACCATAGGACAGCACCAATAATAAAACATACAACTCAAACCAATCACGATCATCAAATAGCCATTAGGACAAAACAGATCTACTCAAACATCATAGTATAGCCATACATCATTGGGAAATAATATATAGTGTTGAGCACCATGTTTAAGTAGAGATTACAGCGGGTAAGAGAGAGGTTACACCGCTGCATAGAGGGGGGGAAGAGTTGGTGATTATGGCGGTGAAGTTGTTGGTGAAGATGGCGGTGATGATGATGGCCCCGGCAGCGCTCCGGCGCCACCGGAAGCAAGGGAGAGAGGGCCCCCTTCTTCTTCTTCTTCCTTGACCTCCTCCCTAGATGGGAGAAGGGTTTACCCTCTAGTCCTTGGCTCCCATGGCGTGAGAGGGGCGAGAGCCCCTCCGAGATTGGATCTATCTCTCTGTCTCTCTCTGTTTCTGCGTTCTCTCCTGGCTCTGTTTCACCGTTTCGTGTATATATGGAGATCCGTAACTCCGATTGGCCTGAAACCTTCCCGTGATTTTTTTTCCGAAAATTAGCTTTCTTGCGGCAAAAGAAGAGCGTCAACCACCTTACGGGTGGCTCGCGAGGGTAGGGGCACGCCTAGGGGGGCAGGCGCGCCCCCCTGCCTCATGGCCACCTCGGGCACCGTCTCGCGTGGATTTTTCTTCCAGAATTTTCCAAATATTCCAAAAAGTATCTCCGTCCGTTTTTATCCCGCTTGGACTCCGTTTGATATGGATATTCTGCGAAACCAAAAACATGCAACAGACAGGAACTGGCATTGGGCACTGGATCAATATGTTAGTCCCAAAAATAGTATAAAAAGTTGCCAAAAGTATATGAAAATTCAATAATATTGGCATGGAACAATCAAAAATTATAGATACGATGGAGACGTATCAGCATCCCCAAGCTTAATTCCTGCTCGTCCTTGAGTAGGTAAATGATAAAAAAGAATTTTTTTTGATGTGGAATGCTACCTAGCATAATCTTGATCATATGTCTAATCATGGCATGAATATTAAGACACGAGTGATTCAAAGCAATAGTCTATCATTTGACATAAAAATAATAATACTTCAAGCCCACTAATAAAGCAATCATGTCTTTTCAAAATAACAAGGCCAAAGAAAGTTATCCCTACAAAATCATATAGTCTGGCTATGCTCCATCTTCACCACACAAAATACTCACATCATGCACAACCTCAATGACAAGCCAAGTAATTGTTTCATACTTTTGACGTTCTCAAACCTTTTCAACTTTCACGCAATACATGAGCGTGAGCCATGGACATATCACTATAGGTGGAATAGAATATGATGGTGGAGAAGACAAAAAAAGGAGAAGATAGTCTCACATCAACTAGGCGTATCAACGGCCTATGGAGATGCCCATCAATAGATATCAATGTGAGTGAGTAGGGATTGCCATGCAACGGATGCACTAGAGCTATAAGTATATGAAAGCTCAAACTGAAACTAAGTGGGTGTGCATCCAACTTGCTTGCTCATGAAGACCTAGGGAATTTGAGGAAGCCCATCGTTGGAATATACAAGCCAAGTTCTATAATTAAAATTCCCACTAGTATATGAAAGTGATAACTCAAGAGACTTTCTATATGAAGAACATGGTGCTACTTTGAAGCACAAGTGTGGTAAAAGGATAGTAACATTGCCCCTTCTCTCTTTTTCTCTCATTTTTTTGTTTTTTTTGTTTTTTTTGTAGGCTTCTTTGGCTTCTGTCTTTTTTGGGGGGGCTTCTTTGGCCACTTTTATTTTGATAACCTCACATGGGACAATGTTCTAATAATGATGATCATCACACTTTTATTTACTTACAACTCAATATTACAACTCGATATCTAGAACAAAGATATGACTCTATATGAATGCCTCCGGCGGTGTACTGGGACGTGCAATGATCTAGCATAGCAATGACATCAAAAAACAGACAAGCCATGAAAACATCATGCTAGCTATCTTATGATCATGCAAAGCAATATGACAATGAATGCTCAAGTCATGTATATGATGATGATGAAAGTTGCATGGCAATATATCTTGGAATGGCTATGGAAATGCCATGATAGGTAGGTATGGTGGCTATTTTGAGGAAGGTATATGGTGGGTTTATGGTACCGGCGAAAGTTGCACAATACTAGAGAGGCTAGCAATGGTGGAAGGGTGAGAGTGTGTATAATCCATGGACTCAACATTAGTCATAAAGAACTCACATACTTATTGCAAAAATCTATTAGTCATCGAAACAAAGTACTACGCGCATGCTCCTAGGGGGATAGATTGGTAGGAAAAGACCATCGCTCGTCCCCGACCGCCACTCATAAGGAAGACAATCAATAAATAAATCATGCTCCGACTTCGTTACATAACGGTTCACCATACGTGCATGCTACGGGAATCACAAACCTCAACACAAGTATTTCTCAATTTCACAACCACCCACTAGCATGACTCTAATATCACCATCTTTATATCGCAAAACTATTGCAAGGAATCAAACATATCATATTCAGCGATCTACAAGTTTATGTAGGATTTTATGACTAACCATGTGAATGACCAGTTCCTGTCCTCTCTCTAAATAGATATAAGTGAAGCAAGAGAGTTTAATTATTTCTACAAAAGATATGACCACGCTCTAACAAGTATAAGTGAAGCAAAAGAGCATTCTACAAATGGCGGTTGTCTAAGTGAAGAGAAACAGGCAATCCAAACTTCAAATGATATAAGTGAAGCACATGAAGCATTCTATAAAGCCATACTCAAAAGATATAAGTGAAGTGCAAAGAGCATTCTATAAATCAACCAAGGACTATCTCATACCAGCATGGTGCATAAAAAATGAAAACTAAATGCAAAAGACGCTCCAATATTGCACATATCGCATGAACGAAACGAATCCGAAAACATACCGATACTTGTTGAAGAAAAAGGGGATGCCTTCCCAGCATCCCCAAGCTTAGACGCTTGAGTCTCCTTGAATATTTACTTGGGGTGCCTCGGGCATCCCCAAGCTTGAGCTCTTGCCTCTCTTCCTTCTTCTCACATCGAAACCTTCTCAATCATCGAACACTTCATCCACACAAAACTTCAACAGAAAACTCGGTAAGATCCGTTAGTATAATGAAGCAAATCTCTACTCTAAGTACTGTTGCAAACCAATTCATATTTTTTTATGCATTGTGTCTACTGTAATATAACTTTTTCATGGCTTAATCCACTAATATGAATCGATAGTTTCATCAAAACAAGCAAACTATGCATCAAAAACAGAATCTGTCTAAAACAGAACAGTCTGTAATAATTTGAACATTCACCATACTTATGATACTTGAAAAATTCTACCAAAATTAGGAAAAATAAACAATTTGTATAGAAATACAGTTCAAAAAGAATCAGAATCATTTGACGTTCCAGCTAAAAATGTAAAATCGCGCACTACAGCCAAAGTTTCTGTCCTGCACCGTACAAACCATCAAGCAAATGTAAACATCCTAAAGGCAAACCTTGGCACATTATTTTTATAATACAATGGAATTGTACAAGGGGATAATTATTTTTATTGAAAAGTTTCTGTAATCAAGATTCACAAAGTTGCCGTGAGCATGAACAAAGTTCAAGGAGCTCTCCCACTTCAACAATGCTTGTCTTTCTCACTTTCACTTTCCTTTTTGAAAAACTTTTGGGTTCCCCTCTTGATTTTTGTTGTTTTTAAACTATATGAAAGCACTCAACAGAAATAAATGACTCTCTAAAACTTCCGGGTTGTCTCCCTGACAGCGCTTTCTTTAAAGCCATTAAGCTAGGCATGTAGTGCTCAAGTAGTGAATCCACCCGGATCCCAAGGTATATCAAAGCCAATTTTAATTAACAATGATTTGGCATTTACTAGTGAGCACAAAGTAACATATATCAAGCAATGACGAATTCTAACTCTCTTCCTGTGCATCGGCATGTCATAAAAGAACAATTCATGCACACATAGTAAAGGCCAATGCATAGTATAAACAGTTTCTTGCAATTCTATCATATTGGAAACATAGAGAGGTGGAGATATAGTTCCTCTCTCATAATAATTGCAAGTAGGAGCAGCAAGCACATGCATATTATACTCATCAAAATCATCATGTGCATCGGTAAAAGGCAACCCATCAATGTAATCCTTAATAAGTGCAAACTTCTCCGATGTAGTGTAGTTTGGTGAATTCAAAAAGATAATAGGACTATCATGCGTGGGTGCAATAGCAACAATTTCTTTTTTAACATAAGGAACTATAGCAAGTTCATCTACATAAGCATAATTCATATTGGCATCTTGGCCACAAGCATAGCAAGAATCATCAAAAAGGGATATTTCAAGAGAATCAATGGGATCATAACAATCATCATAGTAATCATCCTTCGGTAAGCACGAAGGGAATTTAAACAATGTATGAGTTGAAGAGTTAATCTCATTAGAAGGTCGGCACGGGTGATCAATCCGCTCTTCCTCCTTTTGTTCTTCGCTCTCCTCATCATCTTTTTCATCCAATGAGCTCATAGTTTCATCAATTTCTTCTTCCATAGCTTCCTGCAAAATATTAGTTTCTTCTTGGACAGCGGAGACTTTCTCAATAAATGCATTAATATAGTAATTGTATTCATAATTTTCATAGCAATATCTAAGTATAGCAAGATTGTCAGGCCTATAAACATCATCATCTAAAGCTTCATACTTTTCAAACAAAGATTCAATTTCATAAGCAGCCTTAAAAGCAACAAATTCTTCTATTTGTTCCACATCATAGTAATCATATATACCATTAGCATAAGAAGCTAAGGTTTCATTAACATTAAATTTGCATGAAAAGGGAAGGTGTGGAGCCTTCATCCTAGAGCAACAAGTAATATCATATCTCAAGCATAGTTGCCAAGCATACCAACGCAACATAATAAATTGGTCCCATAATAGTTTCCCTTTTTGTGTCAAGCGATAATCCCTAAAGTATTCAGTTGATCCAACGTGTCTCCCATTATAAAGTTGAATGGGGTTTTCTCAGGATTATCAAAGTAGTACTTAATATCTTTCACATAATGAGAATCGAGGGTTTTAGGAGTTACCCCATCTCCATGAGTAGCGAGTACATCTAATTTTTTTGGTAGTTTGCGTTCCATATCCATAACTAAAGATAGAGAACAACTAAGAACAGCAAATAAAAATTACTTAGTGATAAAGCAAACAAGCACACACGAGAATATTCACCCCACGCTATTGCTCCCCGGCAACGGCGCCAGAAAAAGGTCTTGATAACCCACAAGTATAGGGGATCAATTGTAGCCTCTTTCGATAAGTAAGAGTGTCGAACCCAACGAGGAGCTAAAGGTAGAACAAATATTCCCTCAAGTTCTATCGACCACCGATACAACTCTACGCACGCTTGACATTCGCTTTACCTAGAACAAGTATGAAACTAGAAGTACTTTGTAGGTGTTTTTGGGTAAGCTTGCAAGAAAGTAAAGAACACGAAAATAAAAGCTAGGGGCTGTTTAGATAAAGAGACAACTAAATTAGTTTTAGTAGAGAGATTTTGTCAACAAGAAAGTTATTTGTCCCTAGGCAATCGATAACTAGACCGGTAATCATTATTGCAATTTTATTTGAGGGAGAGGCATAAGCTAACATACTTTCTCTACTTGGATCATATGCACTTATGATTGGAACTCTAGCAAGCATCCGCAACTACTAAAGATTCATTAAGGTAAAACCCAACCATAGCATTAAAGCATCAAGTCCCCTTTATCCCATACACAAACAACCTACTTACTTGGGTTTGTGCTTCTGTCACTCACGCCACCCACCATAAGCAAATCATAAGCATGTTGCAAACCCTACAGCGGGAATCCCTCATGCTTGCGCGACATGGAGAGCACCATAGGACAGCACCAATAATAAAACATACAACTCAAACCAATCACGATCATCAAATAGCCATTAGGACAAAACAGATCTACTCAAACATCATAGGATAGCCATACATCATTGGGAAATAATATATAGCGTTGAGCACCATGTTTAAGTAGAGATTACAGCGGGTAAGAGAGAGGTTACAACACTGCATAGAGGGGGGAAGAGTTGGTGATGATGGCGGTGAAGTTGTTGGTGAATATGGCGGTGATGATGATGGCCCCGGCAGCGCTCCGGCGCCATCGGAAGCAAGGGGAGAGGGGCCCCCTTCTTCTTCTTCTTCTTCTTCCTTGACCTCCTCCCTAGATGGGAGAAGGGTTTCCCCTCTGGTCCTTGGCTCCCATGGCGTGGGAGGGGCGAGAGCCCCTCCGAGATTGGATCTATCTCTCTGTCTCTCTCTGTTTCTGTGTTCTCTCCTGGCTCTGTTTCACCGCTTCGTGTATATATGGATATCCGTAACTCCGATTGGCCTGAAACCTTCGCCGTGATTTTTTCCCGAAAATTAGCTTTCTTGCGGCAAAAGAAGAGCGGCAACCGCCTTACGGGTGGCTCACGAGGGTAGGGGGTGTGCCTAGGGGGGCAGGCGCGCCCCCTGCCTCGTGGCCACCTCGGGCACCATCTCGCATGGATTTTTCTTACGGAATTTTCCAAATATTCCAAAAAGTATCTCCGTTCGTTTTTATCCCGTTTGGACTCCATTTGATATGGATATTCTGCGAAACCAAAAACATGCAACAGACAGGAACTAGCACTGGGCACTGGATCAATATGTTAGTCCCAAAAATAGTATAAAAAGTTGCCAAAAGTATATGAAAGTTCAATAATATTGGCATGGAACAATGAAAAATTATAGATACGAGGGAGACGTATCGGTGCATAGAATCTACGCATAGACCTAGCTCTGATACCATTATTGGGGAACGTAGTAATAATTCAAAAATTTCCTACGTGTCACCAAGATCAACCTAGGAGATGCTAGCAACGAGAGAGAGAGAGAGAGTGCATCTTCATACCCTTGAAGATCGCTAAGCGGAAGCGTTACAAGAACGCGGTTGATGGAGTCGTACTCGCGGCGATTCAAATCGCGGAAGATCTGATCTAGCGCCGAACGGACGGTGCCTCCACGTTCAACACACCTACAGCCCGGGGACGTCTCCTCCTCCTTGATCCATCAAGGGGAGAGAAGAAGTCGAGGGAGAACTCCAGCAGAACGATGGCGTGGTGATGGAGGAGCTCGTGGTTCTCCGGCAGGGCTTCGCCAAGCACTACGGAAGAGGAGGAGGAGTTGGAGAGGGGGAGGGCTGCGCCAGGGGAAGGGTATGGCTGCCCTCCCACCTCCTCACTATATATAGGGGGAAGGGGAGAGGGGGAGCGCCCTAGGATTTCCCCTAGGGGGCGGCGGCTAGGGCAGATTGGATCTCCCTAGAGAAACCCTAGGGAGACTTGCCCCCCAAGCCAAGCAGGTGGAGGCTTGCCTCCCAAGCCAGGTGGAGGCGCCCCACCTCCCCAAGTAACATGGGAAAAGGGTGTGGGCGCACAACCCCTTAGTGGGCTGGTTTGCCCCCTACCCTTGGCCCATGAGGCCCTGCAACACTTGTCGGGGCTCCCGAAACACCTTTCATTCATCCTGGCCATAGCCTGGTACCCCCGGAACACTTCCGGACTCCAATACCCTTCGTCCAATATATTGATCTTCACCTCCGGACCATTCCGGAACTCCTCATGATGCCCGGGATCTCATCCGGGACTCCGAACTACCTTCGGTAACCACATACTATTCCCGTTACAACTCTAGCGTCACAGAACCTTAAGTGCGTAGATCCTGCGGGTTCGGGAACCATGCAGACATGACCGAGACACCTCTCTATCCAATAACCAATAGTGGGATCTAGATACCCATATTGGCTCCCACATGTTCCACGATGATCTCATCGGATGAACCACGATGTCGGGGATTCAATCAATCTCGTATACAATTCCCTTTGTCTATCAGTATGTTACTTGCCCGAGATTCGATCGTCGATCTCCCCATACCTTGTTCAATGTCGTTACCGACAAGTCTCTTTACACATTTCGTAATGCATCATCCCGTGACTAACTCTTTAGTCAAATTGAGCTCATTATGAAGATACATTACCGAGTGGGCCCAGAGATACCTCTCCGTCATACAGAGTGACAAATCCCAGTCTCGATTCGTGCCAACCCAACAAACACTTTCGTTGATACCTGTAGTGCAACTTTATAGTCACCCAGTTACGTTGTGACGTTTGATACACCCAAAGCATTCCTATGGTATCTGGGACTTTCACAATCTCATGGTCTAAGGAAACGATACTTGACATTAGAAAAGCTCTAGCGAACGAACTACATGATCTTGTGCTATGCTTAGGATTGGGTCTTGTCCATCACATCATTCTCCTAATGATGTGATCCCGTTATCAACAACATCCAATGTCCATGGTTAGGAAACCATAACCATCTATTGATCAACGAGCTAGTCAACTAGAGGCTCAGTAGGGACATGTTGTCATCTATGTATTCACACATGTATTATGGTTTCCGGTTAATGCAATTAAAGCATGAACAACAGACAATTATCATGAACAAGGAAATATAATAATAACCATTTTATTATTGCCTCTAGGGCATATTTCCAACACTTCGGCCTCGTGAAGTGGCTGGTCGATGCCTGCCCTCGGCTTGATGCCATCAAGCGATCGGTCTGCATAGAAGGTGCACGGATGGCCTTCTCCCGTGTCAAGATACAATGGGCGAAGATGGATGCTGTCAAGCTTGCGACCGAAGGACCGCCCGCGGGCAAGGAGCACCGCACACCCGAGCGGTATTTTGAAGATGTCTTGAAGGGATCCCGTATTGTAGAAGGGCAGTGTTCAAAATACATTATCTTTGAATGAAATCATTCATATTGTCCCTTCCTGTATGATGAAAACAAGGCTGATATGTAATATAACGCTTTGTTGTTTATTATTTAAAATTGTACCTCCTGTGCGGCCATTTTATTAAGTATGAGAGTTGGCCAGTCGTCGGCTTCAGCCCCCACGTAGGTAGTACAGGGGTGTTCGGGATGAATCTAAAACACTCTTTATCCAAAAGTTTGGTCCTTGAAGGAGGTGTTTAGCGCAACGAACCAGGCAATCGGACTATGTGGCTTTATCACCCTCACTTAGCCATAGGAGTTTGACAATAGAATTTTAGGCACAACCCCTAGTGTTCGTGAGTCCGAACTAGGGTGTTGTAAACACCTGATCGGGTAAAGACCGGTTCGTCGCATAATGCGGAAAAAATCGCAAAAGATTTCTAACCTCCGAACTGCTGACCGGCTCACGCCGCATCATGACAGTCAGTTTTTGGCTTTCTCTACTAAGGTGCTCATCCAGATAAACCAGGACACAATCACAGTAGTTCTCCCTTCACTACCATAGCTGATAGAGTGGAACATAAGGTAGTAAGAACAGGAGCCGGGCAACCCAACTATTGACCAAAGACATGATTCAGAGTCAATGCATATAATGCTGAAATTCGGGGTGCCGAATTGTACTGTAAAAGTGTTCGGACTTTGTTGCCATAGAATGGAGCGCGGTAAAGATCCTGACGATTTAATGCGTACCAAAGTGTACGAGTGCAATTGATAAGATTATCAAGAAAAAATGAAGTAGCAAGCTAGTGCCGCAAAAGTTCGGCCGCAAACTATTTCCATTATAGTTTTATTAATACGTCAAATCGTATTTTGTACAAATAGTGTGATAAGCAACAATGGCTATTTAACATGCCAAGACCAAGGAGGAGCTGCGTACAGGTCCTAAAAACAGGTAGAATGATCATTGAGAAGAACATCTAGAGATTCTCCCACACGTCTGTGCTACTTACCACCTTGGTATATTCGTCCTTCGAAAGGACCGATTATGAGGCCGTCGAGAGGGGCCTGCGGAAAAGAAACCTGAAAAGGATAAAAAGAAAGTAAAAGTATGTGTGCCCAAGGAAGGTCGAGCCATATTATGGACCACAGTCTGGTTATGCCTCCGTCTCTGCCCATGATATTTTTAGTGCGTAGTTATGTACGCGCGGTACATATGCCGCCACTTAGTCGGGACTGAGACAGAGGTCGAATTGCTAATCGAGCTCCTGACGAGCTAGACTGTCCTGCCGCAGAGTAGTCCGGACTCGTTTCACAGTGTACGGGAGTATGGCCGCCGAATTAAGGTTCTGCTTGTGAAGGCCGCTCTGTACCTCTGCTGACAGGGCCACGGTGTGCTCCTCGGTACGGAGGGAGCGCTCCGTGTTGCCATTAACTGTTATGACACAGCGTGGTCCAGGCATCTTGTGCTTGAGATAAGCATAGTGCGGCATCACATTGAATCGGGCAAACGCGGTTTGTCCGAGCAGTGCGTGATAGCCACTGCGGAAGGGGACGATATCGAAGATTAACTCTTCGCTTTGGAAGTTGTCCCAAGATCCGAAGACGACCTCCAATGTGATTGAGCCTGAGCAACGGGCCTCTACACCTGGTATAACTCCTTTAAAGGTAGTTTTGGTGGGCTTGATCCTTGATGAATCGATGCCCATTTTGCGCACTATATCCTGATAAAGGAGGTTGAGGCTACTACCACCGTCCATGAGGACTCGTGTGAGGTGGAATCCATCAATTATTGGGTCGGCGACCAGTGCGGCTGACCCGCCATGACGGATACTGGTCAGATGGTCCCTGCAATCGAAGGTGATCGTGCATGACGACCATGGGTTGAATTTTGGGGCGACTGGCTCTATCGCATAGACGTCCCCGAGGGCGCGCTTGCTCCCCCTCTTGGGGATATGGGTAGCGTATATCATGTTCACCGTTTTGATTTGAGGGGGAAACTTCTTCTATCCCCCTATGTTCGGTGGATGGGGCTCCGTCATTCTCGCTTTGCGACCCCTTCTCCTTGTCTTCGGCATTTAACTTGCCGGCCTGTTTGAAGACCCACCAACTCATGTGAGTATGATTGGCCGGTTTATTAGGGGTGCCATGGATCTGACATGGACGATCGAGTATGGGGTCCAGGCTGGAAGGGCCCTGATTATTTCTTTTATATGGATTCTTCCACTGACCGGACTTGGAGCCACTGAATCCGGCGTTGACCGCCATGTCATCGCTATTGTCGCAGTTTCTTCAACGCTTGTGTCTGTTGCGTCGGGGCTTGCCATTGCTATTTCTGGCTTCCGAAGTGCCAGGTTCGCTTGCATTGTTATTGCTACGGGCTAGCCAGCTATCTTCGCCCGCGCAAAAGCGGGTCATAAGCGCCGTGAGGGCTGCCATGGACTTCGGGTTATCTTGGCCGAGGTGTCGGGCGAGCCATTCGTCCCAGATGCTATGTTTAAAGGCCGCTAGGGCTTCGGCATGCAGACAGTCGACGATCTGGTTCTTTTTGGTTAAGAACCTAGTCCAGAATTTCTAGCTGACTCTCCGGGCTGTTGAATTATGTGACTTAAGTCGTCGGCATCCGGAGGTCGAACATATGTACCTTGGAAGTTGTCAAGGAAGGCTTCTTCCAAGTCCTCCCAGCTTCCGATGGAGTTTTCAGGCAGGCTGTTCAGCCAGTGCCGGGATGGCCCCTTGAATTTTAGGGGGGGGGTATTTGATGGCATGAAGATCATCACCGTGGGATATGAATATGGAGAATGAAGTCTTCAATCCATACCGCGGGATCTGTGGTTCCATCATATGATTCGATATTCACGGGTTTGAACCCTTCTGGGAATTAATGTTCCATTACTTCATCGGTGAAGCAGAGGGGGTGTGCGGCACCTCTGTATCGGGCCAGATCATGACTTGGTTCGGATGGAGTCCGTCTGCGATTTTCGGCTCGGACGTAATTGTGCTTGTCATGTTCGGCTTGATAGCTGTCGTCGCACGCCGGGGCACGCCCCCGCGATCCGTAGATCGATCTGGACGGACCTGCTTTATTCTTCAGGTCCTGCCGCAGGTCATACGTGTATCCCTAAGCAGTTTTGCCTCTGCCTTTACAGCGAGGTAGGACGGGCCAATGTTCGGCTTGAGTTGCCGTTTTGTCCCGGCCACGTGGCGGACGATCAGCTGCATTACGCACTGATGGTATGGGCTCAAGTGCTTCGTCATCGAATTGAGGTAGCAGTTTACGCTTCGGGTAACTTTTGGTTGGGCGCTCGAGGCCGTATTCTTCTGCTGCCAGGACATCAGTCCATCTATCGTTGAGCAGATCTTGATCAGCTTGAAGCTGCTGCTGCTTCTTTTTCAGGCTCCTTGCAGTGGCTATTAGCCATTGCTTAAAGCGTTCCTGCTCGAGAGGTTCCTCGGGCATGATAAAGTCTTCGTCGTCGAGGCTCACCTCATCCTCGGAGGGTGGAAGATAATTACTGTCCTCCGAGTCTTCGTTTGCAGCATTTTTATCAGGGCTAACTCGCCCATCCTCCCGACCGTCTTATTCGGAGTATTGCTCGATGGGATATTTTTGGTCTTCGGCATCATCCGGAGTGTTGCTGTCTCTCGTGCCGGTATTGCTGTCTTTGCTGCGGCGTGATTTAGAGCGGCGTCGTCGACGCTTTTGTTGTATCTCAGGAGGTTTATCCTCTACTAGATTTTTCTCTTTATCGCTGTCACCCTCCTTGGGTGCATCCACCATGTACACGTCATACGAAGAGGTGGCCGTCCAGCGTTCGACAAACGGTGGGTTATCAGCTTGCTCCTCTCCGGCATCGTCGTCCATACCGTCGATGTCTTCGGAGCCGTAATCAAGCATGTCAGTTAAGTCATCTATTGTGGCAATGAAGTGGGTGGTGGGTGGGATGTAAAATTTCCCGCTCTCAGCCCCTAGTCCGGGTTGGGCGTAGTTCGGACGTTACTCCTCTGAAATCACGAGGGATCGCATCAAGTCCAGAGTCTCGCTTAAAGGCGAGGTTTGTTAAGGGAGGAGAGAATTCGTGGAGTATGGCGGGAAGGGAATTCCCTGGCCGAGCTCACACGATGGTGACTCCGAGAGTTCGGAGCCGGCGTCTGAGAAAGAGTCCGGCTTGGCGATGGATGCCAGTGACGCTGCTTCCTCCGGCTCTCCCGTACTGGGCTTAGTGGCCACAGATAGTCCGATGGGTTTAGAAATCCCGTCTTCGGTACTGGCGAGGCGCTCCGTCTCTAAGGCCAGAGCGGAGGTTGGGGTCGTGAATCCTTGGAAGATCAAGTCTCCTCGAATGTCAGCGACATAGTCTAGGTTTCCAAAACTAATCTGGTGACCTGGGGCGTAGCTGTCGATCTGCTCCAGATGGCCAAGCGAGTTGGCCCGCAGTGCAAAGCCGCCGAATACGAAGATCTGGCCGGGGAGAAAAATCTCCCCTAGGGTAGCATCGTTGCAGATGATGGATGGAGCCATCGAACCTTCTGACGGCGACACAGTGGAACTCTCAATGAAAGCACCAATGTCGGTGTCAAAACCGGCGAATCTCGGGTAGGGGGTCCCGACTGTGCGTTTGATGTTGATGGTAACCGGAGACAAGGGACACGAAGTTTTACCCAGGTTCGGGCCCTCTTGATGGAGGTAATACCCTATGTCATGCTTGATTAATATTCATGAGTACGGAGGTTACAAGAGTTGATCTACCACGAGATCGTAATGGCTAAAACCCTAGAAGTCTAGCCTATATGATTATGATTGCCTATACGGACTAAACCCTCCGGTTTATATAGACACCGGAGGGGACTAGGGTTGTACAAAGTCGGTCACAGAGAAGAAAATCTTCATATCCGAACGTCAAGCTTGCCATCCACGCCAAGGAGAGTCCCATCCGGACACGGGTGAGAGAATCTTTAGTCTTGTATCTTCATAGCCCAACAGTCTGGCCCATGTCCAACAGGCCGGACGCCCGAGGACCCCTTAGTCCATGACTCTCTCAGCGCCCGCCTGGGTCGCAATTTTTACCGGGCCGTCCGCCCTGACGTTTGAGGAGGATTTGAGGCGCTCGATTGTGATGCTCTAAGGGATACCACATAGAGCCCATGGGCATGGGCACCCATGGGTAACCCGATTAGTTTGGGTAGGGTATGGGTGTAAGGTGCTATCCGTGGGTCACCTGATTAATATTAGTAATTAAATATATTCTCATAAAAACAATAAATATTTTTATACAATATACTACATATAGACTTTGTTTGCTGAAAATGCATGCTATTTTTTTAGTATGATATAATACGCAAATCCCTATTCGATGCATTAAGCGCTGGTTAAGGGCATTTGCGTATGCCCCGCCCCCCTCCACACACACACGAACGCTAGGTTAGGTGCGGGCCAGCCTATCCACTTCCAGTTTTTTGACGTTTTTTCGGTTGTGTTCTTCTATCGGTTTTCTATTTGATTTCTTCTTATTTTTTATTTTTTTTATTTTTGTGATTTTTTAATTCATGAACTTTTATCATTTTCCGCTGAGGGGAACAAGCGGCTGATCCGCTCGAGCAGACCGTAACAAGCGAGTGGAACAAGCGCAATGAATGTTAGCAGTATAAGGGCATCAACAATGCAAAGCGCTTACAGAGGCGCTTAACCGAGATATTTTTGATTTTTTTTACTTAGCGCCTTTGTTAGCATCGGGCTTCACAGCGATAACAGAAATCTATAGGCGCTAGAGGAATTAAAAAAGGAAATAAAGATGTACGCTGGTGCCCATCCTTCCAACGCATAGGTGACCAAGCGCCTGTCCAACAGAAAACAAATACACGCCCGCATCAGCCGTATTGAGCTGTTACGCTAGCGCCCGGCTCCAGCCTCAGCCCCCTCGTGCGTAAAATTCTCGCTGAAGCGCCGGGGGAATCATCTGGCATCGACGCAAAGAAGAATCTCAAGATCGAACGGGAACATAGCGTAACGGACAGGATTTTCACCCTGACGCCCACTCTTAGCGCCTCCGTTGTAGATGCCCTAAGTGAAACAAGAAGTCAATTGTTTTTCTTTGCGTTAGTTGGGCCAGCCCGCTTCTTGTTGCATGTGAGCGCGGCAACACTAACCGGCGCTGAGAGCGCCTAAAGGAGGTCTCATCTAATGCTGCCTAGCCTCGCGAACAGTGATGCATATCGTACTCCTATATTTTGGTGCTTATCGCTCTAGAGTGATCAGGCACATAGATGAAGCAAATGCTAGCCTCGATAGCTTGGCAACGATGCAATATTAGGCCTATTCGGCTTTCAATATTAAAGTCTAAAGGCTGAGGGCGCGACTATGTCTCGCTTCAACCGAGACAGAGCGTCTGCTCGCTTCAGGCGCCCTCATAAATGGGCTAGCCCAGCAACCAAGAGGCCACTGCCTCGTATTTTCTTTTCTTTTTTTTTCACTTTTTTATTTTCGTTTTCCTTTTTTTGTTTTTGTATATACTTCCAAAATTTCTAAATAAATACATTACAAAAAATTACACAAAATATTTCGAAAAATGTTAACTAACAATTTACAAAATGTTAAATCTGTATAGAGAAAATATTTCTCATTTATACGAGAAATGTATAAAATAATATAATGTGTATGAAAAAATTGATCATGTATTTAAAACATTGTTTACCAAGCATTTGGAAGAAATTTTTATTATTTGAAACATGTTAATCTAGCATTTGAAAAATACTAAATGGGTATATAAAAAAAGTGTGTCATGTATACAAAAAGTATAAAATAGAATGTGTATGAAAATATGTTGATCATGTATTTAAATACTCCCGATGTATACCAAAAATATATAACATGCATATATAAAATTGATAATAACAACATAAATTTAAACAATGTTGATCGTGTATCAAAAAATGCTAACCATATATTTCAAAAAAATTGAACACGTATAAAAAATGTTCCTGGTATATATAAAAAATGTACAATGTGTATGAAAAGAGTAACAAGAAATTGAAAAAAATATTAATCATCTACTTCACAAAATATCAAACATGTATAAAAATGTTACTGATGTATAAGATAATGAAGAACGTTTATTAGAAAAATTGAACATAAAAATTATTTATAAAAATGTAGATCATGTATAAAAAATGTTGATCATATATTTAAAAAAATTAAACATGTATTTTTTCCTGATATATATCAAAACTTTACAATATGTATGAAGCCAGTAGTTATCAAAGTTAATTTAAAAAATATTAACCATGTACTTTATAAAGTAAACATTATAAAAAGTGTTCCTGATGTGCGCGGAAAATGTACAAATGTGTATGGAAAATGTGGACATGTATCAAAAAGAAACAAAGCAAACAGATGAAAACCAAAGAAATGGTAGAAGGAAACAAAGAAAAACAAAGAATGCCGATGATAACCAAGAAAGAAGCAAAGAAAAATGGATAAAGTTAGAAAGCAAAGGAAAAGGACGAGTGAATACCCAGAGAAACTAAGAAAATCAAGGAAAAAAATGAAAGAAAGTCAATTTAAACCGTGAAAGAAAAGAGGAAAACATGTGAAAAACAGAGAACAAAAGATAACCAAAGTGAGCGAAAAGAAACAAAGAAAACCATAAAGAAACCAAAAAAGCAGAAGAGAAAAACAAAAGAAAAATGAGAAGACAAAAGAAACCAAAAAAGTCATAGAAGAAAGAAAGAAAAAGAAAAATCCAGTGAAAACCATGAAAATAGAGGGGAGAAATCAGTGAGCTAAAAAAGAAAGGCGAAAGGCCGAAAAAATGGAAAGAAACAAAGAAATCCAAAAGAAATAAAACCAATAGAAACAAAAAAAGGAAAGAAAAGCAAACAAGTCGAACAAACCGGCAGCTACGACGATTGATCGAACATGAACGTCACCAGCGATCGAAAAAATTTGAAACGGGTCGGCCAAGTTTACGATGGTGGAAGAAAATTTTGGCTCTCCACTAATAGGTTTAGACATAACATTTAAAATGCAAGCCAACAAATGGGAGTATGGAACAAGCGTAAAAATTTGAAACGGGTCGGCCAAGTTTACGATGGTGTATGGAACTACGGGAGGTCCGAAGTGATAATTCGATTAAGCGAGATCAGAAGTGATAATTTTGGCTCTCCACTAATAGGTTTAGACATAACATTTAAAACGCAAGCCAAATAAGCCTCACTCATGAGTATTTGAGAAATTCTTCATGTTGCATTTACAAAAAAAATCCTCATGTGTCCTTTTTTTACTATGTACTGCAAGGCAAACAACCTCACAATTCCTTTATGAAACTTAGAAAAACAAGGTTTACACACAATCTACAGGCGTAGGAAAACATAAAGGTAGCTAGTCATCTATACAACTAGGCTACAAAAAGAAATCCTAGTCAAGAAACTAGCCTTATATTTACATTTGATCCTATGTGAAAGAAATGTAATATCATGGATGAAATTGTGCCTCTAGGTTCTAAACAATGGTCTTTCATTCCTGAAAACTTTTGAATTCCTGATGGTCCATGTGTTCCATGTAGTTGTGAATCCTTCCTAAGTCACCCGCGAAAAAAAGAATCCTTCCTAAGTGAAAAAAGGTTTTCCAAAGTCTATCCTAGCAACAACAACCATCTGATAGGTGGTCATAGCTAGCCGAGCCACCAAATTGATCTGAAGATAGTTCCAAACTCTCTAACTAAAATTGCCAGTAAAAAAAGAACAATATCTTCATGGATCAAATTGGGCACAACACAAAGGTGTCATCATCAACATGCCAATGCCTTCTTTGCATCTTATCCCTTGTGTTCACACGATCCATCAGTAGTAACCAACCAAACATTTTTATCTTGAGAGTGCATGAGCATTTCCATATCCACTAAAAAATCGGATCCACCACAATGTTTCATGGACACCTGTGTAGTAATATTTGGGCATGTACTCACCCAAATTAAAAGGCCATTGCCACACATCTCTTGCCTCTTCAACTAGATTAACAAAAACAAGCAGTCGCTGGAGATTCATAAACTCCACATGAGCCTCAGAAGATAATGATAGATGGAAGTTGGATATAAGCTCATCTGACATGACCGCGTGGATGGAGCAGAGTCTATCAATCACATTTAAAAAAAGTCTTGAGAATCTCTCACTGAGAATGGTAGAGGAATCACCAAGGTTCCAATTGTCTGCCCAGAAGAATGGATTTACCATCAGAGACTATAGGCTGGGCCATGAGACAATATTTTGCAGCTAACTTGAAGATATCACGCCGCCAAAGGGGCCACATGAAGTGGTGGCTTGTGGAATGGAATTGAAAATAGTTAGGATCCAAATATTAATGGGCGACGGGTTATGGGTTGAATGCCACATGAGGGAAATTCATTCACCAGACATATAAACGAGCAATCCTATCACCCGCTTGGACTAGACGACCTATATGTCAATCCCTACTTTCCTGTTAGATGTACAATATGGTTTGAGGACAATTTTCTAAATATCATCTAGTTGAAGGTTCCTTAGTGTTTCGTGACGTTTTTCGAAAGCAAAAGTTTAAGCCATGCTTAAGTTAATTATTATCTCTTCCATTCCATCACCAAAGAATGCCACTATTAGCATCAACTGTAAAAAATAAATGCAACTCTTTATTCAAACAACTAATCTGAGTTCCTAAAGCTCCTTGTACTACCTGTCGTTCAAGTATTAATGCTTACATGATTAAACAAGTACGCGTCGACCCCGCGCATGCTGCCTTGCTAGCTGCGGAGCTTGACTGCCCGCTGTCGACATTCCCCCCAATGTATCTCGGCCTGCCTCTCTCCAATGAAAAATTGCCTGCTAGTGCCCTGGACTTCTTGCCGATCAAAATTGAGCGGCATATTCCTGGGTGGCGCACATACACACTTGACCAGGGGGCGCGTTTGACACTTTCCTTTGCGGTTCAGGCTGCTATCCCCACCCATGCCATGTCAGTTTTGCCCCTCCCGAAAGGTACTGTGGCCAAGATGGACCGTCCCAGAAGGGCCATGTTTTGGAAAGGGGCAAGCGAGTGCTCCGGGGGGGGGGGGGGACTGCCAGGTTGCATGGCACGAGGCTTGCCGTCTTCGCTCGGAGGGGGGGCTTGGCCTGATCGATATTGAGGTTCAGAATACATGTCTCTTGTCGAAGATGGTCCATAAAATCTTCAGTGGCGTCTGTACCCCCTGGACTGTCTGGGTGCGCCGTTGGTACTTGGGCGACCGTCCCGCGGCTTCGACCCCCTTGTGGAAGGCATTCGCTTCCTTGGTCCCCCTCTATCGCTCCTTGACATCGACGAAAATTGGTGACGGCATGGACACATCCATCTGGCATGACAACTGGACCTCGCTCGGGGCCCTGGCGGCCGCTCTTCCAGCCGCGTACTCCCATTGTCTCCGTACCGGCGGGACCCTGGGGGACTTCGATCGGCTTGGTCCTGCCGCAATTCCCGTGCATGACCGCCTATCTAGAACTGCCGAGTCGGAGCTCCACCTACTCTGGTCTGCCCTTAACCGCGTATGGTTCTCTGCGGCCAGTGACGAGCGGACCCTTTCTTGGGGGGGGGGGGGGTTGTCTCCAGTTCAAGACGGGTGCGGTTTATCATATGATCAAAAGCTCTGGCTGCGGGCTCCCTCTGCATGGCTTCAACTGGGACGGGTTCATGCCCCTCAAGGTCAAGGTGTTCGCCTGGATCCTACGACATGGCAACACCCGCACGAGGGGCTTCCTACGTCAAATCGGGTTCCTCGACTATGACGATTGCCCCTTCTGCCTAGGACAGTCGGAAACGATCTGTCACCCCTTCTTCGAGTGCCCCCGTTTGCGCCTGATGTGGGCGTGTATCCTCGGTCGTCGTCGCTTGCCTGTTGATTGCACGGTGGAAAATATGTGGTGCGCCTTCTCTGCCAACCACCCCTCTTGGAGTCGTCTTCTCCTCAGCACGGCTATGTGCTCCATCCTCTGGGTGGTCTGGAAGTCCAGGAACCGGATGGTGTTCGATAACATCCATTCCTCGGATATTGACTTGCGGCATTCGATCCAAGAGCATCTTCTCTTATGGATAGTTCGGGCCCCCGCCCGCATAGACTGTGCGTCGCTGCGTCAATGGTGCATGGATATTTGTAGCTGACGCACGCCCCGTCCCCCTCCCCCCCCCCCCTTCCTCCCATTAGCACTCCGCAAGGTGTTTATGTGATGTACGAAATGCTTTGTTGTTATTATTAATACAAAATGTTCAGGGGGGGTGATCGAAATGCTTCGTTGTTATTATTAATACAAAATGTTCAGGTGGGTGATCACCCCCGTTGATTGTTCAAAAAAAAAAAAACAAGTAAATGTATATGAGTAATACTTTAAGTTGCTGACTTGGGAATGGGTTGGTTGAATCAAAATAATTTATTTTTTGGAAGAGCAGCAGAAAGAAGCATAGGAGTACGCAAGTATAGAAAAATCTGATCTGAAAAAAGCATCGGAAAATCAGCTTGCGGCACACGAGTCAAGCAGTATGCTCTCGCCAGATGTGCGTGGTCAAAGGAGCAACCCGTTCGGCCCTGCCCGGTGACGTCGCGAGCAACAGATGCCGCCACCGGCATTCCTTCTTGCCCGCTCAAAGCGCACCGAGCGCGTGACCCGCTCGCCCATGCAGCGGCGACAGAGCGGCTCCCAACTCGCCGACTCGGACGAGCGGTGGGATGCAGCGCGGCGCGCGCCTTCAATTGGCCTGCCGGTGTCACCCCTCTGGCGCCTCGGCACCGCGCGTTCCAGCTCTCCGGTGCGCCCCCTCCGCCGCGCGACGTGGCCGACCAGCAGCAACACAGGCACGCACCAGGGCGGTGGGCTGGTGGGGGCCGCGGCTGCGTGCGCTCGGTTTCTCCAAACCACAGCGAGACGTACGGGCCGGGAAGGCGCGGCGCGAGCCATCTGTTGACACTTGACAGGCACGCGAAACAAGCGGAGACACTCATTCTGGTTTGTTCGTTCGTTCTCATTCATGCAGCTCACCTAGACACGTCTTCTTCATGCGACACCGCTAGCAAACACACCCGCTGTGAAACAGCGACGTGTGGTTGATGCACACGTCTTGCATGCCCATCTTTTCTCTTCTCCGGGCCCATCCATCACGATTTAACCGAACACAGCAAATATGGGCTGTAGAATCGTGTGCACGTCCTTGCAGCCTACGTTCGGAGCCTGTTTGGCAACTCGATTGGCTGCGTCGTATCGTATCGCCGTGGACGCGACGACTCTGAAATTTGTCCAGCTCGTTCGTTCCATCTCGCACCGTTTTTTTGCTGTTGTTTTTGAACAGAACAGAGACGGTTTCATGCGTCAACTCAGGCGCTAGGAGAAGAACGGGGAGCTTTTTGTCTGCAAGGGGACGCAAAGATTCCCTGGAACAGTGGGTGGTTCGGAGGGAAGCGTCGGAGCACAAGGAAGCCGGTGTGGCCTCTCGTGCAGTCGTGTCGTCCGGGTGACCGGGGCCGAAACGGCCCGGTTGGTGTGCGTTATCCCAGGTCCAGAAGATCAGAGGCACTCATTGTTGGCCAGATTCGGCGCTTGCCTGACGGTAACGTGCTCCAACAGATTCCGAATTGAACTGAACCCGATATTCGGCCATCGGAACACTGCGCCTGCACGTGATCCTTACGAAATCTAGGCGGCCGTCACGTGACCGTGCGAGGTTTTTCAGGAGCCAATCGGTGTACGTGCGCAGAAGAGTGCCTGCCTCCTAACAGAAAGGTAGATCCTCCGGTGCTCGTACACGGCTACGGTGTCGACATGGTACGCGGACAGCCTATAAGGCTGCAAGCGCCAATTGCAGCCGTGTTGTGATTTTATTGAGAACTCCGTGCGGTTTAGGTTCCCTGTCCTTTCGTGGCATGGGCGGATCATCACGAAATTAATGGGTATCGGGTGTACGTTTGTAGGTAGGTGCAACGCAAGCAGGTGTGCAGGTGGGCAATAAGGGCTGGACCCGTGGCTAGCTCAGCTAAATTTAGGCTCCGCTTAAATTACCGCTGTACGCTCCAAAATCTAACCAAAGTTTTGCGTTCTACGATCCTTTTTGCCGCACTGGATGCGGGAGGAGAGGATTTATTAGGCGGGTGGCGACGGAATCGCACAATGATCGTAATTAACTACGGAATCATTAGAATGTGCTGAAATGATTGAGTACAGGTGGCGATGTAGTACGCCTTGACTTTAACAATTTCTGGGTCCCAATAATCATGAAAGAGCTTCGTGTCAGTAGTAAATGAAAAGGGCCGCCGTGCATTTTGTGAAGTGGTTCCGGGCAGCTGCCGTGGTACGCCAAATGCTACGGAAATCCAATTGAACGCATGGCATCGCAGGAGCCAGTACGCATTTTGCACCATTGTCTTTTTTTGACCCGTAGAATTTTATACTAGCATTGTTCTTCTCGGAGCACAGAGATGGTCCCGACGCCTTCAAACTGTACCGCAAGTCCCGCGATGAAACGGGACCAACACAGCAAATGCAAGGTACTACCTCCGTCCTCGTAGCTTGAAAAAACGTCTTATTGTGAGACTTGAGGCACATATATATAGCAGCAAAAAGAAACGTAGTTCCAAGCCACAAAATGTTAGAAATAAATAGGCTAGGCCCATAACAATTTCTGAAATCTTAAATCGTGATTCATGAATAAAATAACAAGTGGTAGCTCTAAGTTTAGTCCCATCACGAAAATTAAGAAAAAGTTTGACCTCTTTATATAGGGCGTGTTTGGTTGCCTTGCAGCAACAGTACGTGCATTTCATCCCCATCTCAACCCAGTGAGCACTTTAGGGCTGGGTGTTTGGTTGCCTACACATGTGCTTAGTTGTTTGGTTGCATACACGTTTGTGTTCTGCTAACCCCATTCAAATGTGGTGACATTACCACCACATTAGCGGCACAAACTGATAGCAGATGGGCGACGGCGCGCGGAGGGCCGCCCTTGGGTCGACGCAGGAGTTCGCAAGGCCTGCAATCCACCTCTCGTGGATGCGGTTGCCGCTGGCCTCTGGGTGGTGAGGGGACGGCGCGGCGGCGGGCGAGCCATCAGAGGAGAGGAGAGCAACGGGCAGTGATAAGAGTGGTGTGAATGGAGCATGGGCTTTACGTTTCGTGTGCCCGATATTTACATGCTTACGCAACCCAAACGGGCTGTTTTCGTCCCGCGCGAGCCTGGTTGGGCCTTATGCAGGAAACCAAATACGCCGATAGTGGGCTCTCTACACCACACTAAGTGAGGTGTGAAGGAAAGAAAGAGAAGACCTCACGTGCGCGCTCTTGCCTGGCTGGGCTCGGGCACGGGCCTTGCAGGGGCGCAACTTCCTTTTTGCCATTTTATTTTTTGGTGTGTTGGCAGACAAGTTCATTGTTTCCTTGTCCGATAAGGTTGACTTGGAAACCAAGTCGGTTTGAGATCATAATCGCGACATGATACCGCCTCTGGTTCTCCTACATATACCACTTACTGGCCTCGCCCAAAGACACATCATAAACACTTAGGGTTTTGCCTCATTTTGCAACTTGCGCCGCCACGTGTCTACTCTATCCTGAACGCCGGCATGCGGGAGTGCGGGTATCCGGAACAGTTCGTCCTTGCGATCCTACATCGAGAGAGGACGAATTAGGTTTTTCGAAAGCGCTATGCGCGACTGCTCAACTTCGTCATCACGGGCCGTCTTTCATCCAAGTCAGGCGGTGCTACTCATCGTCGTCTTCATTGCCGTCAAAATCACATCGTCGCTCATGCAGCAACTAATGAATAGTACGTCATTCGTGATATGTCCATGTCTCTTACTGTAGTTGTTGTTTTATGTGCGATGTTGGTGTGCATGATTTGTTGTTCATAAGTTTGCTATATCGTTGCATGCTAGTCATTGTTTTAGTCATGAATTATTTATACGAATTAATCATGAATTTGCCTAATATTCCAACAATACAAAAACCTAATTGTAGGCAATTTCCTGAGTTAACGATTGTCGGTGTCAAAACCGGCGGATCTCGGGTAGGAGATCCCTAGCTGTGGATCTTGGATCAATGGGGAACAAGGGACTAGGGACACGATGTTTACCCAGGTTCGAGCCCTCTCTAAGAGGTAAAACCCTACGTCCTGCTTGATTATATTGCTTCTGTATATGAGGATTACATAATCGATCTACCACGAGATCAGATGTACTAAACCCTGGACTAGTAGGATGATGGTTGTTGTCCTTTCTACGGGCTAAACCCTATGGTTTATATAGACACCAGGGGTACTAGGGTTACACATGGTCGGTTAAAGGAAATGGATAAACATGCCGATTCTTCACATCTTGACTTGGAGCACACACCAGGGCACCAAAAAGCCTCTTGTCCAGATGCGGGGTGTCCACATAGCCCAGCCTCCTAGTACCGGCAACACGGCCCAACAGTCCGGCCCCTAATGGATAGGCCGGCAGGCCGAAGACCCCCTATTCCAGGACTCCCTCAGTAGCCCCCGAACTTGCCTCCAACGCCGACGCCTCATCATGTCTTGAGATCTTGATATACCCGATGTATCCGGCTTGCGGGGTGAGTTCCTCTCCTTCTCCATGTTCAACACCACCTTTTTTAACCAGGTTCCCAGAGCCGTTAAGCTAGAATTCAGCCATGTGCCAATCAGGTAGTGCTCGGAATCCGGATTGCAGATATTACTTAGCCTCGAAGGCCAACTGCCCAAGTGTGAACAATACCTTTGCCTGACAACTTTTCGGCGAAGGGTCACATCCGGTCATATACAACGAACCACTGTAAAAGCTTGATTCGTGGTTCGAGGCATCGCCTCTATTGGCACGTCCCATCGAGGTGGATATCGTGCCAATTTTTAAGGGATATGATCAATGATTTCAATTCCCCATTCGCTCATAACATCACGATAATATCGGGAAGTGGCGAGGCCCGTGGCGCAGCTAAAGGACTGTTGGGCTTCACAACGGTTTATAAAAGAGGAGCGGGCACCGCTTATTTGGGTACGCCTTCTCCTTCCTCCCGCCATCGTTCTCCCCATTAGAAGAGCTCCAACGCCCCCAAATCTTCTCCCCTTGTCGGTGTCAAAACCGCGGATCTCGGGTAGGGGGTCCCGAACTGTGCGTCTAGGATCGATGGTAACAGGAGACAGGGGAAACAATGTTTACCCAGGTTCGGGCCCTCTCTATGGAGGTAATACCCTACGTATTGCTTGATTGATATTGATGAATATGGGTGTTACAAGAGTTGATCTACCACGAGATCGTGATGGCTAAACCCTAAAAGCCTAGCCTATATGTATATGGTAATGAATGTGTCCTTTCTGGACTATCCCCTCCGGTTTATATAGACACCGAGGGGATCTAGGGTTTACATAGAGTCGGTTGCATAAGAAGGAATCTTCATAGTCGGTCGCCAAACTTGCCTTCCACGCCAAGGAGAGTCCAATTCGGACACAGGTATAGTCTTCGGTCTTCATGTCTTCACAGCCCATCAGTCTGGCCCATGCATAACAGGTCGGACGCCCGAGGACCCCTTAGTCCAGGACTCCCTCAGTAGCCCCTGAACCTGGCTTCAATGAAGAGGAGTCTGGCGCACAGATTATCTTCGACATTGCAAGGCGGGTTCCCCCTTCCGAACTCCTAGTTGATCTTCAGATGTAATGATTGTATCCGGACTTGTATGCACAACCATAGAGGATATAATATTTCATGGGTTCAATCCACCGGCCACTTTTTGGTAATATGACACCACACCTACCCGGCCTTTGCCTGCGAACCGTTTTAGCCGGCCCGTCGCCCCACGTCCGAGGACGTGGCATTATTGGCGTATTTTATCCAAACAGAGATCGTGCTTCCCTTTTTTAAGGGATTCCTGTCGACCCGAACGTTGGTAACCCAACCGTCGCTCGGGTACAACTCCTTGGAAACAAGCAAGTATTTGAGGCCCGAGAGGAGACGTTTGATATTTGCAGCCTTTATATAGGGGTACAGACCCATCTTTTTCTTCCACGCTTGCCTCTTCCTCAACTCCTGCTACCCCGAGCTGCAACTCCCGGGCTTTAGTCGCCACCAGCCCCAATCATGTCCGGATCTAGCCGTCAAGGCCGGTGGGTAGCCTCTTCTGTCACGGAGGAAGACATTGAAAAGCTTCGGGCAGCGCGATACCTGGCCGCTGAAATCCATCATCGGCTTCCCGTTGAGGGGCAGGTCATTCCCACCCCAGATCAGGCGAGAGGGTCGTGTTCGTGTCCCACTTCCTCTGCGGGTTAGGGTTTGCACTTAACCCCTTCGTCCGAGGACTCATGTATTATTACGGGCTAGACTTCCACGATTTGGCCCCGGACTCTATTCTTATTATCTCGACGTTTATCGTCACGTGTGAAGCCCTCCTCCGAACTCCTCCGCACTTCGGCTTGTGGCTCAAGACCTTCGATGTGAAGCCGCAAGTGGTAGAGGGGGAGCGGGCCGAGTGCGGAGGTGCTGCAGTGAGCAAGCTCGCTAGCGCCGTTTGGCTGAAAGGGTCCTTCGCCAAATCTTCCGATCTGTGGCAGCGGGGGTGGTTCTACATCACCGAGCCCCACAGCTCCAAGTGGGCGACTGCGCCCGTATGACCCAGCCCTCCAACTCAACTTGCATCGTGGATTAATAAGGGGCTAGATTGGGGATCAACGAATGATGTGCAAACTCTGCAAAGTCGCATCTAGAGCCTCATTGAGAGGGACATCAACATAGCCAGCGTCGTTCATATAATGCTAGTTCGTCGGACCCTGCCGTGCCAGCGACGGCCTCTCCGCCTATGGGAGTTCAATCCAAAAGGGCCGTGGACTCTCCATAACTTCTTCGGCACAACACACGAAGGAATGTGGAGATTAGTCTTCAGAAACCGAAGGCAATGGCTGGACACCGCCAGAGATGTCGGCCTAGACTGCAACCATCCGGACACCCCGGCAAGTAAACGTTTACCAAATACCTTACAGTCAGATATCCAGTGGCAAGAAACCAACGGCATCATCCTTTTTCAGGGATGGATAAAGAAGGTGGAATTGATTAGGTGTCCGACTCCCCTTCCCGAAGACTCAGCTACTCCTGTGTTAACAAGGATGCTGGCCTCGGCGCCGTTCCAGGCATCGGCAGGGGAGGGCGAGAAGACCCAAGATGACCTTGGTTCTGGAGGTAAGTCAGACACTGAGTCCGGAGAAATCGACCTTTCCTCGCCCGAAGACGGAGGCGGGAAAGGACCCAGTGTTCCTTCTCCAAACAGGAGGGAAAGGGCCACCTCCGAAGATGGGGAGGGGCGGTCTTCCAAGAAGGGCAAGATGCCACCGTTGACCAGCTTGGGTTTGTAAGGTGACGCCGTTGAGCAGCTCCAACAAGGGGACAAACCCTTGGCCAAATCGTAAGAAAATCCGGAGTACCTTGACAGCGTCCCGTTCCGTTGTTGTTACCATAACGCATTCATGCATTTTTACAGGTCGACACAGAGTTTTTCTGGGCGATCCTCTTCTTCGGGGAGTCTCCTTCCAGAGATGATGGAGAGCGAGACGCCTCCTCCAACCTCCTCGCCCAACAAGGCGGATGACTCTTAAGTGTCATCGCGGAGGGTCCCTTTAGACCAGGGGATAGAAGAGGCGGTACCTCAAGGTGGACCTTCAACCATCCGGGATTCCTGGGCTGATGGTAACAAGGGCCCCGGACTGTCCGGTTCACAGCCGACAACGATTTTGGAGACGGGCGAGCAAATTCCTTCAAAGGATGATTGTGTTGTTGGAGCAATTTCCGGAAGCCCAGAGACTTCGGATATATTGCGAGACATGTTGCGGAAAGTATCTGCCTCGGGGGAACAACGTACCTTGATGGGTATAGTGATTGAGAAGATTTCATCCGCGAAGAGCGGATTAAATGAAGCCTTCATGAGCCTACTGAAGGGCTTTGAGGTTTGTAACATAATGTTTTCAGCTATGTTTCATTTGCGAAGATACGCCTGTGTATAGGTAGTAGCCCCTGATACTCGGGTTGTCTTCCACTGGGAAGCAAAACGGAGGATCGAAAAAGGATCGTTTGAGGACTAACCTGATAAACCTTGAACGCAGGCTGCTTCCCCTTTGGCCACCTACCGACTATGGAGATTGCCGATTTGCAGCGGAAGCTTGATGTGGCAGGGGATGATCTTGCTTTAATCAATATGCGTCTTGATGAGTCGCAAGGTATGTATTCGGGGCAATCCTCATACATTTTTGTGGTATAAGCGTGATGCTGAAATTTGGCTGCAGATGGTGCTGCCGCTGTTGAAGTTCTTCGAGCGGAGCTGGCCCGGGCCAAGGAGCAGGCCTAGCGTAGCAATGCTGCTGCCGAAAAGGCATCGGCTGAACTAGAAGCCAAACGAGCTGTACGGCGCCAAGATGAGGAGAAGATATCCACGATGACGCTCGAGCTAGAGAATGCTACCGGCCACTGTGAATTTCTGGAGAAGGAGAGTGAAGCCTTAATGGCTGATCTGGAGAAGGCCTTGCAAGAGGCAAGAGGAGCGCGGTCGGAATGCAGAGCAGCCCGTGAGGAGGTTCGACGGGCGAGGGAGATTGCGGCTGGAAAGCCTTTTCTGCTGCAAACTAAGTTCTACGACCCGAACTATGTCCAGCTCAACCAAGTATGGAGTTCTCCGGACGAGTTCTTGGACTTGCCGAAGAGTTCTGCGGATGCGGCGTAGTATTACCAAGCACGGGATGAATATGCAACGGAGAAGCTTTTTTGGTCGCAGCTTGGCGCGTCAAAGTGCCCCTTGTTGCTTAATGAACAGATGTCCCAATGGGCCGAACTTCATAGGATGTCCGGCGCTGCCATGAAGGACGTCATAGTCCGGCTGTGGCCAACCGAGCCTGTTCCGAACATCTATTTCGGTTTAGTGCAAAGGCGTGTTGACGCAGTGCCGCGTATCGACGTTGTGAAGTGGTCAACGTGCATTGAGGGTGCACGGATGGCTTTCGCCCGAGTCAAGACGTTCTCGGGGAAGATGAAAGCCATCGATGTTGCGACGAAGGGTCCACCCAAAGGCAAGGACCGTCCGGAACCAGAACATTATTTTGAGGACGTCCTAGAGGCTGCTCGCTTTGTAGAGGATCAGTGCTCGAAAGACATAATGTTCGAGTGAAAATTGTAAAAGACAATTTTATAGTTAATCTATTTATGTTTTGCTTGAAAGCTTGAATTCCTCCTGTGCGTCTGTTTTGATATAGTCTGAAAGTTTTCTAGTCATCGGCTTCAGCCCCCTCGTAGGAAGTATGGGGGTGTTCGGAAAATCATTTAATCACTCTTTATCCAACGTCTTGGTCCATGAAGGAGGTGATAATGCGGCGAACCAAGCAATCGGACTATAAGGCGTTAACATTTTCACTTAGCCATAGGAGTTTTATGGTGGGGCTACGACATAGCCCCTGCTATGTATGCGGCATATGGTGCCTTACATGTTTGATGTGAAAAAGATCCCTCGTGTGACACGGAGAATCGCTAAAGATTCCGATAAGTCGTCAAGTGGCTGATCAGCTCACACCACATCATGACAGTCAGTTTTCGGCTTTCTCTGCTGAGGTGCTCGTCCAGTTTAGACCAGGGCATAATCGCAGTAGTTTTCCCTTTACTACCCTAGCCGATAGAGCGGAACGTAGGGTAGCAAGCACAGGAGCCGGGCAACCCAAATATTGACCCAAGATAATGATTGGAGCTGATGCATATAAGGCCAAACTTGCGACGCCAGAGTATGCTGTAGAGCTGTCCAGACTTTTACTGGCAGCTCATTTGTTCCCACACCGAGCCCCTGGCAGATTAGGCTGAGGTATTTCTGTGAAATAACCGTAGGAGCCATATTTGTCGGGAAAACCATACGGATGATTAGTTCGGATATTGTTTACTGGTAACTGAGCGATATGCCAATGCTTACTTATGATTATATAAAAGCCACCCCCCGGCTATTTGACATGCTCGGGGTTGGAGGCGGAGGAACATGCATAGTACAGGCTCGAAAAATGGAGAGTGCGGTCTACAAAAAGTTATTTTGGACCTCCTGTCGCACGCCTGCGCCGCCAGTCCTCGGTGGGGAATCCTTGATGGACATAGCCCCTTAGGTGAGTGTACGGATCCGAACTCCGATAGAGCTAGTTTCCGATTTTTAAACTGTTCTTCACCTATTTTTTTAAAGGATATCGAAAGAGGAAATAAAAAAGGAAAATAAATAATTATATATAGAAAAAGTTACTGGAGTGCTCGTAGGCTTGTCCGTATTGTGCTTCCGCCGATGCCCATGGTATCTTGAGTGCGTAATGATGTATGCGTAGTACAAACTTTGTAGGTGTACGGAGTGGGCGGCGGAAGCCGGGCTGCTATTTCCATTCTAGGGGTAGTTGATCCTCGGGTGGAGACTGCTTTAGACCCCCTGTTTTTCGTTGGTGAACATTTCCGTCATCCCTGTCGCTTGGCGGCCTCCTTCCCCTGTGTTCGGCGTTGAGCTTGCCGGCTTGTTTAAAGACCCAGCAGTTTCTGTTGGTATGATTAGCTGGTTTATCGGGGTGGCCGTGAATCTGGCAGGGTCGGTCCAAAATCCTGTCCAGGTTGGATGGTTCATATCGATTCGCCTTGGATGGCTTCTTCCGCTGGCCGGGCTTGGGATTGCTGAATCCAGCGTTGACCGCTGTGTCCCCTGATCTTTCATTGTCATTGTGACTGTTGTTTTTGCTTCCCCGTGGCTTGCCGTTGGCGTCTCGGATTTCGGAGGTGCCCTGGTTGCTGGCGCTATTGCTTCTACGAGCGAGCCAGCTATCTTCTCCCGCGCAAAAGCGAGTCATCAGAGCAGTGAGAGCTGTCATGGATTTAGGTCCTTCTTGGCTGAGGTGGCGTGCAAGCCATTTGTCCCGGATGCTGTGTCTGAAAGCCGCGAGGGCTTCCGTGTCCGGACAGTCGATGATTTGGTTCTTTTTGACTAAGAACCGGTTCCAGAGCTCCCTGGCTGATTCGCTGGGCTATTGGACAATGTGACTTAGGTCATCGGCATCCGGTGGCCGGACATGTGTTCCTCGGAAGTTATCGAGGAAGGCCTCTTCCAAGTCCCTCCAGCTGCCTAAGGAACTTTCAGGCAGGCTGTTTAACCAGTACCGAGCTGGTCCTTTTAGTTTTAGTGGGAGGTATTTAATGGCGTGGAGGTTGTCTCCACCGGCCATATGGATGTGGAGGATGAAATCTTCTATCCATACTGCGGGATCGGTTGTCCCGTCGTATGATTCAATATTGACGTGTTTGAATCCTTCGGGGAATTCATGATCCATTACTTCATCAGTGAAGCAAAGCGGGTGTGCGGCGCCTCTATGTTGGGCCACACTGCGGCGTAACTCCGAAGGAGTCCCATTGCGGTTTTCGGCCTGGTTGCGGCGAGGTGTGACACGTCCGGATAGGTAGCCATTGTTGCGTGTCAAAGCATGTTTTCATGATCCGTAGATCAGTCTTGCGCTTCCTGCTCTATTGTCCCAGTCCCTCTGCAGGTTATCTGGGGCGGTCTGGTGTTCGGCTTTACGGTGAGGTGGGGCGGTCTGGTGTTCGGCTTGAGTTGCCTTTTTATCCGGACAGAGTTGCCGACGACCTGCCATGTTGTGTGACGATGGTATGGGCTCCAACACCCCGTCATCGGACTGGTAGAGCGATCTGTGCTTTGGGTAGCTTTTGGCTGGGCCACTGAGGCCGTATTCTTCAGCGACCAGGACTTCGATCCATCTATCATTGAGTAGGTCTTGGTCAGCTTGCAGCTGCTGCTGCTTCTTTTTCAGGCTCCTTGCCGTAGTTATCAGCCTGCGCTTGAAGCGCTCCTGTTCGAGGGGCTCTTCGGGTACGATGAAGTCTTCGTTGCTGAGGCTTTTCTCATCTTCGGAGAGCGGAAGGTAGTTGTCGTCCTCCGATTCGTCGTTGGGCAGGGCCTGTTCGTCGGGGCCGGCTTGCCCGTTTTCCTGTTCCTCCTGCTCGAATGTTGCTCCCACAAGGTCTTCATTACTTTCGGCGCCGTTCGGAGTACTATTTTCTCCAGTGCCATTGTTGCTGCGGTGTGACTTGGGGCTCCGGAACTTAGACTGTGACTCAGGAGTTTTAAATGGATCTCCCTTGTCCTTGCCGCGAGGCTTTTTAAGTGTATTGATCATGTACACGTCATATGAAGGGGTGGCCGTCTTGCGTCCGAAGACTGGCGGATCTTGGCCTTGCTCCTTATGTGCATCATCGTCTGGACCGTCAATGTCTGCGGAGCCAGGAGTGGACATGTCAGTTAAGTCCTCGAAAGTGGCTATGAAGTGGGTGGCGGGTGGGAAACAAAATTCTCCGTCGTCAGCCCCTAGTTCGAACCGGACATAGTTCGGCTACGAGTCTCCCGTGAATGACATGTTCTTTAAAGAGTTTAACACATCGCCCAAAGGTGAGTGCTGAAAGACGTCTGCGGCATCGAATTTGAAGATCGATAACCGATCTAGCTCGGTGTCCGCAAGCGTATATGGTCCGAAATTTATATCCGAAGACGAATCCAGAGTTCCATTGACGCAGATATCGCGGGGTGACGAGTCCGTGTGCGGCTCCAACACCGCGGACTCTTTGGCTTCGGATGGCACGATCTGCTCTGGTTCTAAGGCTGTTGCAGCAACAGGGACCATCTCCTGGATGTGATCCAATCACAGATTTAAGTCATGTTCCTCAGAGCGAGGGGGAACGATCGCTGCGTTTTCAAATCCATTGAAGATCAAGTCTCCACGGACATCCGCGACGTAGTTCAAGCTTCCAAATCTGACCTGGTGGCTAGGGGCGTAGCTATCGATCTGCTCCAGATGGCCGAGCGAGTTGGCCCGCAGTACGAAGCCGCTGAACACGAAAATCTATCCGGGGAGGAAGGTTTCTCCTTGGACAGCGTTGCTATAGACGATTGAAGGGGCCATCGAACCTTTCATTGACGACACAGTGGAACTCTCAATGAAAGCACCAATGTCGGTGTCAAAACCGGCGGATCTCGGGTAGGGGGTCCCGAACTGTGCGTCTAGGATCAATGGTAACAGGAGATAGGGGACACAATGTTTACCCAGGTTCGAGCCCTCTCTATGGAGGTAATACCCTACGTCCTGCTTGATTAATATTGATGATATGGGTAGTACAAGAGTAGATCTACCACGAGATCGAGGAGGCTAAACCCTAGAAGCCTAGCCTATATGAATATGGTAATGAATGTGTCCTTTTCGGACAATACAGTTTAGATAGACATCGAGGGGATCTAGGGTTTACATAGAGTCGGTTACATATGAAGGAATCTTCATAGTCGGTCGCCAAGCTTGCCTTCCACGCCAAGGAGAGTCCAATCCGGACACAGGTATAGTCTTCGGTCTTCATGTCTTCGCAGCCCATCAGTCCAGCCCATGGATAACAGGCCAGACGCCCGAGGACCCCTTAGTCCAGGACTCCCTCACCCCTCAAGCGCTTCTATCCAGCCGTACCCTGGATCTAGCCATGGTCGAATCCGGCGCAGGAGACAAGTGGGAGGTGATACGTGTCCATCGTATCTACTTTTCCAAACACTTTTGCCCTTGTTTTGGACTCTAACTTGCATGATTTGAATGGAACTAACCCGGATTGATGCTATTTTCAGCAGAATTACCATGGTGTTATTTATGTGCAGAAACAAACGTTCTCGGAATGACCTGAAACTTCACGGAGCAAATTTTTGGAAAATATAAAAAATACCTGCAAAAGATGAAGGCCAGGGGGCCCACCACCTGTCCACGAGGGTGGGGGCGCGCCTGCCCCCTAACACTTCTGCCCTTGTTTTGGACTCTAACTTGCATGCTTTGAATGGAACTAACCCGGACTGACGATGTTTTCAGCAGAATTACCATGGTGTTATTTATGTGCAGAAACAAACATTCTCGGAATGACCTTAAACTTCATGGAGCAACTTTTTGGAAAATATAAATAATACCTGCAAAAGATGAAGGCCCGGGGGCTCACCACCTGTCCACGAGGGTGGGGGGTGCGCCTGCCCCACTAGGGCGCCCCCTACCTTGTGGCCCCCCTAGAGCTCCTCCGACTCCAACTCCAACTCTATATATTGTGTTTCGGGCAGAAAAAAATCAGGGAGAAGAATTCATCGCGTTTTACGATACGGAGCCGCCGCCAAGCCCTAAAACCTCTCGGGAGGGCTGATCTGGAGTCCGTTTGGGGCTCCGGAGAGGGGAATCCGTCGCCATCGTCATCATCAACCATCCTTCATCACCAATTTCATGATGCTCACCGCTGTGCGTGTGTAATTCCATCGTAGGCTTGCTGGACGGTGATGGGTTGGATGGGATCTATCATGTAGTCGAGTTAGTTTTGTTAGGGTTTGATCCCTAGTATCCACTATGTTCTGAGATTGATGTTGCTGTGACTTTGCTATGCTTAATGCTTGTCACTAGGGCCCGAGTGCCATGATTTCAGATCTGAACCTATTATGTTTTCATCAATATATGAGAGTTCTTGATCCTATCTTGCAAGTCTATAGTCACCTATTATGTGTTATGATCCGTTAAACCCGAAGTGACAATAATCGGGATACTTACCGGTGATGACCGTAGTTTGAGGAGTTCATGTATTCACTATGTGTTAATGCTTTGTTTCGGTACTCTATTAAAAGGAGGCCTTAATATCCCTTAGTTTCTGTAAGGACCCCGCTGCCACGGGAGGGTAGGACAAGAGATATCATGCAAGTTCTTTTCCATAAGCACGTATGACTATATTCGGAATACATGCCTACATTACATTGATGAACTGGAGCTAGTTCTGTGTCACCCTAGGTTATGACTGTTACATGATGAACCGCATCCGGCATAATTCTCCATCATCGATCCATTGCCTACGAGCTTTCCATATATTGTTCTCCGCTTATTTACTTTCCCGTTGCTATTGCTATCATCACTACAAAATACCAAAAGCATTACTTTTACTACTGTTACCTTTTGCTACCATTACCACTACTATGATATTACTTTGCTACTAAATACCTTGCTGCAGATACTAAGTTTCCAGGTGTGGTTGAATTGACAACTCAGCTGCTAATACTTGAGAATATTCTTTGGCTCCCCTTGTGTCGAATCAATAAATTTGGGTTGAATACTTTACCCTCAAAAACTGTTGCGATCCCCTATACTTGTGGGTTATCAAGACTATTTCTCGCGCCGTTGCCGGGGAGCATAGCTATATTCTTTGAGTCACTTGGGATTTATATCTGCTTATCATTATGAAGAACTTGAAAGATCCAAGAACCAATATTTATCCCTCAACTACGAGGGGAGGTAAGGAACTGCCATCTAGCTCTGCACTTGATTCACCTTCTATTTTGAGTAAGCTTGCGACACCTAAACCTGCTTCTGCTATTCGTTCTGATATGTCGCATGTTATCGATGATGCCACTTCTGCTATACGTGATACTTATGATGAAACTACTTCCATGCTTGATACTACTGTGCCACTTGGTGAATTTCTTGATGAACAACTTGCTAAGGCTAGAGAGATTGAACATATTGAATCTGATAATACTGATGAAATTGATGATGAAGACTTGCCTGTTATTCTTGAGGGTTATGTTTTTGATAAAGAAGCTTCTTTAGCTATTTAGCTTGTAAAGATAGATACGAACTCAAGAGGTTATTAGCTAAATGGAATAAGCAATCTCTAAATACTAGAATGAAACCTGACCCTGCTTTTGCTACTTCACCTATCTGTGTTACTGATAAGGATTATGAATTCTATGTTGATCCTGATATAATTACTTTGGTTGAATCTGATCCTTTTCATGGCTATGAATCTGAAACTGTTGTGGCACATCTTACTAAATTAAATGATATAGCTACCCTGTTCACTAATGATGAGAGAACTCGCTACTTTTATATCCTTAAAATATTTCCGTTCTCATTAAAGGGTGATGCTAAGATATGGTTTAATTCTCTTGATCCTGGTTGTGTGCGTAGTCCCCAGGATATGATTTATTACTTCTCTGCTAAATATTTCCCTGCTCATAAGAAACAAGCTGCTTTAAGGGATATATATAATTTTGTGCAAATTGAAGAAGAGAGTCTCCCACAAGCTTGGGGGAGGATTCTCCAATTACTTAATGCTTTGCCTGATCATCCTCTTAAGAAAAATGAAATACTTGATATCTTTTATAATGGACTAACCGATGCCTCCAGAGATTACCTGGATAGTTGTGCTGGTTCTGTTTTCAGGGAAAGAACACCGGATGAAGCTGAAATTCTATTGAATAATATGTTGACAAATGAAAATAATTGGACACCTCCGGAGCCAATTCCTGAGCCTATTCCTAAACCAACTCCGAAGAAGAGGGATATTCTATTTCTTAGTCCTGAAGATATGCAAGAGGCAAAGAAATATATGAAAGAAAAAGGTAGTAAAGATGAAGATGTTAATAATTTACCTCCTATTGAAGAAATACATGGTCTTAATTTACCGCCTGTTGAAGAAACATATGATCTTAATCCATTACCTATTAAAGAAACTCATGGTCTTGATAACCCGACACAGGTAGTAAAGGTAAATTCTCTCTATAGATATGATAAAGTTGAAATCCCACTTACTAAGTTTGCTAGCCCATGCTTAGATGAGTTTGCTAAATTTATGGTTAAGCAAGAAGATTTTAATTCTTATTTTGGTAGACAATTGAAATAAAATTCAAATATGCTTGAACACTTGGGTGATTATATGGCTAATGTCAAAGGTGAACTAAAACTTATTAGTAAACATGCTTCTATGGTTACCACTCAAGTAGAACAAGTGCTTAAAGCTCAAAATGATTTGCTCAATGAATTGAATAGTAAGGATAATGATAATGCTGTTAGAGTTATGACTAGAGGTGGTAGAATGACTCAGGAACCTTTGTATCCTGAAGGCCACCCTAAGAGAATTGAGCAAGATTCTCAGAGAAATAATATAGATGCACCTAGTCCTTCTAAAAGGAAGAAAAAGAAAAATGATAGGACTTTGCATGCTTCTAGTGAACCTGTTATTGAAACACCTGAGAATCCAAGTGATATTTCTATTTCTGATGCTGAAACTCAATCTGGTAATGAACCTGAAACTAGTAATAATGTTAATGATAATGTCCATGATGATGCTCAACCTAGTAATGATAATGATATAGAAATTGAACCTGCTGTTGATCTTGATAACCAACAATCAAAGAATCAATGTTATGATAAGAAATACTTTGTTGGTAGGAAACATGGTAAAGAAAGAGAACCATGGGTTCAGAAACCCATGCCTTTTCCTCCCAAACCATCCAAGAAAAAGGATTATGAGGATTTTGAGCACTTTGCTGAAATGATTAGACCTATCTTTTTGCGTATGCGATTAACTGATATGCTCAAAATGAATCCTTATGCTAAGTATATGAAAGATATTGCTACAAATAAAAGAAAGATAGCGGAAGCTGAAATTTCCACCATGCTTGCTAATTATACTTTTAAGGGTGGAATACCAAAGAAACTTGGAGATCCAGGAGTACCCACTATACCATGCTCCATTAAAAGAAACTATGTTAAAACTGCTTTATGTGATCTTGGAGCCGGTGTTAGTGTTATGCCTCTCTCTTTATATCATAGACTTGATTTGAATAAGTTGACACCTACTGAAATATCTTTGCAAATGGCTGATAAATCAACTGCTATACCTGTCGGTATTTGTGAGGATGTGCCTGTTGTAGTTGCAAACGTTACTATTTTAACAAACTTTGTTATTCTTGATATTTCTGAGGACGATAGTATGTCTATTATTTTTGGAAGACCCTTTTTGAATACTGCAGGGGTTGTTATTGATTGCACTAAAGACAAGGTCACTTTTCATGTTAATGGTAATGATCATACGGTACACTTTCCGAGGAAACAACCTCAAGTTCATAGTATCAACTCTGTTGGAAAAATTCCATCGATTATATTTGGAGGTTTTGAATTTCCTCTTCCTACTGTCAAGAAGAAATATGATATTCTTATTATTGGGGATGCGCATATCCCCGTTGAGGTAACATTGTGTTATTCCAAATTTCTCCGGTTCCATGTTATTCGGAATGAGTTCGTTAACAAGACTTGATCAACCTTGTTAGTGGATTCCTTTTGATGAGCATGAGATGGATGGAACTAGAAGGCACAACCTTCTGTACCCTCCTTTTACTCTCTGTTATTTATATTAAATAAAATAAAAATAAGTATTTTCTGTCTGTTATCTGATTATCCATGCAATATAAAAATACCCTGAAAATAAAAGTTCTCCAAATGCCCTGAAATTTAAATATGATTTTTTCCGGAATTTTTAGAATATTTGGCACTGAGAACACAGCAGGGGGTCAACCACCTGCCCACGAGGGTGGAGGGCGCGCCCTACCCCCTGGGTGCGCCCCCTGCCTCGTGGGCCCATGGTGGCCCTCCTCCACTTATCCTTTCACCCACACACTCCTTCTTCCTCCCACAAACACGAATATCCAGCTCAAACGCGAGTCAAGCTCATTTTGCTGCCATTTTCGATCTCCTTGCTCAAAGCACCTCTCACAAAACTGCTTGGAGGGGGGGGGGTTGTTCCTTAGTATGTGAATCCTCCATTAGTCCAATTAGTTGTCGTTCTAGTGCTTTATCCATTGCAAATTTTTGCTGCTTAGGTGACCCTGTTCTTGAGCTTGCATGTCAAATTTATATGGTCAAAAGTAGTTTTGATGCATGATATAGGCCCTAGGCACTTGTAGGAGTAGTTGCTATCAATATTATTGAGTTTGGTTTACTTTTATTTTGAAGTTACTAAAAATTTCAGAATTTTTCAGAAAATGATGAAGAAACTTTTGAGGGGCTCATTGAGCCGAAGCTCGAAGGAAAAGGCACCGAAGCCTAAGTATAATCTGCCTCACACCGCGGAGGTTCGGTCGTGTGAATGGCCTTCCGATGATTTCTTGAGAGCAGCCGGGATTTATGAAGATTTTCATGAATTGGCTAAGAATGCAGGCCTCACCGCTTTCCTCCACGACCAACGCGATCATTATCTCTTACTCACAAATATCTTTGTGCAAAACTTTCATTTCCATTCTAGGAGCTCACCACCTACGGTGGAGTTTCATTTATATGATGAGCATAAGGAGATGTCACTTTATGATTTTTGTCGGGTTTGTTTAGTCCCTTTTGAGGGCAAGATAGAGGAACCACATCGCGAGGATGTAGATGGGTTTGTTGATACTATCAATGTAGGGGAAACAAGGAAGGTTTCTGATGCACGAATCACTAGCATACATTTTCCTATTTTACGCTATTTTGCATTATTTGCTAGTCATTGTTTAATTGGTCGCGGAAACTGTGGAAACCTTAGTGTCCCTGATATTATTATTTTGCTCCACAGTTTATACGGTGATAACTCTGTTAGTATGGGCGACATTATTGCTAAACGGTTAAGTCTGAACCGTACCAAGGGCCCCATCTTTGGAGGCATCTATACTTCACGCCTAACTGCACATTTTAACATACCTATTAGGCATTATGAGAAGGAAGAAAAAGTGCTGCCTTGTGTTTATTTAGATTATGAAAGTATGGTGGTACATGATTTTATTATTAAGAATAGGGAAGGAGAGCTTAAATACAAATTGTTCTTTGATAGACATCATCCTGAGACTATTGCCCTGCCTACTCCTTCTTTGTTTGATTTATCTGCAGGTCAGTACCTTGTTCCGTTAAAGGCTATTCACGCCTACCGGAACCCTGCACCAGCTATGGAGCCAGAGCCGGAACCACCAGTTGATCCTTCACGACAGTCTGATTACCAGTGGGATCCGGAGATGATTGCCAACCAGTGGCAATCGGAGTCTTCTTCTTCTTCGTAGTACGAACCTAGCTATTATTATGGATATCCGCCAGGCCAGCCGTGGCCATAGACCAACTTAGGCCAAAAGCCTAAGCTTGGGGGAGTACGTATTTCCCACCGACATTACATTTATGCTCACACACTCATTGCTAGACGTCGGTGCTCATACTTTTTCATTGTATCATCCATGCTAGTTTACTTTCTTTTTATGCTTTCTTTTTGTGTGTTTAATAAACCTTAAGAAAAAAAATTAATTGTATCTTCTAATTAGTTTACTTCTAATGCTTGTAGTAGTAATTAAAAAGAAAAACCAAAAAGATTTCTTGTTCTTCTTTTGCTTGTTGGGAGCTCTCCCGTGTAAATAGTTTTACTTCTTTTCTTTTCTTTGGGGGTCGATAGGAGAAGACCATAATTAAATTGTTGAAGTGGCTCTTATATGCATTATTGTTGATCTGACAAAAGAGACCATATTGCCTTGTCTTCTCCTGTTTATTGAATGCTTGCAGATTCCAGCTTAGTCCAATGCACGTGCACTATTATTATTATTCACATCGTTCGGTCATGCAAGTGAAAGGCAATTATGATGATATATGATGGACTGACTAAGATGAGAAAAGCTGGTATGAACTCGACCTCTTTTGTTTTTGTAAATATGATTAGTTCATCGTTCCTGATTCAGCCTATTATGAATAAACATGTTTGCAATGACAACTAGAGATCATGGTTTCTTGTGCCATGCTTGATTAGCTATGAGTTATAATGGTTTACCTTGCGTGCCAACATGCTATTAAAATGGTTGTGATGTGGTATGATAGGGTGGTATCCTCCTCTGAATGATTTAAGTGACTTGACTTGGCGCATGTTCACGCATGTAGTTGAAACAAAATCAACATAGCCTTCACGATATTTATGTTCATGGTGGATTATATCCTACTCATGCTTGCATTCGGTGTTGACTAATTTTAATGCATGTTCATGACTGTTGTCGCTCTCTAGCTGGTCGCTTCCCAGTATTTTGCTAGCCTTCACCTGTACTAAGCGGAATAATGCTTGTGCATCCAACTCCATAAACCCCAAAGTTATTCCATATGAGCCCACCATACCTACCTATATACGGTATCTACCTGCCGTTCCAAGTAAATTTGTACGTACCAAACTCTAAACCTTCAAATAAATATCCTGTTTTGTATGCTCGAATAGCTCATGTATCAACTAGGGCTGTCCGTATCTTCCATGTTAGGCGGGTTATTCTCAAGAGGAGTGGACTCCGCTCCTCACTCACGAGAAAGTGGCTGGTCACCGGGATGCCCGGTCCCATGCTTTATGCAAACTAAATCAAAATAATTGCAAACAAAACTCCCCCTGGGACTCTTGTTAGTTGGAGGCACTCGTTGTTTCGAGCAAGCCATCGATTGATGCTTGTTGGTGGAAGGGGGAGTATAAACTTTACCATTCTGTTTGGGAACCGCCTATAATGTGTGTAGCATGGAAGATATTGCCATCTCTTGGTTGTTATGTTGACAATGAAAGTATAACGCTCAAAATATTATTCACCTCTATTTCAAAACCGAGCTCTGGCACCTCTACAAATCCCTGCTTCCCTTTGCGAAGGGCCTATCTATTTACTTTTATGCTGAGTCATCATCCTCTTATTAAAAAGCACCAGTTGGAGAGCACCACTGTCATTTGCATTCATTATTGTTAGTTTAAATTGAGTATGACTTGACTGGATCTCTTTTACCATGAATTACAATGTCTAGTCAGTCCTTGGTCTTTAAAGGTGCTCTGCATTTATGTTTTGCGGTCTTAGAAAGGGCTAGTGAGATACCATCTTGTTATATCATATTATGATTGTTTTGAGAAAGTGTTGTCATCCGAGATTTATTATTATTGCCCGCTAGTTGATTATGTTATTGATATGAGTAAACTTGAGACCTAAGTGTTATTGCGAATGTGGTTAGTTATAATCTTTGCTGAAAACTTGAATGCTGGCTTTACATATTTACAACAACAAGAGAAAACAGAGTTTGTAAAAGTTTTTCTTTATCACTTTCAGTTGATCAACTGAATTGCTTGAGGACAAGCAAAGGTTTAAGCTTGGGGGAGTTGATATGTCTCTGTCGCATCTACTTTTCCAAACAATTTTGCCCTTGTTTTGGACTCTAACTTGCATGATTTGAATGGAACTAACCCGGACTGACGCTGTTTTCAGCAGAGTTACCATGGTGTTATTTATGTGCAGAAACAAACGTTCTCGGAATGACCTAAAACTTCACGGAGCAACTTTTTGGAAAATATAAATAATACCTGCAAAAGATGAAGGCCAGGGGGCCCACCACCTGTCCACGAGGGTGGGAGGTGCGCCTGCCCCCTAGGGCGCCCCTACCTCGTGGGACCCCTGGAGCTCCTCCGACTCCAACTCCAACTCTATATATTGTGTTTCGGGGATAAAAAAATCAGGGAGAAGAATTCATCGCGTTTTGCGACACGGAGCCACCGCCAAGCCCTAAAACCTCTCGGGAGGGCCGATCTGGAGTCTGTTCGGGGCTCCGAAGAGGGGAGTCCATCGCCATCGTCATCATCAACCATCCTCCATCACCAATTTCATGATGCTTACCGCCGTGCGTGAGTAATTCCATCGTAGGCTTGCTGGACGGTGATGAGTTGGATGGGATCTATCATGTAATCGAGTTAGTTTTGTTAGGGTTTGATCCCTAGTATCCACTATGTTCTGAGATTGATGTTGCTATGACTTTGCTATGCTTAACGCTTGTCACTAGGGCCCGAGTGCCATGATTTCAGATCTGAACCTATTATGTTTTCATCAATATATGAGAGTTCTTGATCCTATCTTGCAAGTCTATAGTCACCTATTATGTGTTATGATCCGTTAACCCCGAAGTGACAATAATCGGGATACTTACCGGTGATGACCGTAGTTTGAGGAGTTCATGTATTCACTATGTGTTAATGCTTCGTTCTGGTACTCTATTCAAAGGAGGCCTTAATATCCCTTAGTTTTCGTAAGGACCCCGCTGCCACGGGAGGGTAGGACAAGAGATGTCATGCAAGTTCTTTTCCATAAGCCCGTATGACTATATTTGGAATACATGCCTACATTACATTGATGAACTAGAGCTAGTTCTGTGTCACCCTAGGTTATGACTGTTACATGATGAACCGCATCCGGCATAATTCTCCATCACCGATCCATTGCCTATGAGCTTTCCATATATTGTTCTCCGCTTATTTACTTTCCCGTTGCTATTGCTATCATCACTACGAAATACCAAAAACATTACTTTTACTACTGTTACCTTTTGCTACCGTTACCACTACTACCATATTACTTTGCTACTAAATACCTTGCTGCAGATACTAAGTTTCCAGGTGTGGTTGAATTGACAACTCAGCTGCTAATACTTGAGAATATTATTTGGCTCCCATTGTGTCGAATCAATAAATTTGGGTTGAATACTTTACCCTCGAAAACTATTGCGACCCCCCTATACTTGTGGGTTATCAGGAGGTCTCCACCGTCACCAACGACGACATTGAGGATTTGAAGCGCGTCAGTTGTCTCCCGGCCAGAATCGCTCACCGGTCCCCAGAGGAGGGCTAGGCTGTTCCCACGCCTCAACCGGGCGAGAGAATGGTGTTCGTCCCCACTCCATCCAGGGATTGGGCTTCCCGCTCCACCCCTTCGTCAGGGGGCTGATGTTGTTCTACGGGTTGGATTTCCATGATCTGGCCCCGAATCCCTTCCTCAATATCTCGGCCTTCATCGTCATCTGCGAGGCCTTCTTGCGAGTCCATCCACACTTCGGCTTGTGGCTAAAGGTCTTCAACGCGAAGCCAAAGATAGTTGATGGCCAACAGGCGGACTACGACGGGGCGATGATCAACAAGCTAGCCTGGGTCGAGTGGTCGGAGGGCACGTTCGTTGATACTGACAAAATTTGGCAGAAGGAGTGGTTCTATATCACAGAACCACGAGATGCGGCCTGGACGATGGCTCCCAAATTCAGATCGTGGACCAAGAAAAGTCTTTACTGGGGGTCCACTACGGATGTGGAGGCGGTGCAGAAGCGCATTTCAAATATGATAAAGGCGGGCGCCCAGCTAACTGATGTGGTTCAGGTGATGCTCTGCCGCCACCTCCTCCCTGCCAACAAAGGGCCACCCAAATGTGGTCTTACAAGCCCACGGATCAGGCCACCATATAGTACTTCTATGGCACCAACAGCGACAAGCTGTGAAAGGTACTGTGGCTGGCCAAGAAGGAGGACATCGGTCTTGACACCGCACACCCCCCAAAGGATGCAGCATAGCTCTATTCGTTCTATGTTCGGATATTGTTCTTACAAGAGATCTAATCCCCGCTTTCTTACTTCCATAGGGCTGGCTCGATAAGGCCAAGAAAATCGATAGTCCGGCCCCGTTAATCCAAGACCCCCGATCGGCTCAGCTGGAGGAGATGCTGACCGTGGCGTTGTACAAGGCACTAGAGAAGAGGGTGAATAAGAAGCAGGAGGTGCTGGAGGCCAGGGAAGGTCTCGGCCCAAGAAGGCATCCGAGCAGCAAATCCAAAGACACCCATACCCCCTCCACACAAGAGGGGGAGCAGGAGGAGGACGATGAGGAGAGCGACTCCTCCTGTTCGAAGAAGAGGGCGGCGTCGAATGACGCTGAGGAGGAACATCCCCCTCAAGCCCCAAAGAAGCAATGCATGCCCAAGCTGATCCTGCCTGACGACAGCTCGGACTCCTATAAGGAGTTCGCGGCGTTCGAAGTGAAGGAAATATTCCCTAGAGGCAATAATAAAGTTGTTATTTTATATTTTCTTATTCATGCTAAAGGTTTTTTATTCATGCTAGAATTGTATTGATCGGACACCTTAATACATGTGTGAATACATAAACAAACACCATGTCCCTTGTGAGCCTCTACAAGACTAGCTCGTTCATCAAAGATGGTTAAGGTTTCCTAACCATGGACATGAGTTGTCATTTGATAACGGGATCACATCATTAGGAGAATGATGTGATGGATAAGACCCATCCATTAGCTTAGCATAATGATCATTCAGTTTTATTGCTATTGCTTTCTTCATGTCAAATACATATTCCTTCGACTATGAGATTATGCAACTCCCGGATACCGGAGGAATGCCTTGTGTGCTATCAAACGTCACAATATAACTGGCTGATTATAAATATGCTCAATATGTATCTCCGAAGGTGTTTGTTGAGTTTGTATAGATCGAGATTAGGATTTGTCACTCTGAGTATCGGGGAGGTATCTCTGGGCCCTCTCGGTAATATACATCAGAATTGCAAGCAAACACCGAAGGAGTTAGTCACGAGGTGATGTATTACAGAACAAGTAAAGAGACTTGCCGGTAATGAGATTGAACTAGGTATGAAGATACCGATGATCGAATCTCGGGTAAGTAACATACCGATGGACAAAGGGATTATGTATGTTGCCATAATGGTTTGACCGATAAAGAACTTCGTAAAATATGTAGGAGCTAATATGGGCATCCAGGTTCCGCTATTGGTTATTGACCGGAGAGGTGTCTCGATCATGTCTAGATAGTTCTCGAACCCGTAGGGTCCGCATGCTTAACGTTCGATGACGATCGATATTATGAGTTTATGTGTTTTGATGTACCGAAGGTAGTTCGGAGTCCCGGATGTGTTTTGATGTTCCTACGACTATGAGTTTATGTGTTTCGAGACTCCTCGTCATGTCCGTGATCTCATCCGGGACTCCGAACTACCTTCGGTACATCAAAACACATAAACTCATAACATCGATCATCATCGAACGTTAAGCGTGCGGACCCTACGGGTTCGAGAACTATGTAGACATGACCGAGACTCATCTTTGGTCAATAACCAATAGCGGAACCTAGATGCTCATATTGGTTCCTACATATTCTACGAAGATATTTGTCGGTCAAACCGCATAACAACATACGTTGTTCCCTTTGTCATTGGTATGTTACTTGCCCGAGATTTGATCGTCAGTATCATCATACCTAGTTCGATCTCGTTACTGGCAAGTCTCTTTACTTGTTCTGTAATGCATCATCCCGCAACTAACTCATTAGTCACATTGCTTGCAAGGCTTATAGTGACGTGCGTTACCGAGAGGGCCCAGAGATACCTCTCCGACAATCGGAGTGACAAATCCTAATCTCGATCTATGCCAACTCAACAAACACCATTGGAGACACCTGTAGAGCATCTTTATAATCACCCAGTTACGTTGTGACGTTTGATAGCACACTAAGTGTTCCTCTGGTATTTGGGAGTTGCATAATCTCATAGTCATAGGAACATGTATAAGTTATGAAGAAAGCAATAGCAATAAACTAAACGATCATAGTGCTAAGCTAACAGATGGTTCAAGTCAATCACATCATTCTCTAATGATGTGACCCCGTTCATCAAATGACAACTCATGTCTATGGCTAGGAAACTTAACCATCTTTGATTAACGAGCTAGTCAAGTAGAGGCATACTAGTGACACTCTGTTTGTCTATGTATTCACACATGTACTAAGTTTCCGGTTAATACAATTCTAGCATGAATAATAAACATTTATCATGATATAAGGAAATATAAATAACAACTTTATTATTGCCTCTAGGGCATATTTCCTTCAGTCTCCCACTTGCACTAGAGTCAATAATCTAGTTCACATCGTCATGTGATTTCACACCAATAGTTCACATCTTTATGTGATTAGATCACATCTTCATGTGACTAATACCCAAAGGGTTTACTAGAGTCAATAATCTAGTTCACATTGCTATGTGATTAACACCCAAAGAGTGATCATGTTTTGCTTGTGAGAGAAGTTTAGTCTACGGGTCCGCAACATTCATATCCATATGTATTTTGCAAATTTCTGTGTCTACAATACTCTGCACGGAGCTACTCTAGCTAATTGTTCCCACTTTCAATATGTATCTAGATCGAGATTTAGAGTCATCTAGATTGGTGTCAAAAGATTGCATCAACGTAACTCTTTACGACGAACTCTTTTATCACCTCCATAACCGAGAAATATTTTCTTAGTCCTCTAAGGATAATTTTGACCGCTGTCTAGTGATCTACTGCTAGATCACTATTGTACTCCCTTGCCAAAATCATGCTAAGGTATACAATAGGACTGGTACACAACATAGCATATTTTATAGGACCTATGACTGAGGCATAGGGAATGACTTTTCAGTCACTCTTATTTTTTGCCATGGTCGGGTGTTGAGTCTTTACTCAACTTCATACCTTGCAACACAGGCAAGAACTCCCTCTTTGATTGTTCCATTTTGAACTACTTCAAAATCTTGTCAAGGTATGCACTCATTGAAAAAATCTTATCAAGCGTCTTGATCTATCTCTATAGATCTTGATGCTCAATGTGTAAGCAGCTTCACCGAGGTCTTCCTTTGAAAAACTCTTTTCAAACACTCCTTTATGCTTTCCAGAAAATTCTACATAATTTTCGATCAACAATATGTCACTCACATATACTTATCAAAAAGGCTGTAGTGCTCCCACTCACTTTCTTGTAAATACAGGCTTCACCACAAGTTTGTATAAAACTATATGCTTTGATCACACTATCAAAGCGCATATTCCAACTCCGAGAGGCTTGCACCAGTCCATAAATGGATCGCTAGAGCTTGCACACTTTGTTAGTACCTTTAGGATCGACAAAACCTTCTGGTTGCATCATATACAACTCTTCTTTAATAAATCCATTAAGGAACACAATTTTGACATCCATTTGCAAGATTTCATAAAATGCGGCAACTGCTAACATGATTCAGACAGACTTTTAAGCATCGATATGAGTGAGAAAATCTCATCATTGTCAACACTTTGAACTTGTCGAAAACCTTTTTGTGACAATTCGAGCTTTGTAGATAGTAACACTACTATAAACGTCCATCTTCCTCTTGAAGATCCATTTATTCTCAATGGCTTGCCGATCATTGGGCAAGTCAACCAAACTCCACACTTTGTTATCATACATGGATCCAATCTCAGATTTCATGGCCTCAAGCCATTTTGCTAAATCTGGGCTCATCATCGCTTCCTCGTAGTTCATAGGTTCGTCAAGTTCAAGTAACATGACCTCCAGAACAGGATTACCGTACCACTCTGGTGCGGAACATACTCTGGTTGACCTACGAGGTTCGGTAGTAACTTGATCCGAAGTTTCATGATCATCATCATTAACTTCCTCACTAATTGGTGTAGGCATCACTAGAACTGATTTTTGTGATGAACTACTTTCCAATTTTGGAGAAGGTATAGTTACCTCATCAAGTTCTACTTTCTCCCACTCACTTCTTTCGAGAGAAACTCCTTCTCTAGAAAGGATCCATTTTTGGCAACAAAGATCTTGCCTTCAGATCTGTGATAGAAGGTGTACCCAACAATTTCTTTTGGGTATCCTATGAAGATGCACTTCTCCGATTTGGGTTTGAACTTATTAGGCTGAAACTTTTTCACATAAGCATCGCAACCCCAAACTTTAAGAAATGATAGCTTAGGTTTCTTGCTAAACCACAGTTCATACGGTGTCATCTCAACGGATTTTTAGACGGTGCCCTATTTAACTGGAATGCACCTGTCTCTAATGCATAACCCCAAAACGATAATGGTAAATCGGTAAGAGACATCATAGATCGCACCATATCTAATAAAGTACGGTTATGACGTTCGGACACACCATTATGCTGTGGTGTTCCAGGTGGCGTGAGTTGTGAAACTATTCAACATTGTTTCAACTAAAGGCCAAACTCGTAATTCAAATATTTCGTCTCCGCGATCAGATCGTAGAAACTTTATTTTGTTGTTACAATGATTCTCCACTTCACTCTGAAATTCTTTGAACTTTTCAAACATTTTAGACTTGTGTTTCATTAAGTAGATATACTCATATCTGCTCAAATCATCTGTGAAGGTCAGAAAATAATGATACCCGCCGTGAGCCTCAACACTCATCGGACCGCATACATCGGTATGTATTATTTCCCATAAGTCAGTGGCTCGCTCCATTGTTCCGGAGAACGGAGTTTTAGTCATCTTGCCCATGAGGCATGGTTCGCAAGCATCAAATGATTCATAATCAAGTGATTCCAAAAGTCCATCCGCATGGAGTTTCTTCATGCGCTTTACATCAATATGACCTAAACGGCAGTGCCACAAGTATGTTGCACTATCATTATCAACTTTGCATCTTTTGGCATCAATATTATGAATATGTGTATCACTATGATCGAGATTCAATAAACCATTTATATTAAGTGTATGACCATAGAAGGTTTTATTCATGTAAACAGAACAACAATTATTCTTTGACTTAAATGAATAACCGTATTGCAATAAACATGATCTAATCATATTCATGCTCAACGCAAACACCGAATAACATTTATTTTAGGTTCAACACTAATCCCGAAGGTAAAAGGAGTGTGTGATGGTGATTTTATCAACCTTGGAATAATTTCCAACACACATAGTCACCTTGCCCTTAACTAGTCTCTATTCATTTTGCAACTCCTATTTCAAGTTACTAATCTTAGCAACCGATCCGGTATCAAATACCCTAGGGTTACTATGAACACTAGTAAAGTACACATGAATAACATGTATATCAAATATACTTTTGTTCACTTTGCCATCCTTCTTATCCGCCAAGTATTTGGGGTAGTTCCGCTTCCAGTGACCGTTCCCTTTGCAGTAGAAGCACTCAGTTTTAGGCTTAGGTCTAGCTTTGGGCTTCTTCACGGGAGTGGCAACTTGCTTGCCATTCTTCTTGAAGTTCCCTTTCTTTCCCTTGCCCTTTTACTTGAAATAGTGGTCTTGTCAACCATCAACACTTGATGCTTTTTCTTGATTTCTACCTTCGCCAATTTCAGCATCGCGAAGAGCTTGGGAATCGTTTCCGTTATCCCTTGCATATTATAGTTCATCACAAAGTTCTAGTAACTTGGTGATAGTGACTAGAGAACTCTATCAATCACTATCTTATCTGGAATATTAACTCCCTTGATTCAAGTGATTGTAGTACTCAGACATTCTGAGCACATGCTCACTAGCTGAGCTAATCTCCTCCATCTTGTAGGCAAAGTACTTGTCAGAGGTCTCATATCTATTAACACGGGCACGAGTCTGAAATACCAATTTCATCTCTTGTAACATCTCATATGCTCTGTGGCATTCAAAACGTTTTTGAAGTCCCGGTTCTAAGCCGTAAAGTATGGTGCACTAAACTATCAAGTGGTCATCATACCGAGCATGTCAAACGTTCATAACGTCTGGATCTGCTCCCGCAAAAGGTCCGTCACCTAGCGGTGCATCAAGGGCATAATTCTTCTATGCAGCAATGAGGATAATCCTCAGATCACGGATCCAGTCCGCATCATTGCTACTATTATCTTTAAGTTATTTTTCTCTAGGAACATATCAAAAATAACGTGAACTATTGATCTACAACATAATTTGCAAATACTATCAGGACTAAGTTCATGATAAATTAAAGTTCAATTAACCATATTACTTAAGAACTCCCACTTAGATAGACATCCCTCTAGTCATCTAAATGATCACATGATCCATATCAACTAAACCATGTCCGATCATCACGTGAGATGGAGTAGCTTTCAATGGTGAACATCACTATGTTGATCATATCTACAATATGATTCACGTTCGATCTTTCGGTCTTAGTGTTCCAAGGCCATATCTGCATATGCTAGGCTCGTAAAGTTTAATTCGAGTATTTTGCATGTGCAAAACTAGCTTGCACACGTTGTATGTGAACGTAGAGCTTATCACACCCGATCATCACGTGGTGTCTCAGCACGAAGAACTGTCTCAACGGTGCATACTCAGGGAGATGACTTATACCTTGAAATTTTAGTAAGGGATCATCTCATAATACTACCGTCGTACTAAGAAAAATAAGATGCATAAAGGATAAACATCACATGCAATCAATATAAGTAATATGATATGGCCATCATCATCTTGTGCCTTTGATCTCCATCTCCAAAGCAACGTCATGATCACCATCGTCACCGGCTTGACACCTTGATATCCATCATAGCATCATTGTCGTCTCGCCAACTATTGCTTCCACAACTATCGCTACCGTTTAGTGATAAAGTAAAGCAATTACATGGCGATTGCATTTCATACAATAAAGCGACAACCATATGGCTCCTGCCAGTTGCCGATAACTGTGTTACAAAACATGATCATCTCATACAATAATTTATATAATCACGTCTTGACCATATCACATCACAACATGCCTTGCAAAAACCAGTTAGACGTCCTCTACTTTGTTGTTGCAAGTTTTACATGGTTGCTACGGGCTTCTAGCAAGAATCGTTCTTACCTACGCATCAAAACCACAACGTGGTATAGTGATTGCTTTTTGATCTTCAGAAAGAACCATGTTCATTGGATCCGATTCAACTAAAGTTGGAGAAACTGACACCCGCCAGCCACCTGTGTGCAAAGCACGTTGGTAGAACCAATCTCATGAATGCGGTCATGTAATGTCGGTCCGGGCCGCTTCATCCAACAATACCACCGAATCAAGAAACAACTAGTGACGGCAAGCAATGTGTATATACCGACGCCCATAGCTCCTTTGTGTTCTACTTGTGCATATAACATCTACGCGTAGACCTGGCTCGGGTGCCACTGTTGGGGAACGCAGTATTCCAAAAAAATTCCTACGATCACGCAAGATCTATCTAGGGATGCATAGCAATGAGAGGGGAGAGTGTGTCTACGTACCCTTGTAGACCGAAAGCGGAAGCATTAAGTAACGCAGTTGATGTAGTCGAACGTCTTTGCGATCCAACCGATCAAGTACCGAACGCACGGCACCTCCGCGATCTACACACATTCAGCTCGGTGACGTCCCTCGAACTCTAGATCTAGCTGAGGCCGAGGGAGAGTTTCGTCAGCACGATGGCGTGGGACAGTGATGATGAAGTTACCGACAAAGAGCTTCGCCTAAGCACTACGACAATATGACCGAGGTGGAAATCTGTGGAGGGGGGCACCGCACACGGCTAAGAGATCAACTTGTGTGTCTATGGGGTGCCCCTTCCCCCATATATAAAGGAGTGGAGGAGGGGGAGGGCCGGCCTCCTAGGGCGTGCCCCAAGGGGGGATTCCTACTCCTACTAGGAGTAGGATTCCCCCCTTTCCTAGTCCAACTAGGAGGGGGAAGGAAGGGGAAGAAGAAGAGAAGGAAAGGGGGGCCGGCCCCCTCCCCAATTCGGATCGGGCTTGGGGGGCGCGCCCCACCACTTGGCCACCTCCTCCTCTCTTGCACTATGGCCCATGAAGGCCCATTAACTCCCCCGGGGGGGGGGGTTCCGGTAACCCCCTGGTACTCCGGTAAATACTCGATACACCTCGGAACCATTCCGGTGTCCGAATATAGTCATCCAATATATCAATCTTCATGTCTCGACCATTTCGAGACTCCTCATCATGTTCGCGATCTCATCTGGGACTCCGAACTACCATCGGTATATCAAAACACATAAACTCATAATACCGATCACCATGAATGTTAAGCGTGCGGACCCTACGGGTTCGATAACTATGTAGACATGACCGAGACTCATCTCCGGTCAATAACCAATAGCATAACCTGGATGCTCATATTGGTTCCTACATATTCTACAGAGATCTTTATCGGTCAAACCGCATAACAACATACATTGTTCCCTTTGTCATCGGTATGTTACTTGCCCGAGATTCGATTGTCGGTATCATCATACCTAGTTCAATCTCGTTACCGACAAGTCTCTTTACTCGTTTCGCAATGCATCATCCTGCAACTAACTCATTAGTCACATTGCTTGTAAGGCTTATAGTGATGTGCATTACCGAGAGGGCCTAGAGATACCTCTCCGACAATCGGAGTGACAAATCCTAATCTTGATCTATGCCAACTCAACAAACACCATCGGAGACACCTATAGAGCATCTTTATAATCACCCAGTTATGTTGTGATGTTTGATAGCACACTAAGTGTTCCTCTGGTATTCGGGAGTTGCATAATCTTATAGTCATAGGAACATGTATAAGTTATGAAGAAAGCAATAGCAATAAACTAAATGATCATAGTGCTAAGCTAACGGATGGGTCAAGTCAATCACATCATTCTCTAATGATGTGATCCCGTTCATCAAATGACAACTGATGTCTATGGCTAGGAAACTTAACCATCTTTGATTAACGAGCTAGTAAAGTAGAGGCATACTAGTGACACTCTGTTTGTCTATGTATTCACACATGTACTAAGTTTCCGGTTAATACAATTATAGCATGAATAATAAAAATTTATCAAGATATACGGAAATATAAACAACAACTTCATTATTGCCTCTAGGGCATATTTCCTTCAGATAGATGGCAGGGGGGCACGGCCAGGGCAGGAGCCATAGAGCCGGCCGGCCACCTATGTGGTGTGCTAGGCTACCTGATACGTCTCCATCGTATCTACTTTTCCAAAATCTTTTGCCGTTGTTTTGGACTCTAATTTGCATGATTTGAATGGAACTAACCCGGACTGACGTTGTTTTCAGCAGAATTGCCATGGTGTTATTTTTGTGCAGAAATAAAAGTTCTCGGAATGACCTGAAACTTCACGGAGAATATTTTTGTAATAAATAAAAATATCCGCGAAAGAATCAACATAGGGGGACCCATCACGTGTCCACAAGGGTGGGGGCGCGCCCCCTGTTTTGTGGGTCCCACGAATCTCCACCGACCTCAACTCCAACTCCGTATATTCACGTTTGGCGAGAAAAAAAATAAGAGAGAAGGATTCATCACGTTTTATGATACGAAGCCGCCGCTGATGAAGCTATGTACCTAGGATAGGGGCATGGACCTGTCCTAAGTACCCTACCCAAGGACATCCCTAGAAGAAGTCACCTTTCAATCGACTTTGAGGTATCCCACTCGACAGATTCAAGACACTCGACCACGAAGCAATCACTCGACCAAATTCCAACCACTCGACTGCCAGGAGATCTAAAGTCACCCTGCACACAAACGGTCGGTCATTAAGTAGCTTTTATGGTCATCATAGCACTTTATTAGGGGCGTTACCAGTAACCCCCAGTCTTAATGTACTTTAAACCTTGCATTAATGAGGGCTGGAGGGGCCTGGCGAACTCTATATAAGCTACCCCCTCCTTAGTAGCAAGGGTTGGCACCCCTGTTATTCATACACACATAATTCAGTCGACCGCCTCCGGGCACCGAGACGTAGGGCTGTTACTTCCTCCGAGAAGGGCCTGAACTCGTAATCCTCGTGTGCTTACAACTCCTCCATAGCTAAGATCTAGCCTCTCCATACATACCCCCTACATCACTGTCAGAGTTAGAACCACGACAGTTGGCGCCCACCGTGGGGCTAGGAGTCTTAGCGCCTAGTTTGAGAAGTTGTGATTTTTTCCAATCTCCTTGATCATGGTTTCGGGCGGAGCTTTGGTAGAGGGCCGCAAGATCCATCTCAGCGCGCTCACGTTCATCGCCGACGACTCCGCTTGGCTTCAGGAGGCTCCACTCGACGTCGACACGCTCCCCGTCCGCGGGGCGACGCACTTTCGCGCATGCGTCCGTGGTGTCCTCCTACGGCAGCCGTCGACCCAGTATCGGTCGGCTCCCGTGGCATCTCCCCGCCCTGTTTCTCGCCGGCGCAAGCGCTCCGGTCGGTCGAGGCTTCAGAGGTGGGTGAGGCATGCGGTGGCCCGCCAGTCGGCCACCCCACAAGTCGCGGCAATCGAGCCCGACAAATCCCTCTACGGCCTGTTCGACTGGCTCCGCAAAGACCGCATCCGAATGCGACAGCAGTGACCCAGCTGCAGAGGTTCTGGTGATCGATGGGCCACACAGTCCTCCCGGTTTCCCCCGCGCTGACGGAGGCGCGGATGGGGGCGACCCGTCGCGTCCTCACGAGGAGTATCTCCCCGAGCCTCTCACGTCGTTGCAGCGGGAGGAGCTTCGCCGTCGGAACATGGATGCACTCCACACTCCTATCGTTGGAGAAACCCCCGAGGCCCGAGCCTTGGAGGACGCGCGCTTGGCTAACTTGGCCGAGCGCACTCGACTGGAGAATCTCCAGCGAATACTCGACGAGCGAGCGCGTCAACGGGCTCCAGAATCCAGTCGACGTCAACTCTTTCCGCCCCCGCAGGTATATCGTACTCCGATTCAGAATTTGGCGGCTGCGGCCCGTATAGCAGAGTCGATTCAGCCCTCCCAGTCAAAGGCTGGCAGAGGCTTGTTGCAAATCAGAGCGTTGCTCTGGGCAGCGGGAGACCAGAATTCCGCTGTTTCTCAGTCACGGAACAGGATCCATAGTCGATCCGTTGCAGCGGATACAGTCCAGTCGGCTCACAGCCCAAGATCGCCTCTGAGGCGTGAGGGACGTGGAGACCGGCGTGATCAGTACAGAAGGAATGAGCAGTATGATCACCGATTCAATCGTGATGATCGATGTCGAGTGCCAACCCCTCCCCCGAGGAGTGGATCATATGTGCCTCGACATCAGGTTGACAGACGCCCTCATAGTGTTGGGCGGAGAATTCCAGTCGACCCCAGGGAACCAGGCTTTGATGCGAGATCCATTCTCGTTCATGGTTTGGTCGACAGGAATAGGGCTCACCGAGAAGGCCACGACAGAGATGCGCCTACCAGTAGCAGAGTACATGTTTCGGGGCCGGAGTGTTTCAGTCGAGCCATCAGAGCCGCTGTAATTCCTCCCAACTTCAGGTTGGCGACTGGAGTTAGTAAGTTCACCGGTGAGTCCAAGCCCGATACTTGGCTCGAAGATTACCGAGTGGCTGTCCAGATTGGCGGTGGGAACGATGAGGTAGCCATGAAGCACCTGCCTCTCATGTTAGAAGGCTCGGCCAGAGCGTGGCTGAATCAGTTAGCACCCAGCAGCATTTACACTTGGGAGGATCTCTCCCGAGTGTTTGTCACCACATTTGAAGGAACATGCAAGCGACCTGCAGGCCTTACGGAATTGCGGTCTTGCGTGCAGAAACCGAATGAAACTCTGAGGGATTACATCCGGAGGTGGATCACATTGCATCACACAGTTGAAAATGTACCAGATCATCAAGCAGTTTGTGCCTTTAAAGAAGGCGTTAAGTACAGAGAATTGAATCTGAAGTTCGGTCGAACCGGAGAGATGTCTCTGAATCGGATGATGGAGATTGCCACCAAATACGCTAATGGTGAAGATGAGGATCGACTCCGGAGTGGCAAGCATAAAGCAGTCACCCAGGAAACTGGAGGAAATTCTAGTCGGAAACAGAAGCGGAAAGCTGAGCCAGCCGCTCCTGGGGAGGCCCTGGCCGTAACCCAGGGAAAATTTAAGGGAAAACCCAAAGGACCTTGGAACCCCAAGAAAGTTAAAGACCAAGATGGAAATGATGTTTTGGATCTACCGTGTCACATCCACACCAAGAAAGATGAGGAGGGTAAACTCATTTACCCAAAGCATACCACTCGACAGTGTCGGCTTCTGATCCAGCAGTTTCAGGGCAAGCAGTCCAAAGATAAGGAAAAGGAGTCGGACAAAGTTGAGGACAAGGAAGATAGTGACGATGGGTACCCCCAGGTCAATTCCACCCTGATGATTTTTGCTGATGTTGAGAGAAAAAGCCGACTGAAGGTTATTAACCGTGAGGTAAATATGGTTGCTCCGGCAACACCCAATTATCTGAAGTGGTCCCAGACTGCCATCACATTCGACCAGTCTGATCACCCTACGCACATTGCCACCCCTGGGAGGAAAGCTCTGGTGGTCGACCCAGTTGTCGAAGGCACTTGACTGACCAAAGTCCTGATGGATGGAGGCAGCAGTTTGAACATACTGTATGCAGAAACATTGAAAGGGATGGGCATTCCGATGTCCAGGCTCAGCACCAGTAACATGAGTTTCCATGGAGTCATTCCTGGGAAGAAAGCCGAGTCACTCGGCCAAATTGCTCTTGATGTGGTTTTCGGTGATTCCAAGATTACCGCAAGGAAAAGTTAACATTCGAAGTTGTGGATTTCCAAAGTGCTTATCACGCTATTTTGGGCAGGCCAGCTTATGCACGCTTCATGGCTCGACCATGTTATGTGTATCTCAAATTGAAGATGCCTGGTCCCAAAGGTGTGATCACTGTTACAGGCAATCGAAAGAAAGCAGAAGAGTGTTTTCAGAAAGGCTCAAAGATTGCTGACGCTCAGATGGCGGTGGTCGAGCTGCAAGAGTATCAGAAGACTGCAGATCCGAGTGAGTTGCTACGAGCTAAGAAGCCTGCTTCAGAATCAGCTTTTCAGTCGTCCGGTGAAACGAAGGCAGTTCACATTCACCTGACCGATCCAAACGCTGCTCCGACTCACATCTCAACGACGGTCGACTCCAAATAGGAAGAAGCGCTCATCCAGTTCCTCCGTGAGAACTGGGACATCTTCGCATGGAAGCCTGCTGACATGCCTGGAGTTCCCAGGGGGCTGGCTGAGCACCGTCTATGAGTCGACCCAAAATTTAAACCTATGAAAGAACATCTTTGACGGTCCGCCGTCCAGAAGAGGAAGGCCATTGGCGAGGAGGTGGCTCGGCTCTTAGCAACGGAGTTCATCCGAGAAATTTACCACTCCGAGTGGCTCGCCAATGTTGTCATGGTCCCCAAGAAGGACAAGTCACTTCGCATGTGCATTGATTTCAAGCATATCAATCGGGCCTACCCGAAAGATCATTTTCCTCCCCCCCGCATCGACCAGATAGTCGACTCGACTGCGAGATGTGAGCGTTTGTCTTTCCTAGACGCCTATTCCGGGTACCATCAGATCCGTCTGTACGGGCCCGACGAGATCAAAACAGCTTTCATCACTCCATTCGGGTGCTTCTATTATGTCACCATGCCGTTCGGCCTCAAGAATGCCGGAGCCACGTTCATGAGGATGATTCAGAAGTGTTTGCTCACTCAAATCAGTCGGAATGTGGAGGCATACATGGATGATATTATGGTCAAGTCACGGAAGGGTTCCGACCTGCTGACTGACCTTGCTGAAACCTTTGCCAACCTCAGGAGGTATGATGTCAAGCTCAATCCGTCAAAGTGCACGTTCGAAGTTCCAGGTGGGAAGTTACTCGGTTTTCTCGTTTCCGAACGGGGAATCGACGCCCATCCTGAAAAAATTGGTACTATACTCCGGATGAAACATCCTGCGCGTGTGCATGACGTCCAAAAGCTTACAGGATGCTTGGCCGCTTTAAGTCGATTCATCTCTCGCCTCGGTGAAAAGGCATTGCCTCTTTACCGACTGATGAAGAAGTCCGACAAGTTCGAGTGGACTCCAGAAGCTGATGCAGCGTTTACAGAGCTCAAAGCTCTGCTCTCCACCCAACCAGTGCTTGCTGCCCCAATCAGCAAGGAGCCTTTGCTGATTTACATTGCAGCCACAGGACAAGTTGTCAGTACAGTACTTACGGTCGAGCGGGAAGAAGAAGGAAAGGCCTTCAAAGTTCAGTGCCCAGTATATTATGTTTCTGAAGTTTTGACTCCTTCAAAGCAAAGATATCCTCATTACCAGAAGCTTGTATATGGGATTTATATGACCACGAAGAAGGTTGCACATTACTTCTCTGATCATTCCATTACAGTCGTCAGCGACGCTCCACTATCAGAGATTTTGCACAACAGAGATGCAACTGGTCGAGTGGCCAAATGGGCGATTGAACTTCTTCCCCTAGATATCAAGTTTGAGGCAAAGAAAGCTATCAAGTCCCAAGCAATTGCAGATTTCGTCGCCGAGTGGATCGAACAGCAACTTCCGACTCAAGTTCACTCGGAGCACTGGACCATGTTCTTCGATGGATCTAAGATGCTGAATGGTTCCGGTGCTGGGGTAGTATTGGTTTCCCCCCGAGGAGATAAGCTCAGATATGTTCTCCAGATTCACTTCGATTCCTCCAATAACGAAGCAGAATATGAAGCACTTTTGTATGGGTTGCGCATGGCCATTTCACTCGGCGTCCGTCGCCTCATGGTCTATGGCGACTCAGATTTGGTGGTTAATCAGGTGATGAAAGAATGGGACGTCAGAAGTCCAGCTATGACTGGTTATTGCAATGCAGTGAGAAAGTTAGAGACGAAATTCGAGGGGTTAGAGCTTCATCACATCCCCCGACTGAAAAATCAAGCGGCTGATGATTTGGCAAAGATAGGCTCCAAGAGAGAAGCCAACCCCAGCAATGTGTTTTTGGAACACATCCACTCGCCATCAGTCCAAGAAGATCCTTTTACAGATGAAGCCCTGCAGCCAAAGAGTGCCACAGATCCGACTGAAGTTGAAATTCCGGGAGTGGTCGACCTAATCATGGAAGTTTTGGCAATCACCTGACTGGACGATACCGTACATCGCGTATATCCTGAGAAAGGAACTCCCGGAGGACAAAGAAGAGGCTCGACAGATCGTCCGTCAATCCAAGGCCTTTACAGTCATAAAGGGACAGTTGTATAGAGAAAGCGCGACTGGAGTCGGTCAGAAGTGTATAACACCAGAAGAAGGTCAGATAATCCTTGATGATATCCACTCGGGGACCTGTTGTCATCATGCGTCCTCTCGGACCATTGTGGCTAAAGCATACCGAGCGGGATTTTACTGGCCAAGAGCGAATGAAATGGCAAAAGAGATAGTCGACAAGTGTGAAGGGTGTCAGTTCTACTCCAACATGTCGCACAAGCCTGCATCAGCCCTGAAGACCATTCCACTCGTCTGGCCCTTCGCTCTTTGGGGACTGGACATGGTTGGCCCATTGAGAACAGGCAGGAGCGGTTTCACACATGTGGTTGTGGCAGTCGACAAGTTTACCAAATGGATTGAAGCTAAGCCTATCAAGAATCTTGATGCTTGCACTGCTATCAGTTTCGTCAGAGAGTTAACATCCAGATATGGAGTCCCGCATAGCATCATCACCGACAATGGGTCAAACTTTGATTCAGACAAGTTTAGAGCTTTTTGCGCCTCTCAAGGCACACGAGTCGACTACGCATCAGTCGCCCACCCGCAAATGGTCTGATTCTCAAAAGACTAAAGCCTCGGCTGATGCGTGATCTCAAGCACGCAGCAGGCGCTTGGGTCGACGAGCTTCCGTCAGTTCTGTGGGGATTGAGGACTACCCCGAATCGGTCGACTGGAAGAACTCCGTTCTTTCTGGTTTACGGAGCGGAAGCAGTCCTGCCGAGTGATCTACTTCACAATGCACCCCGAGTAGAGCTTTATACCGAAGATGAAGCAGAACAAGCCCGGCAAGACGCAGTCGACCTCCTGGAAGAAGAAAGAGAAATGGCTATGATCCGATCGACCATTTATCAGCAAGACTTGCATCGATTCCATGCCAGAAATGTGAAGAGTCGAGCCTTCCAAGAAGGAGATTTGGTCCTCCGAGTGGATCAACAGAAACCACACAAGCTCGCTCCTACTTGGGAAGGTCCCTTCATCGTCACCAGAGTCCTCCACAATGGAGCGTATCACTTTTACAATGTCGATCGCCAGATCGATGAGCCACGAGCTTGGAATGCAGAACTGCTCCACCCCTTTCACACTTGAATTCTCACTCGGATGAGATGTAATAAGAAAAACTTCTGTAGTCTATTTATCAAAGACAAGAGTGTTACAAATTTTCCTATAATTGTTGTTGCTTTTGTTTGCGTGTGAAATCCCCCAGTGGGTGGCTTAGCTGCGAATCCGTTTCGCCTAAGTTTGTAAAAAAAAATCCTACCGAGTGATGAGCCAGACTCCCACTCGGAGGCTTAGCTGCAGCTCAGTGCTCGAGTGGCGAGCCAGACTCCCACTCAGAGGTTTAGCTGCAGCCCAGTGCTCGCCTAAGTGTTTAAAAATCCTACCGAGTGGTGAGCCAGACTCCCACTCGGAGGCTTAGCTACAGCCCAGTGCTCGCCTAAGTGTTTAAAAATCCTACTGAGTGGAGAGCAAACCTCCCACTCGGAGGCTTACCTGCAACCCAGTGCTCGCCTAAGTGTTTAAAAATCCTACCGAGTGGAGAGCAAACCTCCCACTCGGAGGCTTAGCTGCAGCCCAGTGCTCGCCTAAGTGTTTAAAAATCCTACCGAGTGGTGAGCCAGACTCCCACTCGGAGGCTTAGCTGCAGCCCAGTGCTCACCTAAGTGTTTAAAAATCCTACCGAGTGGTGAGCCAGACTCCCACTCGGAGGCTTAGCTGCAGCCCAGTGCTCGCCTAAGCGTTTAAAAATCCTACCGAGTGGAGAGCAAACCTCCCACTCGGAGGCTTAGCTACAGCCCAGTGCTCGCCTAAGTGTTTAAAAATCCTATCGAGTGGAGAGCAAACCTCCCACTCGGAGGCTTAGCTGCAGCCCAGTGCTCGCCTAAGTGTTTAAAAATCCTACCGAGTGGTGAGCCAGACTCCCACTCGGAGGCTTAGCTGCAGCCCAGTGCTCACCTAAGTGTTTAAAAATCCTACTGAGTGGTGAGCCAGACTCCTACTCGAAGGCTTAGCTGCAGCCCAGTGCTCTCCTAAGTGTTTAAAAATCCTACCGAGTGGTGAGCCAGACTCCCATTCGGAGGCTTAGCTGCAGCCCAGTGCTCGCCTAAGTGTTTAAAAATCCTACCGAGTGGAGAGCAAACCTCCCACTCGGAGGCTTAGCTGTAGCCCAGTGCTCTCCTAAGTATTTAAAAATCCTACCGAGTGGTGAGCAGACCTCCCACTCGGGGGGCTTAGCTGCAGTCCAGTACTCGCCTAAGTTTGAAAAAATCCTACCGAGTGGAGAGCAGACCTCCCACTCGGGGGCTTAGCTGCAGTCCAGTACTCGCCTAAGTTTTTAAAATCCTACCGAGTGGAGAGCAGAGCTTCCACTCGGAGGCTTAGCTGCAGCCCAGTGCTCGTCTAAGTACGGAACACATCCCAATCCGCAAGGACGACGAGGTGCAAATCGACTGCTACCTTCTCCTTCGGAGTTGCACCACAAATACAAAGTTATTTCGAGTGAAGAACAAGTTCCACTCGACAGATAATTCATGAAGATATTCAACGATAAATCAAGTTCAGATAAGATCCAAAGGTTCTAGACCGCAGATCAAAGTACTCGAGCCTCCAGCTCGACAGAGTTTAACGGTTACAAAATCCACTCAGCATTCCGAGGCAAATTTAAAGTGAAGCATAAAAGTTTTTATTCCTCATGCGGAGGACTGGAAGGGGCGACGAACTCGTCCAAGTCGATCCCGTCTGCAATGTGAGTGGCAGCAGCAATGAAAGTCTCCATGAAGTCTTGAAAGTTGTGCTTCCTGGTATTGGCAACTTGGATGGCGGCCAACTTTTCTTCTCGTGCCTCCTTGCAGTGGACGCGGACCAGAGACAGAGCGACGTCAGCGCCACATCTAGCAGAAGATTTCTTCCATTCCGCCACTCGACCTGGGACTTCATTCAGTCGAGTCATCATGGACTCGAGGTCATTCTGAAGCGTCGTCCTAGGCCAGAGCGACGTGTCGATCCGTGACATCGCAACCTTCAACCGAGCAAGATAGTCAACAACGCCGGCAACACGAGATTCCAGTCGGAGCACGTTCATAGCAGCCTCGTCCTTCACTGGAGAATTGATGGGGTCCAAGTCTGTCTCCACTCGACTGGTCTCCTCTTCGAAGTTCTGGCAGAATTCTGTAAACACAATTCAAGGATAAGTGAGTGGCTCTACGCAGATTTGGTAACTGCAAGTCAGTCGGGCCGGAGTAATTACCCTCGAGCATGACGAACAGCTTCTTGGCGAGTCCATCGCGATAAGCCTCCAGATCGTTCCTCTTCCCCGCCAGTTCACTTGCCTTGTCATTTAGAGCTATATTGCCATTCTTCAGACGACTGACCTCTCGATTAGCCGCGTCGAGAGCAGTTTTCAGCCTGGAGTTTTCCTTTTCAAGAGTACCGACTGAAGCCAGTTTTTCTTCAGCAAGCTTCATTTTGTTCAGGGCCTCCTTCTGTGCTTCGGCAAGGTCTTGATCCTTCTTCTTCAGAGCCTCCTCCATTTTGTCTACGAAACAGCAAGTGAGATCAACATCGAGGACGGCCAAAAAGAAAGGACAGTCGACAAAAGCTCACCAGCCATACCTTTTGCTTCGTCCCTCGCCTTCTGCAAGTTCTCCTGAGCAAGCTTCAAGTCAAGGTTCAGCTGGATCTGTTTGTTCTCCAACTCAGTGTAGCGAGCCACAAGTTCGCAGGATTTCTGCAAAAAATCAGTCGACAGACATCCAAGATAAGTTGCTTCCGAGTAACCAAGAGACAATGATGGCGTTTCTAAGACTACAGCCGAATCAAAAACATTCGACAGTAGTCTCGGGAACTACACCCAGTGGGTGCACTCAGCGTGCCCCCACTGGTTCGACCAAAAAAAATCGACTGCCCGTAGCCGACCGTGTACAGTTCCATTCGACATGGCCTGACCAGACCGAGTGAAGAAGTTCAGCTAAAGCAACATAATATAAAGACTACAGTCGACTGCCAGCAGTCCACCGTAGTCTTGGGGACTACACCCAGTGGGTGCACTTAGCGTGCCCCCACTTGTCAAAAAGATTAATAGACACACCCAGCGGGTGTACAGATATAAAGATCTTCGGAAAAGAGATTCTTCAGATAGCATATCCTAACAGAACAAGCGGTGAATCGACTGACCTGGACGTTGCTCTGAAGAGCTGAGCTCGCATCATAAGCTGCTTGGCTGGCTTCCCGAACCACCTTCACTTGCTCCATCATGATCCCCGCCTGGCGTATAGCCTCTTTAGCGGCACCCACTTGGTCCTCAGGGACGTGGTGTGTGGCAAAAAGCGAAGGCAGATTTGCAGTCGACGTCGAAGGCCAGACACTCGTCAGAGGTTCAGCGAAGGTCACCGAAACCCGAGTGGTATCACCACCATCCCGGACTGCGGCCTCAGGCGCCGGAGTAGTTTGTGGGGTCTTGCCAGCCGGCGCCCTCTTATTCCTTCGCGCCCTCAGCGGCACTTCGTCGTCATCATCAGGGAGGTCAATGACATGAGGAGGAGCTACAAGAAAAATCCAATCGACCAGAATTATAAGAAATCGTCAGTCGACTAAAAGTAGAGCATCAGTAATCGTACCGGGGTTGGAGGTAACAGCGTCTTCCATCTCTTGATCATCGTCCTTGGCGGAGATCTCCGAGGTGGCAGCACTGCAAATTTCGAAAGTCAGTCAGCTTATTCAATGAGTCGACCAAGAGTCCGTCACGTTCGACAAAGGAAAACAAATTCTACTATTACCCAGAAATGGTGGGGATAGTCATCTTCATCTTGGGCAGAGCCTTGGGCGGCTTGGACGGCGTCGCGCGTGGGTGCTTGGGAGCTTTTTTTGTCGGCGCTGGAGATGAGGTCCGAGGGCGCTTCGACGACTGCCCAACAGGGACAGTCGCCTTACCACGTTCCCGCGCAGGGTCGTGTGTAAGCTTGGATCGCCGTTCTGAGCGGGGAGGTTCGACTTCTTCCTCCTCCTCTTCACTAGAGTCGTCGTCGTCATCCCCCTCTCCTTCGCCGTCAGATTCCCACTCTTCTCCCTCGTCTCCACTTTCGCCTCCGCTCGCCTCTCCTTCCTCGGCCTGCTCCTGTGCTCCATTGGGTGTCGAGTACATCTCAGTAGTGGCCTAGAGGACAACAAACGAGACAAAAGTCAATCGACTGATCCAAAAAGAACAAATAAAGAAAGCAAGATCACAGTCGGAAACGCAAGGTCAGACCTTGTCCACTTCGTATGTTTGGTCGAGTGGAGGAATCCTCCTGGCTCCTCGGGGGTTGTCCTTGTTCCCTGTGATACTCGACAGCCACCCTTCCAACATCTCGTCAGTGACCTCCTCTGGGTGAATCCGAGTGGTGTCTTCGAGACCCGAGTACAGCCACATCGGGTGGTCACGAGCCTGAAGCGGTTGGATGCGCCTCCGAAGGAAGACTTCCAACAAGTCCATGCCAGTCACACCCTCGCGGACAAGCTGAACCACTCGACCGACCAGCACCTTGACTTGCGCCTTTTCCTCCGGCGTCACTTTCAGAGAGGCAGGTTTTTGTGCTCGATTCAAAGAAAAAGGGGGAAGCCCAGTCGACTGTCTTGGGGTCACCTGGTCTTTACAGTAAAACCAAGTCGACTGCCACCCACGGACTGACTCGGGAAAAGTGATAGACGGAAAGGAACCTTTTCCCCTCATCTGGATCGCCAGGCCCCCGCACAGCTGGATCACCTGCATCCGTTCGTCACTCGACTTGGCCTTCTTGACCGACTGAGAGCGGCAAGTGAAGATGTGCTTGAAGAGTCCCCAATGGGGGCGGCAACCCAAGAAGTTCTCACACAAGGAAACGAAAGCAGCAAGATACACAATAGAATTGGGAGTAAAGTGATGGAGCTGCGCTCGGAAGAAGTTCAAGAAGCTCTGAAAAAAAGGATGAGGAGGCAGAGAGAATCCACGATCGATATGGGTGGCGAGGAGGACGCACTCACCATCAAGAGGCTGGGGTTCGACTTCTTTCCCCGGGAGGCGCGCAGATTCGTGGGGAATGAATCCCCCCTCGACCAGATCATCGAGATCATCCTGCCGAATCACCGACGGCATCCAGTCGCCCTGGATCCAATCCTTGGGCAGAGCAGTCCTTGAGGAAGATCCGCCCCGAGCGGACTTCTTCCCCTTCCCCTGCACCGCCGCCTTCTTCGCGCGCTCCAGAGCCGACGTCTTCTCCTTCACCATCGTCACCAGCGAAGCTCGAACAGACCTACGGCACCAAGGTGGGAGCGGAGGTGGCGGAGGATCTTGTGAAGGAAGGGGGAAAAGTGAAGGCGCACTGTTCGGGGGTCCCGAGCCGGCAGCTTATAAGAGGTCGCTTCCGAGTGGCTGACTGGTAGGCCTAGGCAATCCCGTCAAATCCCGCAACAGGAACACGCGTGGTATGTGGCGAAAAAGGTGGCGTGGGGATCAAGGAGCTTCCATCCTATCCCATCCGATTACTGCGACCGCCCCCGTCCCGCATGCTTCCCGAAATTCAAATCCTGCAAAATCCGCGGGCCGCAGAACAACTCGTCAAACAGAAGATCCCTTTCACACCGTCACTCGGAACTTCACAAGTAAAGAAATTCACTCGACAAGAGGCCAAGAATGGATCAAGGCGACTGAAAGAAGTTGACGACGTCATCCGTGACAATTGATCCAAAACAAGACGTTCATATAACATGAAGAACCAGTCGGAAAGATCCCCAACTCCTTCCCAACTCGAACCTCGATCCATTCGGGGGCTAATGATGAAGCTATGTACCTAGGATAGGGGCATGGACCTGTCCTAAGTACCCTACCCAAGGACATCCCTAGAAGAAGTCACCTTTCAATCGACTTGGAGGTATCCCACTCGACAGATTCAAGACACTCGACCACGAAGCAATCACTCGACCAAATTCCAACCACTCGACTGCCAGGAGATCTAAAGTCACCCTGCACGCAAATGGTCGGTCATTAACTAGCTTTTATGGTCATCATAGCACTTTATTAGGGGCGTTACCAGTAACCCCCAGTCTTAATGTACTTTAAACCTTGCATTGCTAAGGGCTGGAGGGGCCTGCGAACTCTATATAAGCCACCCCCTCCTTAGTATCAAGGGTTGGCACCCCTGTTATTCATACACACATAATTCAGTCGACCGCCTCCGGGCACCGAGATGTAGGGCTGTTACTTCCTCCGAGAAGGGCCTGAACTCGTAATCCTCGTGTGCTTACAACTCCTCCATAACTAAGATCTAGCCTCTCCATACATACCCCCCTACATCACTGTCAGAGTTAGAACCACAACAGCCGCCACCTCATGTTCTTCCTCAGGAGGGCAGATCTGGAGTCCGTTTTTGGGCTCCGGAGAGGGGAAATCGATGCCATCGTCATCATCAACCATCCTCCATCACCAATTTCATGATGCTCACCGCCGTGTGTGAGTAATTCCATCATAGGCTTGCTGGATGGTGATGGGTTGGATGAGATTTATCATGTAATCGAGTTAGTTTTGTTAGGGTTTGATCCCTAATATCCACTATGTTCTAAGATTGATGTTGCTATGACTTTGCTATGCTTAATGCTTGTCAGTAGGGCCCGAGTGCCATGATTTCAAATCTGAACCTATTATGTTTTCATGAATATATTTTGTTCTTGATCCTATCTTGCAAGTTATAGTCACCTACTACGTGTTATGATCCGGCAACCCTGGAGTGACAATAGTTGGGACACTTCCTGGTGATGATCGTAGTTTGAGGAGTTCATGTATTCACTAAGTGCTAATGCTTTGGTCCGGTTCTCTATTAAAAGGAGGCCTTAATATTCCTTAGTTTCCATTAGGACCCCGCTGCCACGGGAGGGTAGGACAAAATATGTCATCCAAGTTCTTTTCCATAAGCACGTATGACTATATTCGGAATACATGCCTACATTATATTGATGACTTGGAGCTAGTTCTGTGTCACCCTATGTTATAACTGTTTCATGATAAATGCCATCCGACATAATTATCCATCATTGATCCATTGCCTACAAGTTCGTTTCATATTGATCTTTGCTAAGTTACTTTTCCATTGCCACTGTTACAATTGCTACGAAACTGCTACTGTTACTTTTGCCACCGTTACCATTACTTCCATACTACTTTGCTACTAAATACTTTGCTGCAGATATTAAGTCTTTCAGGTGTGGTTGAATTGATAACTCGACTGCTAATACTTGAGAATATTCTTTGGCTCCCCTTGTGTCGAATCAATAAATTTGGGTTGAATACTCTACCCTCGAAAACTATTGCGATCCCCTATACTTGTGGGTTATCACTGCCTCCCCTCCCCCTCCCACCTATATATATGTGGGAAAGGGGGCGCCTAGCACACACCAGACAATTTGCCTAGCCATGTGTGGTGTCCCCCTCCCCCGTTTACACCCCCGGTCATAGTTTCATAGTGCTTAGGCGAAGCCCTGCGAGGATCACTTCAACATCACCGTCACCACGCCGTCGTGCTGACGGAACTCATCTACTATCTCGACATCTTGTTGGATCAAGAAGGCGAGGGATGTCACCGAGCTGAACGTGTGCATAACGCGGAGGTGTCGTGCGTCCGGTACTTGATCTGTTAAAGCGCGAAGAAGTTCGACTACATCAACCGTGTGGAGAAACGCTTCTACTTACGGTCTACGAGGGTACGTAGACACACTCTCCCCCTTGTTGTGATGCACCTCCATGGATAGATCATTGTGTGTGCATATAATTTTTTTGTTTCCCGTGCAACGATTCCCAACAGTGGCATCATGATCTAGGTCTATGCGTAGATGATATGCATGAGTAGAACACAAAGAGTTGTGGGCGTTGTTAGTCATACAGCTTACCACCAACCTATTATTTTGATTCGGCGATATTGTGGGATGAAGCGGCCCGGACCAACCTTACATGTCCACGCACATGAGACCTATTCCTCCAACAGACATGCAACTAGTTTTACATAAAGGAGGCTGGCGGGTGTCTGTTTCTCCTACTTTAGTTGAATCAGATTTGACTGTGGCCAGACCTTGAAGAAGGTTAAAACAACAAACTTGACGAAACACCTTTGTGGTTTTATGCGTAGGTAAGAACGGTTCTTGCTAGAAGCCCGTAGCAGCCACATAAAACTTGCAACAACAAAGTAGAAGACGTCTAACTTGTTTTTGCAAGGCATGTTGTGATGTGATATGGTGAAGACATGATGTGATAAACGTTACTTTATGAGATGATCATGTTTTGTAAGTTATCGACAACTGGCAAGAGCCTTTATGGTTGTCTCTTCATTGTATGAAATGCAAATGCCATGTAATTGCTTTACTTTATCACTATGCGTTAGCGATAGTTGTAGAAGCAATAGTTCTCAAGACGATCACGACACCACGATGGAGATCAAGGTGTCGAGCCGGTGATGATGGAGATCATGGCGATGCTTTGGAGATGGGATCAAAAGCACAAGATGATCATGGCCATATCATGTCACATATTTTGATTGCATGTGATGTTTATCTTTTATGCATCTTATTTTGCTTAGTACGGCGGTGGCATTATAATATGATCCCTTCACTACATTTCAAGGTAAAAGTGTTCTCCCTGAGTATGCACCATTGCTACAGCTCGTCGTGTTGAGACACCATGTGATGATCAGGTGTTATAGACTCTACGTTCACATACAACGGGTGCAATACAGTTTTGCAGATGTGGAATACTTGGGTTAAACTTGACGAGCCTAGCACGTACAGATATGGCCTTGGAACACTAGAGACCAAAATGTTGAACATGAGGAATATACTAGATATGATCAACATAGAGATGTTCACCATTGATGACTACCCCATCTCACGTGATGATCGGACATGTTTAGTTGATATGGATCATGTATCACTTAGACAACTTGAGGGATGTTGATTTAAGTGGGAGTTCATTAGTAATTTGATTAATTGAATTTAAATTTATCATGAACTTAGTCTTAATAGTTTTTGCAAATCTATGTTGTAGATCAATAGCTCGCGATATAGCTGCTGGGAAACGTTGCATGGAAAACAAAAAATTTCTACGCACACGCAATGATCTATCCATGGAGATGCATAGCAACGAGGGGGAGAGTGTGTCTACCTACCCTCATAGAACATAAGCGGAAGCGTTTCTCAATGCGGTTCATGTAGTCGAACTTCTTCGTGTTTCAACCGATCAAGTACCGAACGCATGACACCTCCGTGTTCTGCACACGTTCAGCTTGATGACGTCCCTCGCCTTCTTGATCCAGCAAGACGTCAAGGTAGCCGATGAGTTTCATCAGCACAACGACGCGGTGATGGTGATGGTGAAATGATCCTCGCAGGGCTTCGCCTAAGCACTACGAAAATATGATCAGGGTGTAAATGGTGGAGGGGGGCGCCGCACACGGCTAAACAGCTATCTGGTGTTGCTTGCCCCCCCATATATATATATATATAGGTGGGAGGGGGAGGGGAGAGGCGAGGAGGCGCCCCAAGTAGGACCGAATCCTACTTGGGCTCCTTGATGTCTACTACGCAACTTTATTCTTGTAGACACATGTTGGGCCTCCAAGCGCAGAGTTTTGTAGGAAAGTAGCAATTTTCCCTTAAGTGGATGACCTAAGGTTTATCAATCCATGGGAGGCGTAGGATGAAGATGGTCTCTCTCAAACAACCCTAGAATCAAATACAAGAAATCTCTTGTGCCCCAACACACCCAATACAATGGCAATTTGTATAGGTGCACGGCGAAGAGATGTTGATAAAAGTGTTATATGGATGGTAGAAATATATTTTTATAATCTGAATAAATAAAAATAACAAGGTAGCAAATAGTATACGGGCACAAAAACAGTATTGCAATGCTTAAAGATGAGTCCTAGGGTCCGTACTTTCACTAGTGCAATCTCTCAACAATGCTAATATAATTGGATCATATAACCCTCCCTCAACGTGGAACGAAGAATCACTCCAAAGTTCCTATCTAGCAAAGAACATAAGAAGAAACCGTTTGTAGGGTATGAAACCACCTCGAAGCTATTCTTTCCGATCGATCTATCCAAGAGTTCGTACTAAAATAACACCAAATAATTTCAGATTCATAATACTCAATCCAACACAAAGAACCTCAAAGAGTGCCCGAAGATTTCTACCGGAGAAACAAAAGATGAGAACATGCATCAACCTCTATGCATATATTACCCCAATGTCACCGCGGGAATCCGCAAGCTGAATGCCAAAACTGTCACAGCCTGATTTTTGGCCCTTTCTTTTTCTTTTGATTTTCTGAGATTTTTGCTTGAGTTTTCTTTTTCTGTGGCTATGTGGTTTGGAAACTGAAGACGATGACCTCTTCTTTCTTTCCATAGTGGCCTGTCATCCCCAAACCCTTCCCAAGGCCTTCCCATTTCCATCTTGGACCAAACCCCAATATTCTTTCTCTAGGGAATATTCCTTTTTCTATTAAAGGAATAACCCAATTTGCCCTAGGTTGTGAAGCAACCTATATTTCCATCACTCCTAAAAATCCCAAATAATTCTCATAATTTTTTGGGTCATATCTTCCTCAAATATGGAAAAATATTTCATTGGCCATGTTTCCCATCATGCTCAATTAATTCATTTCCTATTCTATCCTGAATGGCAGATTGTGAAGCAAGTGCCATTTATCTTTGCCCTATTGACTCCAAAATTTTTGGATGCCTTTTCATGTCCATATAATTGCCTCATGCCAAAATTAAACTCAATTGGCCTAGCAAATATTTCTGAGCAATTTTTCAAAGTTCATGTTTGAGGGAATTCATTGTGAAGGAAGTACTAGCTAGGCATATCCAATTGAGTTGAAATTTTGCAAGGTCCTTCATATGATCGGATAATCACCCTCAACCAAATATGAGCTCATGTAACTCATCTATGTGAGCCCAGCTCCAAATCTTAGTTTCTGGTCAGATTTTCAGTTTGTGAAGCAACCATATTTTATATTGCTTCACTTAAGCTGCAAATTTACGAGGACATTATCCTAGCTATATAAACTCCATCCACCAAAATTTGGCTCAATCCATTGCACCATTTGCCCTGTGCAATTTTTCCAAGTTTTTGTCCAAAGCAAAGCTATATGAAGCAAGTGCTAGTTTGGTTCATCCAAATGGCTTGAAATTTTTTGAGCATCTTCATATCTTCAAATAATTGGTCCATGCCCAATTTTAGCTCAACTTGCCTCAGAGTGAATCATCCAAATTTCATATTCTGTACATTATGGTGGTTTCTACAGCAACCCTCATCTAAACTCCTCCTCTTAAGCTGATTTTTGGTAATAAATATCACCTTAGTGTGTGATCATCACCAGACAAATTATTTACTGTGTTACCAAGCAGGTGTCCCCACTGCACAGCACAAACACTTGGCTTCTGGTTTGCTTTGGGGCCATCTGCAAATCTCTTCTTTGCCCCTGGACCAAATTATTTCTTCATTTAGACTCAGGCCACTAAGGTCATTCTAATGGACATGGTCGGACACACCAAAGTGCGCCACTGGCGCCAATGCGTGTGGTGATCAGGCTTGTGTCATGGTTAAACGTGTGCTCTGGCTCATTCCAGCTACTGTTCTCGTCCACTCACTCCTCGTCTCGACCTCAAACGTTGTCCAGGAGCTCGCCCGTGCTCGACTGCATCTCCCTGCATCACTACTTCGTCGTCGTTCGCCTTAAATGAGCCACAAATGCCATGCCCATGCGATGCCCAGCCTCTGTCCACCATTAGTGCACTGCTCAAGCTCGCCAGGCTCCGCCCGTCTCGCCGGTGCGCTCGGCTCGGCCGGAGGCCGCCTGAGCCGGCCAGGCTGTCGGCCGGTGGCACCCCTCCTCTACTCCTCCTCTGTCGCGTGCGGGGACAGGGCGAGGAAGTAGGCGACGAGCGCCAGCCTGGCCCCTGTCCCCTGGGCCCCGCCAGTCAGCCTCTGGGCGTTAACTTAGCCCCGGGCCCGTGTGGATTCAAGTGGAGATGTAATCCTAATAGTACACTTTCATGTTCTGAAAACGTAGTTTCAATCTACTTCGGTTATAAATAGGTTTTATCTTTCTAAAAACGTATTTCACCTTATGTGCTTTCTGTTTCAGCCGCTAGGGACCCGTTGGTGATGAAAATATTCACAGATAGGTCCCTGATCTTCCACACTTCATAACTCTACAACCGTAACTCCGAATGAGGTGATTCCAAAGCCTACTTCTTCGTTTCGTTGAGCCCGTTCTATTGGTATCATTTGCACTATGGTTTGACACTGTGAAAATGACCATTTTGCCCTTGCCGTTAACCAGCCCCTTTCGAGAGAGAAGTATTTCCGGCGAATCTTCCTGCGATGTTTCCACACTTCTCCCCGGTGGATTCTTCATCCCCAGGCAAGCCACAACCACCATTTGCATGATAGCCATGCAGTAGCTTTGGTTTTCAACTTGATTCTTTAATAACTGTATGATTGTTTTGCTACTGCTGTCGTTATTTAGGTTATGCTTATGGGTTGGTGATTACCGTCATGCTTTGTTTTCTTGCACTCTGTTCTACCTGCTAGTATTACTTACATATTGGTCATGCTTGATAGTAGTACATGTTGGGTTGGTCATGTTCTTCGATGCATGACTAACGTCGGTTACCGAGTACCATTAATATGCATTGTTCCTTGCTGTTAGTTGGTTAAGCGTTTACTCGGTAATGTTATTGATGTGTTCTTTCATGGTATTTATTGTTGATGCTAGTGGTCATGTTATGCTATGAGTAGTGCTGTACTTATGATATTCATGTTCGTCATTATGCCATGCTCAGTTGGATATGATTCATTGTTGATATTGTTATCGCACCCCATGCCTATATCATGCTCATGCATTGTAATTGCATCATGTTATTTTATCATGGCTCATCATATTGCATTCAGGTTTAACCGGATTAAATTGAACTTGAACAACTGTTGGTTGAGTCATGGTGCCACCATATCGAACTGACTAGTAAAACCACGCTTGCCTTTATGGGAAGGTCCTAACTGGGTCTATTGTCATGCCTCTCACTGGAGCCTCCAATGAGGGAAGGTTATGGGCGCGCGCTACCCTGATCAGGTAGGCGGACATAAGCCTTGTGTGCTTGTTGTTGTTGTTGTTGTCCTTGTCCCCGTTTGGGACCGTTTATGTTTTGCCACGACGGTGGCCGTTTGTGTCTTTGGTAGGCATGGGGCCACCCATGACTTAGCCCAAAGGGGAGTTGGTCGGAGTGGCCGGGAGAGTGTCATGGCAGTAGGACGGTTTTGTCGGAACGCTGTTGGTCCACCCGAATGGGGAGTGCGAGGCCATGGGTTCTGTGGTGTGGGTACATTGTGCTAACCTCTGCAGAGTGTATATTAAATCTATCGATAGCCACGCCCGCGGATAAGGGCCCAGTTCATAGTTGGTCACACTATGGGTCAATAGTAATAATAATAATGTGCTTAATAACAACCCTGGTTCGATGATGAGATAAGTTGGTTATGTGATCCGTGAATGATCACCGTTTGGTTACGAGGTAACTAGTTGAGCCAAGAGTGGTTCCGTTTGTGATCCATGAATGATCACCGTGGTATCGAGGATACCGAGTTGTTGGATATTCGTGATGTTGTGTGAGAATCATGGGTAAAGATCAAGCTCCTTGTGGTCATTTAATGATTACCACGGTATTGTTTATACCAAGCTTGATTTGATCCTGAGATGATCGTATGATGTCCGAGGTTGGTAAGTGATGCATGTGATGGTTACGAGGTAACCCGAGCAGAATAAATGGTGCATATAGTGTCATCATGTTGCATGCCAGTATCGTCAGATTTATATGTTCATGCCATGCTCATATTGTTTTAGTCGTATCATGTTCATGTGGTTCATGCCATGTTATTCTAATGATCTCATGATAATTCCTTCTTAACATGTAATTGCCATGCTATTGTTTGTCTTGAATGCTTCTGGTTATTGTGAGCTTGCAAGTACAGTCAATGTACTGACCTGGCGTGTCATGCCAGTTTGCAGGTCATGCCGGATTTGATTGCTTGTTTGTCGTGGAGTCTTTGTTTGTGAGCTAGGATAAGCGTTCCAGCCAGAGTCCCTGCGGAGTGGAGTTCATCACCGTCGTCCCTGTTCCGCTGCTAGAGTTATTCCGCTGCTTCGTGTTGTTCTGCTGCTTGCATAGAGCAACCGTGGCGGGCGTAGTGTCGTCGTGCCGATGTAATCCCTTTGTACCATATAGATTGTAATAAAGAGCTGATTTGTTCTATGCTAAGCAGTGCCGTATTCAAGAAGACTTCTCCTTGATCTCTGGGCTGGAATACGGGGCGTTCCGGTTTCTCTGAGCTAGGGTGCCACAAAAACACATATCATGTGAATCAAAATGATACCCCATTGTCACCACGAGTATTCATATGCAAGACATATATCAAGTGCTCTCCGATAACAACGAAATCTCAAAGGGAATAACTCAATTCATCACAACAAGATAGAGAGGGGAAAACACCATATGATCCAACTATATTAACAAAGCCCACGATACATCAAGATCGTGCCATCTCAAGAACATGAGAGAGAGAGAGATTAAACACATAGCTACCGGTACAAACCCTCAGCCCCGAGGGTGGACTACTCCCTCCTCATCATGGTGGCCGCCAGGATAATGAAGATGGCCACCAGAGATGATTCCCTCCTCCGGAAGGGTGCCGGAACAGGGTCTAGATTGGTTTTTGGTGGCTACAGAGCCTTGCGGCGGTGGAACTTCTGATCTAGGGTTATTCCTGATGGTTTCTCTATTTATAGGATTTTTTGGCATCGGTTTCTGATACGTCCATTTTGCATCATGCTTTTATATCGATATTTATTGCATTATGGGCTGTTATTACACATTATGTCACAATACTTATGCCTATTCTCTCTTATTTTACAAGGTTTGCATAAAGAGGGAGAATGCCGACAGCTGGGATTCTGGGCTGGAAAAGGAGCAAATATTAGAGACCTATTCTGCACAGCTCCAAAGGTCCTGAAACTTCACGGAAGACGTTTTCAGAATATATATAAAATACTCAGCGGAAGAAGTTCACCAGGGGGCCACACCTTGCCCACGAGGGTGGGGGGCGCGCCCCCTACCTTGTGGGCCCCCTGGTGGCCGTCCGGTGGCCATCTTCTGCTATATGAAGTCTTTCGATGGGAACAAAATAAGGAGCCATCTTCTCGGACGAAACTCCGCCACCACGAGGCGGAACCTTGGCGGAACCAATCTAGGGCTCTGGCGGAGCTGTTCTGCCGGGGACCCCCCCCCCCCCCCCGCGGAGGGGGAAATCATGACCATCGTCATCACCAATGCTCCTCTCATTGGGAGAGGGCAATCTCCATCAACATCTTCATCAACACAATCTCCTCTCAAAACCCTAGTTCATCTCTTGTATCCGATTCTTGTCTCCAAGTCCGGGATTGGTACTAGTAGGTTGCTAGTAGTGTTAATTACTCCTTGTAGTTGATGATAGTTGGTTTAATTGGTGGAAGATCATATGTTCAGATCCTATATGCATATTAATACCCCTCTAATTATGAACATGTTTATGCTTTGTGAGTAGTTACGTTTATTCCTGAGGACATGGGAGAAGTCTTGCTATTAGTAGTCATGTGAATTTGGTATTCGTTCGATATTTTAATGAGATGTATGTTGTCTCTCCTCTAGTGGTGTTATGTGAACATCGACTACATGAAACTTCACCATTATTTGGGCCTAGAGGAAGGCATTGGGAAGTAATAAGTAGATGATGGGTCACTAGAGTGACAGAAGCTTACACCCTAGTTTATGCGTTGCTTCATAAGGGGCTGATTTGGATCCATATGTTTCATGCTATGGTTAGGTTTACCTTAATACTTTTGTTGTAGTTGCGGATGCTTGCAATAGAGGTTAATCATAAGTGGGATGCTTGTCCAAGTAAGGACAACACCCAAGCACCGGTCCACCCACATACCAAATTATCAAAGTACCGAACGCGAATCATATGAGCGTGATGAAAACTAGTTTGACGATATTCCCATGTGTCCTCATGAGTGCTTTTCTCTATATAAGAGTTTGTCCAGGCTTGTCCTTTTCTACAAAAAGGATTGGTCCACCTTGCTGCACTTTATTTACTTTTATTACTTGTTGCTCGTTATAAATTATCCTATCACAAAACTATCTATTACCACTTATTTCAGTACTTGCAGAGAATACCTTGCTGGAAACCGCTTATCATTTCCTTCTGCTCCTCGTTGGGTTCGACACTCTTACTTATCGAAAGGAGTACGATAGATCCCATATACTTGTGGGTCATCAGTTTCACGCGAAGATGGGCCTTGAGGTGAGCACAACCCACCGGGGCGAGCCTGGCCCACCAGGCGCGCCCTAGTGGGTTGTGCCATCCTCGTGGCTCTTCTGGCCTTCCCACGAAGCTTCGGGGGTCTCTTCTGTTCCAAAAAAAATCGTCAAAACGTTTCAACTCATTTGGAGAACTTTCATTTCTACACAAAAAACACCACCACGGTAGTTCTGCTGAAAACAGCGTCAGTCCGGGTTAGTTCCATGCAAATCATACCAAAACCATATAAAATTGTTGTAAACATGGCATGAATACTTCATAAATTATAGATACGCTGGAGACGTATTACTCCTCCCAAGCCGTGCGCCCCCTGCCATATATCGGAGGGGGGCGGAAAGAGGGGGAAGGAGGAGGGAGGGGGAATCCTATTCCCTTTCTTTCCATTCCTCCATCCCCTTTCCTTCTCCACCATGGCCGGCCCATATGGGGGGCACACCAGCCCCTTGTGGTTGGTGTGTTTCCCCTCTTGGCCCATAAGGCCCATATCTTTTGCCGGGGATGCCCGGAACCCCTTCCGGTGATCCGATAAGTACTCAATACCCGCTGAAACACTTCCGGTATCCGAATACTATCGTCCTATATATCAATCTTTACCTCTCGAACATTTTGAGAATCCTCGTCATGTCCGTGATCTCATCCGGGACTCCGAACAACATTTGGTCACCAAATCACAAAACTCATATAATATTATATCGTCATCGAACGTTAAGCGTGCGGACCCTATGGGTTCGAGAACCATGTAGACATGACCGAGACACCTCTCCAGTCAATAACCAATAGCAGAACCTGGATGCCCATATTGGCTCCTACATATTCTACGAAGATCTTTATCGGTCGAACCGTTATGACAACATATGTAATTTGCTTTGTCCATCGGTATGTTACTTGCCCGAGATTCGATCGTCGATATCTTCATACCTAGTTCAATCTCATTACCGGCAAGTCTCTTTACTTGTTCCACAATACATCTCCTCATGACTAACTCCTTAGTTGTTTGCTTGCAAGCTTATGATGTGTATTACTGAGAGGGCCCAGAGATACCTCTCTGATACACGGAGTGACAAATCCTAAGCTCGATCTATGACAACTCAACAAACACCTTCAAAGATACCTGTAGATCATCTTTATAATCACCTAGTTACGTTGTGACGTTTGATAGCACATAAGGCATTCCTCTAGTATCCGGGAGTTGCATAATCTCATAGTCGAAGGAATATGTATTTGACATGAAGAAAGCAATAGCAATAAAACTGAATGATCATAATGCTAAGCTAACGGATGGGTCTAGTCCATCACATCATTTTACTAATGATGTGATCCCGTTTATCAGATGACAACTCATGTCCATGGTTAGGAAACCTTAACCATCTTTGATCAGCGAGCTAGTCAAGTAGAGGCTCACTAGGGACACGGTGTTTGTTTATGTATTCACACATGTATTTAGGTTTCTGATCAGTACAATTCTAGCATGAATAATAAACATTTATAATGAATAATGAATATAAAATAACAACTTTATTATTGCCTATAGGGAATATTTCCTTCAGTCTCCCACTTGCACTACAGCCAATAATCTAGATTACATTGTAATGAATCTTAACACCCATGGAGTCTTGGTGCTGATCATGTTTTGCTCGTGGAAGAGGCTTAGTCAACGGGTCTGCTACATTCAGATCTGTATGTATTTTGCAAATTTCTATATCTCCCTCCTTGACTTGTTCACGGAAGGAGTTGAAGCGTTTCCTGATGTGTTTGGTTCTTTTGTGAAATATGGATTCCTTCGCCAAGGCAATTGCTCCAGTATTGCCACAAAAGATTTTCATTGGACCCGATGCACTAGGTATTACACCTAGATCGGATATGAACTCCTTCATTTGCTGCTTCAGAAGAAGCTATGTACTCCGCTTCACACGTAGATCCCGCCACGATGCTCTGCTTGGAACTGCACCAACTTACAGCTCCACCATTCAATATAAACACATATCCGGTTTGTGACTTAGAGTCATCCGGATCTGTGTCAAAGTTAGCATCGACGTAACCATTTACGACGAGCTCTTTGTCACCTCCATAATCGAGAACCTTATCCTAGGTCCTTCTCAGGTACTTCAGGATGTACTTGACCGATGTCCAGTGATCCACTCCTGGATTGTCGGATCATGGGTTCCGGCAAAACCGTTAAGGTTCGAACACTGGGGTGCGCGCGAAGATCTCCCCCTACCGATCCACGTCCTAGCCTCGCAAAGATCTCAGGAACTTGTTGACACACGAACACGTCATGTGTACCCTCAACGCCGGGGGTGATGCACCGCAGCTCACGTCGAAGGGGACCCGACCGACAACGCGATACGCAAGACAGTCGACGGGCGCTTTTGCAGACCCGAAACCCCACACCCCCGGGAGGGACCCCGTCAGGGAGTGCGGCGACTATGGGTTGCCTAAGTCAATTCGCTCGCCCTAGAGCCTCGGGATTCGCAGCTCTCAAATTTGAGGAACAACGAAGAACGAGAGAGAAAAAACGGTGGAGAGATAAAACGTAGAAGAAAAAGTAGTATATTGATTTGTTCGATTGTGTGTTCTTTAATCGGCCATCACCCCCAACATATATAAGAGGCGGCTGGACTTCCTGTACAAGTAAAGGATTCATCTAGGCTTTCCTTACAAGAAAAATTACATCAATTCACGTCCTAGAGTCCTAGTTCTATTCCAACTCGGATTCAGTCTGAATTTGGCCCAAACTCTGTCTTCCTTCTTGTGCGGCCCGCTGAGCTTGCATAAGATCTCTGATCAAGACGGACCAAATATCAAATTTGTGCGCCTCGACGATACAAACAACTCTCATGTTGATCACTTTTTCAAATAAGGCCTTCTTGAAAACTTTTCGAGGTCATCTTTACCTTTCAGTCGGACTCGGTCTTGCAGTAGACTGGATTATCCGAGTCGCTTAGTGAATTTGTAAGCCATATACTATCTCTGATGATGATGACTCCAAAACCAAAGTTTCCCGTCTTGATGATATGCACAACTTCTGTATTGAACACTTCTTCATCCGAGGTCATCTTGACAAACTCTCGGCCATATGTTCAGTTTCACTCGGATTCGAGCTCATCCACTCGGATTAGAGTCATTCACTTGGATTGACCGACTGGACTTTTCCACTCGGATGTTAGAATCTTTCACTCGGAAGACAATCTTTACTCAGATGACCATATTTTCACTCGGAAGGTAATCTCTTTACTCGATCGGCAAGTTTTCATTCCGACGGTAACACTTTCACTCGGATGATAATAATTTCACTCGGACGGAAAACTTTCACTCGACCGGTAAGTTTTCACTCGGATGGTAAGCTTTCACTCGATCGGTAAGTTTTCACTCGGATGGTAGCTTTTCACTCTGATTTTCCGACTGAAAACATAGCCTGATCTTGTTTTGTCCCTCCAGGCCTCATACGACCTCGGATTGAGACAAATTATATATGAAAATCGATCGGCTCGACGAGACAAAACTTCTTTGTGTTGAAGGTTTTTCGATTCAAGGCCGTCTTGAGGGCCGAATTGCTCACGCATTGTATCAGTCACTCATCAACATGTGTCTGGTGTCAAGCGTAATATTTTGATCTCTGGCCTGTCCAGACCGTATTGACTGTAACTTTTGCATATGAACTCGGATTAAGATGATTTATATATGAAAATCGATTGCCTCGACGAGACGAAGATAATTCCTTTAGAGTGCTCCTTCATATGAGGTCATATTGAGGGCATAATCGGCCGAAAAGCACTCAGAACACTAAATTTTGTCACTCGGAGTACCGCTTCGGCCATTGAGATGAGGTCGAATGCCGATAGCCTAAACATCAAAGTTGTTCCACTCGACGTTGTGAAACTTTGTCATGCTGAAATCCTTTCACTCTATATCTTGCCAAAATCAGGTGTCAACACATGCCCCCCTGTTTTTCGGCAAAGCTTGCACGCCGAAAAATAATATGCATGGTGTTCGTTCTAAGGATGATGTCAACACTCCATCAGCCATTTATTTTTCTCAGGGCGATAATCATGTATCGGTCATGTTTGTGCTAAGGGCGATAATCGTATATCGGCCATTGCCTACTTAGGCTTCCTGCCACACACTCGGGTGGTACTTCTTCAAATATTTGCCATTGAGAGCTCGAGGTAACAATGCCCCTTGTATTGATTCCACCAAATATGAATTCCCAGGAACAACTCTTGTAATCCTAAAAGGACCTTCCCAACTTGGAGACCACTTCCCAAATTTTCTATCTCTTGAACCAATTGGCAGAATCACTTTCCAGACGAGATCACCAACTTGAAAATTCTTCAACTTAACTTTCTTATTGTAAGCTCTTGCAACCCTCAACTTGTATCTCTTTATGGACTTCAAAGCAACCAAACGTTTATCGGCAACCTCATCAATATTGTCCATCATCAAGTTATAAAAGTCTACTGCCGATAAATCATTTTGTTTGGCTATTCTCAAAGCATTCAAATTTAATTCCACTGGTAAAACGGCCTCTTGACCATATACTAGCTCATATGGGGTCACCTTCGTAGCACCATGCCTTGAAATTCTGTGTGCCCACAAAGCTTCAGACAACAACTCATGCCATCTCCTTAGATTATCTTCAATCTTCTTCTTAATGAGTTTGATTAAAATTTTATTGCTACACTCAGCTTGTCCATTAGCTTGGGCATAATATGGAGAGGAATTGAGAAACTTTATGTTATAAGATTCGGCAAACTCTCTGACTTGGTGTGACATGAAAGATGAACCTTGATCTGTTGTTAACGTTTGAGGAATACCGAATCTATGAATAATGTGCTCAGTTATGAATTGAATTACCTCTGTATGTGTCATGTTCTTGAGGGGTACCGCTTCAGACCATTTAGTGAAATAATCAGTTGCCACCAATAAGAACAGATGCCCCTTTGAGGAAGATGGATGAATTTTCCCAATAAAGACTAAACCCCATCCTCTGAAGGGCCACGGCTTGATAATAGGATGCAACATAGCAGCAGGAGCCAATTGAATATCACTGAATTTTTGACAAGCTTCACACCCTTTATAATATCTGAAGCAATCATTAATCATAGTCGGCAAATAAAACCCAGCACGTCGCAATAACCATTTCATATTTGGAGCCGACTTGTGAGTGCCACAAATGCCTTCATGTACCTCTCCCATAGCAACTCTTGCCTGGTCCTCATCCAAACACTTTAGAAGAACATCATCGACTGTTCTGCGATAAAGATCATCATCTCTCATTGTATACTTGAAAGCCATATGCCGAACAGCCCTGTCCACCCTTTCACTCAGATTGCACAAGTAATCAACAATGGGCTTCCTCCAGTCGGGATTGTCATCTGCACTAGACTTTTTGTTAATGGCCGAATCAGTGGGTTCAGGTTCGGCCTCTCCCATATTGGCAAGACAAGACATCGGTCTTTGAGAGATATGAAACATGCCATGATCAACATGATATCCAGATGCTTGTTGTGCCAATTCATTTGCTTTCCAATTGTCATGTCTAGATATATGAGCAATGATAAAGCAATCCAAAGTAGAAATTATATCTAGACATTTATCAAGATAAACATTAAGTGATTCATCCAAACACTGAAAGACTTTGGATATTTTCTGCACCACTAGTAACGAATCACCATAAGCCTCAATATGTGTAACACCTATAGCAAGTAACATCTCTAGGCCGAATAATAATGCTTCATATTCGGCTTGATTGTTTGTACAAAAATATTCTAAGCGGCATGAGGCTTCAAAAACAGCACCATGAGGAGATATGTAAACAATACCAACACCATGGCCATTGGTACAAACTGAACCATCAAAATATAATCTCCATGGTACTATTGAGACAAGGTTTATATCAACATCATGCTTGTCATCAATCCGATGTTCAACAATAAAATTAGCAACGATCTGGCCTTTCATGGATTTTAGAGATTCATAAGCCAAATCATATTCAATCAAAGCATAAGCCCACTTGCCAATTCTACCACTAAGAATTGGTCTATGTAACATGTATTTAATGACATTGGTCTGACAAGCTACTATGCAAGCACTCGGTACTAAATAATGTCTCAATTTTGTGCAAGCATAATATAGCATAGACATAATTTTCCAATAAATGTATACCTTGTCTCTGCGTCCAATAAGCGGCGGCTCAAATAAGTGATGGCATGCTCTTTTCCTTCGGTCTCTTGAGTTAGAACAACACCAATAAATCCTTCCTCTGCTGCAATGTAAAGTCTGAAGGGTTCCCTATGCTTGGGTGCTTTCATCACCGGAGGAGTGCACAAATAATTCTTGATCATATCAAATGCTTCTTGCTGTTTTGCCCCCCAAGTGAAATCAGCATCATTCTTTAACCAAAGGATAGGAGTAAATGCATCAACTTTCCCTGATAGATTAGCTATGAACCTTCTCAAATAATTGACCTTGCCAAGGAACTTTTGCATATCTCTCTTGCATGTTGGAGCCTCCACTTTATGTATGGCCTCTATCTTTTTGGGATCAATCTCTATGCCATCTTCATGAATAATGAAACCCAAAAACTTGCCAGCTGATACGCCGAATGCACACTTTAAAGGATTCATCTTCAGTCCATACCTTTTCATTCTTTCGAAAGCTAAACGCAAATCGGCCAAGTGAGATTCAAAAGCATCCGATTTGATAACAATATCATCAATATAAACTTCAAGTATGACACCGAGTAAATCATGAAAAATTAAATTCATAGCCCTTTGATACGTGGCTCCAGCATTTTTTAATCCGAATGTCATCACTGTCCACTCGAATAAACCAATGAAACCAAGATATCGGAAAGCCGTTTTGTACATGTCCTCTTCGGCCATAAAAATTTGATTGTATCCAGCATTACCATCTAGAAAGCTAATAACCTTATGTCCAAAAGCATCATTAATAAGCATATTGGCTATTGGCATAGGATACTCATCTTTGGGTGTAGCCCTATTCAAATCTCTGAAATCAATGCACACCTTCAACTTGCCGGAACCTTTTTTCTCCACTGGGACAATGTTAGAAATCCACTCGGCATACCTGCAAGGTCGAATGAAATTAGCTTCAAGCAGTCGACCGATCTCTTCCTTGATCCGGCCATATGTTTTCGGATTAAACTTCCTGGCCGACTGTTTATAAGGTCCAAAACCGGCCTCTATAGGCAACCGATGCTCCACTAGCTCTCGGCTTAACCCTGGCATCTCATGATATTCCCATGCAAAGCAACAAACATATTCTTTCAATAGCTCGATTAACTTACCTTACAATCGGCTTTCAACTTTTTGCTTATAAATGTCGGTCGAGTGACTGAACCATCTCCAATATCAACTGCTTCTAACGGATCGGCTGATGTAAAACCTTGTCCAAGTTTATCCATGTCATCCAACTCCTCTATAGACTCATACATATCGTTCTCACTGGATCGATATTTTACAAGACGTTTTTGTAACCACTCGGAATTAGGATCCATTTAAACATATCATACCTTGGAGCCGATTGCATTCAGTCATCTTTAAAGAGACGGGCAGAAAACCATTCTTGGTTGCGCTGAGAAAATCAAATTCTGATAAGTCACGTCCCGTCAAGCAAGTAGCATTGGGATGTTGCCAATCCACCGATGCATCGGCCAAAGTAACACAGGCTGAGTTATCCGCATGAATGACTTCCACTTCATCATCAACCCACTGAATCAAAAACTGGTGCATAGTGGATGGCACGCACTGATTTGCATGAACCCAATCACGGCCTAGTATAACGTTGTAGTTACCTTGCACCTCAGCGACAAAGAATGCAGTAGCCAAAGTTTTGCTTTCGACTATAAGCTCCACATACATTACACATTTGGCTTCAGTTTTCTCTTTGCCTTCAAACCCGTTGAGCACCATATTGGTCTTGATCAATTCTTCATCAGGCAAACCCAATTTCTTGAAGACCGAATAGGGCATAAGATTTACCACAACACCCCCATCAACAAGCATCCGAGTGAGCGGTGACCCATTGATATGACCTCTGAGATATAACGGTTTCAGATGCGTTACTGGTTCTTTTGGCTTCTCGAATATTGCGTTTTAGGGCCAAAATCCAGCTGAGCCACCTCCCCTTCCTCATCTACAACACGAAACTCAGTAGGTAAGTAATACAACATATTGATATCCATACCTTCATGAACCGGCGTAGACTCATAGTCCAACATATCAGCCTCCTCCTCGAGTGAATCTACTGATTCTGAAATTTGTCCGAGTGAAGAGAAAGTACTAGGTGATGTGGACGATGTAGTAATTGCATCGTCCTCTTTCGGTGGAGCAGGTGCTATTGTGATAGATGTAGAAGATGATGCATCTTGTTTTTGTTTAGGCCTCCACACTTGTTTTGCTGGAACCATGTGCCTAATGTCATTAAACAACTTATCCCTTTGCTTCTCGGCCTCCTGTTCTGCCATCTCTTGACTCCTTAACCTCTGTAGTTTCCTCTTCTATGTCTTTGTTAGCCCTGGAGGACACCACTTTAGCTGAATGTATGTAGGATCTCTCGTCTTTATTTGACTGGTGCTTGCTTCATGATCATTAGCCGAGTGCTTTGGCACGATAGCAAGTATCGGCTCAGTCGGATTGCTATGCACAATCGGCTGTTGTATGGCGAATGTTTCGGTGCCCAAGATAAGTGAGTCAGCATCCATTTTCTCCTTGCCTTTTCCTAACTCAACTGTTACAACACTTGGTGATTTAACACACCATTCTTTTCGACTTTCCAGATGCATGAAATTTCCACTCAGGCGCACCTTTTTACTCTGATGGAATCCACTCGGATGGATGTCACTCGGATGGAATCCACTCGGAAGGGATTCACTCGGATGGAATCCACTCAGATGGAATTCAGTCGGATGGAATCTACTTGACCACATTTTTTCACTCGGATAGCTTCCACCAGGGTGCATTCTTACACTTGGATAATTTCCATCCGGTCGCATGTTTTGACCAGCCGACCGATAGTTACCGATGTTCAGTCGGTCATTATATGAGTATTCAAGTCGATCCCAAACAGTTTGCCTTTGCTCTTCTGGAAACAACGCCTTTGGTCCACTCGGCTTCATATACCGACTGAACATATCATCTGATGGTGACCTTGGTCGCTTCAACTGTGATGGCTGGTTAGAGCTGGAACCAACCGACTGATTGGCATACTTGGACAACAACATATCAAAAGTTGGCTTGATCCGCTTGCGTTGCACTTTAGCTTCATTCCTCTTCCACTTGCCAACTTCTGTACTCTTGGGTTTGACAGATTTAACTCGAGTATTTTCTTGCACTTGCGGTTGCCCCCCGAGTGTAGGATTCTTGATGGTGATTTTGATCACTTCCTTGCCATCGAGCTGCTTATCAAGCACAACATGTCTCCCCAAGACCGTGCTGCCTTCCTTGTCTTTCCTGGGTTCACCAACAATTTTATTAGCTTTATTAGCAGATTCAGCTACCTCCGGCTGAATGAGTAGCTTCTTCCCCTCCAAACCCATGGTATTCATTGGAAAAGGTTGTTTATCAACTTGCATCTCAGAAAAGTTCAATCATCCGTCATTAATGGCCGATTGTATCTGTCGTCGAAAAACATTGCAATCATTAGTAGCATGAGAAAAAGAATTATGATACTTGCAATAAGCATGCCGTTTTAGCTCTTCAAACGGCGGTAAAGTATGAGATATTCTAATAATCTTAGCCTGCAGCAAAGCATCAAATATTCTATCACGCTTAGCAATGTTAAAGGTAAACTTCATATCTTCATCATGATTCTTATGAATCGGGTTCAGATCATTGCAAGTAAAGGGTTTGGCCTTAGATGGCCAAACAAATTCAGTAGCAAAAACATCACCCTCATCGTCCGAGTGATCACTGTCATATTCCACCATATTCATCTTTGGACGATCGACTTTGTATCTATGCACTTCTTTAAGGTCTTTGCTTTGGCTTTCCTGAGCCAAAGCCCTTTGTAAGACTTGGTTGATATTTAAGAACTCGTATCCTTCTAGCTTTTCTCTAATGGGAGTTCTCAAACCACTCAGCACTAGGTCTGCCAAGTCCCTCTCGGTTATCACCAAACTAAAACACCGGTTTTTTGTTTCTCTGAATCTCTTGACGTAATCGGAGACTGATTCATCATGCTTCTGTTTAACCGATGTCAGATGTGACAACTTGAGTTCATTATCGCCGCTATAAAAGTGATCATGAAACTTCTGCTCTAGCTGCGACCAAACCCGAATGGAACCATGTGGTAAAGAAGAAAACCATAAAAATGCGGTACTAGTTAATGATAAAGGAAATAAACGCACTTTCAATTCATTCAATGAGTCTGCCTCACCCAATTGTGCTAAATATTGACTAACATGCTCCCATGTGGTTTTTGTGCCCTCTCCATTGAACTTAACAAAATCTGGAATCTTATATCCCGGAGGGCACTAGATGGCATCAAAGTACTTGGGGTACGACTTTTGGTAAATCCGATTTCGAGGTAACTCAACTCCAAAATTCTCTCGAAGCATTTTAGCCATCTCCTCTCTAAGATTAGCTAGACCATCATCCATAGTGGACGATACAGCTTGTGGCAGTGGCATAGGAGGAGTAGGGTTACTGGTTGTAGGTAGGAATTGTGGCATGTATGTCGACCCATAATTTGGTAGTGGTCGAGTGGATGTAGCTGTAGGTAGGGTTTGGTTCGGCGTTGCTACCGAACCTGGCATGCTCATAATAGGATTTATGGGCGCAGCCACAATCTGATTTGTTTGGGTTGGATAATAAGTCATCGGCATGGGAGGCGCCGATGAAATAGGTAAAGCCAGATTAGGGTTTTGCACACTAGCAGCTGCACCATCATTACCACTAGACGATTGAGATATATTCTTCTGAGCATTAGTATTTTCTATGTCAGTTTGATAGACTAGATTGTTACCATCAGCAATACGACTTTCAATCTCAGCCCACTGCTCAGGAGAAAAGGCAGTACTTACAAAGGGTTTAACCTATTCAGTTTGAAGAGGAGGGAACTTGATTTCTTCAATCGGAGTGATGTTGCCTTGGCGATCTTTCTTGAATTTTGCAAGGAACTCCTGCAGGTCCTTCTCCTCGCGCGCCTTCTTGTACTCCTCATAGACTTGGCGATGATCGGCCGATATCTCATCAAGACTGGGCTTAATGATGTTATCGACGTCTACCTCAGATGGCTTGGGAAGATCGGACATGGTGGATGATGATGATTGATCTTCGTTCCCTAGCAGAGTCGCCAAAAAGTGTGTTGACACACGAACACGTCACGTGTACCCTCAACACCGGGGGTGATGCACCGCAGCTCACGTCGAAGGAGACCCGACCGACAGCGCGATACGCAAGACAGTCGACGGGCGCTTTTGCAGACCCGAAACCCCACACCCCCCAGGAGGGACCCCGTCAGGGAGTGCGGCGGCTATGGGTTGCCCTAAGTCGATTCGCTCGCCCCTAGAGCCTCGGGATTCGCAGCTCTCAAATTCGAGGAACAACGAAGAACGAGAGAGAAAAAACGATGGAGAGATAAAACGTAGATGAAAAAGTAGTATATTGATTTGTTCGATTGTGTGTTCTTCAATCGACCATCACCCCCAACATATATAAGAGGCGGCTGGACTTCCCGTACAAGTAAAGGATTCATCTAGGCTTTCCTTACAAGAAAAATTACATCAATTCACGTCCTGGAGTCCTAGTTTTATTCCAACTCGGATTCAGTCTGAATCTGGCCCAAACTCTGTCTTCCTTCTTGCGCGGGACGCTGAGCTTACATATGATCTCCGATCAAGACGGCCCAAATATCAAATTTGTGCGCCTCGACGATACAAACAACTCTCACGTTGATCACTTTTTCAAATAAGGCCTTCTTGAATACTTGTCGAGGTCATCTTTACCTTTCAGTCGGACTCGGTCTTGCAGTAGACTGAATTATCCGAGTCTCGTAGTTAATTTGTAAGCCATATACTATCTCTGATGATGATGACTCCAAAACCAAAGTTTACCGTCTTGATGATATGCACAACTTATGTATTGAACACTTCTTCATCCGAGGTCATCTTGATAAACTCTCGGGCATATGTTTAGTTTCACTCGGATTCGAGCTCATCCACTTGGATAAGAGTCATTCACTTGGATCGTCCGACTGGACTTTTTCACTCGGATGTTAGAATCTTTCACTCGGAAGACAATCTTCACTCGGATGACCATATTTTCACTCGGAAGGTAATCTCTTTACTCGATCGGCAAGTTTTCATTCCGACGGTAACAATTTCACTCGGATGATCCTAATTTCACTCGGACGGAAAACTTTCACTCGACCGGTAAGTTCTCACTCGGATGGTAAGCTTTCACTCGATCGGTAAGTTTTCACTCGGATGGTAGCTTTTCACTTGGATTTTCCGACTAAAAACATAGCCTGATCTTGTTTTGTCTCTCCAGGTGTCATACGACTTCGGATTGAGACGAATTATATATGAAAATCGACCGGCTCGATGAGACGAAACTTCTCTCTATTGAAGGTTTTTCGATTCAAGGTCGTCTTGAGGGCCGAATTGCTCATGCATTGTATCAGACACTCAACAACATGTGCCTGGTGTCAAGCGTAATATTTTGATCTCTGGCCTGTCCAGACCGTATTGAATGTAACTTTTGCATATGAACTCGGATTAAGATGATTTATATATGAAAATTGATTGCCTCAACGAGACGAAGATAATTCCTTTAGAGTGCTCCTTCATCTGAGGTCATATTGAGGGCGTAATCGGCCAAAAAGCACTCAGAACACTAAATTTTGTCACACGGAGTACATCTTCGGCCACTGAGATGAGGCCGAATGGCGATAGCCTAAACATCAAAGTTGTTCCACTTGACGATGTGAAACTTTCTCATGCTGAAACCCTTTCACTCTATATCTTGCCAAAATCAGGTGTCAACAGAACTAACTTGATGAACTCGCAACACAAAGGACACAAGATTTATAAAGGTTCGGGCCACCGTTGTGGTGTAATACCCTACTCCAGTGTGATAGTGGTGGATTGCCTCTTGGGCTAAGGATGAACAATACAAGGGGAAGAACAGCCTCCTGAGGAGAGGTGTTCTTGTGCTCGGTGAACTTGTGGTAGTTCTAGTCTCTCTTGATCCGTCGGATCCCCCTAGCTATGGTAGTGGCTAGTCCTCTTTATAGAGGCCCTGGTCCTCTCCCCTAATATTGAGCGGGAAGGGAGCCAACAACGGTCAATTTGAAAGGGGATAGCTAGTACATCTTATCCTGACAAAACCAGTCTTCGCCTGCAAAAGGCCCTGGTGTTGACGCCGTCTTGGACTCCATGGTGACCTCCATCTTGCCGTCCTGCTGGTCTTGGTCTCGTTGCATTGATATGAAAATCTTTCCTTGACGCCTCAGTACTCCGTGCCTGCGCTTGCTCCCTTGGCACCAAAGAGGAAATAAGGACACTGTGCACGCTGGCGCCCGCCTGATGCCCGCCTGATCTCGATCGTCATGGCTCACGTCATCGGAACCTCACGAGGTTTGCCTTGCCTTGAACTCTCCACCCCTCACGAGCCAGCCTGGTGAGGCCGCTCCCGAGGAGGTCTTGTGTCGTCTGCCTCGCGAGGCTTGGCCCCTCGTGAGGTTCTTGAAATCTTGTTGGTGAAGATGGGTCGTATGGGCCCGCTCGCAGATCCATGCCGTGGGCCGTAGGCAGGCAAGTCTAGGGACCCCCGTTCCCAGAACACCGACAGTAGCCCCTAGGCCCAAGGCGCGCTCGGGCTTGGCTTCGAGGCGAAGCCAAGGGGCAAGTGTGGAGCACCGCGGGCCCCAATAGCCTACGGCCTTGGTCGACGCATGGCGGTTGATTAGACGCGAGCATCTCTGCTTCCCCACGTCGCCTCGGCAACTGCTTGATTTGACGAGTCTCTGCTGCATGCAGGAGAAAAACATCATTACCTATGATCGTGGGGGGCGCTGGTTGGCCTTCTTCTGCTATAAAAGGGGAGGGGCAGAGCCCCCGTCGCCCATCTCTTCCCATTCCACTCGCTTCTCCCGCTTTGCTCCATCGTCAGTTGCGACACCAATGGTGCCGTCGAAGAGGTTCTCCGTCACGGAGAAAGGGAAGGCCCCTCGCGATGGTTAATCAAAGATGGTTAAGTTTCCTAGCCATGGACAAGAATTGCCATTTGATGAACGAGATCACATCATTAGAGAATGATGTGATTAACTTGACCCATTTTGTTAGCTTAGCACTTGATCGTTTAAGTTTACTGCTATTGCTTTCTTCATGACTTATACATGTTCCTATGACTATGAGATTGTGCATCTCCCGAATACCGGAGGAACACTTTGTGTGCTACCAAACATAACAACGTAACTGGGTGATTATAAAGGTGCTCTACAGGTGTCTCCGATGGTGTTCGTGGAGTTGGCATAGATCAAGAGTAGGATTTGTCACTCCGATTGTTGGAGAGGTATCTCTGGGCCCTCTCGGTACTGCACATCACTATAAGCCTTGCAAGCAATGCAACTAATGAGTTAGTTGCGGGATGATGCATTACATAACGAGTAAAGAGACTTGCCGGTAACGAGATTGAACTAGGTATTGAGATACCGACGATCGAATCTCGGGCAAGTAACATACCGATGACAAAGGGAACACCGTATGTTGTTATGCGGTGTGACCGATAAAGATCTTCGTAGAATATGTAGGAACCAATATGAGCATCCAAGTTCCACTATTGATTATTGACCGGAGACGTGTCTCGATCATGTCTACATAGTTCTCGAACCTGTAGGGTCCGCACGCTTAAAGTTCTGGACGATCGGTATTATGAGTTTTTGTGTTTTGATGTACCGAAGGTAGTTCGGAGTCCCGGATATGATCATAGACATGACAAGGAGTCTTGAAATGGTCGAGATGTAAAGATCGATATATTGGATGACTATGTTCGGACACCGGAAGGGTTCCGGGAGGTTTCGGACATATACCGGAGTACCGGGGGCTACCGGAACCCCCCGGGAAGCTATTGGGCCTTATGGGCCTTAGTGGAGAAGAGAGAGGACAGCCAGGAGGTGGCGCACGGCCCCCCTTTCCCCAACCCGAATTGGACAAGGGGAAGGGGCGACGGCCCCCCTCTCCTTCCTTCTCTCCACCTCCTCCTTCCCCTTCTCCTTCTTGGAATAGGAAAGGGAGGTGGCAAACCTACTTGGAGTAGGATTGCCCTCCCTTGGGCGCGCCTCTCCCTTGGCTGGCCCTCTCCTCCTCCCCCTTTATATACGGGGGTAGGGGGCACCCCAAAGAGACAACAATTGATCTATTGATCTCTTATCCATGTGCGGTGCCCCCCTCCACCATAATCCACCTCGGTTATATCGTAGCGGTGCTTAGGCGAAGCCCTGCTACAGTAGCTTCATCAACATCGTCACCACGCCGTCGTGCTGACGAAACTCTCCCTCGAGCTCTACTAGATCGTGAGTTCGCGGGACGTCACTGAGCTGAACGTGCGCTGAACACGGAGGTGCCGTACGTTCGGTGCTGAGGATCGGTCGATCGTGAAGACGTACGACTACATCAACCGCGTCGTTATAACGCTTCAGATTAACGGTCTATGAGGGTACGTGGATGGCACTCTCCCCTCTCGTTGCTATGCATCACCATGATCTTGCGCGTGCATAGGATTTTTTTTGAAATTACTACGTTCCCCAAGAGTGGTATCAGAGCCAGGTTTATGCGTAGATGTTATATGCACGAGTAGAACACAAGTGAGTTGTGGGCGATACAAGTCATACTGCTTTCCATCATGTCACTTTGGTTCGGCGGTATTGTTGGATGAAGTGGCCCGGACCGACATTACGTGTACGTGTACGCTTACGCGATACTGGTTCTACCGACGTGCTTTGCACACAGGTGGCTGGCGGGTGTCAGTTTCTCCAACTTTAGTTGAACTGAGTGTGCCTACACCCGGTCCTTGAGAAGGTTAAAACATCACAAACTTGATGAACTATCATTGTGGTTTTGATGCATAGGTAAGAGCGGTTCTTGCTCAGCCCGTAGCAGCCACGTAAAACTTGCAACAACAAAGTAGAGGACGTCTAACTTGTTATTGCAGGGCATGTTGTGATGTGATATGGTCAAGACATGATGCTATATATATTGTATGAGATGATCATGTTTTGTAAAGGAGTCATCGACAACTGGCAGGAGCCATATGGTTGTCGCTTTATTGTATGCAATGCAATCGCCATGTAATTGCTTTACTTTATCACTAAGCGGTAGCGATAGTCGTAGAAGCAATAGTTGGCGAGACGACAATGATGCTACGATGGAGATCAAGGTGTCGCGCCGGTGATGATGGTGATCATGACGGTGCTTTGGAGATGGAGATCAAAGGCACAAGATGATGATGGCCATATCATATCACTTATATTGATTGCATGTGATGTTTATCCTTTATGCATCTTATTCTCCTTTGTTTGATGGTAGCATTATAAGATGATCTCTCACTCAATTTCAAGGTAAAAGTGTTCTTCCTGAGTATGCACCATTGCCAAAGTTCGTCGTGCCGAGACACTACGTGATGATCGGGTGTGATAATCTCAACATTCATCTACAACAGGTGTAAGACAGTTTTGCACACGCAGAATACTCAGGTTAAACTTGACGAGCCTAGCATATGCAGATATGGCCTCGGAACATTGAGACCGAAAGGTCGAGCATGAATCATATAGTAGATATGATCAACATAGTGATGTTCACCATTGAAAACTACTCCATTTCACATGATGATCGGTTATGGTTTAGTTGATATGGATCACGTGATCACTTAGATGATTAGAGGGATGTCTATCTCAGTGGGAGTTCTTAAGTAAGAACTTAAATTTATCATGAACTTAGTACCTGATAGTATTTTGCTTGTCTATGTTATTGTAGATAGATGGCACGTGTTGTTGTTCCGTTGAATTTTTGATATGTTCCTAGAGAAAAATAAGTTGAAAGATGTTAGTAGCAATGATGCGAACTAGCTCCGTGATCTGAGGATTATACTCAATGCTGCACATAAGAATTATGTCCTTGATGCACCGCTAGGTGACGGACCTATTGCAGGAGCAGATACAGACGTTATGAACGTTTGGCAAAGCTCGGTATGATGACTAATTGATAGTTTAGTGCACCATGCTTTACGGCTTAGAACCGGGACTTCAAAAACGTTTTGAACGCCACGGAGCATATAAGATGTTCCAAAAGCTGAAATTTGTATTTCAGACTCATGCCCGAGTCGAGAGGTATGAGACCTCTGACAAAGTGTTTTGCCTACAAGATGGAGGACAATAGCTCAACCAGTGAGCATGTGCTCAGAATGTCTGAGTACTACAATCACTTGAATCAAGTGGGAGTTAATCTTCCAGATAAGATAGTGATTGACAGAGTTCTCTAGTCACTATCACCAAGTTACTAGAACCTGATGATGAACTATAATATGAAAGGGATAACGGAAACGATTCCCAAGCTCTTCGTGATGCTGAAATCGACAAAGGTAGAAATCAAGGAAATCATCAAGTGTTGATGGTTGACAAGACCACTAATTTCAAGAAAAGGGCAAAGGGAAGAAGGGGAACATCAAGAAGAACGGCAAGCAAGTTGCTGCTCAAATGAAGAAGCCCAAGTCTAGACCTAAACCTGAGACTAAGTGCTTCTACTGCAAAGGGACTGGTCAGTGGAAGCAGAACTACCCCAAGTATTTGGTGGATAAGAAGGATGGCAAGGTGAACAAAGGTATATGTGATATACATGTTATTGATGTGTACTTTACTAGTGTTTATAGCAACCCCTCAGTATTTGATCCTAGTTCAGTTGATGAGATTAGTAACTCGAAACAGGAGTTTTAGAATGAACAGAGACTAGTTAAGGGTAAAGTGATGATGTGTGTTCGAAGTAGTTCCAAGACTGATATGATCATCATCGCACACTCCCTATACTTTCGGGATTAGTGTTGAACCTAAATAAATGTTATTTGGTGTTTGCGTTAAGCATGAATATGATTTGATCATGTTTATTGCAATACAATTATTCATTTAAAATCAGATAATAATTGTTGTCCTGTTTACATGAATAAAACCTTCAATGGTCATACACCCAAGGTGAATGGTTTATTGAATCTCAATCGTAGTGATACACATATTCATAATATTGAAGCCAAAATATGCAAAGTTAATAATGATAGTGCAACTTATTTGTGGCACTACCGTTTAGGTCATATTGGTGTAAAGCGCATGAAGAAAATCCATGCTGATGGGCTTTTGGAATCACTTGATTATGAATCAGTTGATGCTTGCGAACCATGCCTCATGGGCAATATGACTAAGACTCCGTTCTCCGGAACAATGGAGCGAGCAACAGACTTGTTGGAAATAATACATACTGATGTATGCAGTTTGATGAGTGTTGAGGCTCACGGTAGGTATCGTTATTTTCTGACCTTCACAGATGATTTGGGTAAGATATGGGTATATCTTCTTGATGAAACATAAATCTGAAACATTTGAAAAGTTCAAATAATTTCAAAGTGAAGTGGAAAATCATCGTAACAAGAAAATAATGTTTCTATGATTTGATCATGGAGGAGAATATTTGAGTTACGAGTTCGGTCTTCATTCGAAACAATGCAGAATAGTTTTGCAACTCACGCCACCTGGAACACCACAACGCAATGGTGTGTCTGAACATCGTAACCGTACTTTATTAGATATGGGGCAATCTATGATGTCTCTTATCGATTTACCACTACCGTTTTGGGGTTATGCATTACAGACAGCTGCATTCATGTTAAATAGGGCACCATCTAAATCCGTTGAGATGATGCCATATGAACTGTGGATTGGCAAGAAACCAAAGTTGTCGTTTCTTAAAGTTTGGGGTTGCGATGCTTATGTGAAAAAGTTTCATCCTGATAAGCCCAAACCCAAATCGGAGAAATGTGTCTTCATAGGATACCCAAAAGAGAAAGTTGGGTACACCTTCATAGGAACTTGATGAGGTAACTGTACCTGTTCCCTAATTGGAAAGTAGTTCATCACAGAAATCTGTTCCTGCGACTCCTACACCAATTAGTGAGGAAGCTAATTATGATGATCATGTAACTTCAGATCAAGTTACTACCAAACCTCGTAGGCCAGCTAGAGTGAGATCCGCACCAGAGTGGTATGGTAATCCTATTCTGGATGTCATGTTACTTGACCATGACGAACCTACGAACTATGAGGAAGCGATGATGAGCCCAGATTCCATGAAATGGCTTGAGGCCATGAAATCTGAGATGGGATCCATGTATAAGAACAAAGTATGGACTTTGATTGACTTGCCCGATGATCGGTGAGTCATTAAGAATAAATGGATCTTCAAGAGGAAGATGGACACTGATAGTAGTGTTACTATCTACAAAGCTCGAATTGTCGCAAAATGTTTTCGACAAATTCAAGGTGTTGACTGCGATGAAATTTTGTCACTCGTATCGATGCTTAAAAGTCTGTCCGAATCATGTTAGCAGTTGCCGCATTTTATGAAATCTGGCAAATGGATGTCAAAACTGTATTCCTTCATGGATATCTAAAAGAAAAGTTGTATATGATGCAACCAGAAGGTTTTGTAGATCTAAAAGGTGCTAACAAAGTGTGCAAGCTCCAGCGATCCATTTATGGACTGGTGCAAGCATCTCGGAGTTGGAATATATGCTTTGATAAAGTGATCAAAGCATATGGTTTTATACAGACTTGCAGAGAAGCCTGTATTTACAAGAAAGTGAGTGTGAGCAGTACAACATTTCTGATAAGTATATGCGAATGACATATTGTTGATTGGAAATAATGTAGAATTTTCTAGAAAGCATAAAGGAGTGTTTGAAAGGAGTTTTTCAAAGAAAGACCTTGGTGAAGCTACTTACATATTGAGCATCAAGATCTATAGAGATAGATCAAGACACTTGATATATTTTCAATGAATACATACCTTGACAAGATTTTGAAGTAGTTCAAAATGGAACAGTCAAAGAAGGAGTTCTTGCCTGTGTTGCAAGGTGTGAAGTTGAGTAAAGACTCAAAACCCGACCACGACAGAAAATAGAAAGAGAATGAAAAGTCATTCCCTATGCCTCAGTCATTGGTTCTATAAAGTATGTCATGCTGTGTACCAGACCTATTGTGTACCTCACCATAAGTTTGGCAAGAGGGTACAATAGTGATCTAGGAGTAGATCACTAAACAGCGGTCAAAATTATCCTTAGAGGACTAAGGAAATATTTCTCGGTTATGGAGGTGATAAAAGAGTTCGTCGTAAAGAGTTACGTCGATGCAAACTTTTTACATCGATCTAGATGACTCTAAGTCCCGATCTGGATACATATTGAAAGTGGGAACAATTAGCTAGAGTAGCTCCGTGCAGAGCATTGTAGACATAGAAATTTGTGAAATACATACAGATCTGAATGTTGCAGACCCGTAGACTAAACTTCTCTCACAAGAAAAACATGATCACTCTTTGGGTATGAATCACACAGCGATGTGAACTAGATTATTGACTCTAGTAAACCCATTGGGTATTAGTCACATGGAGATGTGAACTAATCACATAAAGATGTGGACTAGATTATTGACTCTAGTGTAAGTGGGAGACTGGAGGAAATATGCCCTAGAGGCAATAATAAAGTTATTATTTATTTCCTTATATCATGATAAATGTTTATTATTCATGCTAGAATTGTATTAACCAGAAACTTAGTACATGTGTGAATACATAGACAAACATAGTGTCACTAGTATGCCTCTACTTGACTAGCTCGTTAATCAAAGATGGTTTAGTTTCCTAGCCATGGAAGAGAGTTGTCATTTGATGAACGGGATCACATCATTAGAGAATGATGTGATTGACTTGACCCATTTCGTTAGCTTAGCACTTGATCGTTTAAGTTTACTGCTATTGCTTTCTTCATGACTTATACATGTTCCTATGACTATGAGATTGTGCATCTCCCGAATACCGGAGGAACACTTTGTGTGCTACAAAACGTCACAACGTAACTGGGTGATTATAAAGGTGCTCTACATGTGTCTTCGATGGTGTTCGTGGAGTTGGCATAGATCAAGAGTAGGATTTGTCACTCTGACTGTCGAAGAGGTATCTCTGGGCCCTCTCGGTAATGCACATCACTATAAGCCTTGCAAGCAATGCAACTAATGAGTTAGTTGCGGGATGATGCATTTCGAAATGAGTAAAGAGACTTGCTGGTAACGAGATTGAACTAGGTATTGAGATACTGACGATCGAATCTCGGGCAAGTAACATACCGATGACAAAGGGAACAACATATGTTGTTATGCGGTTTGACCGATAAAGATCTTCGTAGAATATGTAGGAACCAATATGAGCATCCAAGTTCCTCTATTGGTTATTGACCGGAGACGTGTCTCGGTCATGTCTATATAGTTCTCGAACCCGTAGGGTCCGCACGCTTAAAGTTCTGTGACAATCGGTATTGTGAGTTTTTGTGTTTTGATGTACTGAAGGTAGTTCGAAGTCTCGGATATGATCATGGACATGCTGAGGAGTCTCGAAATGGTCGAGCCGTAAAGATCGGTATATTGGATGACTATGTTCGGACACCGGAAGGGTTCCGGGAGGTTTCAGACATATACCGGAGTACCGGGGGTTACCGGAACCCCCCTGGGAAGCTATTGGGCCTTATGGGCATTAGTGGAGAAGAGAGAGGGAAGCCAGGAGGTGGCGCGCGGCCCCCCTTGCCCCAATCCAAATTGGACAAGGGGAAGGGCGGCGGCCCCCCTCTCCTTCCTTCTCTCCACCTCCTCCTTCCCCCTTCTCCTTCTTGGAATAGGAAAGGGAGGGGGCAAACCTACTTGGAGTAGGATTGCCCCCCCTTGGGCGCGCCTCTACCTTGGCTGGCCCTCTCCTCCTCCCCCCTTTATATACGGGGTAGGGGGGCACCCCAAAGAGACAAAAATTGATCTATTGATCTCTTAGCCATGTGCGGTGCCCCCCTCCACCATAATCCACCTTGGTTATATCATAGCGGTGCTTAGGCGAAGCCCTGCGACGATAGCTTCATCAACATCGTCAGCACGCCGTCGTGCTGAGAAACTCTCCGTCGATCTCTACTGGAATGTGAGTTCGCGGGACGTCACCGAGCTGAACGTGTGCTGAACGCCGAGGTGCCGTATGTTCGGTGCTGAGGATCGGTCGATCGTGAAGACGTACGACTACATCAACCGCGTTGTTATAACGCTTCCGCTTAATGGTCTACGAGGGTACGTGGACGACACTCTCCCCTCTCATTGCTATGCATCACCATGATCTTGCGTGTGCGTAGGAATTTTTTTGAAATTACTACGTTCCCCAACAGTCGTCTCGTCGCCGCGTCTCCATGAAGCGTGAGGAGGGGTCTGGTTGAGCTCGTGGCGGTGCCAAGAGCCCGCCCTCGTGGATCGCTGTAGGGGCACGCACCGCTTTTATTTTGTTCTTCCTTTCCTTCCTGCATCAGAAATAAACCAGAATGGGCCCCGGAGTGGCGTGTATCGAACTATGATCTCAATCATTATGTTGTGTTTGTCGTTCCTGTGCTGTGTCACAACATCGTCGTTTTATGTAGGGATCACTTAGCTTGACTTGCTCGAGGTAGCCTCCTTCTCATGAGGCTCTTTCTTCCCGGTGCCTGCCGAGGCCTCGTTGGCCTGGTAGGCGCTTAGGAGCTGCAAAAAATTCATCAAGAGGTTTATCATTCACTTGAGTCTTGGTCACATGCGCCGCTGGCCTTGACCTAGCGCTTCGTATCGCGGTACCCGAGGGGCACGAATCGAGAGAGAGGTGCGCCAGCTTGCGGGCTTGAACGAGGGTACCTCGCGAAAAACTGAAGAAGGAAGCTCACGAAGGTACCTGTTCACCCCCCTCGCGAGGAACGACGAGAGAGTACATGCCGACCAATGAAATGAAGGCAGAAACAGGGGCAGAAAGCGAAAAGGCGAGACCAACAAGAGATACCAGAAAGAAAATTTCAATTAAAGAGGGGCGAGCCAACTTCGGAAAGCAAATGAAAAACCGCGTCTGGCACCTAGTCTAGTCTTCGACGTGTTCTCACCAGCGCGGAGCTAAGTGCTGCCACTAAGATGTGGGAGGGAGCCCCCGAGGCCCAAGGGCGGCACTCCTAAGACTCCGGGGCGTGTACAGCCCCACTCGTTATTACGTGAGAGTGTCACGGGAGGCGATCTTCACAGGCGCTGGGCCTTCTTCACAGGCGCTGGGCCTTTCTTCATAGGCGCCGGGACTTCTTCACAGGCACTGGGCCTTTCTTCAGTGGTAGAAATTCCAGAGGTGCTGAATGTTCCAGGCGTTCTGGATGGGTACCCCGTCCTGTATCTCCAGGCGCGCGGCGCCAGGCATGGAGACATGGACGACCTTGAATGGGCCATCCCACATGGGTGAGAGCTTATGCAGTCCTTCCCTGGAGAGGACCTACCTCAGGACGAGGTCACCCACCTCGAGCATCCTGGAGCGGATGTTGCGATAGTGGTACCACCGCAGCGCCTTCTTGTATCTTGCTGCCTGTAGTGCAGCTTCGCGGCGACGTTCCTCCCCCAGCATGAGGTCCATCCCCCGCCTAGCGTCCTGTTGCGTTTCATCAAACGCCAGGACCCGTGCGGAGCGATGTCTGACCTCGTGAGGGAGGACTGCTTCTGCTCCGTAGATGAGGAAGAACGGGGTCTCTCCCGTCGGCTTGGTGGCGGTGGTGCGGATGGACCACAACACGGACTGGAGCTCATCGTGCCAGCCCCTGCCCAGGCCTCGAGCTCCTTCTTGAAGGTCCTGGTCTTGAGGCCTCTCAGGACCTCCGTGTTGGCACGTTCGGCCTGGCATTTCTCCTGGGGTGCGCTACCGAAGCGTAGCAGATCTGCGTTCCAAGGTTAGCACAATATGACTTGAAGGGATTACTAGTGAACTGCGAGCCATTGTTGGTGATGATGCGGTTGGGGACCCCAAAACGGCTCACGAGGCCCTTGATGAACTTGACCGCAGAGCCAACTGGGATGGTGCAGACGGCTTCAACCTCCGCCCACTTAGTGAACTTGTTGATGGCGACATAGAGGTATCGATAGCCCCCAGGCGCCTGAGGGAATGGGCCTAGGATATCTAGCTCCCACACTGCGAACGGCCACGAGAGTGGAATGGTCTGGAGGCCCTGAGCTGGCTGATGGATCTTCTTGGCGTGGAATTGATAGGCCTCGCAAGACTTCACCAGCTCAGCCGCGTCATTTAGCGTCGTAGGCCAGTAGAATCCACTGCGGAATGCCTTGCCGACGAGGGTTCGCGACGACGAATGGTGCCCGCAGTCCCCGCCGTGTATGTCGGCTATCAGCTCTTTCCCCTGTTCCCTGGAGATACAACACAGTGAAACGTCATTTGGCCGCTTCCTGTATAACTCACTGTCCTAGATGCAGTATGCTTTGGCCTGTCGGGCCACGCGCTCCGCGTCCTCCTCCTTCTCCGGCAACGTCCCTTGCGTTAGGTATTCCTTGAATTCCTTGGTCCAGCATCCCTCCTGGGGCTCGAGCGCCAAGAGTAGGTGTGCTCCCGAGGTCGGGCCACAGGCCGGGGCTCTTGTGGCAGGCGGCTGCGGGAGTTCTTCCCGAGGCTGAGCTGTTCTTGAAAGTGGTGGTGTTGCTGATGGCTTGAAGAGCCGCTCCTCGAAGACGGCAGGCTCTTGGGGTTGTCGCTTGGATGCTCTTCTGGCGATGTCGTCAGATTCCTTGTTGGTGTAACGGGGCACGTGCTGCAACTCCAGGCCCAGGAATTGCTTCTCCATCTTGTGCACCTCCGCGAGGTATGCTTCCATGTGCTCGTCCTTTGGCTCGTACACCTTGTTGGAAAAGTTGACGAGGAGCTGCGACTCACACCTAACAGTGAGGCGCTTCACCCCGAGAGCCGCCGTAGCTTTCAGGCCAGCTATGAGGCCTTCGTATTCTGCGATGTTGTTGGAGACCTTATCGCCCTGCTAGAAGCAGAGCTGCACGGCGTAGTAGAGGTTATCCTGAGTGGGTGAGATGAGCACCGCTCCAGCCCCCACACCCTGGTGTGTGAAGGCACCATCGAAATACATGACCCAGCCGTCAGGCGCCTCACTTCCCGGTGAGAGGGACTGATCTTCACCTACTTCTAGCACCGGGGCGTCTGTCCATTCTGCCACGAAATCAGCGAGTGCGGCTCCCTTGATGACCCTGGTAGTGCTGAACTCCAACTGGAATTATTGCAACTCGATGTTCCACTCAGCGACCCTTCCAGCAGAGTTGGGGCTCCTGAGCACCCTCTCTAGTGGGTAGGCCGAGACGACCTTGATGGGGTGGCCTTGAAAGTAGTGCTGCGGCTTTTGTGAGGCCACCAGGAGCGCGAGCAGGAGCTTCTGAGGCATGGGGTACCGTGCTCTTGTGTCCCGTAACACTGTGCTGACGAAGTATACCGGGTGCTCGACGAGGGTAGGCGTGTTGATGAGGCTTGCGTCTTCCGGGAGTTGGGGTGCCTCCTGAGGTGGTGGAGCCCCCAGCACTCGATCGCTTGTCGAGGCCTTTGCGGGCTCGGGAGCGTCGTCCTGCTGAGCTTGCTCTTCTGCTATTGCTGCGGCCACCCTTGTGGCGCCCTCCGGGTCTTGCGTCGTCTCTGCTGGAGGTGTAGCTCGGCGCGATGCGCCCTTGGCTTGGTGTTCTTCCCGAACTGTCACTAAAGCCGCGCTGGCAGAGTAGGGAGTGGTGGCAAGATAGAGCACTAGGGGCTTGAGAGGTCGCGGCGCGACCATCACCAGGGGGCTAGTCAGGTATCTCTTGAGGTCTTGAAATGCTTGGTCGGCCTTCGTGGTCCACTCGAATGGGTCCTTCTTCTTCATCAGCTTGAAGAAGGGTAGGGCACACTCTCCCAGCTTGGAAATAAAGCGTCCCAATGCAGTCACCCATCCAGCAAGCTTCTGCATTTCCCTGAGGGTTTGCGGTGGACTCATGTCTTCAATGGCCTTGACCTTCTCCGGGTTGCCCTCGATCCCCCTGTGGGACACAAGGAAGCCCAGCAGCTTGCCGGAAGGGATGCCAAACACACACTTCTCCGGGTTGAGCCGCAACTCCACCTGGTGGAGGCTTTCAAAGGTCTCCTCCATGTCTTGGATCAAGGTCCTCGCCTCCCGAGACTTCACCATGATGTCGTCGACGTAGGATTCAGCGTTCCTCCCGAGTTGCCGACCCAGGGCGATGTGCATGAGCCGCTGGAAGATTGCGCCTGCGTTGCGCAGTCCGAAAGGCATGCAAGTGTAGTAGTACACCCCACACGGGGTTAGGAAGGCCATTTGCTCCACATCTTCTACCGCCATCTTGATCTGGTGATATCCTGAGAACTCATCCAGGAAGCACAACAAGTCGCACTCGGCAGTGGAGTCGACGATCTGGTCGATGCGTGGAAGCGGGAACGGATCTTGGGGGCAGGCCTTGTTGAGGTTGGTGAAGTCGATGCACATCCACTCCTTCCTACCTTTCTTGGGGACAACGACGGGGTTTGCCAGCCACTCGGGGTACCGAACCTCGCGAATGACAGTCGCAACCTCCAGCTTGCGGGTTTCTTGGATGATGAAAGCTTGCTTCTCCGTGGAATGCCGCCTCGCCTTCTGTTTCACGGGGTGTACGTTGGGGAACACCTTCAGGTGGTGCTCTATCACCTCTCTTGGGACCCCCACCAGCTGATCGGGCTCCCAAGCGAACACCTCCTTGTTTGCGCGCAAGAACTTCACCAACGCTTCTTCCTGACTAGGCTCGAGGTTGGCGCCTATGGTAAAGGTTGCCCCTGAGGACCCGTCCTCCTTGACTGGCACTCTCTTGGTTTCTACCTTGTCCTAAGTGAAAAACTGCTTCTTCTTGGTTGGTGCGGTTCCCTTGGCCTTGGAGGTATCCGAGTCGGAGGGCTGCGCTATTGCGGCGGTCTTGAGGGCGAGCTTGAGTGTCATCAAGGCTTCCTTGGAGTCCCCCTTGATGGTGAGGACACCCTCGCTCCCCGGCATCTTCATGAGGTTGTAGGCCGGATGGGTTGTTACCATGAACTGGGCTAGAGCTGGGTACCCGAGGATGGCGTTGTATGGGAGGCCGATGTGGGTGATGTCAAAGTCGATGAGCTCGGTGCGGTAGTTGTCGCGTCTGCCAAAGGTCACGGGGAGGCGGATTTGCCCCAGGGAGCGGGCGGAGCCTCCGTCAACCCCTCAGAAAGGCTTGCTAGGGTGGAGCCGCTCAAGCGGTACGTGAAGAAGGCTGAAGGCCTCGACGGAGAGCATGTTGAGGCCGGCACCGCCATTGATGAGCATCTTGGTGATGGACACGTGGCAGATGGTGGGCGTGCAAAGCATTGGGAGCGCACCCGAGCCGATGGTGGAGGCGGGATGATCCCCTGAGTCGAAGGTGAGGTCGGCCTCGGGCGCGGCCCAGCCCGGCGGAGGTCCGGGGCGCTTGGAAGCAGCGTCAACCTGGCGAAAGAATGACTTGACATGATGATCCGAGGAGGGCCACAACCACGTGGTGCGCCGGCGCCACGTAGCGTGCGACGAAGAGTCCGCACAACTCCTCCCAAGATGCCACCGCGGATCCGGGGAGGTTGAGCAGCCAGGCGCACGGTGCGCCAGTGAGAGCCATGTGAAGCCAATTGGCCATGACCTTGTTGTCGCCCCCGGCCATAAGGACGACCTCATCATATGCCAGCAGGAAAGCCGTCGGGTCCGACGCACCGTTGTAGTGCGGTGGCATCTCCAGCTTGAACTTGGGCGGCCACTGCACCTGCCGCAGGGCGGGGGCCAAGGATAGGAGCCCCTAGCCCCGCCGTCGGCACCGGTCATCGGAGCAGGGAGCGAGACGGCTGCAATGAGGGCAAAGCGAGGTGGTGGCAAAGCGCAGATCGACGGAAGGAAAACTCCGGCGCACCCCTTACCTGGCGCGCCAAATGTCAGATCACAGGTTCTGGCAAAACCCTTAAGGTTCGAACACTGGGGTGCGTGCGAAGATCTCCCCCTACCGATCCACGTCCTAGCCTCGCTAAGATCTCAGGAACTAACTCGACGAACTCGCAACACAAAGGACAAAAGATTTATAAAGGTTCGGGCCACCGTTGTCGTGTAATACCCTACTCCAGTGTGGTGGTGGTGGATTGCCTCTTGGGCTGAGGATGAACAGTACAAGGGGAAGAACAGCCTCCTCAGGAGAGGTGTTCTTGTGCTCGGTGAACTTGTGGTAGTTCTAGTCTCTCTTGATCCGTCGGATCCCCCTAGCTATGGTAGTGGCTAGTCCTCTTTATAGAGGCCCTAGTCCTCTCCCCAAATATTGAGCGGGAAGGGAGCCAACAATGACCAATTTGAAAGGGTACAGCTAGTACAACTTATCCTGACAAAAGCAGTCTTCGCCTGCAAAAGGCTCTGGTGGTGACGCTGTCTTGGACTCCATAGTGACCTCCATCTTGCCGCCCTGCTGGTCTTGGTCTCGTTGCACTGATATGGAAACCTTTTCTTGATGCCTTGGTACTCCGCACCTGCGCTTGCTCCCTTGGCACCAAAGAGGAAACAAGGACACTATGTGCGCTGGCGCCCGCCTGACGCCCACCTGATCTCGATCGTCATGTCTCACGTCATAGGAACCTTGCGAGGTTTGCCTTGCCTTTAACTCTCCACCCCTCACGAGCCATCCTGGTGGGGCCGCTCCTGAGGAGGTCTTGTGTCGTCCATCTCGCGAGGCCTGGCCCCTCGCGAGGGTCTTGAAAGCTTGTTGGTGAAGATGGGCCGTACGGGCATGCTCGCAGAGCTACGCCGTGGGCCGCAGGCAGGCAAGTCTGGGGATCCCCGTTCCCAGAATGCCGACATGGATTACTTTGGTACCTCCCTGCCAGACTTATGGCAAGGCGCACATCAGGTCTGGTACACAACATAGCATACATGATAGAACCTATGGCTGAGGCATAGGGAATGACTTTCATTTTCTCTCTATCTTCTGCAGTGGTCGGGCTTTGAGTCTGACTCAACTTCACACCTTGCAACACAGGAAAGAACCCTTTCTTTGACTGATCCATTTTGAACATCTTCAAAACTTTGTCAAGGTATGTGCTTTGTGAAAGTCCTATTAAGCGTCTTGATCTATCTCTATAGATCTTGATGCCCAATATATAAGCAACTTCACCAAGGTCTTTCATTGAAAAACTCTTATTCAAGTATCCTTTTATGCTATCCAAAAATTCTACATATTTCCAATCAAAAATATGTCATCTTTAGATAATATTAGAAATGCTACAGAGATCCCACTCACGTTCTTGTAAATAAAGGCTTCATCGAAAGTCTGTAACCATATGCTTTGTTCACCTCATCAAAGCGTATATTCCACCTCCGAGATGCTTGCACCAGTCCATAGATGGATCGCTGCAGCTTGCACACTTTGTTAGCACCTTTAGGATCGACAAAACCTTCTGGTTGCATCATATACAACTCTTCTTTAAGAACTCCATTAAGGAATGCAATTTGACGTCCATTTGCCAGATTTCATAATCATAAAATGCGGCAATTGCTAACATGATTCAGACGGACTTAAGCATCACCATGGGTGAGAAAGTCTCATCGTAGTCAACCCCTTGAACTTGTCAAAAACCTTTTGTGACAAGTCGAGCTTTGTAGACAGTAACATTACCATCAACATCATTCTTCTTCTTCAAGATCCACTTATTCTCTATGGCTTGCCGATCATCGGGCAAGTCCACCAAAGTCCATATACTTTGTTCTCATACATGGATCCTATCTCAGATTTCATGGCCTCAAGCCATCTGTCAGAATCTGGGCTCATCATTTCTTCACGGGGTGTACGTTGGGGCACACCTTCAGGTGGTGCTCTATCACCTCTCTTGGGACCCCCACCAGCTGATCTGGCTCCCAAGCGAACACTTCCTTGTTTGCGCGAACTTCACCAACGCCTCTTCCTGACTAGGCTCGAGGTTGGCGCCTATGGTAAAGGTTGCCCCTGAGGACCCGTCCTCCTCGACTGGCACTCGCTTGGTTTCTACCTTGTCCCGAGTGAAAAACTACTTCTTGGTTGGTGCGGTTCCCTTGGCCTTGGAGGTATCCGAGTCGGAGGGCTGCGCTATTGCGGCGGTCTTGAGGGCGAGCTTGAGCGTCATCAAGGCTTCCTTGGTGTCCCCCTTGATGGTGAGGACACCCTCGCTCCCTGGCATCTTCATGAGGTTGTAAGCCGGATGGGTTGCTGCCATGAACTGGGCTAGAGCTGGGTAACCGAGGATGGCATTGTATGGGAGGCCGATGTGGGCGATGTCAAAGTCGATGAGCTCGGTGCGGTAGTTGTCGCGTGTGCCAAAGGTCACGGGGAGGCGGATTTGCCCCAGGGAGCGGGCGGAGCCTCCGCCAACCCCTGAGAAAGGCTTGCTAGGGTGGAGCCGCTCGAGCGGTACGTGAAGAAGGCTGAAGGCCTCAACGGAGAGCATGTTGAGGCTAGCGTCTCCATCGATGAGCGTCTTGGTGATGGACACGTGGCGGATGGTGGGCGTGCAAAGCATTGGGAGCAGACCCGAGCCGATGGTGGAGGCAGGATGATCCCCTGAGTCGAAGGTGAGGTCAGCCTCGCGCGCGGCCCAGCCCTACGGAGCCCCGGGGCGCTTGGCAGCAGCGCCGACCTGGCGAAAGAACGACTTGACGTGACGATCCGAGGGTGGTGCTCGCGAGCCGCCGAGGAGGAACGCAACCACGTGGTGCGCTGGCGCCACGTAGCGTGCGGCGAAGAGTCCGCGCAACTCCTCCCAAGATGCCACCCTGGATCCGGGGAGGTTGAGCAGTGATGTCTACTACACAACCTTTTTCTTGTAGACATTGTTGGGCCTCCAAGTGCAGAGGTTTGTAGGATAGTAGCAAATTTCCCTCAAGTGTATGACCTAAGGTTGATCAATCCGTAGGAGGCGTAGGATGAAGATGATCTCTCTCAAGCAACCCTGCAACAAAATAACAAAGAGTCTCTTGTGTCCCCAACACACCCAATACAATGGTAAATTGTATAGGTGCACTAGTTCGGCGAAGAGATGGTGATACAAGTGCAATATGGATGGTAGATAAAGGTATTTGTAATCTGAAATTATAAAAACAGCAAGGTAACTAATGGTAAAAGTGAGCGTAAACGGTATTGCAATGCGTGGAAATAAGGCCTAGGGTTCATACTTTCACTAGTGTAAGTTCCCTCAACAATACTAACATAATTGGATCACATAACTATCCCTCAACATGCAACAAAGAGTCACTCCAAAGTCACTAATAGCGGAGAATGAACGAAGAGATTATGGTAGGGTACGAAACCACCTCAAAGTTATTCTTTCCAATCAATCCGTTGGGCTATTCCTATAAGTGTCACAAACAGCCCTAGAGTTCGTACTAGAATAACACCTTAAGACACAAATCAACCAAAACCCTAATGTCACCTAGATACTCCAATGTCACCTCAAGTATCCGTGGGTATGATTATACAATATGCATCACACAATCTCAGATTCATCTATTCAACCAACACAAAGGACCTCAAAGAGTGCCCCAAAGTTCTACCGGAGAATCACGAAAAAAATGTGTGCCAACCCCTATGCATAGGTTCATGGGCGGAACCCGCAAGTTGATCACCAAAACATACATCAAGTGAATCACGTGATATCCCATTGTCACCACAGATACGCACGGCAAGACATACATCAAGTGTTCTCAAATCTTTAAAGACTCAATCCGATAAGATTACTTCAAGGGGTAAACTCAATTCATTACAAGAGAGAAGAGGGGGAGGAGAAACATAAGATCCAACTATAATAGCAAAGCTCACGATACATCAAGATCATGCCAAATCAAGAACACAAGAGAGAGAGATCAAACACATAGCTACTGGTACATACCCTCAGCCCTGAGGGAGAACTACTCCCTCCTCGTCATGGAGAGCATCGGGATGATGAAGATGCCCGCAGGAGAAGGATTGCCCCCTCCGGCAGGGTGCCGGAACAGGTCTAGATTAGTTTTCGGTGGCTACGGAGGCTTCTGGCGGCGGAACTCCCGATCTATTCTCAGTTCTGGAAGTTTTACGATACGTAGGTATATATGGGTACAAGGGGTACGTCAGTGGACCGAAGGGGGGGGCACGAGGCAGGGGGCGATCCCCAGGGGGGTGGGGGCACCCTACCCTCGTGAGCACCTCCTTCATCTTCTGACGTAGGGTCCAAGTCTATCCGGTAGGTTTCCTTCCAAAAATAACTTCTCCAGTTGATTTCGTTCCGTTTCGACTTCGTTTGATATTCCTTTTCTTCGAAACACTGAAATAGGCATAAAACAGCAAATCTGGGCTGGGCCTTCGGTTAATAGGTTAGTCCCAAAAATAATATAAAAGTGTAAAATAAAGCCCAATATTGCCCAAAACAGTAGATAATATAGCATGGAGCAATCAAGAATTATAGATACGTTGGAGACGTATCAAGCATCCCCAAGCTTAATTCCTGCTCATCCTTGAATAGGTAAATGATAAAAAGATAATTTTTGATGTGGAATGCTAGTTGGCATAATTTCAATGTAATTCTTCTTACTTGTGATATGAATATTCAGATCCGAAAGATTCAACACAAAAGTTCATATTGACATAAAAATAATAATACTTCAAGCATACTAATAAAGCAATTATGTCTTCTCAAAATATCATGGCGAAAGAAAGCTATCCCTACAAAATCATATAGTCTGGCTATGCTCTATCTTCACCACACAAAGTATTTAAATCATGCACAACCCTGATGACAAGCCAAGCAATTGTTTCATACTTTTGATGTTCTCAAACTTTTTCAATCTTCACGCAATATATGAGCGTGAGCCATGGACATAGCACTATAGGTGGAATAGAATGGTGGTTGTGGAGAAGACAAAAAGGGAGAAGATAGTCTCACATCAACTAGGCGTATCAACGGGCTATGGAGATGCCCATCAATAGATATCAATGTGAGTGAGTAGGGATTGCCATGCAACGGATGCACTAGAGCTATAAGTGTATGAAAGCTCAACAAAATAAACTAGTGGGTGTGCATCCAACTCGCTTTCTCACGAAGACCTAGGGCATTTTGAGGAAGACCATCATTGGAATATACAAGCCAAGTTCTATAATGAAAGATTCCCACTAGTATATGAAAGTGACAACATAGGAGACTCTCTATCATGAAGATCATGGTGCTACTTTGAAGCACAAGTGTGGTAAAAGGATAGTAGCATTGCCCCTTCTCTCTTTTTCTCTCATTTATTTTTATTTTTTATTTGGGCCTTTTCCTTTTTTATGGCCTCTTTTTTTTATTTGGGCTTCTTTGGCCTCTTTTTTTCGTCCGGAGTCTCATCCCGACTTGTGGGGGAATCATAGTCTCCATCATCCTTTCCTCACTGGGACAATGCTCTAATAACGATGATCATCACACTTTTATTTTTCTTACAACTCAAGAATTACAACTCGATACTTAGAACAAGATATGACTCTATATGAATGCCTCCGGCGGTGTACCGGGATGTGCAGTGATGCATGAGTGACATGTATGAATGAATTATGAACGGTGGCCTTGCCACAAATACAATGTCAACTACATGATCATTCTAAGCAATATGACAATGATGAAGCGTGTCATAATAAACAGAACGGTGGAAAGTTGCATGGCAATATATCTCGGAATGGCTATGGAAATGCCATAATAGGTAGGTATGGTGGCTGTTTTGAGAAGGTGTATGGTGGGTTTATGGTACCGGCGAAAGTTGCGGTACTAGAGAGGCTAGCAATGGTGGAAGGGTGAGAGTGCGTATAATCCATGGACTCAACATTAGTCATAAAGAACTCACATACTTATTGCAAAATGCAAAAATCTATTAGTTATCGAAACAAAGTACTACGCGCATGCTCCTAGGGGGATAGATTGGTAGGAAAAGACCATCGCTCGTCCCCGACAGCCACTCATAAGGAAGGCAATCAATAAATAAATCATGCTCCGACTTCATCACATAACGGTTCACCATACGTGCATGCTACGGGAATCACAAACTTCAACAAAAGTATTTCTCAAATTCACAACTACTCAACTAGCATGACTCTAATATCACCATCTCCATATCTCAAAACAATTATCAAGTATTAAACTTCTCATAGTATTCAACACACTCATAAGAGAATTTTATTATTCTTGAATACCTAGCATATTAGGATTTTAAGCAAATTACCATGCTATTTAAGACTCTCAAAATAATCTAAGTGAAGCATGAGAGTTCATTTATTTCTTCAAAATAAAACTACCACCATGCTCTAAAAGATATAAGTGAAGCACTAGAGCAAATGACACACTACTCCGAAAGATGTAAGTGAAGATCAATGAGTAGTCGAATAATTATGCAACTATGCGAAGACTCTATCTCATTTAATAATTTCAGATCTTGGTATTCTATTCAAACAGCAAGCAAAGAAAAATAAAATGAAATTCTAATAATGGCAAACATCATGTGAAGAAGCAAAAACTTAGGATCAACCGAAACTAACCGATAATTGTTGAAGAAGAAAGGTGGGATGCCAACCGGGGCATCCCCAAGCTTAGATGCTTGAGACTTCTTGAAATATTATCTTGGGATGCCTTGGTCATCCCCAAGCTTGAGCTTTTGTGTCTCCTTAATTCCTCTCATATCACGGTCTCCCTAAATCTCAAAAGCTTCATCCACACAAAACTCAACAAGGACTCGTGAGATATGTTAGTATAAACCATTGCAAAAGCCTTATCATACTCTACTGTAGAAAATCACTAAAATTATTATTCAACATTTCATACTAAATGCCTCTGCATATTTAATAGTCCTATCCTCAAATAGAATCATTAAATAAGCAAACATATGCAAACAATGCAAACATAACAGCAATCTGCCTAAACAGGATAGTCTGTAAAGAATGCTGCAACATCCATACTTCCCTAGCTCCAAAAATTATGAAATAAAATTCCCACTGTAGTAAATTTATCAGATCTTAATATGCAAAAGGTTTCAACATTTTATCACATTCTGAATTTTCTAGGGAATTATTGCAACAGCGGTAAACTTTCTGTTTTCAAACAGCAACATGAAGACTTGTAACATAGGCATAGTAAAGACTATCAATGCCACTTTTATTGAAATAAGATGCAAAACATTGTTCTAAATAAAATCAAGCAAATCCTAACAAAATAAATTGATGCTCCAAGCAAAACACATATCATGTGGCGAATAAAAATATAGCTCCAAGTAAAGTTACCGATGAACGAAGACGAAAGAGGGGATGCCTTACGGGGCATCCCCAAGCTTAGGATCTTGGTTATCCTTGAATATTACCTTGGGGTGCCTTGGGAATACCCAATATTAGGCTATTTCCACTCCTTATTACATAGTCCATCGAATCCTTACCCAAAACTTGAGAACTTCACAACACAAAACTTAACAGAAAACTCGTAAGCTCCGTTAGTATAAGAAAATAAATCACCACTTCAAGGTACTGTAATGAACTCATTCTTTATTTATATTGGTGTTATAACTACTGTATTTCAACTTATCTATGGTTTATAAACTATTTTACTAGCCATGGATTCATCAAAATAAGTAAACAACACATGAAAAACAGAATCTGTCAAAAACAGAACAGTCTGTAGTAATCTGGATCAAACGTATACTTATGGAATTCATAAAATTCCCAAATAAATTTATGGACCTGCGTAATTCATCTATTAATCATCTGAAAAAAGAATTAACTAAATAGAACTCTCCAAATAAAAATGGCAGCAATTCTCGTGACCGCTAAAGTTTCTGTTTTTTACAGCATGATCAACAAGACTTTCCCCAAGTCATCCCAAAGGTTCTACTTGGCACAAACACTAATTAAAAGCATAAAACCACATCTAAACAGAGGCTAGATGAATTATTTATTACTAAACATGAACAAAAATCAAGGAATAAAAATAAAGTTGGGTTGCCTCCCAACAAGCGCTATCGTTTAACGCCCCTAGCTAGGCATGATAATTTCAATGATGCTCACAGAAAGGATAAGAATTGAAACATAAAGAGAGCATCATGAAGAATATGACTAGCACATTTAAGTCTAACCCACTTCCTATGCATAGGGATCTTGTGAGCAAACTACTTGTGGGAACAATAATCAACTAGCATAGGAGGGTAAACAAGCATAACTTCAAAGCTTTAAGCACATAGAGAGGAAACTTGATATTATTGCAATTCCTACAAACATATGTTCCTCACTCATAATAATTTTCATTAGCATCATGAATGAATTCAACAATATAACCATCACCTAAAGCATTCTTTTCATGATCTACAAGCATAGAAATTTTATTACTCTCCATATAAGCAAAATTCTTCTCATTCGGGATAGTGGAAGTATCATAAGAGACTTAGATACTACAAATTGTTTCCACATTAAAAGTGTAATGTTCAGAGAAGGGGTAATCATAATCATGACAAGTTTTATAAATATAATCACTACTTTTTATAGCATATGTATAATCACAATAATTATCATAAGTAGGAGGCATGCTATCATCATTATAAATTTGCATATCAAAACTTGGGAGACTAAAAATATCATCTTCATTAATTATAGCTTCCCCAAGCTTGGGACAAACATTAATTGCAGCAAATATATTCTCAAAAACATCATCTTCATCAAACATAGCATCCCCAAGCTTGGGCCTTTTCATATCATAAGCATAATCACTCTCATAATTAATAGTATGGATAGCACCAATTGTATAGCAATTATCATATTCTTCCAAGCAACTGCCAAAAAGATTTTCAAGATCATAAGAAGTATCATTATCTTCCACAATTATATTTTCATGAGGCACTATAGCAATAGGAGCAGCACTATTTGAGAGAGATACCTTTTTACCTCTCTTCCTTTTTATTTTCTTCTTCTTCACCACATCATGTGTGGGTTCAATCCTCTTTTTGGATCTCCTTATTAATGAGATTGGTTGAATAGAGGGCTCCTCTTCGTTACCTGATTCATCATAAGAAATAATAGGAGAATATTGGGAAGTCTCTTCCCTTACGTTAGCATTCTCTTCATCTTCTATTTGTTTTCTTTTCTTTATGTAATTGGCAATATAAGGATTTTCAATGCAATTCACCGAGCAATACATATAAATTTCCTCTAGATCAAAATGAAGAACTTTATCAAGGGCAAATTTTGGAATATCCTTAGTTCTATGTTTAATTTCTTTATAACCCAAGAGCAAACTAAGTTCATTACGATGTGCAAGGGAAATCAAGTCATCACAATTTTTGGACACGATACGCTCATGAAACAATTTGCATTGGGTACTAAAATGATCACATTCATTGCAAAGTTCACAAGTAGGGCTAAGAAAAGATAAATTTTCAGCACATTCATCTAGCTCTTCTTGCAACAATTTGGTTTCTAAGTACTTATGCCTCTTGCAATATCTATCTTCCCTATTAGGTGTGTACTTGCAAACCCAGTCTACTCCACAAAAATTGACATGTTTATAGGAGGCATTTTCATCATAACTAGTGCAATCATCATTAGTATCATGGATATTCAAAGAATTCGTACTAACAATATTGCAATCATGCTCATCATTCACATATTTAGTGCCAAACATTTTATAGATTTCTTCTTCTAGCACTTGACCATAATTTTCCTTTCCATCATACTTATGAAAGATATTAAAAAGGTGAAGCGTATGAGACAAACTTAATTCCATTCTTTTTTTGTAATTTTCTTTTATAAACTAAACTAGTGATGAAACAAGAAACCAAAAGACTCGATTGCAAGATCTAAAGATATACCTTCAAGCACTAACCTCCCCGGCAACGGTGCCAGAAAAGAGCTTGATGTCTACTACGCAACCTTCTTCTTGTAGACGTTGTTGGGCCTCCAAGTGCAGAGGTTTGTAGGACAGTAGAAAATTTCCCTCAAGTGGATTACCTAAGGTTTATCAATCCGTAGGAGGCGTAGGATGTAGATGGTCTCTCTCAAGCAACCCTGCAACCAAATAACAAAGAGTATCTTGTGTCCCCAACACACCCAATACAATGGTAAATTGTATAGGTGCACTAGTTCGGCGAAGAGATGGTGATACAAGTGCAATATGGATGGTAGATAAAGGTATTTGTAATCTGAAATTATAAAAACAGCAAGGTAACTAACGGTAAAAGTGAGCGTAAACGGTATTGCAATGCGTGGAAATAAGGCCTAGGGTTCATACTTTCACTAGTGTAAGTTCCCTCAACAATACTAACATAATTGGATCACATACCTATCCCTCAACATGCAACAAAGAGTCACTCCAAAGTCACTAATAGCGGAGAACGAACGAAGAGATTATGGTAGGGTACGAAACCACCTCAAAGTTATTCTTTCCAATCAATCCGTTGGGCTATTCCTATAAGTGTCACAAACAGCCTTAGAGTTCATACTAGAATAACACCTTAAGACACAAATCAACCAAAACCCTAATGTCACCTAGATACTCCAATGTCACCTCAAGTATCCGTGGGTATGATTATACGATATGCATCACACAATCTCAGATTCATCTATTCAACCAACACAAAGGACCTCAAAGAGTGCCCCAAAGTTCTACCGGAGAATCACGATGAAAACGTGTGCCAACCCCTATGCATATGTTCATGGGCAGAACCCGCAAGTTGATCACCAAAACATACATCAAGTGAATCACATGATATCCCATTGTCACCACAGATACGCACGGCAAGACATACATCAAGTGTTCTCAAATCTTTAAAGACTCAATCCGATAAGATTACTTCAAAGGGAAAACTCAATTCAATACAAGAGAGAAGAGGGGGAGGAGAAACATAAGATCCAACTATAATAGCAAATCTCGCGATACATCAAGATCGTTCCAAATCAAGAACACGAGAGAGAGAGAGATCAAACACATAGCTACTGGTACATACCCTCAGCCCCGAGGGAGAACTACTCCCTCCTCGTCATGGAGAGCACCGGGATGATGAAGATGGCCACCGGAGAAGGATTGCCCCCTCCGGCGAAGTGCCGGAACGGGTCTAGATTGGTTTTCGGTGGCTACAGAGGCATCTGGCGGCGGCACTCCCGATCTATTCTCCGTTCTGGAAGTTTTACGATATGTAGGTATATATGGGTACAAGGGGTACGTCGGTGGACCGAAGGGGGGGCCACGAGGCAGGGGGCGCGCCCCTACCCTCGTGAGCACCTCCTTCATCTTCTGACGTAGGGTCCAAGTCTATCTGGTAGGTTTCCTTCCAAAAATAACTTCTCCAGTTGATTTCGTTCCGTTTTGACTCCGTTTGATATTCCTTTTCTTTGAAACACTGAAATAGGCATAAAATAGCAAATCTGGGCTGGGCCCCGGTTAATAGGTTAGTCCCAAAAATAATATAAAAGTGGAAAATAAAGCCCAATATTACCCAAAACAGTAGATAATATAGCATGGAGCAATCAAAAATTATAGATACGTTTGAGACGTATCAAGCAGCCAGGCGCGCGGTGCGCCAGTGAGAGCCATGTGAAGCCAATTGGCCATGACTTTGTCGTCGCCCCCGGCCTTAAGGACAGCCTCATCATACGCCAGCAGGAAAGCCGTCGGGTCCTCCGCACCATCGTAGTGCGGCGGCATCTCCACCTTGAACTTGGGAGGCCACTGCACCTGCCGCAGTGCGGGGGCCATGGCTAGGAGCCCCCTAGCCCCGCTGTCGGCACTGGTCATCGGAGCAGGGAGCGAGACGGCTGCCATGAGGGCGAAGCGAGGTGGTGGCGAAGCGCGGATCAATGGAAGGAAAACTCCGGCGCACCCCCTACCTGGCGCGCCAAATGTTGGATCACGGGTTCCGGCAAAACCCTTAAGGTTTGAACACTGGGGTGCGCGTGAAGATCTCCCCCTACCAATCCACGTCCTAGCCTCGCTAAGATCTCAGGAACTAACTCGATGAACTCACAACACAAAGGACACAAGATTTATACTGGTTTGGGCCACCGTTGTCGTGTAATACCCTACTCCAGTGTGGTGGTGGATTGCCTCTTGGGCTGAGGATGAATAGTACAAGGGGAAGAACAGCCTCCTGAGGAGAGGTGTTCTTGTGCTCGGTGAACTTGTGGTAGTTCTAGTCTCTCTTGATCCGTCGGACCCCCTAGCTATGGTAGTGGCTAGTCCTCTTTATAGAGGCCCTGGTCCTCTCCCGAAATATTGAGCGGGAAGGGAGCCAACAATGACCAATTTGAAAGGGGACAACTAGTACAGCTTATCCTGACAAAAGCAGTCTTCACCTCCAAAAGGCTCTGGTGGTGACGCCGTCTTGGGCTCCATAGTGACCTCCGTCTTGCCGCCCTGCTGGTCTTGGTCTCGTTGCACTGATATGGAAACCTTTTCTTGATGCCTCGGTACTCTGCGCCTGTGCTTGCTCCCTTGGAACCAAAGAGGAAACAAGGACACTGTGCGCGCTGGCGCCCGCCTGACGCCCACCTGATCTCGATCGTCATGTGTCATGTCATCGGAACCTCACGAGGTTTGCCTTGCCTTGAACTCTCCATCCCTCACGAGCCATCCTGGTGAGGCCGCTCCTGAGGAGGTCTTGTGTCGTCCGCCTCGCGAGGCCTGGCCCCTCGCGAGGGTCTTGAAAGCTTGTTGGTGAAGATGGGTCGTACGGGCCCGCTCGCAGAGCCACGCCGTGGGCCGCAGGCAGGCAAGTCTGGGGACCCCCGTTCGCAGAACGCCTACATGGATTACTTTGGTACCTCCCTGCTAGACTTATGGCAAGGCACACATCAGGTCTGGTACACAACATAGCATACATGATAGAACCTATGGCTGAGGCATAGGGAATGACTTTCATTTTCTCTCTATCTTCTGCAGTGGTCGGGCTTTGAGTCTGACTCAACTTCACACCTTGCAACACAGGCAAGAACCCTTTCTTTGACTGATCCATTTTGAACATCTTCAAAACTTTGTCAAGGTATGTGCTTTGTGAAAGTCCTATTAAGCGTCTTGATCTATCTCTATAGATCTTGATGCCCAATATATATGCAACTTCACCAAGGTCTTTCATTGAAAAACTCTTATTCAAGTATCCTTTTATGCTATCCAAAAATTCTACATATTTCCAATCAACAATATGTCATCTATATATAATATTAGAAATGCTACAGAGCTCCCACTCACTTTCTTGTAAATAAAGGCTTCACCGGAAGTCTGTAACCATATGCTTTGATCACCTCATCAAAGCGTATATTCCACCTCCGAGATGCTTGCACCAGTCCATAGATGGATCGCTGCAGCTTGCACACTTTGTTAGCACCTTTAGGATCGACAAAACCTTCTGGTTGCATCATATACAACTCTTCTTTAAGAACTCCATTAAGGAATGCAATTTTGACGTCCATTTGCCAGATTTCATAATCATAAAATGCGGCAATTGCTAACATGATTCAGACAGACTTAAGCATCACCACGGGTGAGAAAGTCTCATCGTAGTCAACCCCTTGAACTTGTCAAAAACCTTTTGTGACAAGTCGAGCTTTGTAGACAGTAACATTACCATCAACGTCATTCTTCTTCTTCTTCAAGATCCACATATTCTCTATGGCTTGCCGATCATCGGGCAAGTCCACCAAAGTCCATATACTTTGTTCTCATACATGGATCCTATCTCAGATTTCATGGCCTCAAGCCATTTGTCGGAATCTGGGCTCATCATTGCTTCTTCATAGTTCATAGGTTTGTCATGGTCTAGTAACATGAATTCCAGGACTGGATTACCATACCACTCTGGTGCGGAACATGCTCTATTCGACCTACGAGGTCAAGAAGTAACTTGATCCAAAGTTTCATCATCATCATCATTAGCTTCCTCTCTTGTTGGTGTAGGCATCACGTGAACGGATTTCTCTGATGTGCTTATTTCCAAATTGAGAGAAGGTACATTTACCTCATCAAGTTCCAGTTTCCTCCCACTCACTTCTTTCGAGAGAAACTGCTTCTCTAGAAATGTTCCATCCTTGGCAACAAAGATCTTGCCTTTGGATCTATGATAGAAGGTGTACCCAATTGTTTCCTAGGGTATCCTATGAAGACACACTTCTATGATCTGGGTTCTAGCTTATCAGGCTGAAGCCTTTTGACGTAAGTGTCGCAACCCCAAACTTTAAGAAATGACATCTTAGGTTTCTTGCCAAATAATAGTTCATAGGATGTCGTCTCAACGGATTTAGACAATGCCCTATTTAACGTGAATGCAGCTGTCTCTAATGCATAACCCCAAAATGATAGTGGTAAATCGGTAAGTGTAAGTGCATCTAGTGCCACCCCTAGTTGGTTTTGGAGTATTGACGACAAACTTGGTTGAGGGACTAATGTGTTTGTGAGAATTGCAGGATAACACAGGTAGTAGTCCCTCATTGATTCAGTTTACCTACCAGAGATGACCCCTAAAAATGTATGAAGACATTGAAGATAATGGTGGTTCGTGAAGACATTCACGACGAAGATAATGACCTGTGAAGACATTCACTTGAAGACTATGGAGTGCGAAGACATAGTTGTTTCATAGTTTCCTTTTCTTTTTTTATTGAGTCATAGGAACCACTGTACTGTTAAGTGGGGTCCAAGTGAACAAAGTTAGATGACTGATGTGATGCTCAACCAAAACCAATGTCTTTGAGTGAAGACAATGAGAGTAAATCTTATCCATAGTTGAATGAGTCAGCTTTGCTTGTAGCTCAAGCCAAGCTGCCGCGTGTGTTTGAAATCTGACTGTTGGACACGTATCGGTTCCTTAGTGATGTAGGGTTATTTCAGACATATCATGTCGTGTTGTCTCTAGGCTATAAATAGCCCACCCCCTACACCATAAATTGGTGGCTGCTCAGAGTTAGTGCACAACTTTTGTCGTTTGAGAGCAACCCACCTCCGTAGCCTTTGAGAGAGAGAGATCCTTGCAAGGATAAAGCCCCAAACACCCAGAGCCAAAGTGTGTTAGGCATCACGGAAGTCTTTTTGTCTGCGTGACCTGAAGACTTGTTACACTTGAGGACTATGAATCCTCCAGCCGGTTAGGCGTCGCGTTCTGAGCATCCAAGAGCCATTGTGGATTGCTAGTGAACGAAGTCTGTGAAGGTTTGGAAGTCTACCTTGAAGACTTAACAGAGTGATTGGGCGAGGACTGGGTGTCCTTAGCACAAGGTTAATAAGGTGAAGACCCAGTCTTCTTAGTTCAATCTTAGCCTCCCTAACCAAATGTATAGTTGTCACAGCAACTGGAACTGGTCTACCAAATCCTTGTCTTCACCAAGCAACTGGTTCTATTCCTACTTCCTTTACTTTTCAGTTTGTCTTCATGAAGTCATTCCTTGCTTGTCTGATCTGATTGACTTCACTGTGTGAAGACTATTACCTATTTGGCTTCATACTGTCTTACATTCTGATCCTCACTACCTAGCTGCTCATAGTCTTCATGCTTTCACAATACTGCTCATTTGACTATGGCTTGTCTAGTGTAGTCTTGATACGTCTCCAACATATTTATAATTTTTGATTGTTCCATGCTATTATATTATCATTATTGGATGTTTTATAGTCATTTTATATCATTTTTTGGTACTAAACTATTGACATAGTGCTAAGTGCCGATTGCTGTTTTCTGCATGTTTTTTACATCGCAGGAAATCAATACCAACTGGAGTCCAAACACAGCGAAACTTTTTGTGATTTTTTTGGACTAGAAGACATCCAGTGGGCCGGAGAAGTGCCTGGGGGTGTTCCAAGGGGAGCACACCCCACCAGGGCATGCCTAGAGGCCCAGGCGCGCCATGGTGGGTTGTGCCCACCTCGGGTGCCCCCTGCACCGACTCTTTGCTCTATAAATACCCCAATATTCCATAAACCCTATGGGAGTCAATGAAAATCAATTCGAGCTGCCACAGAGTCCAGAACCACCAGATCCAATCTAGACACCATCACGGAGGGGTTCACCACTTCCATTGGTGCCTCTCCGATGATGCGTGAGTAGTTCTTTGTAGACCTTCGGGCCTGTAGTTAGTAGCTAGATGGCTTCTTCTCTCTCGTTTGATTCTTAATACAATGGTCTCTTGGAGATCCATATGATGTAACTCTTTTTGCAGTGTGTTTGTTGGGATCAGATGAACTTTGAGTTTATGATCAGATCTATCTTTTTATCCATGAAAGTTATTTGAGTCTTCTTTGATCTCTTATAAGCATGATTACTAATAGCCTCGTATTTCTTCTCCTATATTTGGGTTTTATTTGGCCAACTTGATCTATTTGTCTTGCAATGGGAAGAGGTGCTGAGGGAGTCCTGGATTAGGGGGTGTCCGGATAGCCGGACTATACCTTCGGCCGGACTCCTGGACTATGAAGATACAAGATTGAAGTCTTCGTCCCGTGTCCGGAAGGGACTTTCCTTGGCGTGGAAGGCAAGCTTGGCGATACGGATATGTAGATCTCCTACCATTTTAACCGACTCTGTGTAACCCTAGCCCTCTCCGGTGTCTATATAAACCGGAGGGTTTTAGTCCATAGGACGAACAACAATCATACCATAGGCTAGCTTCTAGGGTTTAACCTCTCTGATCTCGTGGTAGATCTACTCTTGTACTACCCATATCATCAATATTAATCAAGCAGGACGTAGGGTTTTACCTCCATCAAGAGGGCCCGAACCTGGGTAAAACATCGTGTCCCCTGCCTCCTGTTACCATCCGGCCTAGACGCACAGTTCAGGACCCCCTACCCGAGATCCGCCGGTTTTGACACCGACATTGGTGCTTTCATTGAGAGTTCCTCTGTGCCGTCACCATTAGGAAGGATGCCCCATCCCGTCTTTAAAGACGACACCGTTGCTAAGGGAGCTTTGGTTGTCGGCCAGACTCTCAGGCTAGGTGGTTTCCTTATGACCACCCGTTTGGCTGCTGCGCCGACGATGACCTCTCAGGTCATCAAAAGCAATCTTCATGTTAGCTCGGAATTCGCCGAGCAGCTAGATCCAATGGAGATCTCTTCCCTAAACGAGCTCTTGGATCGCTTCGCCGCCTTGGGAGTCACTACGGATTACAACCAGATTGGGTCTAAACCCGATCTGAGAGAGATTAACTCCCCCGAGGTCACCCATCACGTTGCCGTGGTAGAGGGACAGTGCGGCGACCCTTCATCTATCTTAAGGACTAGATATGTCCGGATTCCCGAGGAGGGGAGGACATCACTCAAGACCTGAACTTAAAGTCAGGTGACGGGCTAGATTCATTGGACAACATCGAAGAATCCGAGTTCGGAAACTCCTTGGCCCCTGGGTCTCAGATTGGGTGAGGTTTCGGATTTGATTCCGCCCACCCACCCGTATATAAGCGATCTATCCCAAATTAGGCAAGAGCCCGAAGAAACAGTACATCATTACTGGGCCAGATTCCTCTTGGTTATGAACAGGATAAAGGACTGCCGCGAGGAAGACGCAATTTCATTCTTCTGCAATAATTGCACGGACAAGGGAATCCTCAACGCCATAAGTCGCCGTGATATTACACGCTTTGCTGACTTGGCGTCCATAGTACTAAAGTACTGTGCGATGGAAAGCGCCTGGAAAACCGAAACAAAATTTTGGGACAATCTGTCCTTGAATACAAACCCGGTCCGAAATAAAAGGGTGCATCATCGTCAGACACCCGGGTTCAATACCAAAAAGCAGAAGCCCTCTACAGGGCACGGAACCGTACTGGAAGGATGGCTTGATGGACCTTGTAAAATTCACAGTGCAGAAGGCGCCACACCAACTCACAACCTTAGAGCATGTTGGATACTCCGGCAGGTGGCAAAAATTCGCGAAGATCTTCTAATTCCAGAAGCCACAGAAAGCCACCTCAGAGAAACCAGTACGGTATTAACAGTCTTCGAGACTTTCGCATCAAATAATATGCGAAGAAGAACACTCCGCGGCCTTGCCGAAGTCTACCAAGTAGCAACAATAAACCCATGGAGTGACACGACTATTACTTTTAACGCCAGTGATGAACCTAAATTCCGAACAGCCCGAGCACCAGCCGCATTGGTCCTCAGTCCAATAGTGGACGGCTTTCGTCTTACGAAGGTACTCATGGATGGCGGCAGCGGATTGAACCTCATTTATGAGGAAACCCTTCAAAAAATGGAAATAGACTGGAACCGCATTGAGCGAAGCAGCAAAACCTTTAGAGGAATAATCCCCAGTCGGGAAGCGTGCTGTATAGGAAAAATCACACTAGATGTGGTGTTCGGCACGACGGATAATTACAGGTCCGAAGAGGTCACGTTCCAGGTGGCCCCGTTCAGTAGCGGATATCACGCTCTGCTAGGGCGGGAAGCGTTTACAGTCTTCCAAGCAATACCCCATTACGGGTACATAAGCTCAAGATGCCCGGGCCTAACGGAATCATCACTCTCGTTAGTGATCCAGACATAGCACTCCGCGCCGAAAACAAGACAGCCCCACTGGCCCTCGAGGCGCTATCCGAAGCCCTAGCGGCTGAGGAACTGACTGCGCTGTGCTCCACGGTGAATAGGGACGATGTGATACTCGATAAAAGATCCAAGTCCACCCCCTTTAAACCGGCGGACGAAATAATCAAATTCCAGGTCCAGCCAACGGATCCCAATAAAACAGCTTCCATCGGGGCACAGTTAAACCCTGATGTAGACGCCGCACTGCGAGAGTTCGTATGAGAGAACTGGGACATTTTCGCCTGGCACCCTTCAGACATGCTAGGAATCCCACGCAGGCTGGCCGAACACAACTTAAATATCCTAAAAGGATTCAAGCCAGTCAAACAGGCTCTTCGGCGTTTTTCCAAACCTAAGAGACAGGCCATGGGAGAGGAACTAGCCAAGCTATTGGAGGCCGGATTCATCAAAGATATAAAACATCCGGACTGGCTAGCAAACCTGGTGATGGTACCAAAGAAGGACAAATCCTGGCGCCTGTGCGTTGATTTCAAAGACCTTAACAAGGCTTGCCCAAAGGATCTCTTCTCTCTCCCCCGCATCGATCAAATTATCGACGCTACCGCAGGACACGATTCGTTGTGTTTCCTCGACGCATACTCCGGCTACCATCAAATAAAGATGGCAGAGTCAGACCAAGCCGCAACGGCATTCATCACACCATACGACCCATTCTTCTTCAACACAATGCCCTCGGGATCAAAAACGCCGGCGCAACATATCAGCGCATGATTCAGACATGTCTGGCAAACCAGATCGGCAAAACAGTGGAGGCATACGTAGATGATGTGGTCGTTAAAACAAGACATGTCGAATCTCTAGTAGACGACTTGAGGCTAACATTCGATAACCTCCGAACATACGACATCAAGCTCAACCCGGAAAAATGTGTTTTCGGTGTTCCAGCCGGAAAGCTCTTGGGCTTCATTGTATCCGGTAGAGGAATTGAAGAAAATCCAGCCAAGATCCGAGCTCTGTCACAATTGGATATCCCGAAGGACCTCAAACAAATTCAAAAATTAACCGGATGCGTGGCGGCTCTAAGCCGCTTTATCTCCCGCTTAGGAGAAGAGGCCCTACCCCTTTACCGCCTCCTTCGACGCACCGAACACTTCGAGTGGACGGATGCAGCCACGGCCGGACTCGACGAAATAAAAGCCATCTTGGCAACAAACCCAGTCCTGGCCGCGCCAAACATTGGCGAACCAATGCTATTATACATTGCAGCAACCCATCAGGTCGTAAGCGCAGTGCTCGTTGTCGAACGAGAAATGGACGGACACAAATTTCCCCTTCAAAAGCCGGTCTATTATGTGTCCACTGTCCTTACTCCGTGCAAGTCACGGTACCCGCATTATCAAAAGATTGCATACGCGATATTTATGACATCCCGGAAGCCGCGACACTACTTTCAAGAGTGTTCAATAACAGTAGCCTCGGAAGTGCCACTTAACGATATTATAAACAACCGCGATGCGACGGGCCAGATTGCAAAATGGGCCATTGTGCTCCTCCCGTTCGACATAACTTACAAGCCACGACGAGCTATCAAGTCGCAAGTTTTGGCCGACTTCGTCGCAGAATGGACGAAGGCCGAACTCCCTAAAGAGTACGGCACATATTCAAACTGGGTCATGCACTTCGACGGCTCCAAAATGTTGGCCGGTCTAGGAGCTGGCATTGTTTTGACGTCCCCCACAGGAGACACAGTTCAATATGTACTCCAAATAATGTACACAGACTCCAACAACGCAGCCGAATATGAGGCCGTTTTACTTGGTCTCCGGATGGCAGTATCCATGGGCATTCAACGCCTAGAGGTGCGCGGGGACTCAAACCTCGCAATATCCCAAATAAATAGAGACTTTGATGCCAAGGATCCAAAAATGGCAGCTTATCGCAACGCCGTCCTAAAAATGTCAGCTCGGTTCGAAGGCCTCGAATTTCACCATATAGCCCGGGAAAATAATCAGGCGGCAGATGTCCTGGCACGCATCGGCAAAAAACGCGATGTAGTCCCCCCAACATCTTCTTGGAAAGGCTGTTCAAGCCGTCCGTAGTATGGGAAGGGGAACCTGGCAATAACAGCCCGGACCCAACTGCACTGCCCGACACCGAACACTCTGACATAATTGGAGGCTCTGCCAATGAAATAACACCTTCAACCCACGTAATAATGGCCGTCATCGCCCCGTGGACAGAACCATTCCTCGCCTACCTTACCAGGTAGGAACTCCCTGAGGACCAAAATGAGGCACGCTGCATAGTGCGGCGATCTAAAGCCTATAAAGTTCATGAGGGAGAGCTTTATAAGAAAAGCACTACCGGAGTCCTTCAAAGGTGCATCTCCGAAGAGGAAGGGCGGAACCTCCTGGCTGAAATTCATGCCGGACTCGGTGGACATCACGCTGCAGCTCGGTCCCTTGTAAGCAAGGCCTTCCGTACAGGCTTTTATTGACCGACGGCCCGGGCAGACGCCCAGGACTTAGTCCAACGATGCGTCGGTTGCCAGCTTTTTGCAAACCAAAGCCATATGCCACCCACCGCCCTCCAAACTATCCCCATCACCTGGCCCTTCGCGGTCTGGGAGCTTGACATGGTTGGACCCCTTAAAGGTGGAACCTACAAGAAAAAATACTTACTGTTCATGGTGGATAAGTTTACCAAATGGATAGAAGCCAAGCCTGTTAAGACGGCCGAATCCGGACCGGTGATAGACTTTATATCCGGGGTTGTACACCGTTACGGCGTCCCCCACAGCATCATCACTGATAATGGCACGAACTTTACGGCCGATGAGGTAAAACTCTGGTGCAAAAACATGGGCATCAAGCTCGATTATGCTTCCGTCTATCACCCACAAACCAATGGCCAGGTCGAACATGCAAATGGTCTTATCATGAGCGGCATCAAACCCAGATTAGTGCGGTCCCTCAAGGAATCTAATACGCACTGGGTAGAGGAGCTCGACTCCATACTCTGGGGGCTGCGGACCACGCCGAATCGCACCACCGGATACACACCATTCTTCATGGTGTACGACGTAGAGGCAGTTTTGCCCTGCGACATAATTCTTGACTCACCTCGAGTGCACATGTACGAAGAAAGAGAAGCCGAGCTCGATCGGCAGGACAGTTTGGACGCCTTGGAGGAAGAGCGAGATGTGGCAAAAGCCCAAGTGGGAAGGTCCCTTCATAATTGACCAAGTCCTGACTGGTGGAGCGTACCGCCTGCGAGATGCATTGGATAACCGACTCGAGCCGAACCCATGGAACGCAGCCCGTCTCCGAAGATTCTATGCCTAGCGCCGGACTCTGTGTTCGTCTCCTTCCTCTGTCCATTTTTTACATACTTTCTGTCTTACATTTCTCTCCTTCTCCTCTCTCTCTCTCTTACAGCCTTTAAAGGCTCATAAAATGACGCGCTATCCGCGCTCATTAAACCTGGGGGCTTCTTTAAACAGAAGCTTATTTATACGGGCATCATGCCCAATACATGTGTCACACTTCCGCATGTACCTTTTATTCGCCATGATATGCATCGATATGACTTCAGTTTTGGCCAAGCTAGGTTGCCTGGCTCCTGTGCTTACCCCTACGTCCCTGATTGTTCGGCTAGGTGGTAAATGGAGCACCTCTGCGATTGTTACTGCCGGGTCAGCCGGATGTGTACCTCAGACTGGGTGAAGCCGAAATCTAGCGTTCTTAAGGGAATATTCGGTCGGTGAACTAAAGATGATCTTTTTTATCTATACGCCCCCAGATGTTTTTCCTGTGCCTCTTTTCGCAGAATGGACATGCACTTTAGGGCATGCCTCCCAGGGAAAGGAACCCCTAACGGAACTATTCTCCCTGGAAGATGTTTCTTACTAACCATGTAATATAACATAACTAGTTGGGCACTTGTCTGTTCAAGCACTAATGACACCTACGCCTGGTCTCCATGCATACCCCGGTTCCTATATAACCGCGAGGGTATTCGGATACACTCCGGACCGTCAGGTCCCGAGGTTGAAGCGAAAAGGTCGTCCATGACAAACGATCTACAATACGGCTAGAAGGCATTACACATGTCAATTAAAATTACATAGTCAATCTGACTGATTGTATTCCTCTTCAATACCATCTAACAAGCTGTCTAGTTTATAGTCCTGTTGGGAATACTTTGCGGCCAACTCTACTTGGCCGTATACTAAGCTCACAGGGATCTCCTTCCCATCGGGCCCTACGGGTCCGACCTCGGCCATGTGGTTTGGGTCAGCCTTCGTGTACCGCGTCTTCACCATGGCCCAGGCCTCCCTGGCGCCTTGACGGCAGGCCGACATCTTCCACAATCGGAAGCGTCACCACGCTCCCTTCAGCTTCTCTACAAGCTCTCCAAGGCCTTCGGGCATGGAGATGGATGGCCACAATGCCTGGGCGACGCCTTGCATCACCTGCCGAACTCGCTCGTGCAGTTGTGAGAGCTCGGGAAGAAGGTCACCCATAGAACCGGGCATTTCCTCTGGAGGACGACCTGTTAGCATACCTACAGACATTACTCTGTTAGTCGACTTCCTCACCGAACTCTTTTTTCAAAGTTCGTTTAAGCACTTACTATATATGCCGTGTCTAAGCCGCTGATTCTCCTTCACGGAGTCCAACAGCTGGGCACGAACGTCCTTCAGTTCAACGCCCAGCTTGGTGTTGGCATATTGGAGATTGTTCTTCTCCCGCCTCACTTTTTTCAGCACGCTCTCACCAGCCTTTAGCTGGCGTCATAGTTGTTGCACTTCCGGATTTAATCCGGCGCCATCTGCAATTTCATTTGTCAGATTTGCACCCACGTCGCACTTTGCAAAATACTTATCTTTTGAAGCATATATTACAAGAGGGGGTCTCCTTGGGCTCCCCTGCCGCGGCTAGTGCGGCCTCAAGTTGGGCTTTGCACTCTTCCAGCTCCTGGGATAGCAGGGTATTCTTTTCTATAAGAACCTGCATAACAGATGATCCTTAAATTAGTTATTCTAACTGTTTCAAGTCTCGGGGGCTACTGGTACATATATATAATTACCAAAATTTTCTTACCCGTATGTCTTTCACATACTTCTCCGTGGCTCTGGCTAGATCATTTTGAGTGGCACGGAGGTACGCGTCTCCCGAATTGAAGGCATCCAATGCCTCTTCGGAGAAACAAGTGTCGCGAAGAACTGTCCGTCGACGCCTGTGGTTCATGGCACTCTCCACCTCGGAATTGGTGGCAGATAGCCTGTCTGCATCCTCCGTCGGAGGAGCGTCTGGTGCGCGCCTCGTGTTCACCTCCGCTTCCGGACCAGGCTTTGGAGCTTGGCTGGTGGAGGCGCGATTGGCAGCCTCTCCGGATATAGTCCGGCGAGGTCTCTTCATCCTGAAGAGAGCATGAGCGTTAATATGCCTCGAAGGAATAACACCTGGGAATAAGGTGGCACGCTATACCTTTGCGCTGGTGCCTCAGTCCGGACCGCACTTCTTTTCAGCTCGCGGGGCCTTGCCGCCCCTCGTTGGCTAGTCGCCGCAGGCTCGGCCTCCCGTCTCAAGGACCTCCCTTGCAAAACACGGTTGTCATACGACAATCGAAAACACGCGAGGACAGATCCCTTTTCAAAGTGCTGGGACTCCGGTCTCAGTTACCTGTGAGGCTGGGAGTAGCCCTAGATAATCGGCCGTAATGGCCACCAATGCATTGTCCTTGCTCAATTGATGGAACACTCCATCAATCAGCTCCACAGATAAGTCCGGATCCTCTTGAGAGGACGGGTCGAGGGACCGTCCCGGATCCTCGGGTTGTGGATGAGAGCTGTTTATTTCTTTAACAGCCTGGCGTAGTTCCTGCGTTGAAGTTGTTAGACTGAAAATTTAACAATGGGAATATAAAACGGATGGGCAAGTAAAAGTGTCCACTTACCCAACTTGGGGGATTGTACATAGAAAATCCACCCCGTGGGTTGACGCGGAGAAATTCCTCCTCTTCTCCCTTGTACAAAGCGGACAAGGTCTTTATTAGAGCGGCAGCCGAATTTGGCCCCTTACGACCGTAGAGGGTGGCGTCGTCCTCCCCGTTGAAGTCCCACATGGGGCGGCCTCTATACTGAAGCGGATGCACCCCTTGCATGATGCATGCGGCCATGACCCCGATCATGGTCAGTCCGGAATGAGCTAACAACCTTATCCGGCCCATCAGGTAAATAACGTCCCTGTCACTTTCCCTCTAAGGGCTCCGTGGACGCCAGCTTACACGCTTCTTTAGGGGAGCACTGTCGAACTCAGGGAGGCCGATCCGGACAGGATCCGGCAGTGGGACGTCCTCTATATAAGACCATTCCGAAGGCCAGTCCTTGGACGCCTTCTTTGGGGTTCCGGATAGATATCCGATCCCGGCGATACGCCACACTTTGGCTCCACCCACCTGATATATTGACCCTCCTTAGAGTGGGGCACAAGACAGAATAGCCTTTTCCACAGCGCGAAATGAGCCTCGCAGCCCAAGAACAGCTCGCAAAGGGCTACGAAGCCCGCGATATGCAATATGGAGGCAGGCGTGAGGTTGTGCAGCTGGAGGCCATAGAACTCCAGAAGCCCCCGGAGAAACGGATGAATTGGAAATCCGAGCCCTCTTACTAAGTAAGGGGCAAGGCATACCCGCTCTCCTTTGGAGGGATTGGGGGCGCTCTCCGCTTGCTCTCCGCCATTATAGGTGGCAAGTCCGGCTCGAACCGGGACCGTATAGGCCGGGGGGAGAAATCCCTTGGTCTGGAGCGTCACTAGCTCGCTGTGCGGGATGGAGCATCTCTTCCAATCTCCAGGCTGAGGGCTGGGAGGGCGAGAGGAGGAGCTGCGCCGGCCAGCCATGATGGAATGGACCTCTGTCGGATATGCTCTGATGAATACTCGCGGAAGGGAGAAGATGTGGTTTGGATCTAAATCCTCGTCCCCTTAAATAGGCGGCTCATTCACGCGGCTAGGGGTGTAAATATAAAAAACACCCTGACTTTTCTTATTCGTTTGACACGTGGAAAATGGCCATTATTGGGCGTAGAAGCCAAGGAGCACTACATTTACAACAAACCGGACACTGTTTAACAGGTACACGGAATTTGGAGAAGAACCCGCCTTGTAATGCCTGGTTCGGGGGCTACTGAGGGAGTCCTGGATTAGGGGGTGTCCGAATAGCCGGACTATACCTTCGGCCGGACTCCTGGACTATGATGATACAAGATTGAAGACTTCGTCCCGTGTCCGGAAGGGACATTCCTTGGCGTGGAAGGCAAGCTTGGCGATACAAATATGTAGGTCTTCTACCATTGTAACCGACTCTGTGTAACCCTAGCCCTCTCCGGTGTCTATATAAACCGGAGAGTTTTAGTCCATAGGACGAACAACAATCATACCATAGGCTAGCTTCTAGGGTTTAACCTCTCTGATCTCGTGGTAGATCTACTCTTGTACTACCCATATCATCAATATTAATCAAGCAGGACGTAGGGTTTTACCTCCATCAAGAGGGCCCGAACCTGGGTAAAATATCGTGTCCCCTGCCTCCTGTTACCATCCGGCCTAGACGCACAGTTCGGGACCCCCTACCCGAGATCCACCGGTTTTGACACCGCAGGTGCTTTGTGATGGGTTCGATCTTATGGTGCTTTAGCCCAGTGACAGAAGGGGAACCGACACGTATGTATCGTTGCCATTAAGGATAACAAGATGGGGTCTATTTCTACATAAATAGATCTTGTCTACATCATGTCATCGTTCTTATTGCATTACTCCGTTTCTCCATGAACTTAATACACTAGATGCATGCTGGATAGCGGTCGATGTGTGGAGTAATAGTAGTAGATGCAGGCATGAGTCGGTCTACTAATCTTGGACATGGTGCCTATATAATGATCATTGCATGGATATCTTCATGATTATTTGAAGTTCTATCAATTGCCCAACAGTAATTTGTTAACCCACCGTTTGCTATTTTTCTCAAGAGAAGCCACTAGTGAAACCTACGGCCCACGGGTCTCTTCTTTAATATATTTGCCTTTGCGATCTATTTTCTTTTGCTTTCATTTTCAGATCTCTTAAACCAAAAATACAAAAATACCTTGCCGCACTTTGTTTTATTTGGCGTTCGATCTATCAATATTTACAACTCTCTCATGCCCGTTTGCCAATTTCTGGCACCGCTACCCAAAAGAACTACAACAAGAACCCCCCTACATCAACGCATCATTGCGTTGCCAAAGGTCCATATAAGCGTTGGTAAGGTCTACACCAACGGATTTGTATGTGTTGCCGTTGGTGGTGTTGGAAAGGTCTACAACAACGTATATGCATCAGTTGGTAAATGGCGTGGAAAAGTGTTGCAAGATAGCAACGGATAAAGTCAGAGCCCAACAACGCTTCACATGCGTTGGTGGATTATAAATGAGTATTGCAATGCTTAGTGCATTGCATGAAAAATGCACGGTATTTTATATATCACCATCCAGAATTATTAGGTCAATGCCGATATTGCACAGGGACACAATATAATAAATAGAAATTTCTCATATATTAAATCAACTTGGTTGCATTACAAAGGGCACGATACAAAGATTACAAGATGTGAAGCTAGTAGTAATCCTACTGTTAACCCTGCAACCAACGTCTCAGCCATTCTGAAACATTGACACCGAAAATATCTGAAACATAATGATTGAAACACTGGCACTGGACATGGAATTCTAAGACACATTGTGAAACTATCTAATAGCACTCCTATTCTTGACCAATATGTGAGCCATGCATCATCGAATATAGCAATCTACAACAAAGAAACGAAATAGGTTAATAGGGCAAAAAAATTGAAAGGCGGAGCAACATGGAAAGGTCGAAGGCAATGTGATAGTTAAATCTTGCTGCATGACTAATAATTTTGACTCTTTTTAGTAGTTATGAAAACTTGTAAGATTTCGCTAATGTAGCATCAACGCGCAATACCAAGAATTCATTACCAAGTTTAACAACATCAACTTTAGATTTATATTCGGGGTTGATACTTTGGATTAAAGTAAGAGGAGCATTGTTATTCGGATATGTCCAGTATAATATTTGTAGCTAACAATAGTCATTTTAGCTTAGAGTAAACTAACTCAGCCTGTTTCATTAGTAAGTTTCACCCTGTTAACAGAAATAGAGTGTTTTATAGGGGTGGGAAAATGTAAGGCACGCAGAAAATAGTTGATGAATTGTTTAACCTAATCTAACCGAAATGAGTCTTATCTCACAGAAGCAGTGTTCTCTTGTACAAATTAGGTAGGAAAAAAAGAGAAGCATGTGTAAGATAATAAAATGTAGTCAAGTAATGCTATTAATACTCCAAACTTTCCATTCGATCCGGTGAAGAATCATTTACGCAATATAGAACTACTATCAGAAAATACCTCCTAGTAAATCGAGCTTGGCACTAATATGTTTTAGCGCCAGCAACATCGACTTGGAACAATCTAGTCTCTGTAACCTGCTGATTTGGCATATGCATTAGTAATCTATGTTCGGTTGTGCTCACTGAATCGATGGCATTAAAATAGCCGAACACATGTGTACGAAAAAACTTTAGCGTACTCTTTATTCTTTTATATCAGAACTCTTACATAAGTTTGTTTTTTTACAGAAAAACTCTTGCATGACCTGGTTCCATGATATGACCTGCTACATGGCCAAAGCAATCCAAACCTACGCAGACTTAATAGCATCTAGAACGACTCAGACTGCAGTGCCCTTTTACTAGACTAGTAAGGCATGCTGAGTCCAAGACATACTAGTACATCATGTAGGCTACTAGCTATGCAAACTCATTGAACCATATATGGACTACAGAACACAAATGCTTACGACATGCAAACGAGACATGTTGGAAAACTAACTAATCAACCTATCAAAATTAGACTCAAACTTGGCTAGTTAAACTAGCATGGACTCCTACCAAACTACTTAAAATTATTCTAACAATTTAGAAGACCACAACATTAATGCAGTGCCAGGCTCCCAGCGTATCAGTATATGCCAACATTATTAAATAGGTTTCGCTTTCTTAGTTCACTTGTTTACCGAGAACATGGAAACTTAGAGCAGTTCCGGTATGCTCGTCTTTTTCACCATGGTTGTCGTATGCTCAAACTGTTGGCCTGAATAGGTAGAGGAGAAGGTTCTAAGTATTACAGAGAAGAGGAGATCCTAGTAAGATCCAATAGTTTGGGATCAGTGAATTCGACATACCTGACACACTTGCACAATCGCCGTATCTGATCGCTTAGGTGTCTGTTTATGCTTGTTAGTAACATCCCACCACCATAGTGTGCCTGTATGTCAGGGAAGCAGAGTGCACAAGAGGAATAAGTTTGACAGTTTAAGGAGAATATGTTACAAACAAGATAAGATGTGAGAGGCACCTGGTCAAGAGTTTGTGTGCTGACCAATCATGCATCATTCTATCTTTGGAAACGTCTATGGCTCCCCACAAAATACAAATTAGTACAGAGATTGCAGGAATTCAGAAGTACTCGTATTTACAAAAAAATGCACTAAACTTGATTTAAAGGTGAGATTTCAATAATATGAGTCAAATACATATGACGAGAATATCAAGGTATGATGTTCTTGTAACTCACGTTCAAATTTTATCAATTATTTAACAGTTTATATTGGATAACATGAGTGTAAGAATTATTTCCATCTGAGCTTTTGCATAAAGTTAGAGATTGTGGTGTGCACATTTTTACTGAATAAGAAGCTAAAACCAATATAACTTTTTGTAGGGGAAAACAAATATTACATCAACTAAAAAATAGAGTAAGATACAAATTCACGTTTTCCTTACTGTAACATGAACTAGAGAAACAATCCTCACCATGCTATACACAAATGACTAAAATAATTCTCAAGGCTTCTTTTTCATATTCATGGATTCTCCGGATTGCAATGCGTAAGTGTTGTAGATCGATCTGTTAAGAAACAGCAGAAGCACACACATAGTAAAAGACAATATCAGAACCTATGAGTGTAGATGGAATAAATGATTATAGAATAAAGACAAATATTGGGACGAACGGATGCAAGTAGGACTTATTTAATTAATATATTGTACATTTAACACCAAATAAATAACGATTCAGTGTATTGAGAAGGGGATTCTCAATTTGAAATAATTATGCTAGTATCATGGACCCATAATTGCACTTACATGTTGATTTTTGTAGCAATATTCTTCAGTGACATACATGGTCGCATATGGTATATCACTGATACACTATCTCACTCTAATTTGAACCAAGTTGATTTTTTTAATAAGAAGACACTGCGTTGATCTTATTGAACAGGTCATGCTCATTGCTAGTATATACTACTAATCCAAGAACGCATATCAAATGAACAGTAAAGTCTAACCATAACGCATGACAGGGTACTACCCCTCCAGAATTAGTACATATTGACACATGGTGAATCAGATCTAATAAAAAAAAACACTAGTACCAGACATGTCAACTTCGGAGGTAGAAGAGGTGGAGTACCATGTCAAGCCCAAGCCGGCTGCCGCGCATGAGGTGATGCAGGGGTACTAGGTGACAAACCGGAGCCCTGGGAGCCACGCCAGTGATGCGTGGCGGCTAGGCTTATTGCGGGACGTGCGTGTAGGGGCGCGGTGGACGGGGCGAAGGATCTGAGAAGAACATAGAGGGAGTGGGGCAGGCTAGTGAGCAGTGGGTTGGGAGTCCGCCGGAGCTACCCGGAATCGGAGTTTGGCGGCGACAACTCTGTGGTGTGACAGAGACAGATAGGCATCAGGGGAGAGAGGTCGTCGGGAGGGGAATTTTTTTTGGCTGTGTGATATTTAGACGGAGGGGACGCAGATAAGGTGGACGTGGGTACGGGGAGGTTTCCCTTCGTACTCCGATTGGCACTCCGATTGCTCCTGCCACTAGTGCGTAATCTTGTGATATTAATACCACTTTGCTGAATCTTGTTATGAAAGATAATTTTTCCGATACTCCTAATGAGGATGCCGCGTCCCGTCTTAACACATTCGTGGAATTATGCGATATGCAAAAGAAAAAAGATGTGGACAATGATGTTGTGAAGATGGAATTATTTCTGTTTTCTTTGCGTGATTCTGCAAAAAATGGTTTTCTTCTTTGCCTCGCAATAGTATCGATTCTTGGAATAAGTGCAAAGATGCTTTTATCACTAAGTATTTTCCGCGTGCAAATTTTTTTCCCTTAGAACCCTGATCATGAATTTCACGCAACTTGAACATGAGCATGTTGCACAATCTTGTGAAAGGATGAAAATGATGCTAAGGAATTGCCCAACTCATGGGTTAAATCTTTTGATGATCATACAAATTTTTTATGTGGGGTTGAATTTTGTTTCTCGTAATCTTTTAGATTCCACCAGGGGTGGTACTTTTATGGAAATTACTTTGGGTGAAGCCACCAAATTGCTTGATAATATTATGGCAAATTATTCACAATGGCATACTGAAAGTTAATACAATGATATGCCTTTGTCTACTTTTATTGAGCAAAATAGTGATGCCGTAGATGTGAATTTTATCTCGCAAAACAATTTCAATAACAATGCTTATAGAGGTAATTTTAATCCTAGGCCTTTTCCTAGTAATTCCTCTAATAATTATGGTAATTCCTATGGAAATCATTCTTATAATAATAATAGGAACACCTCTCATCTTGAAAATAATATTAAAGAATTTATCAACACACAAAAAGTTTTCAACACTACAATGGAAGAAAAGTTGAATAAGATTCATGATTTGTCTAGAAATGTTGATAGAATTTCTCATGATGTAGAAAATCTCAAGGTGAAAATTTTTGTGCCCAAGGTTGAGGAATAAATTAAAGCTCTTTATGTTTGTATGGATGAAAGTAAGAAAAGAACCGCTATGACTAGAGCTAAAAGAGAATTAAAAAAACGTTTTCTAGTGATTGCTTTCATAGAAATGATGAAGATCTTAAAATGATTGGTGTTTATTCTATTGATTCCTTGTGTAGTAAAATTAAGATTGATGAAAAAAGAGACTGGAGAAGAGTCAACTTTAGCTTGAAGGCGTCCCGATAATTCAGAGGGTGAAAATATTGTTGAGAAAATTGATAAAAGTGGGTTTGAAGAGGTTAAAACTTTAACTAGTGATGTGCCCACTCTTTTGGATTACAAAGACTTTAATTATGATAGTTGCTCTTTGATTGATTGTATTTCTTTGTTGCAATCCATGATAAATTCACCCCATGCTTATGAACAAAATAAAGCTTTTACTAAACATATTGTTGATGTTATAATGAAAGCTTTAGAAGAACAATTGGAATTAGAAGTTTCAATTCCTAGAAAATTACATGATGAATGGGAACCTACTATCAAAGTTAAGATTAAAAATTATGAGTGTTTTGCTTTGTGTGGCTTTGGTGCTAGTGTTTCTACAATTTTGAAATCTTTATGTGATGTGCTCGGTCTTACCAATATTGAACAATGTTCTTTAAATTTGCACTTGGCGGATTCTACTATTAAAAACCCTATGGGAAGAATTAACGATGTTGTTATTCTTGAAAATAGGAATTATGTGCCCATAGATAGCATTTTTCTTGATAATGATTGCAATCCGTCTTGTCCAATTATTCTTGGTATACCGTTTTTACGCACTATCAGTGTCGTGATTGATATGAAAGAAGGCAATATTAAATTCCAATTTCCACTAAGGAAGGGTATAGAACACTTACCTAGAACAAGAATTAGGCCACCATATGAATAAATCATGAGGGCATCTTATGGATCTCGAAACAAAGATGACACAACTTAGATCGTTTGCTTTATGCCTAGCTAAGGGCGTAAAACTATAGCGCTTGTTGCGAGGCAACCCAATGAATAAGATTTATTTTTGCGTTTTGCTTTCTATTCTTGAGTGCTTGCACAATTATGCTACTATTATGATTTCATTTTTTGTGTTTTAATTAGTGTTTGTGCCAAGTAAAGCCTTTAGGATCTTCTTGGGTGATAGTTGTCTGATCTTGCTGAAAAACAGAAACTTTCGCGCTCACGAAAATAATTTTCGTTTTTAACCAAAGCGTGATAAAATACCAATTCTCTTTGGACAATATTAATATACAAATTGCTCAGGTTTTACTAATGTCTCAGGATTTTTGGCGTCACTGAAGTATTCAAAATATCCAGATTACAACAGATTGTTCTTTTTTCTTTGTGTTGTGTGCTTGTTTTGATGATTCTATGGATTTCTTTGAAGAGTTTTTGCCATACAAAAGTTGGAATACAGTAGATATAATGCAAGAATAAAATGTGAATGGGTTGTAACAGTACTTATAGGTGACGCCCTGAGACCGATGCGCCAGGTGTCTTCCAGTTATCCGCTGTTGTTGCCCCGTCATTCGCTTGCATGTTGCATCTTGCCATTTCATCATGTGCATCACATCATCATGTTTTCAAAACTTGCATCCATCCGGGTCCCCCAGTTTTCTCCGTTGTTCGTTCTGAGCCCAGGCACACTCGCACGCGCCCACGACACGTATGAAATAGTATTTTATAAGTGGCCGGAGAATCTTCTCGGAATGGATTGAAAGTTGGCATGCGGCGTTGTTACGTTGTCAGTAGGCCGCCTGCCAAGTTTCATCGCATTCGGAGTTCGTTTGATGCCACAACGGATAACTATAGCGGCAATATAGTCGGTCAAACGTCGGACGTTTTCGGTCTCCGAAGACTGTTGTCGGGCCTCTTTCTCTTCTCTCCTCTCAGCCCGAGGCCTTCTGCACAGCCCACGTGCAGCCCACCTAGTCCACCTTCTGTCCGGAGCCACACGATCACGATCGTACGGTCCGAAAACACCCCGAAACCTGATACGCCTCCAACGTATCTATAATTTTTGATTGCTCCATGCTATTATATTATCTATTTTGGATGTCAATGGGCTTTATTTTACACTTTTATATCATTTTTGGGACTAACCTACTAACCGGAGGCCCAGCCCAAATTGTTGTTTTTTTGCCTATTTTAGGGTTTCGTCGGAAAGGAATATCAAACGGAGTCCAAACGGAATGAAACCTTCGGGAATATGATTTTCTCAACAAACATGATCCAGGAGACTTGGAGTAGGCGTCAAGAAACAATAGAGGAAGCCACGAGGCAGGGGGAGCGCCTATCCCCCTGGGTGCGCCCTCCACCCTCGTGGGCCCCCCGTTGCTCCACCAACGTACTTCTTCCTACTATATATATATATATCCACGTACCCCCCCAAACATCCAGGAGCACCACGAAAACCTAATTCCACCGCCGCAACCTTCTGTACCCGAGAGATCCCATCTCGGGGCATTTTCCGGAGCTCCGCCGGAGGGTGCATTGATCACGGAGGGCCTCTACATCAACTCCATGGCCTCTCCGGTGATGTGTGAGTAGTTTACTTCAGACCTTCGCGTCCATAGTTATTAGCTAGATGGCTTCTTCTCTCTCTTTGGATCTCAATACAAAGTTCTCCTCGATCTTCTGGGAGATCTGTTCGATGTAATCTTCTTTTGCGGTGTGTTTGTTGAGATCCGATGAATTTTGGGTTTATGACCAAGTTTATCTATGAACAATATTTGAATCTCTGAATTATTTTATGTATGATTGGTTTATCCTTGCAAGTCTCTTCGATTTATCAGTTTGGTTTGGCCTACTAGATTGATCTTTCTTGCAATGGGAGAAGTGCTCAGCTTTGGGTTCAATCTTGCGGTGCTCGATCCCAATGACAGAAAGGGAACCGACACATATTGTATTGTTGCCATCGATGATAAAAAGATGGGTTTTATATCATATTGCATGAGTTTATCCCTCTACATCATGTCATCTTCCTTAAAGCATTACTCTATTCTTATGAACTTAATACTCTAGATGCATGCTAGATAGTGGTCGATGTGTGGAGTAATAGTAGTAGATGCAGAATCGTTTCGGTCTACTTGTCGTGGACGTGATGCCTATATACATGATCATACCTAGATATTCTCATAACTATGCTCAATTCTATCAATTAATCGATAGTAATTCATTTACCCACCGTAATACTTATGCTCTTGAGAGAAGCCACTAGTGAAACCTATGGCCCCCAGGTATATCTTTCATCATATTAATCTTCCAATACTTAGTTATTTCTATTGCCATTTATTTTACTTTGCATCTTTATTTCTCTTTATCATGAAAATACCAAAAATATTATCTTATCATATATATCATATCTCACTCTCGTAAGTGACCGTGAAGGGATTGACAACCCCTTTATCGCGTTGGTTGCGAGGTTCTTATTTGTTTGTGTAGGTGCGTGGGACTTGAGCGTGATCTCCTACTGGATTGATACCTTGGTTCTCAAGAACTGAGGGAAATACTTACGCTACTTTGCTGCATCACGCTTTCCTCTTCAATAGAAAACCAACGCAGTGCTCAAGAGGTAGCAAGAAGGATTTCTGGCACCGTTGCCAGGGAGATTCGCGCCAAGTCAAGTCAAGATCGGACTCCCGACAACGAGTCATTTTGTGCCATTGCCAAGTCAAGACATACCAAGTAGCCATCACAAACTCTTACCCCTCGCATTACATTATTTGCCATTTGCCTCTTGTTTTCCTCTCCCCCACTTCACCCTTGCCATTTTATTCGCCATCTCTTTTCCGCTCACCTTTCTTTCGCCATGTCGGAATCAAAAAGGGTTGCGGGTTCTCTCCCGAGTTTTAGTACTTTTGACAATCCTTCTATTCTCTCGAAACTCATAAAAAATGATGCTATGGAAAGACCTACCGAAGTTATCAATGACAATCTTAATAATTTTGACGAAGATGATTCCAGAATTTTTCGTTATTTACTCGATGAATCTTTGAAAGATGCTTGGGATAGACTATTATGGATCCGGGCCAGCTACGTGCCCCAATACCAAATTGAAATTTACTTAAAGAGCTTTTATGTTGCCCTAGCTTCTTCGTTTAAGCATGTCCTAGATTCTATTTTTGAATAAGGTTTTCTTGAAGGGGATGCCGTAGATACTTATGAAAAGATGAAAACCATATTTGGGCCCCCATCAATGAGAAGGTTGAATCCACATCTCTTTTGCTCTCCTACCAAAACGAATCTATCAAAGAGATAAAAGCTAGCTTAGATGCAAATTTCTGTAAAATGCTTAATCTTTCTTCTACCATTAACAACCATGTGCTTTATCAAAATAGAAAGATTAATGCCATAGATAATAAGTTTGCTCTTTTCTTCCCTAAAACCAAAGATGGCAATACCTAGATCTATCCTTGCTTTTATGCCTTTCTAGGGGCGTTAAACGATAGCGCTTGTTGGGAGGCAACCCAATTTTATTTTTATTCCTTGCTTTTTGATCCTGTTTATCAATAAATAATTTATATAGCCTCTGTTTTGGTTGTGTTTTATATTTTTAATTAGTGTTTGTTCCAAGTAGAACCGCTGGGAAGACTTGGGGAAAGTCTTTTTGATCTTGCTGTAAAAAACAGAAACTTTAGCACTCACGAGAATTGCTGCCATTTTTATTTGGAGAGTTATATTTAGTTAATTATTTTTGGAGATGATTAATAGATAAATTACTCACGTCCAGAAATTTATTTTAGAATTTTTGGGGTTCCAGAAGTTGCGTTAGCTACAGATTACTACAGACTGTTCTGTTTTTGACAGATTCTGTTTTTCTTGTGTTGTTTGCTTATTTTGATGAATCTATGGCTAGTAAAAGAGTTTATAAACCATAGAGAAGTTGGAATACAGTAGGTTTAACACAAATATAAATAAATAATTAGTTCATTACAGTCCCTTGAAGTGGTGTTTTGTTTTCTTTCACTAACGGAGCTCACGAGATTTTCTATTTTGAGTTTTGTGTTGTGAAGTTTTCAAGTTTTGGGTAAAAGATTTGATGGATTATGGAACAAAGAGTGGCAAGAGCCTAAGCTTGGGGATGCCCATGGCACCCCAAGGTAAAATTCAAGGACACCAAAAAGCCTAAGCTTGGGGATGCCCCGGAAGGCATCCCCTCTTTCATCTTCGTCTATCGGTAACTTTACTTGGAGCTATATTTTTATTCACCACATGATATGTGTTTTGCTTGGAGCGTCTTGTATGATTTGAGTATTTTATTTTTAGTTTACTACAATCATACTTTCTGTACACACCTTTTGAGAGAGACTCACATGATTTGAAATTTATTAGAATACTCTATGTGCTTCACTTATATCTTTTGAGCTATATAGTTTTTGCTCTAGTGCTTCACTTATATCTTTTAGAGCACGCGATGGTTTTGTTTTATAGAAACTATTGATCTCTCATGCTTCACTTGTATTATTTTGAGAGTCCTTTATAAAAACATGGAAATTTGCTTAAATATAAAAACTTTCATAGAAGTGCATTGAATACTATGAGAAATTTGATACTTGATAATTGTTTTGAGATATGGAGGTGGTGACATTAGAGTCATGGTAGTTGAGTAGTTGTGAGTTTGAGAAATCCTTGTGTTGAAGTTTGTGATTCCCATAGCATGCACGTATGGTGAACCGTTATGTGATGAAGTCGGAGCATTATTGATTGTCTTTCTTATGAGTGGCGGTCGGGGACAAGCGATGGTCTTTTCCTACCAATCTATCCCCCTAGGAGCATGCACATAATACTTTGTTGCGATAACTAATAGATTTTTGCAATAAGTATGTGAGTTCTTTATCACTAATGTTGAGTCCATGGATTATACGCACTCTCACCCTTCCACCATTTCTAGCCTCTCTAATATCGCACAACTTTCGCCGGTTACATACACCCACCAAATACCTTCCTCAAAACAGCCACCATACCTACCTATTATGGCATTTCCATAGCCATTCCGAGATATATTGCCATGCAACTTTCCATCATTCCGTTATTATGACACGCTTCATCATTGTCATATTGCTTGCATGATCATGTAGTTGACATTTTATTTGTGGCAAAGCCACCATTCATAATTCTTCATGCATGTCACTCATGCATCATTGCACATCCCGGTACACCGCCGGAGGCATTCACATAGAGTCATATTTTTTTCTAAGTATTGAGTTGTAAGTAAATAAAGTGTGATGATCATCATTATTAGAGCATTGTCCCATGTGAGGAAAGGATGATGGAGACTATGATTCCCCCACAAGTCGGGATGAGACTCCAGACGAAAAATAAAAAAAAAGAGAGAAAAGAGGCCAAAAAGAAAAAAGAGAGAAAGAAGGCCCAAATAAAAAATGAGAGAAAAAGAGAGAAGGGACAATGCTACTATCCTTTTTCCACACTTGTGCTTCAAAGTATCACCATGTTCTTCATATAGAGAGTTTTTATGATATCACTTTCATATACTAGTGGGAATTTTTCATTATAAAACTTGGCTTGTATATTCCAATGATGGGCTTCCTGAAAATGCCCTAGGTCTTCATGAGCAAGCAAGTTGGATGCATACCCACTTTGTTTCTTTTGTTGAGCTTTCATACACGTATAGCTCTAGTGCATCCGTTGCATGGCAATCCCTACTCACTCACATTAATATCTATTAATGGGCATCTCCATAGCCCGTTAATATGCCTAGTTGATGTGAGACTAGCTTATCCTTTTTGTCTTCTCCACAACCACCATTCTATTCCACATATAGTGCTATATCCATGGCTCACGCTCATATATTGTGTGAAGATTGAAAAAGTTTGAGAACATCAAAAGTATGAAACAATTGCTTGGCTTGTCATCGGGGTTGTGCATGATTTAAATATTTTGTGTGGTTAAGATAGAGCATAGCTAGACTATATGATTTTGTAGGGATAACTTTCTTTGGCCATGTTATTTTGAGAAAACATAATTGCTTAGTTAGTATGCTTCAAGCATTATTATTTTTATGTCAATATTAAACTTTTATCTTGAATCTTTAGGATCTAAACATTCATGCCACAATAAAGAAAAATTACATTGAAAAATATGTTAGAAAGCATTCCACATCAAAAATTCTTCTTTTATCATTTACCTACTCAAGGACGAGCAGGAATTAAGCTTGGGGATGCTTGATACGTCTCCAACGTATCTATAATTTTTGATTGCTCCATGCTATTATATTATCTATTTTGGATGTCAATGGGCTTTATTTTACACTTTTATATCATTTTTGGGACTAACCTACTAACCGGAGGCCCAACCCAAATTGCTGTTTTTCGTGCCTATTTTAGGGTTTCGCCGAAAAGGAATATCAAACGGAGTCCAAACGGAATGAAACCTTTGGGAACGTGATTTTCTCAACAAACGTGATCCAGGAGACTTGGAGTGGGCTTCAAGAAACAACGGAGGAAGCCACGAGGCAGGGGGCGCGCCCTCCACCCTCGTGGGCCCCTGTTGCTCCACCGACGTACTTCTTCCTCCTATATATATCCACGTACCCCCCAAACATCCAGGAGCACCACGAAAACCTAATTCCACCACCGCAACCTTCTGTACCCGAGAGATCCCATCTCGGGGACTTTTCCGGAGCTCCACCGGAGGGGGCATTGATCACGGAGAGCCTCTACATCAACTCCATGGCCTCTCCGGTGATGTGTGAGTAGTTTACTTCAGACCTTCGGTTCCATAGTTATTACCTATATGGCTTCTTTTCTCTCTTTGGATCTCAATACAAAGTTCTGCTCGATCTTCTTGGAGATCTATTCGATGTAATCTTCTTTTGCGGTGTGTTTGTCGAGATCCGATGAATTGTGGGTTTATGATCAAGTTTACCTATGAACAATATTTGAATATCCTCTCAATTCTTTTATGTGTGATTGGTATATCTTTGCAAGTCTCTTCGAATTATTAGTTTGGTTTGGCCTACTAGATTGATCTTTCTTGCAATGGGAGAAGTGCTTGGCTTTGGGTTCAGTCTTGCGGTGCTCGATCCCAGTGACAGAAAGGGAACCGACACATATTGTATTGTTGCCACCGAGGATAAAAAGATGGGGTTTATATCATATTGCATGAGTTTATCCCTCTACATCATGTCATCTTCCTTAAAGCATTACTCTGTTCCTATGTACTTAATACTCTAGATGCATGCGGGATAGCGGTCGATGTGTGGAGTAATAGTAGTAGATGTAGAATCGTTTCGGTCTACTTGTTGCGGACGTGATGCCTATATACATGATCATAACTAGATATTCTCATAACTATGCTCAATTCTATCAATTGCTCGACAGTAATTCGTTTACCCACCATAATACTTATGCTCTTGAGAGAAGCCACTAGTGAAACCTATGGCCCTCGGGTCTATCTTTCATCATATTAATTTTCCAATACTTAGTTATTTCTATTGCCGTTTATTTTACTTTGCATCTTTATTTCTCTTTATAATAAAAATACCAAAAATATTATCTTATCATATCTATCAGATCTCACTCTCATAAGTGACCGTGAAGGGATTGACAACCCCTTTATTGCGTTGGTTGCGAGGTTCTTATTTGTTTGTGTAGGTGCGTGGGACTTGAGCGTGATCTCCTATTGGATTTATACCTTGGTTCTCAAAAACTGAGGGAAATACTTACGCTACTTTGCTACATCACTGTCGGATCACGAGTTCCGGCAAACCCTTGAGGTTCGAACACTGGGGTGCGCATGAAGGTTTTCTCCCTATCGATCCACGCCCTAGCTCTCTAAGATCTCGCAGATGAACTCAACTAACTCACAACACAAAAAGAGACAAGATTTATACTGGTTCGGGCCACCGTTGTGGTGTAATACCCTACTCCAGTGTGGTGGTGGTGGATTGCCTCTTGGGATGATGAAGAACAGTACAAGGGGGAGAACAGCCTCCTGAGGTTGAGGTGTTCTTGTGCTCGGTGAACTAGTGTGGGTGAGATGGTCTTGGATCTGCTCAGTTTCTTCTTCTCCCTACTTGCGATTAGGTCCAACCTCCCACTGTGGTGGCTGGTTCTACTTATATAGGCCATGGTCCTCTCCCCAAATATTGAGCAGGAAGGGAGCCAACAACGGCCAATTCGAAAGGGGACAACTAGTACAAGTTATCATGACAAAAGGTGGTCTTCGCCTGCCAAAGGCTCTGGTGATGACGCCGTCTTGGGCTCCATGGCAACCTTCGTCCTGCCGTCCTTTTGGTCTTGGTCTCGTTGCACCAATATGGAAACCTTTGCTTGATGCCTCGGTACGCCGCGCTTGCGCTTGCCCCCTTGGCACGAAAGAGGAAACAAGGAGACTGCACGCGCTGGTGCCCGTCTGGTCTCGATCGTCATGGCTCACGTCACGCGGACCTCGCGAGGTTTGCTTTGCCTTGATCTCTCCACCCCTCGTGAGCCTGCCTGGCGAGGCCTCTCCTGAGGAGGTCTTGCGTCGTCCGCCTCGCGAGGCTTGGCCCCTCGCGAGAGTCTTGAAGGCCTTGTCGATCAAGATGGGCCGTACGGACCTGCCAGCCCAGCCACGCCATGGGCTGCAGGCAGGCAAGTCTGGGGACCCCCGTTCCCAGGATGCCGACATTAGCCCCCGGTCCCAAGGCGCGGTCGGGCTTGGCTTCGAGGCGAAGACAAAGGGTCAAGCGCCGCGGCCCCCAAAGCCCGCGACCTCGATTGACGCGTGGCGGTTGATTGGACATGGGCGTCTCCGCTTCCCCACGCCGCCTTGGCAACTGCTCGAATTGACAAGTCCCTGCGACATGCAAGGAAAGCCATCATTACCTGTGATCGTCGGGGTGCTGGTTGGCCTTCTCCTGCTATAAATGGGGGGGGGGGGGGTCAGAGCCCCCATCGCCCATCTCTTCCCATTCCACTCGCTTCTTCTTCCTCTGCTCCACCACCGACTCCAATCCCGCCGTCGAAGAGGTTCTCCACTGCGGAGAAAGGAAAGGCCCCTCATGAAGGGCCCGGCTCCCCGGCGCCTAAACGGGGACGTGGCCGCCCCGCAAGCACACCACGACTCCTGTTGTGGCTCCCTGCTCCCGGGGTGGCACCGTTGCACGTGGCGGGGGTCGATCCAGTCGTGGTAGCCCCGTCGATGAGGGGTGACGTGCCGTGGTCGCACGTCCTTCCCGGCCATGCTTCCACTCGACAGAGGTGCTGCCGGAGTTCATTGTCCAGTCGGTGGATCCGGCCGGCAACTGGCTCCAGCTTCCGTGCTTCTTCGCCAACGAGCTGCTGACCCCTGGTCCAGGCAGGCTCTGGCTGCAGTCGGATGGTTGCTGCAACAATGCCTCCTGGGTCGCGGTTGAAGTCTCCGCCGCGGGCAACATTGCTCTGGCTCGCGGTTGGCAGATGTTTGCCCGTGCGCGCATCCTGGGCAAGCGGTGCACCCTCCACTTCAGGTATGACAGTGATGCGACCCTCTATGTGAGGGCGTTTGGGGAAGAGGGTCGCCGCGCCGGGTGCTGCACCGAGACGAACGACGGTGAGGAGGTGCTCGGTCTCGGCGATGGCCGCGACGAGGGTGATCCCACCGGCTGCGCCTCGTCCAGCTATGGTGCCTCTTTTCTTGGCGAAAGCTCCAGCAGTGGCGGCTACGACCAGCCGCCCCGCCACCGCGCCCGCTTCGAAGGTGGTAGCGGGTCGTCTCGTCGCCGCGCCTCCGTGAAGCGTGAGGAGGGGTCCGGCTGAGCTCAGGACGTCGCTAGAGGCCTGCCCCCCGTGGTTCTTTGCAACGGCGCTTTTGTTTTGTTGCTCTTTTCTTTCCTGCATCAAAATGAAACCAGTATGGGCCCGGAGGGGCGTGTATCGAACTGTGATTCCTCAGTCATTACGCTATGCTTGTTATTTCAATGCTGTATTGTTATTTCGTGCGGAGATAGCTTAGCCTAGTGCGTTCGGGGCAGCCTCTTCTTCACGAGGCACTTGTCTCCTCGTGCCCGTCTTGGCTTAGTGGTTGCTCAGGAACTGCAAAAAACTTGTTAGTAAGCTCGCTAGGAGACTCATCATTCACCTGAGCCTTGACCCAACGCTTCATATCACGGTACCCGAGGGGCACGGATTAGGAGAGGCGTGCCGGTGGCGGGCTCGAATGAGGGTGCCTCGCGAGAAGGCAGACCGAAGGCAGAGAGAAGGACCAACTCAGGAAGAAGAAACCCTCACGAAGGCACCGGCTTAGCCCCTTCGCGAGGTATGTGAGAGAGAGAGCACAAGCGAACTCGATTCAGAAAATGCGGCAAAAGGCGACGAAACCAAATCAGCAAGGGTCACCGGAAGCAAACTTTGATTAAGAGAAGGCAAGCCAACTAGGGAAAGCAAATGAAAAGCCGCGTCCGACACCTAGTCTAGTCTTCGACATCTTCTCACCAGCACGGAGCTAAGTGGTGCCACTAGGCGTGGGAGGGAGCCCTCGAGGCCTGAGAGCGGCTCTCTGGAGACCCGGGGCGTGTATAGCCCCACTCATTATTACGTGAGAGTGTCACGGGCGGCGATTCTTCATAGGCACCGGGCCTTCTTCACAGGCACTGGGCCTTTCTTCATAGGCACTGGGCCTTCCTAACAAGCACTGGACCTTTCTTCATAGGCACCGGGCCTTCTTCACAGGCACTGGGCCTTTCTTCACAGGCACTGGGCCTTGCTTCGTGGGTAGAACTTCCGGAGGTGCTGGATGTTCCAGGCGTTCTGGACGGGCACCCCGTCCCGCGTCTCAGGGCGCGCGGCGCTAGGCCTGGAGATATGGACGACCCTAAACGGTCCCTCCCACATGGGTGAGAGCTTGTGCAACCCCTCCCTAGAGAGGACCTGCCTCAGGACGAGGTTGCCTACCTCCAGCATCCTGGAGTGGATGTTGCGGCAGTGGTACCGCCGCAGCACCTGCTGGTACCTTGCCGCCCTCAGTGCAGCTTTGTGGCGTCGTTCCTCCCCTAGTACGAGGTCCATCCCCCGCGTGGCGTCCTGCCGCATTTCATCAAACGCTAGGCCCCGTGCGGAGCGATGCTTGACCTCGTGAGGGAGGACTGCTTCGGCTCCGTAGACAAGGAAGAATGGGGTCTCGCCCGTTGGCTTCATGGTGGTGGTGCGGATGGACCACATCATGGACTAGAGCTCGTCGTGCCAGTCCTTGCCGCAGGCCTCGAGCTTCTTCTTGAAGGTCCTAGTCTTGAGGCCTCTCAGGACCTTCGCATTCAGCCTGGCCATTGCTCCTGGGGTGCGCCACCGAAGCGTAGCAGATCTGCGTTCCAGGGTTAGCACAATATGTTTTAAAGAGGTTACTGGTGAACTGCGAGCCGTTGTTGATGATGATGCGGTTGGGGACCCTGAAACGGCTCACGAGGCCCTTGATGAATTTAACCGCGAAACCGGCTATGATGGTGCGGATGGCTTCCACTTCCGCCCACTTGGTGAACTTGTCAATGGCGACGTAGAGGTAGCGGTAGCCCCTGGCGCTCGAGGGAATGGGCCCAAGATATCCAGCCCCCAGACTGCAAACGGCCACGTGAGCGGTATAGTCTGGAGGCCCTGAGCGGGCTGATGGATATGCTTGGCATGGAACTGGCAAGCTTCGCAGGACCTCACCAGCTCAGCTGCGTCGTTGACCGCCATGGGCCAGTAGAATCCACTGCGGAACGCCTTGCCGACGAGAGTCCGTGACGACGAGTGGTGTCCGTAGTCCCCGCCGTGTATGCCAATCAGCAACTCCTTCCCCTGGTCCCTAGAAATGCAACGCAACGAAACATCATTTGGTCGCTTCCTATACAATTCACCGTCCTGGATGCAGTACGCCGTGGCTTGCCGGGCTACGCGCTCTGCGTCCTCCTCCTTCTCTGGTAGTGCCCCTTGCATCAGATATTCCTTGAATTCCTTGGTCCAACATCCCTCTTGAGGCTCGAGTGCCAAGAGCAAGCAAGCCCCTGAAGTTGGGCCACAAGCTGGGGCTCCCGTGGCTGGAGGTTGTGGGAGCTCCTCCCAAGGCCGTGTCGTGCTTGAAAGTGGTGGCGTCACTGACGACTTGAAGAGCCGCTCCTCAAAGACGCCAGGCTCTTGGTGCTGCCGCTTGGATGCCCTCCTGGCGATGTCATCGGCTTCCTTGTTGGTGCCACGGGGCACATGCTGCACCTCCATGCCTAGGAACTGCTTTTCCATCTTACGTACTTCCGCGAGGTACGCCTACATGTGCTCGTCCTTTGGCTCGTACACTTTGTTGGAGAAGTTGACGAGGAGCTGTGAGTCACCCCTAACCGTGAGGCGCTTCACCCCTAGAGCTGTTGCGGCCTTCAGGCCAGCTATGAGGCCTTCGTATTCCATGATGTTGTTGGAGACCTTCTCGCCCTGCTGAGAGCAGAGCTGCACAGCGTAATAGAGCTTGTCCTGCGTGGGTGAGATGAGCACTGCTCCAGCCCCCGCGCCCTGGTGCGCGAAGGCACCATCGAAATACATGACCCATCCGTCTGGTGCCTCACTTCCTAGCGAGGTGGACCGGTCCTCGCCTACTTCCAGTTCCGGGGCATCCGTCCATTCAGCCACGAAGTCAGTGAGTGCGGCTCCCTTGATGACCCTGGTGGTGCTGAACTCCAACTGGAATGCTTGTAGCTCGATGTTCCACTCGGCGACCCTTCCAATAGAGTTGGGGCTCCTGAGCACCCTCTCCAGTGGGTAGGCCGAGACGACCTTGATGGGGTGGCCCTGGAAGTAGTGCCGTTACTTGCGCGAGGCCACCAGGAACATGAGCAGGAGCTTCTGAGGCGTGGGATAACGTGCCCTTGCGTCCCGTAGCACCGTGCTGACGAAGTACACTGGGTGCTCGATGAGGACCCGCGTGTTGGTGAGGCTCGCATCTTCCGCAAGCTGGGGTGCCTCCTGAGGTGGTGGGACCCTGGCGCTTGGTCACTTGCAGGGATCTCTACTGTGTCATCTTGCCGAGCTTGGTCTTCTTTTGCTGACGCTATGGCTCTTGCTGCGCCTCCATGATCTTGCATCGTCCCAGTGGGCGATGTAGCTTGGCGCGGCACACTCTTGGCCTGGTGCTCCTCCCGAACCGCCACTAGCGTAGCGCTGGCAGAGTATGGGGTGGCGGCAAGATAGAGTACCAGGGGCTCGAGAGGCCGTGGCGCTACCAATACCGGTGGGCTGGTCAGGTATCTCTTAAGGTGTTGGAAGGCCCGGTCGGCCTCCGGAGTCCACTCAAACATGCCCTTTTTCTTCATCAGCTTGAAAAAGGGTAAGGCGCGCTCTCCCAGCTTGGAGATGAAGCGCCCCAATACAGTCACCTGACCAGCTAGCTTCTGCATTTCCTTGAGGGTCTGCGGTGGGCTGATGCCTTCAATGGCCTTGATCTTCTCCGGGTTTGCCTCGATCCCTCTGTGCGACATGAGGAATCCCAGCAGCTTATCGGAAGGAACACCGAACACACACTTCTCCGGGTTAAGCCACAGGTTTACCTGGTGCAGGCTCTCGAAGGTCTCCTCCCGATCTTGGATCAAGGTTCTCGCCTCCTGAGATTTCACCACAATGTCATCGACGTAGGCCTCCGTGTTCCTCCCAAGCTGCCGCCCTAAAGCGATGTGCATTAGCCGCTGAAAGGTCGCACCCGCGTTGCGCAATCCGAAGGGCATACAGGTGTAGCAGTACACCCCACATGGGGTCAGGAAGGCTGTCTTCTCTACATCTTCCACCGCCATCTTGATTTGGTGAGACCCTGAGAACGCATCCAGGAAGCACAGTAGGTCGCACTCAGCGGTGGAGTTGACGATCTGGTCGATGCGCGGGAGAGGGAATAGATCTTGAGGGCATGCCTTGTTGAGGTTAGTGAATTCGACACACATTCGCTCCTTCCCGACCTTCTTCGGCACCACGACTAGGTTCGCCAGCCATTCAGGGTACCTGACCTCACTAACGGCACCTGCCGCCTCCAACTTGCGGGTCTCTTGGACAATGAAGGCCTGCTTCTCCGTGGACTGCCGCCTTGCTTGCTACTTCACAGGGTGCACATTGGGGCACACCCTCAGGTGGTGCTGAATAACCTCTCTCGGGACCCCCACCAGCTGATCGGGCTCCCATGCGAATATGTCCTTGTTCACGCGCAAGAACTTCACCAATGCTTCCTCTTGGCTAGGGTTAAGGCCGGTACCTATGGTGAAGGTGGCTCCTGAGGAGCCGTCCTCGTCGACCAGCACCTGCTTTGTCTCTGCCTTGTCTTGGGTGAACAACTTCTTCTTCTTTGTCGGTGCGACCTCCTTGGACTCGGGGGCACCGGTGCCGACGGGTTGTGCCGCCGTAGCGGTTCTGAAGGAAAGTTTGAGCGCCTTCACGACCTCCTTACTGTCCCCCTTGATGGTGAGGTCACCCTTGCTTCCTGCATTTTCATGAGATTGTAGGATGGATGAGTCGCCGCCATGAACTGGGCTAGGGCTGGGTACCCGAGGATGACATTGTACGTGAGGCCGATACGGGCGATGTCGAAGTCGACCAGCTCGGTGCGGTAGTTGTCGCGCGTGCCAAAGGTGACGGGAAGACGGATCTGCCCTAGGGAGCGGGCAGCACCACCACCAACTCCTGAGAAACACTTGCTGAGGCTGAGTCGTTCGAGCGGCACGTGAAGCAGGCTGAAGGCCTTCATGGATAGCAAGTTGAGCGCTGCGCCGCCGTCGATGAGGGTCTTGGTGACGGCCACGTTGCAGATGGTGGGCATGCAGAGCATGGGAAGCATGCCCGAGCCGATGGTGGTGACGGGGTAGTCTTCTGAGCTGAAGGTGAGGTCGGCCTCGGGCGCAGCCCAGCCCGGTGGAGCCCCCGAGCGCGTGGAAGTGGTGCCGATCTGGCGGAGGAACGGCTTGATGTGGCGCTCTGAAGCCGGCGTCTGCGAGCCGCCTAGCAGGGCCGCGACCGTGTGGTGCGCTGGTGCAGCGTAGCACGCAGTGAAGAGGTCGCGGAGCTCCTCCCAAGACGCCACCGTGGACCTGGGAAGGTTGAGCAGCCAGGCGCGCGGCTCGCCGGCGAGGGCCATGGGAAGCCAGTTGGCCATGACCTTGTCGTCTCCCCCGGCTTCGAGGATGGCCTCCTCGTACGCCAGCAGGAAAGCTGACGGGTCCGCCGTGCTGTCGTAGCGCGGAGGCATCTGCGACTTGAACTTGGGTGGCCACTGCACCCGCCGCAGGGCGGGGGCCAGGGCTCGGAGCCCCCTGGCCCCGTCGTCAACGCTGGCCGTCGCAGTCGGCGGAAGGGTGCCCGCCATGTGGGCGGGGCATGGTGTTGACAGAGCGCGGATCGACAAAAGAGAAGCTACGACGCACCCCTACCTGGCGCGCCAAGTGTCGGATCACGGGTTCCGGTAAACCCTTGAGGTTCGAACACTGGGGTGCGCATGAAGGTTTTCTCCCTATCGACCCACGCCCTAGTTCTCTAAGATCTTGCAGATGAACTCAACTAACTCACAACACAAAAAGACACAAGATTTATACTGGTTCGGGCCACCGTTGTGGTGTAATACCCTACTCCAGTGCAGTGGTGGTGGATTGCCTCTTGGGCTGATGAAGAACAGTACAAGGGGGAGAACAGCCTCCTGAGGTTGAGGTGTTCTTGTGCTCGGTGAACTAGCGTGGGTGAGATGGTCTTGGATCTGCTCAGGTCCTTCTTCTCCCTACTTGCGATTAGGTCCATCCTCCCACTGTGGTGGCTGGTTCTACTTATATAGGCCCTAGTCTTCTCCCCAAATATTTAGCGGGAAGGGAGCCAACAACGACCAATTCGAAAGGGGACAGCTAGTACAAGTTATCCTGACAAAAGGTGGTCTTCACCTGCCAAAGGCTCTGGTGATGACGCCGTCTTGGGCTCCATGGTGACTTCCGTCCTGCCGTCCTTCTAGTCTTGGTCTCATCACACCAATATGGAAACCTTTGCTTGATGCTTCGGTACTCCGCGCTTGCGCTTGCCCCCTTGGCACCAAAGAGGAAACAAGGAGACTGCGCGCGCTGGCGCCCGCCTGGTCTGGATCGTCATGGCTCATGTCACGCGGACCTTGCGAGGTTTGCTTTGCCTTGATCTCTCCGCCCCTTGTGAGCCTGCCTGGCGAGGCCGCTCTTGAGGAGGTCTTGCATCGTCCGACTCGCGAGGCTTGGCCCCTGGCGAGGGTCTTGAAGGCCTTGTCGATGAAGATGGGCCATACAGACCTGCCAGCCCAGCCATGCCGTGGGCCGCAGGCAGGCAAGTCTGGGGACCCCCGTTCCCAGGACGCCGACAATCACCCTTTCCTCTTCAAGGGAAAACCAACGCAGTCCTCAAGAGGTCACAAACCCAAACCCTAGCAAAAAACTGCTATATATATAACCCTCCCCTTCCTATTTTGGACCTCCTTAGCTAACCCAACCCTTCCCCTACCTTCTAGCCAACCTCCTCGGGGTCCCCGCAGCCAGCCGCCTCCTCTCCTCGAATTGCGGCGCCGGCCAACGCCTCCAGCACCACTTGGCTCGTTCCCATTCGCGAGCCGCCACCCGCGCCGCCGCTCGGTCCAATCCCGCGCCTCCACGTCGCCCCGCAGCCCCCCTCTCCATCGCGTGGCCCGGCGGGGTCCGGATCTGGCCCGCTGGGCCAAAGCAGGCCCGACCGTGCCACCGCCCGTACCCGCTCGCCCGAGCGATCCATATCGGGAGAGGAGATCCCGATCCAGATCGAATCCCGCCCCCGCCGACCTCTCGTCGACGCTGCCTTCCCCTAGCGCCTGCAACCCTGCATCCTCGCGCATCTCGTCGACCCCTGCACGGCCATCCGTCGTCGCCCCGCCGTCCCCTGCATCCACATCTCGCCGGAGCCGCTGCCCCAAGGCCTCTTTGCTGGAACCTCGCCAGCGTCTCCTTTCGACCAGGATCCGGTGCCCTACTTCCGTCGATGCCTGGCCCCGCAGTCGCCGGGAACGGACACTCCCGCGTCGCCTCCTTCCGGATCCGGCAAGTCCGTGGTTGGATCGGGCTTCCACAGCCGCCGCCCTCCGTCGACGTTCGTCAGCTCCATCCTGCCTCGTCCTCGTCAGGAGATCGGGGACGAGTCCCTCCCATCCTGGGCCCTGCAAGCAGGCCGGCCCAGCGCGCCCCTTTCCGGCCTCTTCTTCCACCAAGGCCCAGCCGCCCTTCCGGCCTTCCTCTCCACCGCATGGGTTGAGCCCCTCTGGTGAGGCCCAGTCCGCCCGAGATTCGACGCGTTTCATATTTTTTTGGCTCTGCGAATTTAGCTTTTATCTAGAGAACGCCATTTTACAGAAAAGACCATAGTCATCATGCATTTAATAACTCACCAACCGTGCATCACATGTAAAAACTTCATATATGTAAAATGATTAGAATTTCATCTAGTTTCATGATTTGCAACTTTCATGCATGTTAAAAATGTTTAAAATGTTGTTTGTTTAAATTTTCTCATATATCATGCTAAAATGATTTATTTCATAACTAAATAACCGTAGCTCCATTTTAAATAAACTTTATATGTAAATGGGGTAGAAAAATGCCTAGTTTAACATGTTGCACTTTATTTTCCTGTTTAACAACTCTAAAATATGGTTTAGGTCAGAACAGTACCAAATCTAAAATATGCACATGAGGATTTTCCAGAATTGTTGTTTGTTATTTCCGGCCTCATTTAAACTTGCCTAAATAGATAGTTTCTTTATGCTTCACCCCTTTCCATGTTTAATAACATTTAATATTGTTGGGTACATAACCGAGAGAGAACTAAATAGGTCATGTGGTGTTTCGTCAACATGCATCTTGTTACATGTTGAGCTCCACTTAACTTGTAGTTTTGTTTGTGCACTTTGCCATGCCATGCATATTTAAACCGGACATGCGTCATACTTGGTTGTGCATCATGCCATGTTTATGTGATGGTTGTTTACCATGTTGTTTGCTCCTTTCTGGTGTTGCTTCTTCTTGTTAGTTTCGGTAACGTTGCATTTGTGAGGATCCGTTCGACTATGTCCGTTTGTCTTCTTCATGGACTCGTTCTTCTTCCTTGCGAGATCTTAGGCGAGATGACTGAGGGAGTCCTGGATTAGGGGGTGTTCGGGTAGCCGGACTATACCTTCAGCCGGACTCCTGGACTATGAAGATACACGATTGAAGACTTCGTCCCGTGTCCGGATGGGATTTTCCTTGGCGTGGAAGGCAAGCTTGGCGATGCGGATATTCAAGATCTCCTACCATTGTAACCGACTCTATGTAACCCTAACCCTATCCGGTGTCTATATAAACCGGAGGGTTGTAGTCCGTAGTCAATCAACTCCATACACAACAATCATACCATAGGCTAGCTTCTAGGGTTTAGCCTCCTTGATCTCGTGGTAGATCTACTCTTGTACTACCCATATCATCAATATTAATCAAGCAGGAGTAGGGTATTACCTCCATCGAGAGGGCCCGAACCTGGGTAAAAAACATCTTGTCCCTTGTCTACTGTTACCATCCGGCCTTGACGCATAGTTCGGGACCCCCTACCCGAGATCCGCCGGTTTTGACGCAGACATTGGTGCTTTCATTGAGAGTTCCTCTGTGCCGTCACAATCAGGAAGGATGCCTCCTCCCGTCTTTAAAGACGGCGCCGTTGCTAAGGGAGCCTTGGCTGTCGGCCAAACCCTCCGGCTAGGTGGTTTTCTCAGGACCGCCTGTTCGGCTGTTGCGCCGACGGTGACCTCTCGGGTCATCAAAAGCAACCTACACGTCAGCTCAGAGCTCGTCGAGCAGCTAGATCCAATGGAGCTCTCTTCCTTAAACGAGCTCTTGGATCGCATCGCCGCCCTGGTGGTCGCTACGGATTACGACCAGGTTGGGCTTTAACCCAATCTAAGAGAAATTAACTCTCCCCAAGTCACCCACCACGTTGCCGTGGTAGAGGCGCAGTGCGGCGACCCTTCATCTATTTTAAGGACTAGCTACATCCGAATTCCCGACTCCTCCAAGCCGGATACCCGCGGAGAGGAGGATGTAACTCAAGACCTGAGCTTAGGATCAGGCAACGGGCTAGATTCGTTGGACAACATCCAAGAATCCGAACTTCAGAGTTCGGAAACTCCTCGGCCTCCGAATCTTGGATTGAGCAAGGTTTCAGATTCAACGACACCCACCCACCCGAACATAAGCGTTCTCTCCCAAATCAGGCAGAGGCCCGAGGAAACAGTACATCATTACTGGGCCAGATTCCTCCTGGTTATGAACAGGATAAAGGATTGCCGCGAGGGAGACGCAATCTCAATTTTCTGCAGTAATTGCACAGACGAGGGAATTCTTAACGCCGTAAGTCGTCGTGATATTACACGCTTCGCTGACTTGGCGTCCATAGTACAAAAATACTGTGCGATGGAAAGCGCCGGGAAAACCGAAATAAAGTTTTGGGATAATCCGGCCTTGAATAGTAATCCCATCCGAACTAAGAGGGTGCATCATCATAGGACACCCGGGATAAACACCAAAAAACCAAAACCCTCTACAGGGCAGGGAACCGTACTGGAAAGGTGGCTTGATGGACCCTGTAGAATTCACAGTACACAGGACGCCACACCAACTCACAGCCTTAGAGCGTGTTGGATACTCCGGCAGGTGGCCAAAATTGGCGAGGACCTCTTAATTCTGGAGGCCGCAGAAAGCCAGCCCGAGGACACCAGTACCGTTCTCACAGTCTTCGAGACTTTCGCATCAAACAATATACGAAAAAGAATACTCCGCAGCCTCGCCGAAGCCTATCAAGTTGCAACAATAAATCCATGGAGCGACATTGCTGTTACCTTCAACGCAAGTGATGAACCTAGATTCCGAACAGCCCGAGCACCAGCCACATTTGTCCTCAGTCCCATAGTGGACGGCTTTCGCCTCACCAAGGTGCTCATGGATGGAGGCAGCGGACTGAACCTCATTTATGAGGAAACCCTTCAAAAAATGGAAATAGACTGGAACCGCATCGAGCGAACCAGCACAACCTTTAGAGGAATAATCCCCAGTCAGGAAGCACGCTGCACAGGAAAAATCACACTAGATGTGGTGTTCGGCACGCCGGATAATTACAGGTCCGAAGAAGTCACGTTTCAGGTGGCCCCGTTTAAGAGCGGATATAACGCTTTACTAGGGCGAGAAGCATTCACAACCTTCCAAGCAATACCCCATTACGGGTACATGAAGCTTAAGATGCCCCGACCGAATGGAATTATCACTCTAGCTAGTGATCCGGACATAGCACTCCGCACCGAAAACAAGACGACCGCATTAGCCCTTGAGGCGCTATCCGAAGCCTTAGTGGCCGAGGAACTGACTGCGCTGCGCTCCACGGTTAACAGGGATGATGTGATACTCGATAAGAGATCCAAATCCACATCCTTCAAGCCAGCCGACGAAATAGTCAAATTCCAGGTCCATCCAACGGACCCCAATAAAAAATCTTCAATCGGGGCACGACTGAACCCTGATGCAGACGCCGCACTACAAGAGTTCCTATGAGAGAACTGGGACATCTTCGCCTGGCACCCTTCAGACATGCCAGTGATCCCACGCAGGCTGGCCGAACACAGCTTAAATATCCTAAAAGGATTTAAACCTGTCAAACAAGCCCTTCGGCGTTTTTCCGAACCCAAGAGACAGGCTATGGGAGAGGAGCTAGCCAAGCTATTGGAGGCCGGATTCATCAGAGACATAAAAAATCCGGACTGGCTAGCAAACCTGGTGATGGTACCAAAGAAGGACAAATCCTGGCGCCTGTGTGTCAACTTTAAAGACCTTAACAAGGCTTGCCCAAAGGATCCCTTCACCCTCCCCCGCATCGACAAAATTATCGATGCCACCGCAGGACACGATTTCTTGTGTTTCCTCGACGCATATTCCGGTTACCATCAAATCAAGAGGGCAGAATCAGACCAAGCTGCAACAGCATTCATCACACCATACGGCCCATTCTGCTTCAACACAATGCCCTTCGGGCTAAAAAACGCTGACGCAACATATCAGCGCATGATCCAGACATGTCTGCCAAATCAGATCGGCAAAACAGTGGAGGCGTATGTGGACGATGTGGTCGTCAAATCAAGACATGTCAAATCTCTAGTAGACGACTTGAGGCTTACATTCGATAACCTCCGAAAATATGACATCAAGCTCAACCTGGAAAAATGCCTCTTCGGCGTTCCAGCCGGAAAGCTCTTGGGCTTCATTGTATCCGGTAGAGGAATTGAAGCAAATCCAGCCAAGATCCGAGCTTTGTCACAATTGGATATCCCAAAGGACCTCAAACAAATACAAAAATTAACCGGATGCGTGGCGGCTTTAAGCCGCTTTATCTCCCGCTTGGGAGAAAAGGCACTACCCCTCTATCGCCTCCTTCGGCGCACCAAACACTTCGAGTGGACGGAGGCCGCCACGGCCGGACTTGATGAAATAAAAGCCATATTGGCAACAAACCCGGTCCTGGCCGCGCCGAACACCGGTGAACCAATGTTATTGTACATTGCAGCAACACAACAAGTTGTCAGCGCAGTACTCGTTGTCGAGCAGGAAACGGATGGACACAAATTCCCCCTTCCAGGGCCGGTCTACTACGTATCCACCGTCCTTACTCCATGCAAATCACGATACTCGCATTATCAAAAGATTGCATACGCGGTATTCATGGCATCCCAGAAGCTACGACACTACTTTCAAGAGTGTTCCATAACAGTAGCCTCGGAAGTACCACTCAACGATATTATCAACAACCGCGACGCAACAGGCCGGATTGCAAAATGGGCCATCGAGCTTCTCCCGTTCGATATAACCTATAAGCCACGGCGAGCTATTAAATCGCAAGTTTTGGCCGACTTCGTCGCAGAATGGACGGAGGCCGAGCTCCCTAAAGAGTACGGCACATATTCAAACTGGATTATGCATTTCGACGGCTCCAAAATGTTGGCCGGACTGGGGGCCGGCGTCGTCCTGACGTCCCCCATAGGAGACACAGTCCAATATGTGCTCCAGATCATGTACATGGATTCCAACAATGCAGCCGAATATGAGGCCCTCCTACATGGCCTCCGGATAGCAGTATCCATGGGTATCCAGCGCCTAGAGGTACGTGGGGATTCAAACCTTGCGATATCCCAAATAAATGGAGACTTCGACGCCAAGGACCCAAAAATGGCAGCTTACCGCAACGCCGTCCTAAAAATGTTAGCTCGGTTCGAAGGGCTGGAGTTTCACCATATAGCCCAAGAAAACAATCAAGCAACGGACGTCCTGGCACGCATTGGAGCAAGACGCGATGCAGTCCCCCCCAACATCTTTTTGGAAAGATTGTTCAAGCCATCCGTAGCATGGCAGGGGGAACCCGCAAATAACAGCCCGGACCCAGCCACAGCACTCGACGCCGAACGACCTGACACAATTGGAGGCTCTGCCAATGAAATTACACCTTCAGCCCACGTAATAATGGCGGTCATCGCCCCGTGGATAGAACCATTCCTAGCCTACCTTACTAGGGAGGAACTCCCGGAGGACCAAAACGAGGCCCGCTGCATAGTGCGGTGATCTAAAGCCTATAGAGTCCATGAGGGAGAGCTTTATAAGAAAAGCACTACCGGAGTCCTTCAAAGGTGCATCTCCGAAGAGGAAGGGCGGAACCTTCTGGCTGAAATTCATGCCGGACTCGGTGGTCACCACGCCGCTGCTCGGTCCCTTGTTAGCAAGGCTTTCTGTACAGGCTTTTATTGGCCGACGGCCCGGGCAGACGCTCAGGACCTAGTCCAACGATGTGCTGGTTGCCAACTTTTTGCCAACCAAAGCCATATGCCACCTACCGCACTCCAAACTATACCCATCACCTGGCCTTTTGCGGTCTGGGGGCTTGACATGGTCGGACCCCTTAAAGGTGGGACCGATAGGAAAAAATACTTACTGGTCATGGTTGATAAATTCACCAAATGGATAGAAGCCAAGCCTGTTAAAATGGCCGAATCCGGACCTGTGATAGACTTCATATCCGGGGTTGTACTCCGTTATGGCGTCCCCCACAGCATCATAACCGATAACGGTACAAACTTTACCACCGACGAGGTAAAACTCTGGTGCAAAAACATGGGCATCAAGCTCGATTATGCTTCCGTCTATCACCCACAAACCAACGGCCAGGTCGAACGTGCAAATGGTCTTATCATCAGCGGCATTAAACCCAGATTGGTGCGGTCCCTCAAGGAATCTAACACGCACTAGGTAGAGGAGCTCGACTCCGCGCTATGGGGGCTGCGAACCACACCAAATCGCACCACCGGATACACACCATTTTTTATGGTGTATGGCACAGAGGCAGTTCTGCCCTGCGACATAATTCATGACTCACCTAGAGTGCGCATGTACGAACAAAGAGAAGCCAAGCTCGATCGGCAGGACAACTTGGACGCCCTGGAGGAGGAGCGTGACGTGGCAAAAGCCCGTTTAGCATTTTATCAACAGCAGGCCCGAAGATATCAAAGCAGAGAAGTACGGGCCAAAAATTACAATGTTGGCGAACTAGTTCTACGCCTGCCGGATAAGAAAAAGGACAAACTCAAGCCCAAGTGGGAAGGTCCATTCATAATCGACCAAGTCCTGATTGGCGGGGCGTACCGCTTGCGAGATGCGTCAGATAACCAACTCGAGCCGAACCCGAAGAACGCCACCCGTCTCCGAAGATTCTATGCCTAGCGCCGGACTCTGTGTTCATCTCCTTCCTTTGTCCATTTTTTGCATTTTTCTGTCTTACATTTCTCTCCTTCCCCTCTTTTCTTTTATAGCCCTTAAAGGCTCATCTAGTGACGCGCCACTCGCGCTCATTAAACCTGGGGGCTTCTTTAACAGAAGCTTATTTATACGGGCTTCACGCCCAACACATGCGTCAAACTTCCGCATGTACCCTTTTTTTTCACCATTATATGCATCGATATGACTTAAGTTTTGGCCAAGCTGGGTTGCCTGGCTCCTGTGCTTACCCCTACGTTCCTGATTGTTCGGCTAGGCGGTAAAGGGAGCACCTCTGCGATTGTTACTGCCGGGTCAGCCGGATGTGTACCTCAGACTGGGTGAAGCCGAAAGCTAGCGTTCTTAAGGGAATATTCGGTCGGTGAGATAAAAGGTGATCTTTTTACTCATTCTATGCGCCCCCAGATGCTTTTTTCTACGTCTTTTTACGCAGTCCGGACATGCACTTTAGGGCATGCCTCCCAGCGAAAGGAACCCCTAACGGAACTATTCTCTCTGGAAGATGTTTCTTACTAACCATGTAATATAACATAACTAGTTGGGCACTTGTCTGATAAAGCACTAATGACCCCTACGCCTGGTGTCCACGCATACCACGGTTCTTATATAACCGCTATGGTATTCGGACACACTCCGGACCGTCAGGTCCCGAGGTTCAAGCGAAAAGGTCGGCAACGACAAACGATCTACAATCCGGCTAGAAGGCATTACACATGTCAATTCAAAATTACATAGTCATTCTGACTGATTGTATTCCTCTTCTATACCATCTAACAGGCTGTCTAATTTACAGTCCTGCTGGGAATACTTCGCGGCCAACTCTACTTGGGCGTATACTAAGCTCACAGGGATCTCCTTCCCGTCAGGCCCCACTGGTCCGACCTCGGCCATGTGGTTTGGGTCAGACTTCGTAAAACGGGTCTTCACCATGGCCCAGGCTTCCCTAGCGCCTTGTCGGCAGGCCGATATGTTCCACAACCGGAAGCGCCGCCGAGCTCCCTTCAGCTTCTCCGCAAGCTCTCCAAGGCCCTCGGGCATGGAGTGGGCAGGCCATAAGGCTTGGGCAACACCTCGCATCGCCTGCCGAATTCGCTCGTGCAGTTGCATGAGTTCAGGAAGAAGGTCACCCGTAGAACCGGACATCTCCTCTGTAGGACGACCTGTGAGCATACCTACAGACATTACTCTGTTAGTCGACTTCCTCGCCGAACTCTTTTTTTCAAAGTTCGTTCAAGCACTTAATAAATATGCCGCGTCGAAGCCGCTGATTCTCCTTCGTGGAGTCCGACAGCTGGCCACGAACATCTTTAAGTTCGACGTCCAGGCTGGTGTTGGCATCCTGAAGATCATTCTTCTCTCGCCTCACCTTTGTCAACATACTCTCACCGGCCTTTAGCCGGCGTAAGAGTTGTTGCTTTTCCGGATCGAGTCCGGCCCCATCTGCAACATGATTTGTCAGATTTGCACCCACACCGCACAATACTAATCTTTCGAAGTGTATCTTACCTGAGGGGGTCTCTTTGGACTCCCCTGCTGCGGCTAGTGCAGCCTCTAGTTGGGTCTTGCACTTTTCCAGCTCCTGGGAAAGTACAGTATTCTTCTCTGTAAGAACCTGAATATTAAATGATCCTTAAATCAGTTGCTCTAACTGTTTCAAGTCTCGGCGGCTACGGGTATATATATATTTGACCAAAATTTTCTTACCCGTATGTCTTTTACACACTGCTCCGTGGCTCGGGCTAAACCATTTTGAGCGGCACGGAGGTACGCATCTCCCGGATTAAAGGCATCTAAAGCCTCTTGGGAGAAACAAGCGTCGCGTAGAACTGTCCGGCGACGCCTGTAGTTCATGGCACTCTCCACTTCAGAATTTGTGGCAGACAGCCTGTCCGCATCCTCTGTCGGAGGAGCGTCTGGTGCGCACCTTGTGCTCGCCTCCGCTTCCTGGCCAGACGTTGGAGCCTGGCTGGTGGAGGCGCGATTGGCAACCTCTCCGGATATAGTCCGGCGAGGTCTCTTCGTTCTGAAGATAGCACGAACGTTAATATGCCCGGACAGAATAACACCAGGGAAGCAGAGGGTGCGCTATACCTTTGCGCCGGCATCTCAGTCCGGACTACATTCCTTTTTGCCCCACGGGGCCCTACAGCCCCTCGTTGGCTAGCCGCCGTAGGTTCGGCCTCCTGCCTCGGAAATCTCCCCTGCAAAACACGGTTGTCGTCAGAAACACCGGAATACGTGAGAGTGGAATCTCTCTCAAGGGAATGAGACTCCGGTTTCTGTCACCTGGGAGGCCGGGATTAACCCTAGGTAATCAGCCGTGATGGCTACCAAGGTATTGTCCTTGCTTAGCTGATGGAACACCCCGTCGATAAGCTCCACCGATATGTACGGATCCTCTTCAGAGTCCGGATCGAGGGATCGTTCTGGGTCCTCGGGTTGTGGAGGGCGGCTGTTTATATCCTTTACCACCTGTAGCAGTTCCTGCATTGAAGTCGTTAGACTACATATCTAACCGTGGGAGTACAAAACAAACAGGCAAGCGCAGTTGTTCACTTACCCAACTTGGAGGATCGTACATAGTAAATCCGGCCTGCGGGTTGACGCAGAGGAATTCCTCCTTTTCTCCCTTGTACAAAGAGGATAAGATCTTTACTAGGGCGGCAGCTGAAGCCGGCCCCTTACGACCGTAACGGGTGGCGTCATCCTCCCAGTTGAAATCCCACATGGGGTGGCCTCTATATTGAAGTGGCTGCACCCCCCGCATAATGCATGCGGCCATGACTCCAATCATGGTTAGTCCGGAATGAGCCAACAGTCTTATCCGGCCCATCAGGTAAAGGACGTCTCTGTCGCTTTCTCTCTGAGAGCTCCGCGGATGCCAGTTCAAGCGTTTCTTCAATGGAGCACTGTTGAACTCAGGGAGACCGACCCGGATAGGGTCCGGTAGCGGGACATCATCTATATAAAACCATTCCGAAGGCCAGTCCTCGGACGCCTTCTTCGGGGTTCCAGATAGGTATCCGGTCCCGGCGATGCACCATACTTCGGCTCCGCCCACTTGGTATATAGACCCCTCTTTAGAACGGGGCACCAGGCAGAATAACCTCTTCCACAGCGCGAAATGAGCCTCAACGCCTAAAAATAGCTCACAAAGGGCGACGAAACCTGCAATATGCAATACGGAGGCGGGCGTGAGGTTGTGCAGCTGGAGGCCGTAGAACTCCAGAAGCCCGCGGAGAAATGGGTGAATTGGAAATCCCAGTCCCCTTATTAGATAGGGCACGAGGCACACCCGCTCTCCTTTAGAAGGATTGGGGTGCTCTCCGCTTGTTTTCCGCCATTATAGGTGGCGAGATCGGCTCGGACCGGGACCATGTATGCCTGAGGGAGAAATCCCTTGGCCTGAAGTGACGCTAACTCGCTATGCGGGATGGTGCAACTCTCCCAGTCCCCGGGTTTGGGACCGGAGGGGCGAGGGGAGGAGCTGCGACGGCTGGTCATGTTGGAATGGACCTTTGCTGGAAGCGCTCTGATGATAACTCGCGGAAAGGAGAAGATGTGGTTTGGACCTAAATCCCCATCCCGTTAAATAGGCGGCTCGTTTATACGGCTAGGGGTGTGGATGTAAAAACACCCCGGCTTTTCGCATTCGTTTGAACATGTGGAAGACGACCATTATTGGGCGTGGAAGCCGAGGAGCACTACATTACAAAAATCGGACATTATTCCTACAGGTACACAAGATTTGGAGAGGAACCCGCCTTGCAATGCCGAACAATCTGCGCGCCGGACTCATCGTCATTGAAGCCTGGTTCGGGGGTTACTGAGGGAGTCCTGGATTAGGGGGTGTTCGGGTAGCCGGACTATACCTTCAGCCGGACTCCTGGACTATGAAGATACAAGATTGAAGACTTCATCCCGTGTCCAGATGGGACTTTCCTTGGCGTGGAAGGCAAGCTTGGCGATGCGGATATTCAAGATCTCCTACCATTGTAACCGACTATATGTAACCCTAACCCTATCCGGTGTCTATATAAACCGGAGGGTTGTAGTCCGTAGTCAATCAACTCCATACACAACAATCATACCATAGGCTAGCTTCTAGGGTTTAGCCTCCTTGATCTCGTGGTAGATCTACTCTTGTACTACCCATATCATCAATATTAATCAAGCAGGAGTAGGGTATTACCTCCATCGAGAGGGCCCGAACCTGGGTAAAAAAACATCTTGTCCCTTGTCTCCTGTTACCATCTGGCCTTGATGCACAGTTCGGGACCCCCTACCCGAGATCCACCGGTTTTGACACCGACAATGACCATTACCCTCAAAATCACTTCTATCTTTGCTTGATAGTTGTTCGCTCTATCGTTATGTCGCGCTACCTACCACTTGTTTATCAAGCCTCCCAAATTGCCATGATAGCCTCTAACCTTTTTCAACCATCCTAGCAAACCGTTGTTTGGCCATGTTAACGCTTTTGCCCAGCCCCTCTTATAGTGTTGCTAGTTGCAGAGTTTGTTTCATGTTGGAACATTGATATGCTGGGATATCATATTATATCTTATTTAATTAATGCATCTATACACTTGGTAAAGGGTGGAAGGCTCAGCCTTATGCCTAGTGTCTTGTTGCAGTCTTGCCGCCCTAGTTTACGTCATACCGGTGTGATGTTCCTTGATTTTGCGTCCCTAACACCATGAGGGGTATGGGACCCTCTTGACAATTCGCTTTGAATAAAACTCCTATAGCAAGGCCCAACCTTGGTTTTACATTTTCCTAACAACCTATAACTTTCCCTTGGGTTTTCGCGAGCCCGAGGGTCATCTTTAGTTTAACCCCCCTGAGCCAGTGCTCCTCTGAGTGTTGGTCCAACCTAGAGCCACTTGCGGCGCCACCTCGAGGAAACTTGAGGGCTGGTTTTAGCTGTACGTAGTGTTCATCCGGTGTGCCTTGAGAACGAGATATGTGCAGCTCCTATCGGGATTTGTTGGCACATCCGGGTGGTTTTGCTGGTCTTGTTTTACCATTGTCGAAATGTCTTGTAACCGGGATTCCGAGTCTGATCGGGTTGTTCCGAGAGAAGGAATATCCTTCATTGATCATGAGAGCCGCTACCTCTTGAGCACTGTGTTGGTTTTCCCCGAAGAGGAAGGGGTGATGCAGCAAAGTAGCGTAAGTATTTCCCTCAATTTTTGAGAAGCAAGGTATCAATCCAGTAGGAGGCTACGCGTGAATCCTCACACCTCATAGGGGTTGTGAATCCCTATAAGGCCACTTACGAGAGTGAGATCTGATAGATATGATAAGATAATATTTTTGGTATTTTTATGATAAAGATGCAAAGTAAAATAAAGGCAAAGTAAATAACAAAGGAAATAACTAAGTATTAGGAGATCAATATGATAAAGATAGACCCGGGGGCCATAGGTTTCACTAGTGGCTTCTCTCGAGAGCATAAGTATTCTATGGTGGGTGAACAAATTACTGTTGAGAAATTAACAGAATTGAGCATAGTTATGAGAATATCTAGGTATGATCATGTATATAGGCATCACGTCCGAGTCAAGTAGATCGACTCCTGCGTGTATCTACTACTATTACTCCACTCATTGACCGCTATCCAACATGCATCTAGAGTATTAAGTTAAAAACAGAGTAACACCTTAAGCAAGATGACATGATGTAGAGGGATAGACTCATGCAATATGAAGAAAACCCCATCTTGTTATCCTCGATGGCAAAAATACAATACCTGGCCTGCTGCCCTTACTGTCACCGGGAAAGGACACCGCATGATTGAACCCAAAGCTAAGCACTTCTCCCATTGCAAGAAAGATCAATATAGTAGGCCAAACCAAACTGATAATTTGAAGAGACTTGCAAAGATAACCAATCATACATAAAAGAATTCAGAGAAGATTCAAATATTATTCATAGATAGACTTGATCATAAACCCACAATTCATCGGATCTCAACAAACATTGGACATTATTGGGTTTATGATCTAAGTTTGTGGATAATAAAGCATGGAGCAATCAAAAATTATAGATACGTTGGAGACATATCAAGAGCTTGTGATGGGCTAAGTTGGGACACCACTGCAGGGTATACACTTTTGAGAGCCGTGCCCGCGGTTATGTGGTAGATGGGAATTTGTTAATATCTGGTTGTAGAGAACTTGACACATGACTTAATTAAAATGAATCAACCGCGTGTGTAGCCGTGATGGTCTCTTTTCGACGGAGTCTGGGAAGTGAACATGGTCTTGTGTTATGCTTGAACGTAAGTAGTTTCAGGATCACTTCTAGTTCACGATAGTTGTGTTGCTTCTCTTTTCGCTCTTATTTGCGTATGTTAGCCACCATATTTTGCTTAGCGCTTGCTGCAGCTCCACCACATTACCTTATCCTACCCATAAGCTTAAATAGTCTTGATCTCACAGGTGTGAGATTGCTGAGTCCTCGTGAGTCACGGATACTTCCAAACAGTTGTAGGTGCCAATGATACCAGTGCAGGTGACGCAACTGAGCTCAAGTGGGAGCTCGATGAAGATCTTGATCGTTGTTATGCGTCTTTTCCGGTTGATCAGTAGTGGTGGCCAGTTGGGACGATCGGGGATCTAGCATTTGGGGTTGTCTTCTTTTATTTTGGTTCCGTAGTTGGACCTTGAGTGTTTTTGGATGATGTATGAATTATTTATGTATTGTGTGATGTGGCGAGTGTAAGCCAACTCTTTATCCCTTTCTTATTCAGTACATGAGACTTTGTGAAGATTACCCCTCTTGCGACAAAACCACCATGCGGTTATGCCTCTAAGTCGTGCCTCGAGACGTGGGAGATATAGCTGCATCGTGGGTGTCACATTATTGTAGTGATTTGTTTTCTTATACTAACGGATCTCACGTAGGTTTTGTTGAGTTTTGTGTGATTGAAGTTTTCAAGTTTTGGGTGATGTTACGATGGATGAAAGAATAAGGAGTAAGAAGAGCCAAACCTTGGGGATGCCCATCGCATCCCAAGCTATTATCCAAAGAGAAGCAAACAACTAAGCTTGGGGATGCCCGAGTGGCATCCCCTCTTTCTTCTAGCGACCATAGGTATTTTACTCGAAGCTATATTTTTATTCGTCACATACTATGAGTTTTGCTTGGAGCGTCTTGTATGATATGAGTCTTTGCTTGATTTGATTTTTGTTTTAAGTCTTTATTCCTTGCTGGACACACCTATTTGAGAGATCCAAAATTAAGCCATGACTTGATATAATTGCTCTCTATGCTTCACTTAAATTTTTATGAGCTATGGAATTGCTCTAGTTCCTCACTTATATCTTTTTGAGCACGGTGTGCTTTAGTATTTTTGAAGAAATGCTCTCTTGCTTCACTTAGATTTATTTGAGATTTAGTAAAATTTTCAAGAAATTCTCTCTTGCTTCCCTTAAATTAATTTGAGAGAAAGAAAAAATTATGCTCATGATTTTCACTTATATTTGTTTGAGCTTATCAAAAGCAACACATGAAAATTAGTTCCAAAGTAATAGATATCCAAGAAGGATATAATAAAAACTTTCATGAAGATCAGTGGACAAAATAAACTTTATTCCTTGTAATAGTTTTGAGATATAATGATGTGATATGTGAGTCATGTTGATGAGTAATTGTGCTTTAGAAAGAATATTGGTGTTAAGGTTTGTGATTCCCCATGCAAGCACGAAAGTCAATAGTTATGCAATGAAATTACATCCTACTTGTGGTGCATTATTCAGTGTTAATTATGCTTAATGCTCGCTTATGAGATTATTCGTTTCTTGGTTGGTCGCTTCTCAATCTTTTGCTAGCCTTCATTTTGCACTAAGTATGATCACTACTTGTGCATCCAAAATCCTTTAAACCAGTTTTGCCACATGAGTCCACTATACCTACCTACATGTGGTATTCTTTTGCCGTTCTAAGAAAATTTGTATGTGCCATCTCTAATTTTCAAAATAAATTTCTCTTTTGTGTGCTTGTACAGCTCGCGAGGTGGTGAGGGGTGGCCAATATTTTCCATGCTATATGTGTTATTCTCACGATGAGTGTTTATTCACTTTTCATTGCATGAGAGTAAGGCAAAGGTATTAGGGATGCCCAGTTCCAAAATGAAAAATGAATTTACTTTATGTTGTCAAATATTAAATTCCTTGGAAAGTGTTGGTATGGAAGGCACCCGTGGATACGGTTAGCCATGAAAAGTGAAAGTATGGTGGAAAAAGGAATAAACTTTATTTTCTGTTTGGGAACCGCCTATGATATACCTAGCATGGAAATTGTTGGGAGCTCTAAGTCGTTTACGTTGGTGGGAGAAGTATGCCTCTCAAAATGTTTTTATCTCTCAATATTTTGATTTGAGCTCTGGCACCTCTACAAATCCCTACTCCCATCTGCGAAGGGCCTTTCTAATACTTTATGCAATTTTTATTTGAGTCTCTATCTTCTCTTATAAAGCACCAACTAGGGGGAACTATGATCATACTCGAGCATTGGGTGTAGCTAATATGCGAGTGTGTTTCATGAATGGATCAATGATTGAGCATGATGGGCTAGGGATAACTTACTTTAGCGTTGATATTTTGAAAGACATGGTTGCTTGTTGATATGCATGAGTATTTAAGTCCTCATGTCAAAACTAGACTATTGCTTTGAACAATATAAAAAGTCCAAATGTCCATGCTATAAAGACAAGAATATTAGATGACATGTTAGGCAACATTCCACATCAAAAATTCTGTTTTTATCATTTACCTACTCGAGGACGAGCAGGAATTAAGCTTGGGGATCCTGATACGTCTCCAACATATCTATAATTTTTGATTGTTCCATGTTGTTATATTGTCATTCTTGGATGTTTTATAATCATTTTATATCATTTTTTGGTAGTAACCTATTGACATAGTGCCAAGTGCCAGTTGCTGTTTTCTGCATGTTGTTTACATCGCAAGAAATCAATACCAAACGGAGTCCAAACATAGTGAAACTTTTTTTGGATTTTTTTGGACCAGAAGACATGCAATGGGTCGGATTAGCGCCAGGGGGGGTGCTCCGAGGGGAGCACAACCCACCAGGGCGCACCAGGAGGCCCAGGCGCGCCCTGGTGGGTTGTGCCCACCTCGGGTGCCCCCTGAACCGACTCTTTGCTCTATGAATACCCCAATATTCCAGAAACCCTAGGGGTGTCGATGAAAATCGATTCCAGCCGCCGCAGAGTCCAGAACCACCAGATCCAATCTAGACACCATCACGGAGGGGTTCACCACTTCCATTGGTGCCTCTCCGATGATGCGTGAGTAGTTCTTTGTAGACCTTCGGGTGCGTAGTTAGTAGCTAGATGGATTCCTCTCTCTCGTTTGATTCTCAATACAATGGTCTCTTGGAGATCCATATGATGTAACTCTTTTTGCAGTGTGTTTGTTGGGATCGTATGAACTTTGAGTTTATGATCAGATCTATCTTTTTATCCATGAAAGTTATTTGAGTCTTCTTTGATCTCTTATATGCATGATTACTTATAGCCTCGTATTTCTTCTCCGATATTTGGCTTTTGTTTGGCCAACTAGATCTATTTATCTTGCAATTGGAAGAGGTGCTTTGTGATGGGTTCGATCTTACGGTGCTTGATCCAAGGGACAGAAGGGGAACCGACATGTATGTATCGTTGCCATTAAGGATGGCAAGATGGGTCTATTTCTACATAAATAGATCTTGTCTACATCATGTCATCATTCTTATTGCATTACTCTACTTCCCCATGAACTTAATACACTAGATGCATGCTGGATAGCGGTCGATGTATGGAGTAATAGTAGTAGATGCAGGCAGGAGTCGGTCTACTAATCTTGGACGTGATTCCTATATAATGACCATTGCCAGGATATCGTCATGATTATTTGAAGTTCTATCAATTGCCCAACAGTAGTTTGTTTACCCACCGGTTGCTACTTTTCTTGAGAGAAGCCACTAGTGAAACCTATGGCCACGGGTCTCTTCTTTAATATATTTTCCTTTATGATCTATTTTCTTTTGCTTTCATTTTCAGATCTATTAAACCAAAAATACAAAAATACCTTGCTGCACTTTATTTTATTTACCGTTCGATCTATCAATATTTACAACTCTCTCACGCCCGTTTGCCAATTTCTGGCGCGGTTACCCGAAAGGGATTGACAACCCCTTTAACATGTCGGGTTGCGAGTATTTGTTATTTGTGTGCAGGTGTTGTTTACGTAGTGTTGCTTGGTTCTCCTACTGGTTTGATAACCTTGGTCTCATCACTGATGGAAATACCTACCATCGTTGTGCTGCATCATCCGTTCTTGTTTGGGGAAATACCAACGTAGTCCTAGCCAAGATCAGGGTGCACCACATTACCCAACACATTTGATTAGTCTGGCCGGACACACTTCTTCGAGTCAATGCCCGGCCTCGGAAGATCAACACGTCGCAACCCTACCTAGGCTCAGCAGAGAGGTCCCCACCGGTCTACGTCCTAAGCACTCCGGGGTCCTGGGCCCATCGCCCGTTGCACTCCGGGTCATTGCATGCAGGGCGGGTCCAGTCTCCACTACTACAGGATGGTGCCGGGCCAGCCGTGGTGCAATGCTAAACTGGATGTCTGACAAAGCTTTGGCTGATACTACAACGTCGAGGTCCATAACTATTCTCACGTGGTGGTTAGTGCGTAAAGGCCAAAGGCCAACTCAGAACAAATACCAAAACCTTTAGTGTATTAGGAGCCCACGAATATGAGAAGAGACTCACGATCAATGTGACCCCATCCCCCCATCTCGTGGACTTACGGTAAGGGCCTAGAATGCCCGGTCGTGCCATGTAATTATCTCGCGGGTGCTCTCCGGGCCCGCCCGAGTTTCACATCAGCTCGCGGGTACCCCTCAGGGCTGACCTGACTTCAACAATGGTCTCAAGCAAAGTCCAGGTAACCATGTGTCCAAAACATCAAGGGGGAAACTCAAGGAATCACCCTCGAGGGATTCCACTCGATGTAATTGTCAGACTGAACTTAGTAGGAATCACCCTCGAGGTTCACACATGAGGTGTTGCATGGGAGTGGTGAAGGAGGAATCACCCTCGATGACCACGACCGAATAGCTACACTATAGAGTTATCATCAGGGGTGCGTTATGAGGTATCACCCTTGGCACTCGATAGTAACTATGCAGAGTTGAGAAACAAAAGGGGCGTGATGTGAGGTGAGGTGTCGGGCTCTGGTTGTCGATCACGTTGATCGAGTCATTGATGATGAAGGAGGGGCAACACGGACAAGGTGGGGATCACTGGTGGATCATTAACCAACCTATACTAAGCAGTTTAGGATAAGCAAGTATGTAACAATAAGCAGGCTATGCATCGGAATAGGAGCGATCAATTACAGTAGCAAAATCTAATGCAAGCATGAGAGAGAATGGAATGGGCGATATCGGGATGATCAAAGGGGGGCTTGCTCGGAAGCTCCACTGACAGGAAAGAAGGGTCATCGTCGATGTAGTCGATCACAGAGGCATCGACAACGGTCTCGAGCTCTACCGGAGAAGAAGAGGGGGAAGAAACAGTAAATACAAAGCACACAGATGCATGACACGACAACAAGTGGTGCTAGGGGTGTTCTAACACAGTACTACGCGATACCGGCGATGGGGGAAAACATCCGGGGGTGTTTCCCCAGTGTTAGGCATTTTCGGACAGATGAAACGAAGGGGGACACTTACATGTTCGCTGTGCTAGGGTAACGTGACGAATGAACAGAGAGCGTATTAAGAACCGTCTCGTTTTGCTGAACAACTTTCATGTATAAAACTTTTTCATCCAAGCTATGGATATTTTTCTAAGGTTTTTCGAAGTTTTATTTGTTTTCTAATTTTGTGGAATTTAACAGATTTAAAATAATTCAGAAACCCGTTTATTGCATCAGCATGATGCTAGGGTGACATCAACAGTCAACAATAAGTTGACTGGTCAAAACTGGCATGGGGGGCCCACCTGTCATACACAGTGGGTTAAACAGAGTTAAAACTAATCTAAACATAGTTAGTTGAACAACTGGGCCCACCTATCAGTGTCTAATTAAGATAATTAACCATTTTTAAAATGTTTTAGTTAATTAGGGGAGGTGGGCCCCAATTCCAGTGGCTGGGGGAGCCCAGTCAGTTGCGTTGCCTGAGTCAACATGGTTAATGGGGTCATGAAAGCACAAGTGCTCCCCGGGTGATTTGGGTAATTAATGTCAACATACCTCTTGTTGGACTAATACTTTCATCTAGCATATTACAGATAAGTCCAACAATGGAGTGTCAAGGACAAGAGGATGTGGGACCCTTTCAAGATGATGAAGACAAATGTTTGGCTCAAGCTCAAAGCTCAGGACTCTACATTTTTCATTTTAGTGATCCAAGGTCACATTGAGTCCATAGGAAAGCCAATACTATTAATAGGGGATGAGGTGTTGCTTAATGAGGTTCTTGCTCAAAGTGCTTAGTGATATGCTCCACAACCCTCAACCACTTTCTCATATCCAAATATATCCCAAACCAAAAGTCAAACTCGGCCCCACCGATTTGATCTATCCGGCGCCACCGAGTTCTCCTGACACAGCCACTGCCAGACACCCTAATCAATTTGGTCTCACCAATGGGATCTCGGTCTCACCGAGATGGGCTTGCAAACTCTCTGTTGCCTATTGCATTAATTTCGGTCTCACCGAAACATGACATCGGTCCCACCGAGTTTGCTTGGCCAACTCTCTGTTTAGCTTATTACCAAAATCGGTCCCACCGAATTTGTGTAATCGGTCCAACCGAGATGAGGCTTTACCCTAACCCTAGCACATCGGTCCCACCGAGTTGATCAAGTTGGTCCCACCGAAAACCCTAACGGTCACATTATGAACTAAATCGGTCTGACCGAGTTGTATGATTCGGTCCCACCGAGTTTGGTGATTTGTGTGTAATGGTTAGATTTTGTGTGGAGGCTATATATACCCCTCCACCCACTCTTCATTCGTGGAGAGAGCCATCAGAACATGCCTACACTTCCATTATACATTTTCTTAGAGAGAACCACCTACACTTGTGTTGGGGTCAAGATACTTCATTCCAACCACATAAATCTTGATCTCTAGCCTTCCCCAAGTTGCTTTCCACTCAAATCATCTTTCCACCAAATCCTATCCTATGAGAGAGAGTTGAGTGTTGGGGAGACTATCGTTTGAAGCACAAGAGCAAGGAGTTCATCATCAACACACCATTTGATACCTCGTGGAGAGTGGTGTCTCCTAGATTGGTTAGGTGTCACTTGGGAGCCTCCGTCAAGATTGTGGAGTTGAACCAAGGAGTTTGTACGGGCAAGGAGATCGCCTACTTCTGAAGATCTACCCTAGTGAGATAAGTCAATCGTGGGCGATGGCCATGGTGGGATAGACAAGGTTGCTTCTTCATGGACCCTTCGTGGGTGGAGCCCTCCGTGGACTCGCGCAACCGTTACCCTTCGTGGGTTGAAGTCTCCATCAACGTGGATGTACGATAGCACCACCTATCGGAACCACGCCAAAAATCTCCATGTCTCCAATTGCGTTTGCACACTCCAATCCCTTCCCTTTACATTCTTGCAACTTGCATGACTTACTTTCCGCTGCTCATATACTCTTGTCATGCTTGCTTGAGATGTATTGTGAATGTTCAAACTTATGCCGAAACTCCACTTCAACTTAAAGAAATTAAAAACTGCAACTTTTTCTTGCTAAGAGTCTATTCACCCCCCTCTAGACACCTCTTCTCGATCCTACAATTGGTATCAGAGCATTGGTCTCCATTGCTTTGGTTTAAACACCTTTGGAGGAAGAAGGATGAGTCTATGTTGGGGAGTCTTAGACGTAGAGTGCCTATTCATGATGGAGAGTATTTTCATGAGTGAAAAAATGAGATGCTTGAGATCTTCAATGAATATCATTTGACCAAGTACATTAATACTCCTTGTCCTCGCATTGTTGATCCTTTGCATCCTACCCTTGATGAGTGTATTGACATGATCCGTAATCTTAGAATGGTCAATTTAATCACTAGAGGTTTGCCTAGAAACTTGCTTGCTAGCTTGCCTACTTTTGATTGTGCCTACACCTTATGGAGATTTCTTGAGGAACGATTCCCAAATTATTCCTTGAAAATCGTAGATGAGATTCTTCATAAGTCTATTGCCTTGAGTAAGATGAGTTCTAATGATCCCAAGTTTGGTGATTGCTTATTTGAGCTTGCTAATCTTACGAGTGCAAAAGGAGATGTTGGAATTATTAGCAATATCATTTCCAAAATCATTAGAATCCATAGAGATGAACCTTGTTACGGTCATACTTCTAATGAATTACCCTCTCTAGGAGTTGATCCATCACATGACGATGTTGAACATGGATACTATGATGAGGATGACGATAGTGACTATGATCTTGATGATGCGATGAGACACTTTGGTCTTATGGCTATTCTTCGAGGCTACATGGCTGGAGGAAAGGAATAGGTCCTTGATAGTGGATGTACTGATCATATGACCGGAGACAAAGATATATTTCGTGAGCTTGCTGAAAACAACGGCCCTCGAAAGTATGTCACTTTCGGTGATAACTCAAAGGGTAAGGTGGTTGGCCTTGGTAAGGTGGCCATCTCACAGGATAGCTCTATACAAAATGTTATGCTCGTTGATCTCTTGGCTACAATTTACTTTCCGTATCTAGACATGCTGACTTTGGTTTCAATGTCCTATTTACTGAAGTGGATTGCCAAGTGTTTCGTAGAGATAACCATAAAACGGTCTTTACCGGTATACGTTGAGGTGATCTTTCCATTGTTGATTTCACTAAAAAGGCTGAACCTAGAACTTGCTTAATTGCTAAATCTTCTAAAGGCTGGTTGTGGCATAGAAGGCTAGGTCATGTGGGCATGCGAAATCTTGATAAGCTTATTAAAGGTGATCATATCCTTGGAGTAAAAGACGTTATATTTGACAAGGATAGACTTTGTAGTGCTTGTCAAGCAGGAAAACAAGTTGGAGGAAGTCACCCCATGAAGAACATTATGACCACGAGAAGACCGCTCGAGCTACTTCATATGGATCTTTTTGGTCCCAATGCCTATAAAAGTCTCAGTGGTAACTCATTCGGCCTGGTTATAGTTGATGATTTTTCAAGATTTACATGGGCGTTCTTTCTTGATGATAAATCGCAGGTCCAAAAGATCTTCAAGAACTTTGCTAGGAAGGCCCAAAATCAATTTGAAGTGAAGATCAAGAAGGTTCACAGCGATAATGGAACGGAGTTCAAGAACGCAAATGTGGATACCTTTCTTGACGAAGAAGGGATCTCACATGAGTTCTCGGCTATGTACATGCCTCAAAAAAATGGAGTTGTTGAGAGGAAGAACCGAACTCTTACTGAGATGGCTAGAACGATGCTTGAAGAGTACAAGACTGCAAAACACTTTTGGGCTGAAGGGTCGAGATAGCTTGTCATGCAACAAATCGCTTGTATCTTCACAAGCTACTCGACAAGATGAAATATGAGATCCTCACCGGTAACAAACTCCAAGTTAGATACTTTCGAGTATTCGGATCAAAGTGCTACATTCTTGATAAGCATCGTCGTTCTAAATTTTCTCCTAAATCTCGTGAAGGTTTCCTACTTGGTTATGGCTCAAACTCTCACACTTACCGGGTCTACAACAATTTCACCCGAAAGGTTGAAGAGACAGTAGATGTGAAGTTTGATGAATCTAATGGCTCACAACTAGAGCAATTGCCAATTGATGTAGGAGACAAAGACCCTTCGGAAGCAATTCAAGACTTGTCTATCGGCAAGATTCGTCCAACGGAGGTGAAGGAGAGTACCTCGTCCGTCCAAGTGGAAGCTTCCACCTCACGACAAGGTGAACCAAGAGTTGACTTGGAAGCATCCATGAGTGGGACACACCAAGACGAAGAAAACGAGGACGCACACCAATATGAACCTCATCAACCTCCTTCTCCACCACGACAAGAGAACAGCAACGTCAACAATGAAGAAGGCCAAGGAGGAGAAGAACAAGATGAAGAAGATGTTCCACCCTGACCCAAGCAAAAGCTTCCACGAGTTCGAGCAAGAGTTGCCAAAGACCACCCCGTCAAGCAAATCTACAATGATATCCAAACCGGGAGAATCACTCGCTCTAAAACTCGTTTGCCTAACTTTTGTGAACATTATTCATTCATCTCTAGCATTGAACCTATGAAGGTTGAAGAAGCATTGGAAGATCCGGATTGGATAAATGCCATGCATGAAGAGTTACAGAACTTTGAGAGAAATCAAGTGTGGACATTGGTCGAGAATCCCGACAACAACCACAACATCATCGGTACCAAATGGGGGTTTCACAACAAGCAGGAAGAACATGGTCAAGTCGTCCGCAACAAAGCTCGTCTAGTCGCCCAAGGCTACACTCAAGTCGAAGGTATGGACTACGGTGAGACATATGCCCCCGTTGCTAGACTTCACAAAAGTTGAGGAGTAAGTTTATGTTAAACAACCTCCTGGTTTTGTCAATCCTAAGAAAACCGACCATGTTTACAAACTTCACAAAGCCCTTTATGGTCTTAAACAAGCTCCAAGAGTGTGGTATAAATGCTTGACCAAGTTCCTTATGGAAAAAGGCTTTGAAATTGGAAAAATATATTCTACTCTTTTTACTAAAAGGGTTAATGGTGAGTTATTTGTATGCCAAATTTATGTTGATGATATCATATTTGGCTCAACTAACCCTCATTTTAGCGAGAAGTTTGGAAAGCTAATATCGGAGAAGTTTGAGATGTCTATGATGAGTGAACTCAAGTTCTTTCTTGGTTTGCAAATCAAGCATACTAAGGAAGGCACCTTTGTCTCTCAAACAAAGTACACCAAGGACTTATTCAAGAAGTTCAACATGCAAGAAAGCAAAGGTATGAAAACTCCCATGCCTAGTAGTGGACATCTTAACTTGACTAAGGACAGTGAATCGGTTGATCAAAAAGTTTACTGCTCTATGATCGGTTCATTGTTATATCTATGTGCCTCTCGTCCCGATATTATGCTAAGTGTGTGCATGTGTGCACGATATCAAGCGGCCCCCAAAGAATGTCATCTTAAGGCTGTGAAAAGGATATTGAGATACTTAATACATACACCAAATTTTGGCATTTGGTATCCTAATAGGTCGTCTTTTTATCTTGTTGGCTACTCCGACTCGGACTATTCCAGAGGCAAGGTTGATAGAAAGTCCACTTCGGGTACTTGTCAATTTCTTGGTAGATCTCTTGTGTCTTGGTCTTCCAAGAAACAAAACTCGGTATTCTTATCCACCGCCGAAGTGGAATACATTGCCGCTGGTTCATGTTGTGCTCAATTACTTTGGATGATCCAAACTCTTAAAGAGTATGGGATGAATGTGAAACATGTTCCATTGCTTTCTGACTATGAGAGTGCTATTAAGATTCCTCACAATCCCGTGCAACATTCTCGTACTAAGCATATTGAAGTTCGTCATCATTTCATTCGAGATCATGTTGCTAAAGGGGACATTGATCTTAAGCATGTTCGTACCGATAAGCAATTGGCGGATATATTCACCAAACCACTTGATGAGAAAGTCTTTTGCCATTTGAGAGGTAATTGAACATCATTGATGCTTCAAAATTGGAGTAGGAACTCCATTTGGATACATGCAAGGCATGAATCTATGACAAATCCTCGATATTTCTCTTATATGATATTCATATGTCTTGGATATATTTGCACCCTTGCATGTTATCTAACCCTTGTAGGTACTTGGATGAATCTAAATCTATGAGATAGCAACCCACTCACATCTTGAGCGATCTCTACATCACCAAGTCTCTACAATACGGTGGTTGATGACAAGGAAGCACGAAACGCTTCAACATATCCTTTGACAAATTATATGTATCAAATTTCATGATTGTCATTTTGGATACACAAGTGCTCTTTCTTGCAGAACTAACCCATGTAGGTAGATGAACTCAACTCCAAGTGGTTCTCCCAACCATTCTTGTGCTACATCAACCTTGAGCACCCCACGCAAGTTCAACTACATGATCAAGATCAACACCACCACCCAAGGTATGTCATTCCATATTAGGGAAGCTTTACCTCAAGACATAGGTCAAAGCAACTCAACAAGATGTGAATACATCAAATGCTTAAACTAAACATGGTAACCCCATTTTGAGCTTAAACGATGAGTATGACTTACGATCAAGTGTTCTTACTTGACTTCTCAGTCAATATACTCTAACATAGGTGACTTTGTCACCGCCCAATTCTACATGAAGTTCTCTAGTGTTTCCTTGAGTTTTTGCAAACTTCATCTAGATTTTCTTTTCTTTGTTTTGTTCTCTATTCCTTGCATCCAACTCCTTGCAAATCCTTGTGAGATCTTTCTTGTCTAGTGAGCTGACATGACAAGTGTTTTCTCTATTATAAACTCGGTCACACCGGTTTGTTGTATTCGGTCCAACCGAACTCTTTCGGTGCAACCGGAACACACCACTCGGTGCAACCGATTTCACTACAGGAAAGACAACGTGTCACTTGTTCCTGCATTCTTTTTACTCCAGCTCCACTCAATGATTCTTGTCCTGTACCAGCATCACATCCAACTTGCTGCTTTGCTTTGTGACTCAAGGACCGAATCCATTTGTAACAAACATCCAGAAGAGCCCTTCGTGGAAATTTATGTCAAAGGGGGAGAGAGAGAGAGATCACATCAAAGCTTAATCATTTCTATAGGGGGAGAGAGAATACTCAGGGAGAGAGAGTTCTTCAATGAGAAAGAAGTATCACATCAAAGACCCCGGATGCTTGGTGTTCAAGAGGAGAGAAGTTACATGTCTTTAAGAGGGGAAAGAAATGTTCATATTTGATGTTTGCATTTGCTCTTTTTTCTTTCGTTGCTCTGATTTTCTGTTCCCTATCTTCTCCCAGTATCCCAAGCAAGATTCAGGGGGACAAGACATCTAAGGGAAGGAAACCCTTGAATTCATTGTATATCTTTACCTTTGGGGACATGTCTATATCCAAAAGAGTACTCAGTACTCACTCTCTACATGTCATCCCAGTCTTGGTACTCTTGTGGTTTCTTGCTAGTAGATGTATCTGTGTTATCTAACCTTGTTTACTCAGGTTCATTTCTCCTAAGCCAACTCAAGACCACAATGTAAGTATATGCATCACACTCATGTGCATGAGGACTTCTTGCTGATGTACATATTGTTTGCAAGAAAGACTCATGAGCATGTAGGTACATTTCCTATATTTACATCTTTTGCTCTGATGCACATAGCCAAGATACATGTATCACATTGCTTACTCTGTCATGCTATGCATTCACATGTTCTTATATTCCATATTTACATGATTGCATACATATAGGGGGAGCCTATGCATGTTATATATCTTTCCAAAGCTTTACCTGTTATTCTCTATATCTTTATCTAAAGCTTTGATGTATGGTGTCATCAATTACCAAAAAGGGGGAGAATGAAAGCACAAGTGCTCCCCGGGTGATTTTGGTAATTAATGTAAACATATCTCTTGTTGGACTAATACTTTCATCTAGCATATTTCAGATAAGTCCAACAGTGGAGTGGCATAGACTAGAGGATGTGGGACCCCTTCAAGATGATGAAGACAAATGATTGGCTCAAGCTCAAAGCTCATGACTCTACATTTTTCATTCTAGTGATCCAAGGTCACATTCAGTCCATAGGAAAGCCAATACTATTAAGAGGGGATGAGGTGTTGCTTAATGAGGTTCTTGCTCAAAGTGCTTAGTGATATGCTCCACAACCCTCAACCACTTTCTCATATCCAAATATATCCCAAACCAAAAGTCAAACTTGGCCCCACCCATTTGATCTATCCGGCGCCACCGAGTTATCTTGACACAACCACTGTTAGAAACCCTAATCAATTCCGTCTCACCGATGGGATCTTGGTCTCACCGAGATGGGCTTGCAAAATCTCTGTTGCCTATTGCATTAATTTCGGTCTCACCGAAACATGACATTGGTCCCACCGAGTTTGCTTGGCCAACTCTCTGTTTAGCTTATTACCAAAATCGGTCCCACCGAATTTGTGTAATTGGTCCAACCGAGATGAGGCTTTACCCTAACCCTAGCACATCGGTCCCACAGAGTTGATCAAGTCGGTCCCACCGAAAACCCTAACGGTCACATTATGAACTAAATCGGTCTAACCGAGTTGTATGATTCGGTCCCACCAAGTTTGGTGATTTGCGTGTAATGGTTAGATTTTGTGTGGAGGCTATATATACCCCTCCACCCTCTCTTCATTCGTGGACAGAGCCATCAGAACATGCCTACAGTTCCAACATACATTTTCTAAGAGAGAACCACCTACACTTGTGTTGAGGTCAAGATACTTCATTCCAACCAAATAAATCTTGATCTCTAGCCTTCCCCAAGTTGCTTTCCACTCAAATCATCTTTCCACCAAATCCTATTCTATGAGAGAGAGTTGAGTGTTGGGGAGACTACCATTTGAAGCACAAGAGCAAGGAGTTCATCATCAACACACCATTTGTTACCTCTTGGAGAGTGGAGTCTCCTAGATTGGTTAGGTGTCACTTGGGAGCCTCCGTCAAGATTTTGGAGTTGAACCAAGGAGTTTGTACGGGCAAGGAGATCGCCTACTTCGTGAAGATCTACCTTAGTGAGGCAAGTCCTTCGTGGGCGATGGCCATGAAGAGTGAGGCAAGTCCTAAGAGTCTATTCACCCCCCTCTAGACACCTCTTCTCGATCCTACAGGTCAGCATACCACTGGGGCCTCCCGTTAGTGACCCAGGGATTGGCCCCGACCAGCCCACGTCAGCGCGGCTGGCGCTTTGCCGTTGGCGACCAAATACACGGCGGCGCCTCACCGAAGTTTGCCGAAAAACTTGTGCAGGGCACGGTGTTGGGAATCGTTTCATGGAAAAAAATTCTACCCACACGCCATGATGTATCCATGGAGATGCATAGCATAGAGGGGGAGAGTGTGTCTATGTACCCTAGTAGACCGTAAGCGGAAGAGTTTCTCAAAGCGGTTGATGTAGTCGAACTTCTTCGCGCTTCAACCGATCAAGTACCGAACGCACAACACCTCCGTGTTCTGTACATGTACAGCTCGGTGATGTCCCTTGCCTTCTTGATCCAGCAAGACATCAAGTTAGTAGATGAGTTCCGCCAGCACGACGGCATGGTGACGGTGATGGTAAAGTGATCCTCGCAAGGCTTCACCTAAGCACTACGAAAATATGACCGGAGGTGTAAACGGTGGAGGGGGGCACTGCACACAGCTTGGCAAATTGTCTGGTGTGTGCTAGGCGCCCCCTTCCCACATATATATAGGTGGAAGGGGGAGGGGAGGCAGCCTGATGCACCACATAGGTGGCCGATCGGTGTCGGTGTCAAAACTGATAGATCTCGGGTAGGGGATCCCGAACTGTGCGTCTAAGGATCGACGGTAACAGGAGACAAGGGACATGATGTTTACCCAGGTTCGGGCCCTCTTGATGGAGGTAATACCCTACGTCCTGCTTGATTGACTTTGACGAGTGTCGGGTGGTAGGTGCGACATATGCCAACGGGTGGCTTATCATTGTGGGAGCCAGTAAGACGTCGCCGGTGCCTGGAAGAGGGATGAGGCGAAGACATGCACGCGGCGAATCTTACCCAGCTTCAGGGCTCTCTGAGGAGATAACACCCCTACTGCTGCTCTGCGGGGTCTCCACATGATCACTAGATGAACGAGTGGCTACAAGATGCTCCTTGAGCTGTTTGGCGAGAGGAAGAAGAAGGGCACGGCTCGCTCTCCTCTCCTCTCTATGTGGTGTCTAAAACTAGCTCAGATCCCCCCTTTGCATGGGTGCCCCGGGGGGTTTATAAAGGCCCACCCCCCGGGGGTACAATGGTAATCTGGCTGGGCGTGGGCCCTAGCCGTCTGTGTCTACGCTCGCCGGCTTCTGCGCCAGCTGCTGGGGCCCGCCGGCTGCCGGCTCCTTGGTCGACAGGCAGGCACCACTGTCAAGGCCTTGTCGGTGGCTGGTCACTGTTGCCTCAAACCTGGTGACGAGGGCTTCGCCGAGGTAAGCATGGCTACAGTGCCGCCGCCCGGCGGGCGATCGCTGTAGCCACGCCTTGTCTTGTTCCCTTAATGGGGCGTCTCCTTCGAGGGAGGAAGCAAGCCGGCTATGGGGAGCCGGCCCCGTCTTGGGCCGACTGGGGGAGGCCTGGCCGCCTTCGGGTGTCTCTCTACCTGAAGGGGCCCACCGCCCGTGGGCTGCACTGACAGCCCATCGTGGGTGGCATCAGGGTCAACATGGCAACAGTGCCGCGCCGGATGGGTCATGGCCATCCCGTACGGCGCACTGTGCCAGGCGTGCTCTGGGTTTCGGGGGTGGCAGGCTTTACTGTAGCCACGCCCTGTCACATTGCCATTATGTGGATGCAGACTTCGAGGGTACGATCTCGACCGCTTTATGGGAGTCGGCTTCTTGCGGCCGGCTTCTTGGAGCCAGCCCTCCCGCGGCTTTCTTCATGGGGGCTAAAGCCGGGCCGCCTTCCGATAGTCGGCCTGGGAGCCAGGCGGCAAGGGGAAGGCGGCCCCACGTCTTGGATTCTTGAGGGCCGGATCGGCTCGTAATTTTTTCAGAAGGGCCAGGGGGAGCCGGCTAGGCTACCCGTGGTCATTTACTCCGACAGTAGTCCCCGAAGCTGATCAAGCTTTGAGGCTGACAAAGGGACGAGAAGCTTGGTCAGCTTCCTATCCTGAGGAGCCGACTTTGCTTATGCGCGCCGTCTTTGGAAAGCTCCGTTTCTTGTAGGCGGGAACGTGGGTCGGCCTGCGAGCTGACCGCGCGCCATCCCGCGGGCCACGTGGCAAGGAAAGCCTGCCAACGCACGCGCGCGATGGGACGCCGCCGCAGGCCCGGGCCCGCCACTCCTAGGCCTCGGCCCAAGCGCGGATCTTCTGCGGCCCACAACGGACCGCTCGCCTTCCCGCGGCGGTTTTATTACGCCATCAGGGCGCAATAATCGCGGGACGTGGGGGAGTGGGCGCAGTTGATCCCACGTTCCCCCACACCACGCCTCCCCGGCTCCGCCGTGCGGGTCTATAAGTAGGGCGAGGATAGGGAGCGGGAGAGGCTCGCACGCTCTCCCTCGCTCCGCTCCTTCTCACCTTCCTTCTTCTTCCCTTCGCCGCCGCAACGACCCATTGCCGCGCCGCTCCACCGTCGGACCTCTCGGTTCCTTTGGTCCCGCCGTAGCGGGGTCGTGCGCGTCTCCGCCGTCGCATCGCCTTGTTCCTGGCCGCGTCGCTCCCATGGCGTTGTCGAGCTCGTGGGATGGTCCAACGTCCACGAGGACCACGTTGAGTTCCTCCGCCGGACACGGCGTCTGCCGGGCGAGAACTACGTGCGGGTTCGTCGTGTTCCGGCGAGGGAGATTTCGCCGGCACCGGAGGAGGGCGAGCGGGTAATCTTCCACTCGCACTGCCTGCACGGCTTCGGCCTCCCGGCGAGCGGATTCCTTCGCGCTTTCCTTGAATTTTACCACCTCCAGCCACATCACCTCACGCCCAACGCGGTGATGCTGCTGTCGGCTTTCATCACCCTGTGCGAGGGCTTTCTTGGGGTTCGCTCCACTCTCGAGCTCTGGGGAGAATTCTTCCAGGGCAAGCTCGGCACCGTTGTCGCGGGCGTGCCCGCCCCCTGCGGAGCCTTCATTGCCATGAGGCGGACGAGCGAGAACAATCCGTTCCCGCCCATCCCACTGATCCAGTCGGTGAAGCTCTGGCAGAAATCCTATTTTTACGTGAAGAACGTCGCCCAGCAAGGCGACTTTGTCAACCTACCGGCTTACGTAGCTGGCCCGCCGGCTGGGAGGCAACCCTCATGGAGCTACCGGGCCAGGTCGTTGTCTCAGGCCGGGAACGCAGCCGTCTCCCGGCTCCGGGTGATGATCCAGTCGGAGGGCCTGACCGGAGCCGACCTGGTGGCCGCCTTCGTGGAGCGCCGAGTACTTCCGCTCCAAGGCCGGCCTCACATGATTTGCCAGATGAGCGGCCGCTTCGACCCGTGCCGACTAAGCACTAGGGAGATGCCTCATGCCGAGGTGTCTTACATGGTGAACTACATCTCCAACTGCAAGCTCGCCGAGGATTGGCGATATGGCAAGGGGCCGTATTCTCGCGCCAACCCTCCGCCTGCTGTATGTTTTTCTTCTTTTCTTCCTTTTTGTAGCCGGCCTCATGATGGCCAACTTCTGATCAATTGGTTTGCCCTCAGCAGAACCCTCTTCTTTCGTCGACGGCCGGGGCCGCAGGGGTAGAGCGCCAGCTCCTCCCCGGCCGCACGATGGACGACGTTGATGATCCGGACCTGGGAGCGGCCGCCATGGAAGATGCCATCGTGGGGGAAGGCGACGAGGCAGGAGGCGCAGGGCTCAGGGCTGGCCTCGAGGACTGGGCGGACGATGACGAGGTCGAAGCCGCCCCGCACCGCCAGCCGGCGCTAGATCATCAAGGCGCGGGCCCGTCTACCGCGCCGGCTGCCCGTGTCGGTGCGTAGAAACGCCGGGCCGCGTCGACCTACTTCGGCAGCCGGCCGAAGAAATCCAAGGGTTCCACGGCGGCGACCAAGCGGGATGATGCGGCCGTGAAGGCGACCCGCTTCCGCAAGGCGGTGAAACAGCCGCAGGCGATCTCGGCGTAAGTCGTCAAACGTCTTGTATTTTTTTGTTGTCCTCTTCGATTGAGGCTCTTCTGAACCTTTCTTTGCTTGCCGGGCAGGGTACCGCTTTCCCTCGAGCGAGGTCCTGGCAGCTCCGTAGTCGGGCCGACTGGAGGGTCCTCAGGCTCCCGCCGCGTGGATCCCCGCGCCGACCTCATGGAGGTCACGGAGCGGAACGCACGGGAGGCGCGGGAGGAGCGGGAGGCGGCGGAGCGAAGGACCGCCCAGGCGGCGAAGGAGCAGGCCGACGCGGCGGCCAAGGCTCGGGCGGAGGCGGCAGCCGCGGAGACGGAGGCGGAGGTCTCGCACAACCAGCCTCCGCTGCTCGTCGTTCCCCTCCACGCCGTGGCCCCCGACATCCCCGTGCCCCCATCGGAGGAGGTCGACCAAGACCCGCCGGTGATGGAGAGGAGGGAGGACCACGTGGTCTTCGTGGAGGAGGTGCCGCAGACGGCGCCGACTGGAGCGGGCCAAAGCGGCCAACCAGCCGCGGCGCCAGAGCAGCCGGCCGGGGGCGAGCCGGAGGCAGGGGCCGGCCTCGAGGTGTAGCCAACATTTCGCCGGCGCGCAGGGGGAGCTACCTCCACGCCGGAGTCGCACAGAGCTGCGGGCGCCAGCTAGACGTAGGAGGCCCTGGAGGCCGCCAGCGCCAGCATGTCCGAGTGGACGCCCAGCGGGGGGACGGCCGAGCTGAACACGGCGGCCCAGGAGGTCTGGAACCGGCTTCAAGCCCAGTCCGCTTCGCTGCAGCGTTATACCCAAGAGTTCCTCACGATGCGGGCCATCATCCAGGTGAGTCTTCTGGCCTTGGTTGTTTTGCTTTTTTGATTTCTTCCGTGGGGGCGCGTCAGCACACCCAATGGGTGTAGTCCCCAAGTTCCGAGTCGGCTGCTGAGCAGGCGGCTTGGAACTTACTAGGTCCTGACAGCTATCTTATCCTCGCATCCTGTCTGATCTTCCAGGAATACCATAACCTCCGCGCTGCTGCCTTCAACTCCCAGGCTCAGGAGCTGGGCCGGAAAACCGAGGACCTGACCAACAGCCGGAGTGCGTGCTTTTTCTCGTTCATCTCCTGTGGGGGCGCCTCAGCGCACCCACTGGGTGTAGTCCCCGAGATTCGGGCCAACTGCTGAGCAGTCGGGTCGAATCTTCCCTGACAACTTCTTCCTTATTGATTTTTCCTTTGTCTTCATGCTTGCAGGAGCCAATGCCGACTTGAGGGGGCAGCTCAGCGGGGCCCAGGCCGCCCTTCGCGCCAAGGAAGCCGAGTACAACGCCTTGGTCCTGGAGCGTGACCGCCTGGCCAAGAAGTTGGCCGACTAGGAGGAGAGCCACAAGGCGGCCCTGAAGAAGGCGCAGGACAGCGAGGACGCGCTCAAAGCCGAGATCGAGACCGAAGCGGCGGGCTGGGCTGAGGCAAAACAAGCGCTGAGCGAGGGCTTCGGCCGGGTTGAGGATCTGATCAATGGTAAGCCGCCTTCCTCACTCCTTGCTTGCCCCTTGCCCCCTGATTTGAGTTCTGACTTGTGCTGCTTTTTGTTCTTTGTGCAGACTACTTCCCCGGCTACTCCGTCTTTGCCACCCAGACCATCGAGGCCCACCGTGAGGCGCGCCGGCAGGCGGGGGCTAAAATCGCGCCGGACGCGAGCCGGAAGCTTTAGGAGCAACTCTTGGTGGTCCAAGCCCGGCTGCAGCCGGCTCACCGCATGCTCCGCCGCCTCCAGCGCACCGAGGCGCAGGTGTTGGCCGCCCTCTGGCCAGGCGAAGCGATTCCCCGCACCCCAAGTCAGACTGCCGACTGGCTAGAGGTTGCGGTTGGCCGCTTCGAGGCCTGGAAGGCATCGGCGGCCCGGCTTGGAGCTGGGCGGGCGCTGGAGTTCGTCCGAGCCTGGTATCCCGGGCTGAACCTGGACCAGCTGCGCACCTGGCGGCTGGAGGCCGACGAGGAGATGGAGGAGGTGCGGCCGGCTATCGCTCAGCGTGCCTCGACGATCGCCGAGTGCACTGACATCAGCGTATTTGCTCCTGAGATAAATGACGACGGCGTTGCCCAGCCAGAGGAATGGTTCGGGCTGGACCCGGCAGCGGGTGAGGACTTGGCGGAGGAGATCGCTTCCAGCGATGAAGGTGAAGACGACGAAGGAGAGGAAGGCGAAGACGTCGAGCCGGCCGGTGAAGCGGCCAGCCAGCCCCGGCCTGACCGTGCCTCCGACAACGAGGCGCGCTAGCACTCTGCAGGAGGTGGTGATCATGCCGAGGTTCGCCAGCCGGCCACTCCTCCAGCCAGCACTGCCGTCTCTACCGACCTGCCCGACTCGCCAGTCCTCCCTTGGCTTAATCTGCCGTCCTTGCTTTTCCTGCTTGTTACTCTTTGAATAATTTTTATTAAACTTGCACAGTTCCACCCACCCACTGGGGGTGTATTCAAACTATGTTGAATGCTGGCCTTTCGAAGGCCTTTTGTGTAAATATGATCGTGTGTGTGTTTGGCTTCCATTCGCGTATGCTTTTTATCTTTAGGTTGTTTCCTTTGCCGCCTTCCCTTGGCTGCTGCCTTCCCAACCGGCAGCTGCTCTGCAGCCTGCGGCTAGGGAAGAACCTGGCTATATTTTTTGGGGGGGAAAGCAAGTACTCGAGATTTCTTAGATTGAAGCGAGGTGAACGGAAGCCGGCCGGCCGGCTACTCTGGTAGTCGGTCGGTGGTGGGAGAAAAACCGGCTTTTGTTATATTAGTCCATCAGTCCCTAGCCATTTTTCGTGTGGGCATCCTTTCCTTCCTTTAACTCTTGCCAGCCGGACAGCTGGTTCTTCGAACTGCGACTTTTGGCAAGAGAAGGCTTGGGTGCCGGCACACTACTTGTCTGACCGCGGGTAGGACTTCTAATATAACTCAAGGCGGCCAGTCCCCGGGCCGACTACCGCAGTCCCTGAGCCGGGTGTGGCAGTCCCCGGGTCGGGCGTAACTACGGAAGTCCCCGAGCCGCCTAGTGACGTCCCCGGGCTAACTATCGAAGTCCCCGGGTCACCTGCTTGGTTCTTCGAGCCGGACCCAGCCGCGTCGGGGTCAGGCGGCACAAAGATGGAATCGGACTTTGGAGACGGCTTGAGGAGGCGTTGCAGAGAGACACCGGTTGGTATTGCCTGCCGAGTGGAGCCTATTCGAGCCAGGGTATCAGCTGGCTCGTTGTCGGCTCGTGGTACATGGAGGAACTCGCATCCTTCAAAGTACCCGCTGATCTGCTGAACGAGGAAGCGGTAGCTTGCCATATTTGCGTCCTTGGCATACCAGTCGCCGGATGATTGCTGGACTACCAAGTCTGAGTCGCCGTAACATAGGATCCGGCGTATGCCGAGCTCTTTGGCAAGCCGAAGCCTGTGTATGAGCGCCTCGTACTCGGCCACGTTGTTGGAGGCGGCAAAGTGAATTTGCAGCGAGTATCTGTGCTTGTCGCCTTTAGGAGAGGTGAGGATGACGCTGGCTCCCAAGCCGGTGCGCATCTTGGACCCGTCGAAGTGCATGCGCCAATGAGTGGAGTCGGGAGTTGGCGGTAGGTACAGGGTCTCGGCCCAGTCGACGAGGAAGTCGGCCAATGCTTGGGACTTGATGGCGGTGCGAGGCTGGTAGAAGATCGTGTAGGGGGGCAGCTCGATGGCCCATTTTGCCACCCAACCGGATTCATCCCGGCTGCCTATGATCTCGGCAAGCGGGGCGGTGCATACGACCATGATGGGGTGCTCTTGGAAGTAGGGCTTCAGCTTCTTGGCGGCGAAGTACACGCCATAGCACATCTTCTGGTAGTGCGGGTAGTTCTGCTTCAAGGTAGACAACACCTCGCTCAAATAGTACACCGGCCTCTGGACCGGCTGGGCTCGGCCCTCTTCTGGGCGCTGGACTACGATGACGGTGCTGACCACCCGGCTGGTTGTAGCAATGTAGAGGAGCATGGGCTCTTTCTCAGTCGGCGCCGCCAGGACAGGCGGCGTGGCCAGCATCTTCTTCAGCTCGTGAAAAGCTTGGTCGGCTTGGTCGTTCCACTCGAAGTGAGTGGTCTTCTTCATGAGGCGGTAGAGGGGGAGAGCTTTCTCTCTGAGCTGGCTGATGAAGCGGTTCAGGGAGGCCAAACACCCGGTGAACTTCTGGACGTCTCGAAGTTTGGTGGGAATCGCCATTCTCTCAATGGCCTTGATCTTTACTGGGTTGCATTCGATGCCGCGTTCGGAGACCAGGAAGCCTAGGAGCTGGCCGGCTGGCACTCCGAACACGCATTTCTCGGTGTTGAGCTTGATTTGGAACCGGCGCAGGTTCTCAAATGTTTCCTTGAGGTCCTCCAGCAAGGTGTCGCGCTTCTCCGTCTTCACCACAATGTCGTGTACGTAGACGTGGGCATTTCTGCCGAGCTGCTTGAGGAGGCACTTCTGCATGCAACGCTGAAAAGTGGCACCGGCATTTCTTAAGACGAATGTCATAGTCAGGTAGCAGAAAGCTCCAAATGGCGTGATGAAGGCGGTCTTCAGGCGGTCAGCCGGATCTAGCTTTATCTGGTGGTATCCTGAGTAAGCATCCAAGAAACTCAACAGTTCGCATCCGGCCGTGGAGTCTATCACTTGATCAATCCTTGGCAGGGCAAAGGGATCTTTGGGGCAGGCCTTGTTGAGGCTCGTGTAGTCTATGCACATGCGCCACTTGTTGTTCTTCTTTAGCACGAGGACCAGGTTGGTGAGCCACTCTCGAAAGAAAACCTCCATAATGAAGCCGGCTGCCAGAAGCCGGGCTATCTCCTCTCCCACAATCCTTATTTTCTCTTCCGACAGTCGACGGAGGGGTTGTTTGACTGGTTTTGCGCCTTCTCGGACGTGTAGCTTGTGCTCGGCGAATTCCTTCGGAACACCCGGCATGTCCTTAGGGGACCATGCAAAGATATCCCGATTCTCATGGAGGAAGTCGGCGAGCTCGCCTTCCTATTTGCTGTTTAGGTTTGCCCCGATGACGGCAAACCTTTCTGGGTGCTCGGGGTCAAGCGGTATCTTCTTCGTCTCCTTGGCCGGGTGTTTGCCGGCCATCACACTCCTTGGGATCGGGGGGCAGGGCCGGGTGTTTGCCGGCCATGGCCACGACTCGGTCCAACATCTTCTTTTCTTCGGCAATCACAAGGGACTCGGCCAGCCGGCTGCTGGCTGTAGCACACTTGGAAGATTTCTCGTAATCATCGGCTATGGTGATGATGCCTTTGGCGCTCGGCATCTTCATCTTGAGGTAAGCATAGTGGGGAACAGCCATGAACCTGGCCAAGGCAGGACGGCCAAGCAATGCATGGTAGGGGCTCTCCAGGTCCACCACTTCAAACCAGATCGCTTCTCGGCGCAAATGATCCTTGTCCCCAAATAGAACATCAATCTTGATCTTGCCAATGGGGGCGTAGGACAGGCCAGGTACAATGCCATGGAACACAGTCCGAGTAGGCATGAGTTGCTTCGTCCTGACGTTCAGCTTCTCCAGGGTGTCACGGTACAGGATGTTGATGCTGCTCCCGCCGTCTATCAGCACGTGGGAGAAACGGGCGGCGCGTCTCTCCGTTGCAAGGGTGGCATCCAAAACCAACGCATAAGAGCCAGGAGATGGCATCACCTCTGGCTGGTCGGCCCGGCTCCAGCTGATAGGCTTTTCTGACCAGTGCATGTGCTCGGTGGGGTTGGTAGCGACCACATTGACTTCCTGGTGCTCTCGGCGTCTGCTACGTCGGCCTTCGGGCTGGCTTGTAAAGATGACATAGGCGGCATGCTCGTCTGGGAACTCATCGTGCACAGCTCTGACTGCTGGCCGAGCGGTCGGCAGCTGCGGAGCCGGAGGCGGCGGACCAGCAGGCGGAGGCGGCGCGAGCCCTTCGCCTTTGGAGATTCGGGTGAGCCTGTGGCACTTCCGGGTTGTGTGGTTGGACGGCTTCGCGCCGCTGTGGAATTTGCACGGGGCGTCGAGAGTTTGCTCGTAGGAGAAGGCCGGCTGCCAAGCCGGCCTGCCGCCCTTCTCCTTCTTGGGTGCCGGCCGCCCTTCGGGCTGCTTGTCCTCGACTGTGGCCACCTGCCGACTGGTGGAGAGCGGCATGGGGCCCTTGCGCTTGTGGTCGCTCTGGTACGGGCATCGGCCGGAGTCCCCAGTCGGCGTCTTGGGCACCGGGTTGATTACCTTCCTGGACACGTCTACCCGGAGCTCAGTCTTCATTGAGGAGTCGGCGGTGGCGTACTTGTCCGCTATGACCAGAAGCTCGTCGAGGGTAGTCGGCTCATCGTAGAGGAGCTTGTGCTTAAGGAGGGTGCCTTCTCGGCATCCGGTGGTGAAGTATTCTATGGCTTGCACCTCGTGCACCCCTTCGCAAGAGTTGCGGAGCTCGGCCCAACGCGTGAGGTAGTCGCGAGTGGATTCGGCGGGGCCTTGTATGCACAAGGAGAGCTGTCTGGGCTTGGGGGCCCGCTTGTAGGTGCTAGTGAAGTTGCGGACGAAGGCCTCTTTGAAGTCTAGCCAGCTGTTGATGCTGTAGGGCCTGAGGCTATTGAGCCAGGTCCGCGCCGTGCCTTGCAGCATGAGGGGCACGTACTTCACGGCAACACGCCTGTTGCCGTTTGCTATGCAAACCGCTGTGGAGTAGTCGATCAACCAATCTTCCGGCTTCACAGAGCTGTTGTACTTGGGCGTGTCTCTTGGGAGCGAGAACCCTTTGGGGAAAGGCTCGTCGCGGATGAGGGTGCCGAAGCAAGGCGGGCCGACATCATCTTATTCTTCTAGCGCCAGGGATCGCGCTAGGTGGTCGATCCGATGGCTGGCGTCGTTCTCGCCGACTCCTTCATGGAGACCTAGCCGGCCGCTGAGAGTCGGATGCGCGACAGGCGGTGGGGTGGGATATCTCTCCCCACGAGGCGGAGGCGGAGGCGGGTTGCCCCGCCGCTCCACGGCCCGGGGACGGCCTTCTGCGTCTCGCTCGATGGAGGTCCGGGTTCGGCTTTGGCTAGCAGCCGGCTCCTTCTTGTGTCGCGCATGGGTTTTATCCATAGTCGGCGTCCAGGACGTCGCGCCGTGCTCTCGGCGCGGGGGAGGGCTTTCCGCACGGGCGTCGGCTTCGTGCCGCTGTGCGGCTGCATCGATTAGTTGCTGGATGCATCTGGTCATGTGGGGGAGCTCTTCGGCGCCCAGTCCGTCTAGCTCGTGTACGGCCGCCTGGTCGGCGCGCAGGTTCTCGAGTGGAGTGGCGTAGACTGGGCGGTCGACTCCTAGCGTGTCGGTGAGGGCAGCGCCGCGCTGTCTGACAACGCTGGCTCGACTTGGCCCGCCTGGGGCGGCGTGCCAAAGGCGGCGCGGTCGGCTTCACACTGGTGGGCCTCGGTGAGGCGTCTCATGGAAGCCAACTTCCGGCCCTCCGCGAGGAGGGCGAGGCGGCGAGCCCCCAGTGCTTCAGCGTCGGCATCGGCCGGGAGGGGGATGGACAAGTCGTGGACCGCTACATGCGGGGCGTCGAGGGCATTCTCGCCAGAAGCGCCGCCGTGGCCGATGACCATCACTTCGGTGGTGGCACCATCGCAGCCATCGGCCCGGGGAAGCGGGTGTTTGTAGATCGCGACGTCGGTGGGGAAAGCATCGAGCGAGGCCGTGTCGGAGTCGACAGGCATCGGACCGGTGGAGCCAACAGACTCCAAGTCCACAGCAAGCTCGCCGGAGACGTGGAGCTAGCTGGGGAGGTTGACGAGGTGGTCGGTGCCCGCGTCAGAGGCGAGCTCGTCGGAGATGAGGGTCTCGTCAAGGAGATCGGCGAGGCCGCTCGCTGCGCAGACGTTGGAGACGCCTTGCAGCGCGTTGTGGCAAGCATCATCGGGCGTGTCGGGCTGGCTACGCTCGCTGGGGAGGAAGAGGGTTCCCGTCCAGAACAGGTCTCCGGACGACGGTGCACCTGGCCCCACGGTGGGCGCCAAATGTCGGGTGGTAGGTGCGACATATGCCAACGAGTGGCTTATCATTGTGGGAGCCAGTAAGACGTCGCCGGTGCCTGGAAGCGGGATGAGGCGAAGACATGCATGCTGGCGAATCTCACCCAGCTTCAGGGCTCTTCAAGGAGATAACACCCCTATGCTGCTCTGCGGGGTCTCCGCATGATCACTAGATGAACGAGTGGCTACAAGATGCTCCTTGAGCTGTTTGGCGAGAGGAAGAAGAAGGGCACGGCTCGCTCTCCTCTCCTCTCTATGTGGTGTCTAAAACTAGCTCAGATCCCCCCTTTGCATGGGTGCCCCGGGGGGTTTATAAAGGCCCACCCCCTGGGGGTACAATGGTAATCCGGCTGGGCGTGGGCCCTAGCCATCTGTGTCTACGCTCGCCGACTTCTGCGGCAGCTGCTGGGGCCCGCCGGCTGGTGGGCCCCGCCGGCTGCCGGCTCCTTGGTCGACAGGCAGGCCCCACTGTCAAGGGCCTTGTCGGTGGCTGGTCACAGTTGCCTCAAACCTGGTGACAAGGGCTTCGCCGACGTAAGCGTGGCTACAGTGCCGCCGCCCGGCGGGCTATAGCCACGCCTCGTCTTGTCCCCTTAATGGGGCGTCTCCTTCGAGGGAGGAAGCAAGCCGGCTGTCGGGAGCCGGCCCCGTCTTGGGCCGACTGGGGGAGGCCTGGCCGCCTTCGGGTGTCTCTTTGCCTGAAGGGGCCCACCGCCCGTGGGCTGCACTGACAGCCGTCGTGGGTGGCATCTGGGTCAACATGGCAACAGTGCCGCGCCGGACAGGTCATGGCCACCCCGTACGGCGCACTGTGCCAGGCGTGCTCTGGGATTCGGGGGTGGCAGGCTTTACTGTAGCCACGCCCTGTCACATCGCCGTTATGTGGATGCAGACTTCGAGGGTACGATCTCGACCGCTTTGTGGGAATCGGCTTCTTGCGGCCGGCTTCTTGGAGCCGGCCCTCCTGCGGCTTTCTTCATGGGGGCTAAAGCCGGGCCGCCTTCCGATAGTCGTCCTGGGAGCCAGCCGGCAAGGGGAAGGCGGCCCCACGTCTTGGATTCTTGAGGGCCGGATCGGCTCGTAATTTTTTCAGAAGGGCCAGGGGGAGCCGGCTAGGCTACCTGTGGTCATTTACTCCGACAATGAGTATAGGGGTTACAAGAGTTGATCTACCACGAGATCATAATGGCTAAACCCTAATTGTCTAGCATGTATGATTATGATTGCCTCTACGGACTAAACACTCGAGTTTATATAGACACCGGAGGGGACTAGGGTTTGTATAGAGTCGGTTTACAGAGAAAGGACTCTTCATATCCGCATGCTAAGCTTGCCTTCCATGCCAAGGAGAGTCCCATCCGGACACGAGGGAAGGCCTTCTATCGTGTATCTTCACGGCTCATCTGTCCGGCCCTCGTCACGTAGCCCGGACACCCGAGGACCCCATAATCCAGGACTCCCTCAGTAGCCCCTGAACTGGTCTTCAATGACGATGTGTTTGACACGCAGATTGTCTTCGGCATTGCAAGGAGGGTTCCTCCTCTGAATACTTCAAAGTAGTTGATCGTCAGTACTATATCCGGCTCTATACAACAATCATATCTCTGAATCACAAGGGAAGAACACGAATAAGTCATGTCCTTCGAAGATTTTACTAGCGAGACATTACGTCCGGCCATTTTATTATTTCAAGCAACTTTTTGGGTTCCTGTTTCACATTTCGAGACGCAACCACCGACGACACATCTTGTCAAAACAATGACCGTGCCCCCTTTTTATGGGATTCTCATCAATACAGGTTTGGGAAATCCAACCATGCCGTTTCGCATGACCCCTTGGAAATAGGCGAGCTTTAGGGCTCGTGGGGGCCGCATGATATTCACTGCCTTTATAAGGAGATAAGATTCCCCCTTTTTACCCCACACCTCCCCCTTCCTCAGTCCATTCGCCCTCAAGCTCCAGCGCTCAAGCTTCGATACACTGTTCCCAGAAAGTACTCCAGCCATGTCCGAATCTAGAGCGCAGGGCAAGTGGATGGCCTCCTTCGTCACGGAGAAAAATAGCAAGGAACTCCGGGAAGCGGGGTATCTGGCCAAAGAGATCGCCACCGGCTCCCGGCCAAAAAACAGGTCATCCCCACTCCAAAGCCCAGCGAGAGGGTAGTATTTAACCCTCATTTTCTTCGCGGACTGGGGTTTGCCCTTCATCCTTTCGTCCACGACCTCATGTTTTACTACGGGTTAGATTTTCATGATCTAGCCCCAAATTCTTTCCTCAACATTTCGGCGTTTATCGTCGTATGCGAGGCATTCCTCCGCGTTTCCCCCCACTTCGTCCTATGGCTCAAGGTCTTCAATGTGAAGCTAAAAGTGGTGGACAGCCAACACGCGGATTGCGGTGGTGCTATGGTGAGCAAGCTGCCCAATGTCACTTGGCCCAAGGGCACCTTTGTGGATACCATGAAGGGATGGCAGCAGGGGTTGTTCTATCTCGCAGAGCCCCATGACTCCACGTGGGCTGCTCCTACGGAGTTCAAGTCCGGGCCCCTAATGCAGCTTACATCCTGGCTCAACAAGGGCCTAGACTGGGTGTCGTCTGATGAGGTAACGATGCTGGAGAAGCGCATCAAGAGCATGGTATATAAAAATACCAGCCTTGCTAGCGTGATTCAAGTGATGCTCTTCCGCCGGATACTCCCCTGTCAGGCGCGTCAAGAGCCCATGTGGGAGTTCGACCCGGCCGGTCCCCGAACCCTGCAGCGGTTCTTCAACACGAAGCACGAAGACATGTGGAAGCTTCTCTTTAAGAACCAGAAGTCATGGTCGGAGACAATCGAAAACCTCGGCTATGACAGCACCCATGCTGCGACCCCCGTAAGTTCTTTGATAACATTACTTTGCGAGCCCAAGGAGCACAGTAAACTCTCGATTTTCTTTTGCAGGGCTGGAAAAAGAAAGCGGAACGAATTCACTGTCCGACTCTGCTGCCCAAAGACGAAGCTATTCCTCTGTTGATGAGGATGTTGGTCCCGGCGCCGTACCAGGCGCCGGAAAAGAAGGCCAAGGAGAAGGGCAAGGAAGCAAAAAGTGGTCTCTGCCGTAAAGGTGCTTCGGACATAGTGACCGAGGACAGTGGAACCCTCTCCTCCCCTGACGAAGAGGAAGAGCAGGAGGAAGAGAGCACCTCCCCCCTAAGGGGGAGAAGAAGAAAAGGGCAGCCTCCACCGATCTAGAGGCGGAGGCGTCCAAGAAAGGGAGGACGTACCTTATGGATGACTCCGAATTGGACGGCGACGAGTGGCGCCCCAGGCCGAAGCCCCTGGCCGAATTGTAAGTACTCAAAGGTATATACATATGTTCGGCTTTTCTGGCTTATAGTTGTAATGTATTTAAATTGTATGCTGCAGTCTGGTTAAGGTCGTCCCCCGACGATCCTCCTCTCCCGAGAACTCACTGGGTCCAAACATGATGGAGAGCGATTCACCTCCACCAGCTTCCTCCCCCACAGCAGCAAACTGTCGGATTTCGGGTTCCGACGAAACCCTGGAGGTTCAAACACTGGGGTGCGCGTGAAGATCTCTCCCCCTCTCTAGCCCGCACACACTATGATCTCACGGCCTAGCTCGATAAACCCAAAGAACACGAGACACAAGAGTTTATACTGGTTCGGGCCACCAATGTGGTGTAATACCCTACTCCAGTGTGGTATGTTGGATTACCTCTTGGGCTGAGGATGAACAGTTACAAGGGAAGAAAAACCTCCTGAGGAGAGGTGTTCTTGTGCTTGGTGAGTTGATGCGGTCGGGGATTCTCTCTCTCTAGATGAGATGCCTTCCTACAGTGGTGGCTAGTCCTATATATAGAGGCCCGGGTCCTCTTTCCAAATATTAGGCGAAAAGGGATCCCACAACGGCCAATTTGAAGGGGGGAAGCTAGTCCAAGCTATCCTGACAAAAGTAGTCTTCGCCTGCCATAGGCTCTGGTGGTGACGCCGTCTTGGGTTCCACGGTGACCTCCGTCCTCCTATCCTGCTGGTCTTGGTCTTGTTGCACCCATATGGGAAACTGTGTTTAATGCCTCGGGACTCCTCTCCTGTGCTTGCCTCTTTAGCACCAAAGAGGAAACGAGGACACTGCGCGCGCTGGCGCCCGCCTGGCTCCAGTCGTCAGGGCTTGCGTCACACAAACCCCGTGAGGTGTCCCTTGCCTTGATCTCTCCGCCCATCGCGAGCCAGCCTGGTGAGGCCGCCCCTGAGGAGGTCTTGCGTCGTCCGCCTCGTGAGGCTTAGTCCCTCGCGAGGGGTCTTGAGTGTTTGCTGGTGAAGATGGGCCGTACAGGGCCGCTGGTGGAGCCACACCGCGGGCCGTAGGCAGGCAAGTCTGGGGACCCACGTTTGCAAAATGCCGATAGTAGAACCCGGGCCCAAGGCGCGCTCGGGCTTGGCTTCGAGGCGAAGCTAAAGGGTAAGCGCGAAGCGCCGCAGGCCCCAATGGCCTGCGGCCATGGTTGACGCGTGGTGATTGATTGGACGTGGGCGTCTCCACTTCCGCACGCCGCATCGGCAACAGCCCAACTTGACGAGTCCTTGCTGCATGCAGAAAAAGATCATTATTACCATAGATCATGGAGGCCTGCGGTTGGCCTCCCCTTGGCTATAAATGGGAAGGGGGTGGAGCCCCCGTCACCCATCTCTTCTTGCGCTTCTCCTGCTCCTTCTTTTTCCTTGCTTCACTGCCGGCAGAGACACCCATGGCGCCTGCAAAGAGGCTCTCGGCTGCAGAGAAGGGGAAGGCTCGCCAGGAGGGCCCCGGCTCACCGCCGCCCAAGAGCGGGCGCGGCCGTCCCCGCAAGCACATCGTGACCCCCGCCGCGTCCCCACATGGCCGCGATGGCGCCTCTTCGTGCGGTGGTGGTTGCCCGAGTCGTGGGAGCCCTGTCGACGAATGGAGGCGCGCCATGGTTGCGCCGCCACCCAGGCCGCGCTTTCACTCTACGGAAGTGCTGCTGGAGTTCGTCGTGTGGTCAGAGAACCCGGCCGGCACTTGGCTTCAGCTCCCGCGCTTCTTTGCCGGCGAGTTGCCAGCACTGGTCCAGGCGGTCTCTAGCTGCAGGCAGACGGCTACTGCAGCAAGGCTTCGTGGGTCATAGTCGAGGTTTCCGCCGCAGTAAACGCAGCCCTGACCCGCGCGCGCGGCCTCGGCCGGCGGTGCTCCCTCCACTTCAAGTACGATGGAAACACGACCCTCCATGTGAGGGTGTTCGGGGAAGATGGCCACCGCGTGGGTGTTTCCCCGAAGACAACGACGGCGGTGAGGTGCTCGGCCTTGGCGACGGTCGCGACGGGAGTGAAGGCGGGCTCGCCATCGGCGCCGGCCATGGCTCGCCCAGCTACGGTGGCTCTTCTTCCGGTGACAGCTCCAGTAGCGGCGGCGACGACCAGCTGCCACGCCCACTTCGATGGTGGCAGCGGGTCATCTCGTCGACGCGCTTGAGTGAAGTGCGAGGAGGGGTATGGCTGAGCTCAGGAGAGCGCCATGGGTCCGTCCTTGTGACCTGCCGCGGGAGCAGGTTTCGCTTTTGTTTCGTTCTTCCTTTCCTTCCTGCATTAAGAGAGAGACAAGTATGAGGCCTCGCTGGGGCGTGCAACAATTATGATTTCTAAGTGGTTGTGATATGTTTATCATTCTTGTGTTGTGTTGCAGCGTCGTGTTTTATGTATGCGTGTAGGAATAACTTAGCTTGATGTGCCTGAAGTAGTTTCTGCCTCGCGAGACGCGCGTTCCCCAATGCCTGATGAGGCCTCCAGTGCTCGAAAGGCGTCCGCGAACTGCAAAAATTCGCTAGGAAATTCTTGTCCTTCCGAATCCTGGTCGTAGGAACTACCGGTCATGACCCAGTGCTTCGTATCGCGCTACCTGGGGCACGGATTGAGAGAGGTGCGCCAGCTTGCGCACTCGAGCAAGGGTGCCTTGCAAAAAACAGGAAAACGAAAACGCTCACGAGGGCGCCTGTCCAGCCCCCTCGCGAGGCATGCGAGGGAGAGTACGTGGCAAAAACAAGGAACCAAGGGCAGAAAAGGAGGCAACAAGGACAAAGGAACCAGGCCAGCAAGGAACGCCAGCTAGCAAATTATCACTAAAAAGGGGCAAACCAACTGCGGAAAGCAAATGAAAAGCCACGTCCGGCACCTAGTATAGTCTTCTTGTCTTCTCACCAGCGCGGAGCTAAGTGCTGCCACTGAGACGTGGGAGGGAGCCCCTGAGGCCCGAGGGCGGCACTCCTGAGACTCCGGGGCATGTACAGCCCCACTCATTATTACGTGAGAGTGTCACGAGCGGAGATTCTTCACAGGTACTGGGCCTTGCTTCACAGGTACCGGGCCTTGCTTCATGGGTAGAACCTCCGGAGGTGCTGGATGCTCCAGGCATTCTGGATGGGGATCCCGTCCTGCCTCTCCAGGCGCGCGGCGCCAGGCCTGGAGACGTGGGCAACCCGAAACGGGCCCTCCCACATGGGTGAGAGCTTGTGCAGCCCTTCCCTGGAGAGCACCCCCCTCAGGACAAGATCACCCAGCTCGAGCGTCCTGGAGCGGACGTTGTGGCAGTGGTACCGCCGCAGTGCCTGCTGGTACCTCGCAGCTCGGAGCGTGGCTTCGCGGCAGCGTTCCTCCCCCAGCACGAGGTCCATCCCCCGCATGGCGTCCTGTTGCATTTCATCAAACGCCAGGACCCACGCGGAGTGATGCCTGACCTCGTGTGGGAGAACTGCTTCTGCTCCGTAGACGAGGTAGAACGGGGTCTCGCCTGCCGGTCTGGTGGCGGTGGTGCGGATGGAGCACAACACAAACTGGAGATCATCATGCCAGCCCCTACTGCAGGCCTCGAGCTTCTTCTTGAAGGTCCTTGTCTTGAGACCCCTCAAGACTTCCGCGTTGGCGCATTCGGCCTGGCCGTTGCTCCTGGGGTGCGCCATGGAGGTGTAGCAGATCTGTGTTCCAAGGTTAGCACAATATGTTTTGAAGAGATTGGTAGTGAACTGTGAGCTGTTGTCGGTGATGATGCAATTAGGGACCCCAAATCGGCTTACGAGGCCCTTGATGAACTTGACTGCTGACCCAGCTAGGATGGTGCAGACGGCTTCCACTTCCGCCCACTTGGTGAATTTTTCGATGGCGATGTAGAGGCAGCGGTAACCTCTAGGCGCTTGAGGGAATGGGCCCTGGATATCCAGCCCCCAGACTGCGAACGACCATGAGAGCGGGATAGTCTGGAGGCCCTGAGCCGGCTGGTGGATCTGCTTGGCGTGGAATTGGCAGGCCTCGCAGGACTTCACCAGCTCGGCCACGTCGTTGAGTGCCGTGGGCCAGTTGAACCCGCCGCAGAAAGCCTTGCCGACCAGGGTGCGCGACGACGAGTGGTGCCCGCAGTCTCCGCCATGTATGTCAGCCAGCAAATCATTCCCCTGTTGCCTAGAAACGCATCGTTGAGAAACATCATTTGGCCGCTTCCTGTATAGCTCACCGTCATGGATGCAGTACGCCGTAGCCTGCCGAGCCACACGCTCCACGTCTTCCTCCTTCTACGGCAACGTGCCTCGCGTCAGGTACGCCCTGAACTCCTCGATCCAACACCCCTCCTGAGGCTCGAGCGCTAAGAGGAGACGCGCTCCTAAGGTCAGGCTGCAGGCGGGGCCTCCCAAGGCTGGTGGCTGGGGGAGCTCCTCCTGAGGTGGCGCCGGTTCCACAAGCGGAGGGGCTGCCAAAGGCTTGAAGAGCCGCTCCTCGAAGACAGCCAGGCTCTCGGGGTAGCCGCTTGGATGCTCTTTTGGCGATGTCGTCGGCCTCTTGGTTGGTGCCACAAGGCACATGTTGTAGCTCCAGGCCCAGGAACTGGTTCTCCATTTTGCGTACCTCCGCGAGGTATATATGCCTCCATGTGCTCATCCTTAGGCTCGTACACCTTGTTGGAGAAGTTGATGAGGAGCTGCGAGTCTCCCTTGATGGTGAGGCGTTTCACCCCTAGGGCCACCACAGCCTTGAGGCCTGCGATGAGACCCTCGTACTCTGCGATGTTGTTGGAGACCTTCTCGCCCCGCTGGAAGCAGAGCTGCACGGCGTAGTAAAGTTTGTCCTGAGTGGGCAAAATGAGCACGGCTCCAGCCCCGGCCCCCTGGCGTGCGAACGCGCCATCGAAGTACATGACCCAGCCATCCGGCGTTTCACTCCTTGGAGAGAGGGATCGGTTCTCGCCTGCTTCGAGCTCCGGGGTGTCGGTCCATTCTGCCACAAAGTCGGCGAGTGCACCTCCCTTGACGACCCTGGTCGTGTTGAACTCCAGGTCAAACGCTTGCAGCTTGATGTTCCATTCGGCGACCCTTCCCGCAGCACTAGGGCTTCTGAGCACTCTCTCCAACGGGTAAGCTAAGATAACGTTGACGGGGTGACCTTGGAAGTAGTGGCACAGCTTGCGCGAGGCCACCAGGAGCGCGAGTAAGAGCTTCCGAGGCATGGGGTATCGTGATCTCACATCTCGTAGCACCGTGCTGATGAAGTACAGTGGGTGCTCGACGAGGGCGGGAGAGCTGATGGAGTTTTTGGCTCTCGGGGGCTGAGGTGTTCCCTGCAGGTCCACAGCTTCCGGGGCTTGATGACGAGCCGGGGCAGCCGCTGTCTCAGGAGCATCGCCTTGATGCTGTGCTGCCCATGACCTGGGGCGCCTCTCTAAGGGCCACCGGCGCCGTGCTGGCGGAGTGGGGTGTGGCAGACAAGTAGAGTACCAAGGGCTCGAGAGGACGAGGTGCCACCATCACCGGCGGGCTGGTCAAGTATCTATTGAGGTCTTGAAACACCGGGTCGGCCTCGGGGGTCCACTCAAACGGGCCCTTCTTCTTTATCAGCTTGAAGAACGGCAAGGCGCGCTCCACCAACTTGAGGATGAAGCGCCCCAGTGAAGTCATGCAACCTGCAAGTTTCTGCATCTCCATTAGGTTCTGTGGTGGGTTCATGTCTTCAATTTCCTTGACCTTCTCCGGGTTGGCCTTGATCCCCCTGTGGGACACGAGGAAGCCCAGCAGCTTGCCAGAAGGAACACCAAACACGCACTTCTTTGGGTTGAGCTGCATGTCCACCTGGCGCAAGCTCGCGAAGGTCTCCTCTAGGTCCTGAATCAAGGTTCTCGTCTCCTGAGACTTCACCACAATGTCATCGACGTAGGCCTCAGTGTTTCTCCCAAGCTGTCACCCCGGGGCAATGTGCATCAGTCGTTGGAAGGTCGCTCCTGCATTGTGTAGTCCGAATGGCATGCAAGTGTAGCAGTATTGTAACGCCCTCGATGCGGCTATATCTCCCACGTGTCGAAGAACGACTTAGAGGCATAACCGCATTCAAAGCAATGTCGCAAGTGAGGTAATGTTCACACAACCCATGTAATACATAAGGGAAAAGAATACATAGTTGGCTTACAATCGCCACTTCACACAATACATGAATAAAGCATTACATCATCCAAATACAATCAAGGTCCGACTACGGAACCAAAATAAAAGAAGAACCCCAAATGTGACAAGGTCCCCGATCAACCCCAACTGGGCTCCACTACTGATCAACTAGAACAAAACAACACAAAGGACAAGATCTTCATCGAGCTCCTCCTTGAGCTTGGTTGCGTCATCTGCACGGTTCAACGGCACCTGCAAGTTGGTTTTGGAAGTATCTGTGAGTCACGGGGACTCAGCAATCTCACACCCTCGCGATCAAGACTATTTAAGCTTATAGGTAAGGTAATGGTATGAGGTGGAGCTGCAGCAAGCGACTAGCATATATGGTGGCTAACATACGCAAATGAGAGCGAGAAGAGAAGGCAAAGCACGATCGACAAACTATGATCAAGAAGTGGTCCTAGAACAACCTACGTCAAGCATTACTCCAACACCGTGTTCACTTCCCGGACTCCGCTGAGAAGAGACCATCATGATTATGCACGCGGTTGATGCATTTTAATTAAGGTCAACTTCAGGTTTTCTACAACCGGACATTAACAAATTCCCATCTGCCCATAACGGCGGGCACGGCTTTTGAAAGTTCAAATCCCTGCAGGGGTGTCCCAACTTAGCCCATCACAAGCTCTCACGGTCAATGAAGGATATTCCTTCTCCCAAGACATTCCGATCAGACTCGGCATCCAGGTTACAAGACATTTCGACAATGGTAAAACAAGTCCAGCAACACCGCCCGAATGTGCCGACAAATCCCGATAGGAGCTGCACATATCTCGTTCTCAGGGCACACTCAGATGAGCAATCCGTACAACTAAAACCAAACCTCGAGTTTCCCCGAGGGGGCGCTGCACAGGGCTTTAGTTTGGACCAACACTCAGAGGAGCACTGGCCCGGGGGGGTTAAAATAAAGATGACCCTTGAGTCCGCGAAACCTAAGGGAAAAAGAGGCTAGGTGGAGAATGGTAAAACAAATGTTGGGCATTTCTGGAGGAGTTTTATCCAAGGCAAACTGTCAAGGGGTTCCCATAATAGCCCAACCGCGTAAGGAACGCAAAATCCGGGAACATAACACCGATATGACGGAAACTAGGGCGGCAAGAGTGGAACAAAACACCAGGCATAAGGCCGAGCCTTCCACCCTTTACCAAGTATATAGATGCATTAATTAAATAAGATATATCGTGATATCCCAACAAGTAACCATGTTCCAACAAGGAACAACATCTCCGTGTTCCAACAAGGAACAAACTTCAATCTTCACCTGCAACTAACAACGTTATAAGAGGGGCTGAGCAAAGCGGTAACATAGCCAAACAATGGTTTGCTAGGACAAGGTGGGTTAGAGGCTTGGTTCAAACAATATGGGAGGCACGATAAGCAAGTGGTAGGTATCGCGGCATAGGCATAACAAAAGAGCGAGCAACTAGCAAGCAAAGATAGAAGTGATTTCGAGGGTATGGTCATCTTGCCTGAAATCCCGCAAGGAAGAAGAACGAGTCCATGAAGAAGACAAATGGACGTAGTCGAACGGATCCTCACAACTCCGGTACGGAACCGAAGCTCATGAGAAAGGCAACCCGGAAAGAAGCAAACAACATAGTAAACAACCACCACAAAATCATGGCATGATGCACAACAAGTATGATGCATGTCCGATTTAATGAGGAATGGCATGGCAAAGTGCACAAGCAATCCTACAAATTAAGTGGAGCTCAATATGCAACAAGTTGCATATTGGCGAAACACCACATGACTTATTTAGTTCTCTCTCGTTTAGGTACTCAACAATATTCAATGTTGTTTAGCATGGAAAGGGGTGAAGCAAAACAAAACTACCTATTTAGGCAAGTTTAAATGAGGCCAGAAACAATGAACAACAATTTCGGTAAATCCCCATATGCATATTTTAGATTTGGTGATGTTCTGTCCTAAACCATATTTTAGAGTTGTTAAACATGCAAAGCAATGTCACCATGTTAAACTAGGCATTTTTCCACCCCATTTACATATAAAGTTTATTAGATTTGGAGCTACAGTTATTTAGTTATGAATTAAATCATTTTAACAAGCTATATGAGCAAATTTAAACAAACAACATTTTAAACATGTTAAACATGGATGAAAATGGCATAATATGAAACTATATGAAATTCTAGTCATGTTTCATATATAACTTGTTTTAATCCGATGCACGGTTATTAAGTTATTATATGCATGAAGATGAGGGTCTTTTCTGTAAAACTTCAGTCTCAGGATAAATGGCTAAAACGCAGATCTGAAAAAAAATAGGAACTGGGCCGAATCTGCCTGGCCCCAAAAGTGCACAGGAGCGGGGGCTACTCACCCTGGGCTGAGGCCCACTACGGAGAGGAGAGGGACGCGCTGGGCCTAGCTGGAGGTTGCGACCCACGCGGGCACGAGGAGGCTGGCCTGGTCTCGCTGAATCGAGACGAGCAGGGCAGCGGTTCGAGCTCCTCTGCTCGAACAAAGCAGAGGCACGGCGCGGTTGCAGGCACAGGGAGACGCAGCTCCGGCGGGCAGTGGCCGGAGACGTGGCGACGGAGCGGCGCGAATCTGGGCGGGGGTCTTGGTAGAGGCAGCGACGTCCTGGTAGAGGCAGAGGGCGCAGGCAGCAGCGCTGGACTTGGTCGTCGGCGGGGATGGCGGGGCTTGAAGGCGAGGCAGGAAAGACGGGGCACGGCAAGGGATGTAGGGGCGCTTGACAGGGCCTGCTGGTGCTCCGGCAGTGGCGCTCGCCGGCGCGGTGCTGGAGACGGCAGGGGAGTGAAGTAGCAGGCCAGCGTGGAGGAACTCCAGCGGCCATGGCATCCGGACTTGGCGGGGCGACGAAGAGGAGCAGCAGTGGACATGCGCGGCTCATGCAGAGGGACTTGGCGTGGTGATGGAGCAGCTTCCGACGGAGCCGCGAGGGGAGTGGGCGCGAGACAGGTGAAACGGAAGCAGCAGCGGCGGGGCTTGGAGCTTCGAGTGGTTCGGGCGCCCATGGGTCTCCTGTTGACGAACAAAGACAAGGGAGCGATGAAGAGAGAGGGGAAAGAGCACGGGGAAGGAGGAAGGGGCGCAGGTGAGGGCACAGAGGAGCTCCACTCCTCTGGATCGAAGAGGGAGGAGGAGGCTCTCGATCAAGGCTGCAGCGATTTTGGGCGGCGCGTAGAATGAGGGAGGTGGTCAGAGATCTGGTTGGTGGGAGGGGATCCCAAGTAAGACATGAAAGAGGTGGTTGGCTGGCGGCGGCGGGATGGGAATGGGTGTGTTGGACCGGTAGGGGCTAGGGTTTATACTGATATTTATATCAGATGAATTTTGGTTAGGGGCTAACTCGTCCCTCCGATCAAAATCGGACGATCGCGAATAAAATAGCTAGGGAGTCCAATTAACAAAACAGAGACATTTTTAGACGTTTGGGGATGATCCGGATCCAACGGTGACGACTGCCCGGGTCGGGTTCGGGACAATTTTCGGACGCGTGCGAGGGGAGGTCCGCGGGCTGACGAGAGGGGTTAGGTTGGGCCTGGCGGTAGGTAGTGGACTGTGCAGAAGGGCTCGAGCTGAGAGAAGAGAAGAGAAGAGAAGAGAGAGAGGCCCGACGACTGTTTCCGGAGACCGAAAACGTCCGACGTGTGCCCGGCTATAATGCCGCTATAGTTATCCTTTGGGCTATCAAACGAACTCCGAATGCGATGAGACATGACAGGCGGTCTATCTACACTATAATAAGACCACACGCCAACTTTCATCCCATTCCGAGAACATTTTCCGGCCACTTATACAATATTATTTCGGACATGCCGCGGCGCGTGCAAGTGTGTCTGGGCTCAGAACGGACAACGGAGAGAAACTGAGGGAATCCGGACGGATGCAAGTTTTGAAAAACATGATGATGCAATGCACATGATGACATGACAGGATGCAACACGCAAGCGAATGACAAGGTAACACCAGCGAATAACTAGAGGACAACTGGCACATCGGCCTCGGGGCGTCACAAGTATACCCCGCATGGGGTCAAGAAAGCGGTTTTCTCCACATCTTCCACCGCCATCTTGATATGGTGGTAGCCTTAGAACACATCCAGGAAACATAGCAGGTCACACTCGGCGGTGGAGTCGACAATCTGATCGATGCGCGGCAGCGGGAATGGGTCTTGAGGGCAAGTCTTGTTGAGGTGGGTGAAGTCCACACACATGCGCTCCTTCCCACCTTCCTTCGGCCCGACGACCGGGTTCGCCAGCCACTCTGGGTACCGGACCTCGCGAATGACACCCGCTGCCTCCAGCTTGCGGGTTTCCTGAATGATGAAGGACTGCTTCTCGTGGACTGTCGCCTCGCCCTCTGCTTCACAGGGCGCACATTGGGGCATACTCTCAGGTGATGCTCAATCACTCTTCTCGGGACCCCAACCAGCTGCTTGGGCTCCTAGGAGAATACTTCCTTGTTCGCCCGCAAAAAGTCAACCAACTCCCTTTCTTGATCTGGGCGAGGTTGGCGCCTATAGTAAAGGTGGCGCCAGAGGCCCCGTCCGCGTCGACCGGTATCGGCTTCGTCTTGGCTTGACCTTGAGTGAATAGCTGCTTCTTCTTGGTTGGCGCAGCACCCTTGGTCTCGGGCACGACCTTGTCGACCGAGCAAGCTGCAGCCGTGGCCCTGAAGGCGAGTTTGAGGGCCGCCATGGCTTCCTTGGTGTTTCCGATCACGGTGAGGACGCCCTTGCTTCCTGGCATCTTCATGAGGTTGTAGGCAGGATGGGTAGCTGCCATGAACTGGGCCAGTGCCGGGTACCCGAGGATGGCGCTGTACGGCAAGCCGATGCGGGCAATATCGAAGTCAATTAGCTCGATGTGGTAGTTGTCGCGTGTGCCGAAGGTCATGGGGAGACAGATCTGCCCCAAGGGGTTGGAGGAGCCGCTGCCGACTCCGGAGAAGGGCTTGCTCGGGCGGAGCCGCTCCAGCGGTACATGAAGGAGACTAAAAGCCTCCACAAAGAGCACGTTGAGACCGGCGCCGCCGTCGATGAGGGTCTTGGTGACGGCTACGCTGTAGATGGTGGGCGTTCAAAGCATCGGGAGCATGCCCGAACCGACGGTGGTGACTGGGTGATCCCTTGAGTCGAAGGTCAAGTCGGACTTGGGCGCCGCCCAACCCGGCGCAAAAGAACGGCTTGGCGTGACGGTCCGAGGGCGGCGCCTGCGAGCCACCGGCGAGAGCCGTGATGACGGAGGTGCTGGTCCACCAAAGCGCCCGATGAAGAGGTCGCGCAGCTCCTCCCAGGAGGCCACAGAAGATTCTGGCAGATGGAGGAGCCACACGCATGGCACCCCAGCAAGGGCCATTGGGAGCCAGTTGGCCATGACTTTACCGTCGCCCCCGGTCTCCAGGGCAGCCTCCTCGTACGCCAGCAGAAAGGCTGCCGGATCTGCCGCACCATCGTAACGGGCGGCATCTTTGGCATGAACATGTGCGGCCACTGCACCCGCCGCAAGGCGGGGGTGATGGCCCGGAGCCCCATGACACTGTGGGGGGCGCCCGCCGATCCAGTCGGAGAAGCGGCGGCGTTCATGAGCTCTGGTCGGAGAAGCGAGGCCATCAGGGGGGCAAAGCTTCGGCGCACCCCTACCTGGCGCGCCAAATGTCAGATTTCGGGTTCCGGCAAAACCCTTGAGGTTCGAACACTGGGGTGCGCATGAAATCTCTCCCCCTCTCTAGCTCACACACACTATGATCTCACGGCCTAGCTCGATGAACCCAAAGAACACGAGACACAAGATTTTATACTAGTTCGGGCCACCGATGTGGTGTAATACCCTACTCCAGTGTGGTGTGGTGGATTGCCTCTTGGGCTGAGGATGAACAGTTACAAGGGAAGAAAAGCCTCCTGAGGAGAGGTGTTCTTGTGCTTGGTGAGTTGATGCGGTCGGGGATTCTCTCACTCTAGATGAGATGCCTTCCTACGGTGGTGGCTAGTCCTATATATAGAGGCTCGGGTCCTCTTCCGAAATATTAGGCGGGAAGGGATCCCACAATGGCCAATTTGAAGGGGGACAACTAGTACAAGCTATCCTAACAAAAGTAGTCTTCGCCTGCCAAAGGCTCTGGTGGTGACGCCGTCTTGGGCTCCACGGTGACCTCCGTCCTGCTGTCCTGCTGGTCTTGGTCTTGTTGCACCAATATGGGAACCTTTTCCTGATGCCTCGGCACTCCTCTCCTGCGCTTGCCTCTTTAGCACCAAAGAGGACACGAGGACACTGTGCGTGCTCTCACCCGCCTGGCTCCAGTCGTCATGGCTTGCGTCACACAAACCTCGCGAGGTGTCCCTTGCCTTGATCTCTCCGCCCCTCGCGAGCCAGCCTGGTGAGCCCGCCCCTGAGGAGGTCTTGCATCGTCTGCCTCGCGAGGCTTGGCCCCTCCTGAGGGTCTTGAGTGTTTGCTAGTGAAGATGGTCGTACGGGGCCGCTGGTGGAGACACACCGTGGGCCGCAGGCAGGCACGTCTGGGGACCCCCGTTCGCAGAATGCCGACACAGACCACACCGAGGTGTCGTCCCAAAGGACCCTTCTGGGGCAGGGAGAGGTGCCGGAGACTACCAAGAACATGGGGGAACTGACCCCCAAGGAGACTGGAGACGAGGGCATGTCCAGTTTGGCCCCCAACCAAATGTCATTCCGGAAACCCACACGGTTCTGGAGACAGAGGAGCAACCCTCTTCGTGAGAAGGGGTGCGCCTACTATACCAATGACCTCTGTCAATGCGGAGGCGCCGGACACTTTGGTGAGAGCGCTTCAAAGCGCCCCCATTGTGGAAGAACATCGTACCCTTATGGGTATGGTGATTGAGAAGGTTCAGTCCGCGAAAAGCGGACTGAGTGAAGCGTACACTAGCCATTTAAGAGGCTTTGAGGTATGTGCTTTACAGTATCTTTTAATTGTATAAAAAGAATGCCTGTGTACAGATAGTAGCCCCTGAGACTTTGTTCGGTGTTCGGAAAGAAAACTGAACAGAGGATCTAATAACTTATGCAGGAGACTAAGACATATATCTGTTTGAACAAGTAGGCAGTGAAGTAGGCGTCAACTGCCCATGCCGCCGAAGCATCCGAGCTAAGGCGGAAGCTAGATGAAAATCAAGGTATGTAATACCGAAGCATGTCTCGAAACAATGCCAACTATGATGTAGTATCTCATTGAGTTCCATAATTATGTTTGCAGCTGACATGTCTGAGGTTGAGGCCCTCAATAGTGTGCTGGCCGAGGCCAGGAAGGAGGCATTGGAGGAGTGAGCCTCCCGCCTTAAACATGATTCATGAGTGGAGGAAGTCCAGCATGAGCTCAAGGATGCCATAGGCAAATGCGAGTCCTTAGAGCACAAGAGTTTGGAGCAAAATTCCGAATTTGCCAAGGCACTCCAAAGTGCACAAGAAGCCCGGGCCGAAGCCCAAAGTGCTGTCTAGGAGATCCAAGAGGCAAGGCAAATTGCGGTGGGTAAGGCCTTTAACATGCAATGCAAATTTGTGAAGAAAAGGTATATCTTTCTAACCCAGATTTGGAGTTCTCCAGGAGTGTTTGCGGACCTACCCCGGAGTGTTGCCGATGCCGCGGAGTTCTTCCGGGCCGAAGAGGGGAGCTCAACGGAGAAGCTGTTCTGGTGGCAGTACATTGCGCCAGAGCATCCTGTGCCCCTCAGTGATCAGCTGAAGCAATAGATCGAACTGCATATGGTGGCTGAATTGGCCATGAGGGATTTGATAATCCGTCTTTGGCCCGCCGAACCCATACCCAGTAGCTACTTCGGTCTCATGAAGCGGTCTGATGCCCTCGGTTTGATGCCTGAAGCGGTCGGCATGTACTGAAGGTGCACGGATGGCCTTCAGCCGTGTCAAGGTGCAATGGGCGAAGATGGACGACGTCAATCTAGCAACCGAGGGACCGCCCGTTGGGAAAGAGCATCGCACGCTAGAGTGGTACTTTGATGATGTCCTGAAAGGATCCCGCATTGTAGAGGGCCAATGTTCAAAGGACATCATGTTTGAATGAATATAATTATGTTGTCCAATCCTGTATCATGAGACAAGGCTTATGTATGATATATTTCTTATTTTACTTTAAAATATCTCCTCCTATGCAGCTGTTTATGATATCTGAGAGTTGGCCAGTCATCGGCTTCAGCTCCCACGTAGGTAGTATGGGGGTGTTCGGGATAGCACTTAAACACACTTGACCCAACGTACTGGTCCGTGAAGGAGGTGTTAGTGTGGCGAACCAGGCAATTAGACTATACGGCTTTATCACCCTCACTTAGCCATAGGAGTTTTATAATGGGAGTGTGGTCACAACCCCTAGTATTGTTCGATTATGCGAACTCGGGTGCTATGAATTCCCGGTCGGGTGGAGGCTAGCCTATCGCATAATGCGGAAAAAATCGGTAGAGATTTATACTTAGTCACCAAATAGCTGACCAGCTCTCGCCGCATCATGACAATCAATTTTCGGCTTTCTCTACTGAGGTGTTTGTCCGGGTAAACAAGAAACACAATCGCAGTAGTTCTCCCTTTACTACCCTAGCCGATCAGACGGAACGTAAGGTAGGAAGCATAGGAGCCGGGCAACCCAACTGTTGACCAAAGACATGATTCGGAGCCAATGCATATAATGCTATATTCGGGATGCCAAATTGCACTTGTGAAAGTGTTAGGACTTTGTTTTATTATTTAAAAGATGTACGTGGCTTAATAGAGTCCCTGGCGATTTAGATCATACAAAGGTGTACATGAGAATCGGACAAAAACAGGAAAACATATGTTTGAGAGATACGCCAACGCCATGTAGGTTTGGGACAAAAACTGTTTCCATAGCAGTCTAATTTATACGTCAAAACGTATTGATACAAATAGTGTGATAAGCAACACGACTATTTTACAAGCCGAACACAAGGGGAAGCTGTGCATACGTCTTGAAAGAGGATGAGGTAATCTTTAAGGATCTTTAGGTACTCCGACACGCGTCGATGCTTCTTTTCTCCTTGGTATATTGTCCTTCAAGAGGATCATCGACTGGTGTTATCATAATGGGCCACGGAAAGAGGCGTTGGTACCGTTGACAGGACGGTGTGGGTTGTAAGGAACCTGGAAAAGTAAAAACAAAAGAAAAAAGGAACCTGGAGTGTCATGATAAGGTCTAGCCGTATTGTAGACATTGTCCTTATTGTGCCTCCATCCTTTCCCATGGTATTTTTAGTGCGCAATTATGTACGCGTGGCACATATTCCACAATTTGATAGGGGATGAGATGGAGGCCGAATTGCTAATCGAGTTCCCGACGAGCTGGACTATCGTGCAAGTGTCCTAGGACTTGGCCGCCGACGTCATAGTTGGCTTAATGAGGCCACCCTGTACTTTCACTGCGAGAGCTGCGGTGTGCTCCTTAGTGAAGAGGGAGCATTTCATGTTTCCATTCACTGTTATGACTCCCCATGGTCTGGGCATCTTAAGTTTGAGATAGGCGTAGTGCAGGACTGCATTAAAACGAGCGAATGCGGTTCGTCCAAGAAGTGCATGGTAGCCACTACGAAAGGGGACGATATCGAAGATCAAGTCCTCGCTGCGGAAGTTGTCCGGAGATCCGAAGACCACTTCCAATGTGATTGAGCCCGTGTAGCGGGCCTATACAGCGGGTATCATTCCTTTAGCGGGCTTGAAACTTTATGGACCAATACCCATCTTGCGGACTGTGTCCTGATAGAGAAGGATAAGGCCGCTACCGCCATCCATGAGGACTTGCGTAAGGTGGAATCCATCAATGATTGGATCAAGGACTAATGCGGTCGACCCTCCGTGACAGATACTGGTCGGATGGTCCCTGTGATCGAAGGTGATCGGACAGGCCGAGCATGGGTTGAATTTTGGGGCGACTGGCTCTATCGCATAGACGTCCCTTAGCACGCGCTTGCGCTCCTTCTTGGGGATATGGGTGACGTATATCATATTCACCGTTTTGACTTCGGAGGGAAATTTCTTCTAACCCCCTATTTTCGGTGCGCGAGTTTCCTCCTCGTCATCCTCACTGGGCGACCCTTTCTCCTTATGCTCAACATTTAACTTGCCGGCCGGTTTGAAGACCCAACAACTTCTATTGGTATGGTTGGCAGGCTTATCAGGAGTGCTGTGGATCTGGCAAGGTCGATCAAGTATTCAGTCCAGGCTTGATGAACCGTCTTTGTTTTGTTTGAATGGCTTCTTCCATTCACCGGATTTGGAGCCGTTGAATCCGGCGTTGACTGACATATTCTCTGTATCGTCATTGTTGCTCCGACGCTTATGTTTGTTGCATCGGTGGCTTCCATTACCGTTACGGGCTTCGGAAGTTCCGGGGTCGCTGGTACTGCTACCGCTACGGGCTAGCCAGCTATTCTCGCCCGCGCAGAAGCGGTTCATTAGTGATGTAAGGGCTGCTATGCACTTCGGCTTTTCTTGGCCGAGGCGTCAGGCGAGACATTCGTCTTGGATGCTTTGTTTTAAGGCCACTAGGGCTTCTGCGTCCGGACAGTCGACAATCTGGTTCTCTCTAATTAGGAACCTGGTGCAGAATTTCCTCGCCGACTCTCCGGGCTGTTGGACAATATGACTGAGGTCATCGGCATCCGGAGGTCGGACATAAGTGCTTTGGAAGTTGTCTCTAAGGCATCTTCCAAGTCTTCCCCGCTTCCAATAGAGTTTTCTGGGAGGCTGTTTAACCAGTGCTTTAGGGGAAGGTATTTGATGGCGTGTAGATCATCACCACGAGCCATGTGAATGTGGAGAAGAAAATCTTCAATCCATACCGCGGGATCTGTTGTGCCGTCGTATGGTTCGATGTTCACGGGTTTAAACCCTTCAGGGAACTCATTATCCATTACCTCATCGGTGAAGCATAGGGGGTGTGCGGCGCCTCCGTATCGGTCCATGTCACGACACAATTCGGATGGAGTCCGAATGCAGTTTTCAGCCCGGGGTTGGTTATTCTTATTGCACCAGGGTCGATAGCCCTCCTGTCATGCCAGAGCACGTCCCCGCAATCCGTAGATTGACCTAGTCTGACCTGATTTATTTTCCAGGTCCTGTCGTAGGTTGTATGTGTATCCCCGAGCTGTTGTTTCTCTGCTTTTTCAGCGAGGTGGTGCGGGCTGGTTTTCATCTTGATTTGTCGTTTTGTCCCGGCCACGTGGTGGTCTATCGGGTCCGTCACCACAGTACGCATGGGTGGTATGGGCTCCAACATCTCGTCGTCGAATTGGGGTAGCAACTTGCGCTTCGGGTAACTCTTTTTTGGTCGCTCGAGGCCATATTGTTAGGCTGCTACGACATTAGTACATCTATCGTTGAGCAGGTCTTGGTCAGCTTGAAACTTTTGTTGTTTCTTTTTTTGGATTCTAGCCAGCGCTTGAAGCGCTCTTGTTCGAGGGGTTCCTCTGGCACGATAAAATCTTCGTCGCCCAGCCTTACTTCGTCTTCAGAGAGTGGCAGATAGTTGCTGTCCTCCGAGTAGTTGTTCCTTGTTTGTTCGTCAGGGTCAACTTGCCCGTCCTCCCGATCATCCTGTTCGGATGTTGGATCGATGGGGTATCCTTGGTATTCAGCGTTCTTCGAAGTATTATTGTCTTTGGTGCCGGTATTGTTGTTCTTGTCGCGATGCGACTTAGAGTGGCACCGCTGACATCGACGTTTCGGTGGTATCTCAGGAGGTTCGTCCTCAACTGGGTTTTTCTCATCGTCACCATCACCGTTTTTAGGTGTATCGACCATGTATACGTCATACGAGGAGGTGGCTGTCCAACGTCCGGTGACCGGCGGGTTTTGGGCCTGCTCCTTTGCGGCATCGTCATCCATACCTTCGATGTCTTTGGAGGCGTAATCAAGCATGTCCGTTAGGTCCTCAACAGTGGCTATGAAGTGGGTGGTTGGTGGGAAGTAAAATTCCCTATTTCCAGCCCCTAGTCCGGGCTGGGCGTGATTCAAAAGTGTTTCCTTTGTGATGACGAGGAATTGCATTAGGTCCAAAGCCTTGTTTAAGAGCGGGGTTTGGAGAGGGTCGGAAGTTTCTGGACCGAGCTCGCATGATGCGGGCCTCCAGGGTTCGGAAGTAGTATCCGTAGAAGTGTCCGGCCTTGCAATGATTGTCGGAGACGCTATTCTCTCAGTGTTGAGCTCTAAGGCCGCAGAGAGTCTGGCGGGCTATAGGCTCCCATCTTTGGACCTGATGACGCTCTCCGGATCTAAGGCCGGAGCGGTGGTTGAGGCGGCGAACCCTTGGAAGATCAAGTCTCCTCGGATATCACCGACATAGTTCAGATTTCCAAAACTGATCTGGTGACCAGGGGCGTAGTTGTCGATCTGCTCTAGATAGAAAACCGAGTTGGCCCATAGTGCGAAGCCGCCAAATACAAAGATCTGGCCGGGGAGAAAATCTTCCTCGCGGCACTGTTGTTGTAGATGATTGATGGAGCCATCGAGCCTTTCGACGACGCCACGGTAGAACTCTCAGTGAAAGCACATATGTCGGTGTCAAAACCGGAAGATCTCGGGTAGGGGCTACCTAACTGTGCATCTAAGGATCGATGGTAACATGTGAAAAGGGACACAATGTTTACCCAGGTTCGGGACCTCTTGATGGAGGTAATACCCTACGTCCTGCTTGATTGACTTTGTTGAGTATAGGGGTTAGAAGAGTTGATCTACCATGAGATCGTAATGGCTAAACCCTAATTGTCTAGCCTATATGATTATGATTGCCTCTATGGGCTAAACCCTCCGGTTTATATAGACACCAGATGGGACTAGGGTTTGTACAGAGTCGGTTTACAGAGAAAGAAATCTTCATATCCGCATGCTAAGCTTGCCTTCCACGCCAAGGAGAGTCCCATCCGGACACAAGGGAAGGCCTTCTATCTTGTATATTCATGTCCCATCTATCCGGCCCACGTCACGTAGCCCGGACACCCGAGGACCCCGTAATCTAGGACTCCCTCAACCGGCTCTAGGGCTCCTACCCTAGCCGTGGCCCCCCTGCCATGTATCCCCAAGGGGGAAGGAAAGAGGGGGGAAAGAGGCAAGGAAGTGGGAATCCTAATCCACACTTTCCTTTCCCTCCCCCCTTTGCTTCTCCTTAGGCCGGTCCATATGGTGGGCGCACCAGCCCCTTGTGGCTGGTGTGTTTCCCCTCTTGGCCCGTAAGGCCCATATCTTTTGCCGGGGGTGCCCGGAACTGATTTCGGTGACCCGATAAGTACCCGGTACCCCCCAAAACATTTCCGGTGTCCGAATACCATCGTCCTATATATCAATCTTTACCTCTCAACCATTTCTAGACTCTTCGTCATGTTCATGATATCATCGGGACTCCGAAAAACATTCGGTCACCAAATCACATAACTGATATAATACTATATCGTCATCAAACTTTAAGCGTGCGGACCCTATGGGTTCGAGAACTATTTAGACATGACCGAGACACCTCTCCGATCAATAACCAATAGCGGAACCTGGATGCCCATATTGGCTCCTACATATTCTACGAAGATCTTTATCGGTCGAACTATCATTACAACATACGTGATCCCCTTTGTCCATCGGTATGTTACTTGCCTGAGTTTTGATCGTTGGTATCTGCATACCTAGTTCAATCCCGTTACCGGCAAGTCTCTTTACTAGTTTTGTAATACATCACCTCACGACTAACTCCTTAGTCATTTTCTTTCAAGCTTATGATGTGTATTACCGAGAGGGCTCAGAGATACCCCTCCGATACTCGGAGTGACAAATCCTAATCTCGATCTATGCCAACTCAACAAACACCTTCGGAGATACCTGTAGAGCATCTTTATAGTCACCCAGTTATGTTGTGAGTTTGATAGCACACATGGCATTCCTCTGGTATCCGGGAGATGCATAATCTCATAGTCTAAGGAATATGTATTTGACATGAAGAAATCAATAGCAATAAACCGAATGATCATTATGCTAAGCTAATGGATGGGTCGTCCATCACATCATTCTCCTAATGATGTGATCCCGTTATCAAATGATAACACGTTTCTATGGTTGGGAAACCTTAACAATCTTTGATCAACGAGCTAGTCTAGTAGAGTCATACCAGGGACATGGTATTTTTTTATGTATTCACACTTCTATTTAAGTTTCCAATCTATACAATTCTAGCATGAATAATAAACCTTTATCATGAATAAGGAAATATAAAATAACAACATTATTATTGCCTCTAGGGCATATTTCCTTCAGTCTCCCACTTGCACTAGAGTCAATAATCTTGTTCACATCGCCATGTGATTAACACCCATAGTTCACATCGCCATGTGACCAACACCCAAAGAGTTTACTAGAGTCAATAATCTAGTTCACATCACCATGTGATTAACACCCAAAGAGTACTAAGGTGTGATCATGTTTTGCTTGTGAGAGAGTTTTAGCCAATGGGTCTGCCACATTCAGATCCGTATGTATTTTGCAAATTTCTATGTCTATAATGCTCTGCATGTTGCTACTCTAGATAATTGCTCCCACTTTCAATATGTATCCAGAATGAGACTCAGAGTCATCTGAATCGGTGTCAAAGCTTGCATCGACATAACTCTTTACGACGAACTCTTTATCACCTCCATAACTGAGAAATATTTCCTTGGTCCTCTTAGGTTACTAAGGATACGATTTTTGACTGTTGTCGAGTGATCTACTCCTAGATCACTATCGTACCCCCTTGCCAATCTCATGGCATGGTACACAATAGGTCTGGTACACAGCATGGCATAATTTATAGAACCTATGGCTGAGGCATAGGACATGACTTCCATTCTCTCTCTGTAAGTGCATCTAGTGCCACCCCTAGTTGGTTTTGGAGTATTGACGACAAACCTAGTTGAGGGACTAATGTGTTTGTGAGAACTGCAGGATAACACAGGTAGAAGTCCCTCATTGATTTGGTTTTCCTACCAGAGATGACCCCTAAAAATGTATGAAGACGTTGAAGTCAAAGGTGGTATGTGAAGATATTCACATTGAAGACTATGACAAGAGAAGACATCGCATGAAGACTATGGAGCTCAAAGACTTAGATCTTTCGTAGTTATTTTTCTTCTTTGTTGAGTCATAGGAACCACCGTACTGTTAAGTGGGGTCCAAGAGAACCAGTCAGAATGACTGAAGTGATGCTTAACCAAAATCCTATGTCTTCGAGTGAAGACTATGAGAGCGAATCTTGTCCAGAGTTGGACAAGTCAGCTTTGCTTGTAGCCCAAGTAAAGTTTCTGTGTGTGTTTAAAATCTGACCGTTGGAACACGTGTCAGTTCCCTAGTGACCCAGGGTCATTTTGGAAAAATCAGGTCGGGTTGCCTAGTGGCTATAAATATCCCACCCCCTACAACTATAAACGGTTGGCTGCTCAGAGTTAAAGTACGGCTGTTGTCGTTTGAGAGCAACCCACCTCGAAGCCTTTGAGAGAGAATTTCTTGCGAGGATAAAGTCCTAACCACCCAGAGCCAAAGAGTGTTTGGCATCACTTAAGTCTTCTTGTCTGTGTGATCTGAAGACTTATTACACTTGAGGACTGTGAATCCTGCAGCCGATTAGGCGTCGCGTTCTGAGCATCCAAGAGTCATTGTGGATCGCCGGTGAACGAAGTCTGTGAAGGTTTGGGAGTCTACCTTGAAGACTTACCAGAGTGATTGGGCGAGGTCTGCATGACCTTAACTCAAGGGGAATACGGTGAGGACTAAGGGTTCTGAGCTGCGTGTTCAGGACTGTCTGTCCTCAGGTTTAAATACCTAGCCGCCCTAACCAGACGTACAATTGTCACAGCAACTGGAACTGGTCCAACAAATCATTGTCTTCAACGAGTCACTGGTTTCATCCTTCCCTTCCCTTTACTCACTGTTGTTCCTTGTGAAGTCATTGCGTGATTGCATTATCTTTTGTCTTCACTGAGTGACTGCTTGTTCTGATTGGCTTCACAATATCTTCCTACCTGATCCCTACTGCCTAGCTGCTATTAGTCATCGTGCTTTCACTTCGTTGATTACCTGACTAAGGTTTGCCTAGTGTAGTCTACCTTCCGCTGCATGGTAATAGGTTTACTTCTATCGTTTTTCTTCAAAACTTCCCTGTTTAGAAGACTTTCATAAAAATCGCCTATTCACCCCCCCTCTAGTCAATCACTAGCACTTTCAATTGGTATCAGAGCAAGGTACTCCCTTGTTCTTAACCACCTGGAGTTTTAGCTATGTCGACTGCAGGGATAATTAAAGTCTCCGCTGCGTGCCCCATCTTCGATGGAACTGAATATCCCTACTGGAAGAATAAGATGTGCATGCATCTTGAAGCCATTGATGTCGACCTATGGTATGTCGTCAAGAACGGCATTCCCAAGGCTGGAGAAGGTGTCACTGCTGCTGATGTCAAGAAGTTCGTTCAACTGGACTCTACTGCCAAGAATATCATCTATGGTCATCTGACCAAAGGACAGTATGGCCGTGTGAGTGCGTTGGAGACTTTAATTGAGAGCGGACTGGCTCTCCAAGGTCAACGAAGGCGCCTTCACCCAGAGAGATCAGAGAATCAGTGTCCTTCGCAACCTCTTCAACCGCTTCAAGAGAAATGACAACGAGAATGTCCAGCTCACGTTTGATCGACTCACTGACATCACAAATGAGCTTCAAGCCCTCGGCGCCACGGAGATCACCAAGCATGAAGTCGTTAAGACACTCCTGAGATCACTTGACAGTTCGTTTGACACCCTAGCCCTGATGATTCAAGAACGCCCTGATTTCAAGACACTCGATCCGTCTGACATACTTGAGAGGCTCAACACACACGAGTTTCAGCTTTCTGAGAAAAGAGACATCTACGGTCCCAGCTATGGGCAAACTCGTGCCTTGAAGGCAAAAGCTGTCTCCTCATCCAAAGAAGAATATGACAGCAGTTCTGATGATCCTGAAGACATTGGAAAGGAGCTTGCTATGCTTGTGAAGAAGTTCCAAAAATTCACCAAGAAGAAAGGGTTCAGAAAGTCTTCATGATCAAGCTCAAGGAATGATGAAGCTTCTGCTCATGACTACAAGAAGAGAACATGTCACAAGTGCAAGAAGCCTGGTCACTACATCTCTGAGTGTCCACAGTGGGACAATGAGAACAAGAAGAAGAAGAAGAGCAAGGAGTATGACTCTGACGAAAATAAGAAGAAGCAATACTCAAAGTATTCTTCCAAGTCTTCCTCAAAGTCTTCATCACACAAGAAGAGCTCATCTGGCAAGGCACGTGCGTTTGTTGGCAAGGAAATGGATTCTGAGGAGGAGTTTGCTTCTGAGGAGGCGGAGGTGGAGTCTGAGGAGGAGTCCGATTCTGGCGTTGCGAGTCTGGCTACAGCATACGTTGCCAAGTCCATCTTTAACACTGAAGACAATGACTTCATCACCGACACCGATGCAAATGACAAGGACTACTCCGCTCCTTCCTACTGCTTCATGGCACGTGGTGCCAAGGTAAACACACGCAGTACTCACTATCAAACATCCAGTGACGATGAATCTGATTGTGATTCCAAACCTAGCTACAAAACACTTGCTAAAATTGCAACTGAACAACAGAAAGCTATGGAACACATTCAAAAACTGTTAGACAAAAGCGATGATCTGTTAGACGCTGAAATGACTCGATCTCAGTCCTTAATTGAAGACATAAAAAATCTTCACGTTAAGTATGAGGAACTTGAAAGTCGTCATGAAACGCTCTCAACAACTCATGAAAGGCTGTCCTACGATTATCTTCAAAGGAAGCAAGACCTTGAGAAATTGAGAGCGGCTCATGAAGATCTTCAAAAGGAAAACGAGTCACTTCACGCCAAATAGATCAGTTCAGCTCAGGAAGGATTTGAGCCACCATGTCTTAAATGCATTGAGCGTGATAATGCTACTTCTGTTGTTGAATGTTCTACTGCTGCTACTATTGCAATATCTTCACCTGTTGATGTGGTAACTAACCCCTCTGCTGAGGATACCACTGCCATTGCTGATGAGAATGCTAGGTTGAAGACACTGCTTGAAACAGGGATGTACAAAAGTCTCAAAGGGCATCAGACATTATGTGATGTCCTCAAAAGGCAGATCCTGAACCGAAACCCTAGGAAAGAGGGTGTTGGGTTCAAAAGGAAAATGAATGCCAATGGCTCTTACTGGAAACCTAAGCAGTACCCCAAAACCACATGGGTTGCTGCAAAGGAACCTTCAGTGGATGCAAACTACAAACCATTTAAGAATCAGAATGGTGAAGTGTTTGCTAGGTATATTGGTACTAACTGCAGGAATGGACCGCCTATAAAGAAGATCTGGGTGCCAAAAAGGTGTTTGGAGAATCTTCCTGTGAATGTCATCATGACACCACAGGTGAAGAAGACAAACCCCAGACCACAGGCTTCATATGGTCCAAAGGCTTCATACAGACAGAGGACTCACCGGAGTCGCACTAACGCAAATGTTTTGCAGGGAAGCCATACTCAGGCCTATGAATATGAGCGCGGTTCATCAAACCGCCATGTTCATAAGACCAAAAACTATTCTGCTTATTCTTATGAGTACTATTGTCCACCTGCAAGACTTTTTGCTAGGGCTCCAAAGCCAAAATTCTCAGATGCTGCACTTAGACTCATTGCTTCAAAGCCACCCTTGAAGATGTGGGTGGCTAAGAAAGCTTAACTCTCTTTTGCAGGGAAAGGTCTCCAGCAGAAAACCAAAATCGTCTGACGCTATTGCTGGGGACCTTAAACATCTTGTAGGGCGCAAGATCAAATGCCCAAATGGTCTTATTATGTACTTTGTTCCTGAATCGCTAGCTACTCGCCCTATCAGTCCAAATCTCGATTTAAGCTTTCATAACCCACTGGTTCGTCAAATGTTTTTGCTTCACAATTCTCTTCGTGAAGCCTATCCCCCTAACTGCACTGTAGGGTACGACACCAGTAGCTTCAGAATGGATTATTGATAGTGGGTGTACCAATCACATGACTGGCAAGAGAAGCGTTCTTATGGACTCAACCTTACGTCCATCCGACAAAAGTCACATCACATTTGCTGACACTGGTGAAAGTAAGGTATTGGGTCTAGGTAGAGTTGCAATCTCAAAGAATCAACACATGGATAAAGTCATGCTTGTTGAATCCCTTGGCTTCAACTTAATGTCTGTCTCAATGCTTTGCGATTTAAACATGATTGTGATGTTTGGAAAATATCGTTGCCTTGTTCTAATGGAATCTGACAAGTCTCTAGTGTTTGAAGGGTATCGGAAAGATGATTTGTACGTGGTAGATTTCTCAGCAGGACCACAACTTGCCGTATGTCTTCTAGCAAAAGCTTCAGAATGCTGGCTCTGGCATCGGAGGCTAGGGCATGCTGGCATGAGGAACCTGCACACCCTTGCAAATAAGAAGCATGTCATAGGCATCGAGGGCGTCAAGTTCAAGAAAAATCACTTATGCGGTGCCTGTGAAGCAGGAAAGATGACGAGGGCCAAGAATCCCTCGAAGACAATCATGACAATGACTCGACCCTTCGAACTGCTCCACATGGATCTTTTCGGTCCCACTCATTACTCAACTCTTACTACTACTTCTTGTCTCTATTTCTTTCTCATTGTTGATGATTATTCTAGATATACTTGGGTGCATATAATCCTCTACAAGACTGAAGTGCAGGATGTCTTCAGACGCTTCGCCAATCGAGCAATGAACAACTATGGCGCCAAGATAAAGCACATCAGAAGTGACAATGGCACTGAATTCAAGAACACTGGCCTTGATACATATCTTGATACTTTGGGCATCACACATGAATTCTCAGCTCCGTACACGCCACAGCAGAATGGCGTCGTCGAACGCAAGAACAGAACACTTATTGAGATGGCCCGAACGATGCTTGATGAATACAAGACTCCAAGAAAATTCTGGCCTGAAGCCATTGATACTGCATGCCATACAATCAACCGTGTTTATCTTCACAAGCTTCGGAACAAGACATCTTATGAGCTCCTTACTGGCAAGAAGCCAAATGTCAGTTACTTCAGAGTATTTGGCGCCAGGTGCTGGATCAAGGATCCACATCACACTTCAAAATTTGCACCAAAAGCACATGAGGGTTTTATGCTTGGATATGGAAAGGACTTGCACTCCTACAGAGTCTTCAATCTCTTTCATTATAAAGTGGTTGAAACAGTGGATGTGTGGTTCGATGAGACTAACGGCTCACAAAGAGAGCACCTGCCAAATGTGCTAGATGAAGTTCCATCCAGTGAATCAATCAAGCTTATGGGAACTGGAGAAATCATACCTTCTGAAGCTCAACCTGAAGAGGAACTTATCATCTCCGCACCTGATCAACCTGAAGACAATGCTCAGCCTGAAGACAATCCCTCTAACAATGACAATGATCAGCAAGAGCAAGATCTTCACCCTGTACATCCTCGTGTTGCCAATGAAGTGCAGATTGAGAGAATAATTGATAGCATCAATGCACCCGGTCCACTCACTCGTTCAAGGGCAACACAGCTAGCAAATTTCTGTGGGCACTTCGCATTCGTCTCAATAACAGAACCCAAGAAAGTTGAAGAAGCCTTCATGGAACCTGAATGGATTCAAGCTATGCAAGAAGAGCTTCAACAGTTTGAGCTGAATAATGTATGGGAACTGGTTAAGCGTCCTGATCCTCGGAAGCACAATATAATAGGCACCAAATGGATATATCGCAACAAACAAGATGAGCATGGTCAAGTTGTCAGAAACAAAGCTCGTCCCGTTGCTCAAGGATATACTCAAGTTGAAGGGATTGACTTCGATGAAACATTTGCTCCTGTGGCTCGACTTGAAGCCATACGCATACTGCTGGCCTATGCAAATCATCATAACATGCTTCTATATGAAATGGATGTGAAGAGCGCTTTTCTCAATGGCAAGATTGAAGAAGAAGTGTATGTTGCACAACCGCCTGGCTTTGAAGATCCAAAACATCCTGACATGGTATACAAGCTCAACAAGGCACTGTATGGCCACAAACAAGCCCCTCGGGCTTGGTATGACACACTCAAATACTTCCTGAAGAGCAAAGGCTTCACACCTGGTTCCCTCGACCCCACTCTCTTCACGAAGACATATGATGGTGAACTGTTTGTGTGCCAAATATATGTGGATGACATTATCTTCGGCTGCACCAATCAGAAATACAGTGAAGAGTTTGGATATATGATGCAAGAGCAATATCAGATGTCCATGATGGGAGAGCTGAAATTCTTCCTTGGTCTTCAAATACGACAGCAATGCAACGGCATCTTTATATCTCAAGAGAAGTATCTCAAAGATAGCCTGAAGAAGTTCGGTATGCAAGACTGCAAAGGCTTCAAGATGCCAATGCCAGCCAAACATCATCTGGGTCCCGACGACAATGGTAAAGAGTTTGATCAAAAGGTATACCGCTCCATGATTGGTTCTTTACTTTATCTATGTGCATCTAGGCCAGATATTATGCTTAGTGTTTGCATGTGTGCTCGATTCCAAGCGGCACCAAAGGAATCGCATCACTTAGATGTGAAGCGAATTCTTCGATATTTGGCTTACACCCCAACTCTAGGATTATGGTATCCAAAGGGCTCAGAGTTTGATCTGGTTGGATTCTCGGATGCTGATTATGCTGGTGACTAGGTGGATCGCAAGTCTACATCAGGCACATGTCATTTTCTGGGACGATCACTTGTATGTTGGTCTTCAAAGAAGCAGAACTGTGTATCTCTCTCCACTGCTGAATCTGAATACATTGCTGTTGGATCTTGCTGCGCTCAGCTTCTATGGATGAAGCAAACACTCAAAGACTATGGCATTCATCTGAAGCAAGTACCACTCTACTGCGACAACGAAAGCGCCATCAAGATTGCCAACAACCCAGTTCAGCACTCGAAGACAAAGCACATTGAGATCCGTCATCACTTTCTCAGAGATCATGTTGTGAAGGAAGATATTGATATCATACACGTCAACACTGAAGAGCAATTGGCAGATATCTTCAGCAAGCCCTTGGATGAGAAGAGATTTTGCAAGTTACGGTGTGAGCTAAATATCTTGGAATCCTCAAATGTCCTGTGATCAGGCACACATCCTAACACCTATGCGTATTGATGACTAGATGTGCAACACACGAAGTAAAGTATATCTTCAATCAATGAAGACATACATTCTAAGTGTGAATACATTAATGAGGAATTTGACTTCGGAGCGCCACGATAATTGTGCGCCATGTCCGGGTCTAATACTTCCTATACGGTAGGTAACGCCACCACCAAATGTTCTGTTTGAAGTATTTCACTCATGGCGTTACATTTGCTATGTCTTCACATTTGGTTTGACTTCAATCTCAACATATCTTCATGATCATCTTCAGTATGTTGATCATATATATATATATATATATATACTAGTGTTCTGTCCTCTACAGCATTCACTTATAGCTATGTCTTCTTGTTGAATCTTTTGAACTAAGTGAATGTGATCGGACCCTAACCTCTCTATGCTTTATATCTCAAACTCTATCTCTCCAAATCATATGCATTCTATTGAAACTGTCGAATGTCTTCTCTGCATCCTTGTCAGCGGAAGATATAGAGACAAACATTAAGTCAGTTTTCAATGCTAATTCCTTCACCTGAAACCCGGAGAAGTGGGAACGACAACCCAACAATCCAGGCGTGCGTGGGAACGTGGAACAACCTCTGATATGCTGCATGATGACCACGTGTTCCTCAGATGTGAATCGCCAGGGGCACCTGTGTAATAACACGGAGCCGTCCCTGTCCCTATAAATACACACCTCACCTTAGTCATTATCCTTTCTTCCACTCTCGCACGAACCCTAGCGCCACCGCTAGCCATCGACGACGCCGGCAATGAAGCGCTTAGCTACCGCAACCTCTCCGACGTCGTCTTCACGCCGACCGCGGACATCATCTTCTCCGCCGTCGCCGTAGGCGTCCTCCGTCGCCAAGTTAGGGCATGGATGATCGAACTGCTCGGCCTCCTCTTCCACTCCGTCTAGCAGTTTCTTGTGTGGTAAATAAAACTCCCTTTTTACGGCCTCTTTGATCCTATAGATTCGTCACTTTCTACCACAAGCAGTTTCTGTTCACACAAGTTGGATCCACTTCATACTGCATCTCATATTATGCCTAGTATGTTCACTTATGCTTCACAAAGTAGTTAGATTCCTCACTTGTACTGATCTGTGGATTCGTACAAATCTGGAACCAACTCCTTATTTATGAGTGAATGTCTTCGCACGATGAGGTCAATGTCTTCTAAACTAATTTATCTTCAAAATCTTCTGAGAATGGGTATGACCTCTTCCCCTTCCCTCGCACCTTAATGCTGTCATAGGTACATGTCCGTGGGAGAATCCCTTGGTTCTCATAGTCTGCATTCATTTGCAGAATTCTTACAACATCACATAAATTCTCCCGAAGCCAGTTCTTGTTTGTCCAGCAAGCGAAAGCCCTTGAAGCCTTTGAATGTATTGAAGCCATTCAGTTTAAAGTTCATGGCTGCAAAGAAATTAGCAAGGAAGGGTGGCGGAAAGCGTCGACGTGAGACATCAAGAGATCTGCCCGATGACCTCTCAGAACTGTACAAGACAGATCTAGAAGAGGATTACAATCAGCGCAAGACACGAATCCAATGGATTCGACGATATTGGGCAGAACAGTGGTTCAAGTACAGATTTGTGACAAAGGAATATGCTGAAAAGAATGCCATCAAGCGACCATGGGGAGACATCCTATACAAAAATATTCATCCCAGGTCCAAAGATGAAGCCATTGAACAAGGCTTCTATCCCTGCATGGTCCGTAGACCACAGCCTGCGGATGCTGACCCATCGTCACTGCTATGGTGTCGTGACGACAATCTGTTCAAGCGCAACTTCCAGTTTGCCCAGAATTCGGCGAAGCAGAACAAGAAGTCTTTGGGATTAGACTTCAACCCTTGTCCCTCTGCTCCCCGTGCCGATGGGACCCGCGAAGCTGAACCCAATCTTGTTGGGCCCTTCTACAACCTGGAAGGTCTCATCACTCATATCGTGGTTCAAGGGACAGTCGTGGATGAGCCTGCAGATGACGCTGAATCAGATGAAGCGCCTGCAGTGCCGAAGCCAAAGAAACTGAAGCAGCCTAAAGCTTCAAAGCCTGCCTCAGCACCAAAAATCTCACGGGCGAAGCCACTGGCTACTGCACCTCCTGAAGACAGTGTGCAGTCTGAAGATCTGTCATGCATCTCCAAGCCCCAAAAAGTCAAGATGCCTCTGCCACACACCAGCCAAGAACTGACTGGTACTGCTATTCTGCGCAACGATGCCACTGATCTGTCCAGTGATGAAGATCTTGCAGATGACGCTCTTGAGCAACTAATCAAGAGCAAAGAAGAAGCAGAAATCTTCAACAATTTGCCTCTCTTTGATGTGGCAATCATCCACGACTTCATCGATGAGTGGTTTGACACGCCCAACCTCAGCTTTGAAGATCTGCAACTTCCCATTGGCCTCAGTACTGCCTTCCATGGCGCCATTGCTTCAGAGTTAGCTATAGCCCAGCGCATCGTTGAACTGAAGCAGAAGATTGACTTTGAGAATGCTCAGTTCAAGAAGCATATGGCCAAGCTTAGCATGCAAGAGGTCAAGAACTTCAAGATCAGGCTGCATGAGCTCAAAGAAGCCTTTCTCAAGAAGCGTGAAGAAGCTCAAGGTTCTCGTGAGCGCATGAAGAGCCTGGCTGACAAGTGTGTGCAAGCCTACAATGAGGCTGAGAAGCGCAAGGCCCTTGGGCGTCCTGGCATCGACCCCAGGATGGCTGCAAAGCAGAAGAAGAAGCCCGCTATGGCCGAACTCGACGCACCAAGGCAGGAAGCACATCCCATTGTCTTCCCAACTAGCATGACTGGCTCGAAACCAAAAGCCAGGTCTACCGCTTCAGAACTCAAGAAGACGAGGACTGCTGAGGCTGAAGCCAGAAAGAGGAAACATCCTGAAGCCTCTGCTGTTGCTCCCTCCAAGAAGAAGCGGAAGACCAAGAAGGAACGGGCTGCTCCCACAGAGCCCTTAATTGTTGAACCTATCTCCATGGTTCGCCCTGCCGCTGAACATCAAGAGCGCCAACTGACTGTCCATGAGCCTGCTTTCACAGAGGCTCATGAAGCTGAAGACATTCCAGCAGCTGATCCCACCGCTGCTGAAGACATTGGTCACCATGACCATGTTGAAGATGATGCAATTCTTCCTTAGATCGAGCACCAACAGGTATCATCGCCTGTGCTTACGCACAGCGAACTCATCAGCATTGGTCGTCCTCTGACACCAATTTCTCAAGATGCATCATGGGCTGATCACCCACAGCAACAAGTCACACCATCCCGGCAAGAAGAAGATGATGACTTTGAGGCCCAGCCAACTCCATCTCCAAAGGCGTCGCCAGCGTTACGCAGGCTTCGCAAAGGACCAAGGCCTCCCATCTCTGAATCTGAAGCTAAAGCTGCTGAAGACATTCCGGCTGCATCAGCCGATGACACCCAAGAAGAAGAACATGTCCCCACTCCCCCAACTACTGACGAAGCTGTTCTCGAGGAGAATGTGTCTGTGCCCGACCCTCCAGCTCATCAAGTGGAGGTAGAAAATCTTGAGGTTGCCACCACCAACACCAGTGAAGCCACTGACGCTGTCATGGCTGAAGAAAATGTGGAGCCTACACCAACCCAAGAACCAGAAGTCAGTGAAGCCAATGATGCTACTGCTTCTGTTCCTGTGGCTGCTGCTGGTCCTCTGTTTGACTATCACATTGAGCATAGGCCTCAGGTACAGAAGCCAATGCCAAGGTTGCCCAGGTTTCCAGGTCCTGCATCAGCACCTGGATCCTTCAATGTCAACAGCTTCAAAGCAGACAACACCTTCTTCAATAGCTCCAAGAACCCCTACTCAAGGGAATGCATATCTTTTGATCGGTTCTGGAGCTATACGCAGCGCAGCTATTACTCCTGCATTCTGTACAATCAAGGTCGCATCTTCCCACATATGCGTCTTGACACCGAAGCAATAGCTGGTCTGCCCTGCTTGGAAGAAGCTCTGGACTGCTCAAAGAGGTTGGATTGTTGCCTTTCGTCACCGAGCAAGAGCAGTGGAACAAAGAGTTGCTGCTCCAATTTTATGCCACACTTCACATACGTGATTACAACAGAGATCCGAAGACTTGGGTCCTTGAGTGGATGACAGGTAATGTTCATCACGAAGCCAAAGCCTCTGATATCATTGAGCTCACTGGTCTGCCCACTCCTGGAGATCTCTATGAACTTGGATGTCAACTTCACAGTGAAGCTATGGAGAGCATCTTTCAGAAGCCTGAACCGAACATGAGTCAGATGCTCAGTATGATGAAGCCTTTGCCACAAGACGCTGCATATCCTAAGGAGTTCCTTGTTGAAGACCTGGAGTATCTGCCAAGGACCATCTATCACATCTTACGGCGAACTCTCTGGCCCATGAAAGGACATTCCCCATATGCAAAGCTGGAAGGTGCAATGAAGACTTTGGTCTTCTATATTCTTCATGGCAAATGCTTCAATGCACAAGACTTCTTCATCCGCCAACTTGCTGCTTCAGGATCTGATCTCTTTGGCTTGAAGTTCACGCTCCATGGATAATGAGGCTGATCAAACTCCACTCAGCTATCTCATATCAGCCATCTGCTCGCAATCATCGGATCTTTATGCCTGACGTGGATATGTCCGTTGAAGCCCTCTATCCAGAGCCTGCCAAGGAGCCTCTTAGTCTTCAGAATGTGGAGCATCAAAGTTTCTCTCAGAACATTAAAGGAGTTGAAGCAGTCACTCGTGTTTATCCTTTCGCTGGCACTACACGCGCACCTCATCGTGCCCTCACTGAAGCCACTGAAAGAACTATTGCCCAATGGCCCAAGAAGCGATCTCGTGTTCTCAATGACCGAGAGCTTCTGGTTGCTCTTCATCAGAAACAGGATAGGCATCATGACTGGCTGAAGCGCCAAATGCACAGCCTCTTGGTGGATGTCAACCGCATTCGCAACCTTTCCACCAAGAATGCCTTTGTTTCCCATGAAACTTGTCGGCGTACATGGAAAGGGCTGACGCTTATGTGCTTTGAGGATGATCTTCAAGAGGATGGCTTCTCTGAACGTTTCAAGTTTGACTCCACACCTCCCCGAAGGGCTGTGCTACGACGAACTCCCTCACTTGAAGACTCTGAGTTCTCTTCCTCTGCGGCAACTATGAATGCCAGAGTGATGACGAAGACGATGCTACTTCATCGCCCCCTCCTTCAGCACGCGTCGACACTGCCCCGAGCTCGTCTGCACCGCCTAACAACACCAACGACCTTGCTACTTCACCTACTCCTCATGGGAACGAGTAGATGCTCTATGTCTTCAAACCTTTTTGGTCCTTACTGACAAAAGGGGGAGAAGCGTATGTGTGTGATAGTCTTCAAGCGGGTCCATATGGGCGGTTACTTTATGTTTTGCCTAGTGTTTACAACTCTCGTTTTGATACATTTGGTTCTTTGAGTTGTAACACTTAAACTCGATGGTCGTCTGCTACTCGTTTGCTACTTTGTGATGCGATGATAAATTCCGCATGTGCGACGATAAATTCCGCACTTAGATCATTTTGCAGACGTCCATTTTCCATTATGCATGTCATTATCTTCACATACTTTTCATGCATGATGAATGTCATCATAAGTTGAAGAGAGGATCTCCACAAGTACAACCTGCCATGTGCATTTGCATTCCAAAAGCAAATTACTTATATGGACATCTTCAGGGGGAGCCCTTACAACTTATGAAGACAATTCCTTATCCTTTACAATTTCACATATTATATTCCCCATTGAAAACTTCAACCAGTTTGTCATCAGTCACCAAAAAGGGGGAGATTGTAAGTGCATCTAGTGCCACCCCTAGTTGGTTTTGGAGTATTGACGACAAACCTAGTTGAGGGACTAATGTGTTTGTGAGAATTGCAGGATAATGCAGGTAGAAGTCCCTCATTGATTCGGTTTTCCTACCAGAGATGACCCCTAAAAATGTATGAAGACATTGAAGTCAAAGGTGGTATGTGAAGATATTCACATTGAAGACTATGACAAGAGAAGACATCGCATGAAGACTATGGAGCTCGAAGACTTAGATCTTTCGTAGTTATTTTTCTTCTTTGTTGAGTCATAGGAACCACCGTACTGTTAAGTGGGGTCCAAGAGAACTAGTCAGAATGACTAAAGTGATGCTTAACCAAAATCCTATGTCTTCGAGTGAAGACTATGAGAGCGAATCTTGTCCAGAGTTGGACAAGTCAGCTTTGCTTGTAGCCCAAGTAAAGTTGCCGTGTGTGTTTAAAATCTAACCATTGGAACACGTGTCAGTTCCTTAGTGACCCAGGGTCATTTCGGACAAATCAGGTCGGGTTGCCTAGTGGCTATAAATAGCCCACCCCCTACAACCATAAACGGTTGGCTGCTCAGAGTTAAAGTACGGCTGTTGTCGTTTGAGAGCAACCCACCTCGAAGCCTTTGAGAGAGAATTCCTTGCGAGGATAAAGTCCTAACCACCCAGAGCCAAAGAGTGTTAGGCATCACTTAAGTCTTCTTGTCTGTGTGATCTGAAGACTTATTACACTTGAGGACTGTGAATCCTCCAGCCTGTTAGGCGTCGCGTTCTGAGCATCCAAGAGTCATTGTGGATCGCCGGTGAACGAAGTCTGTGAAGGTTTGGGAGTCTACCTTGAAGACTTACCAGAGTGATTGGGCGAGGTCTGCGTGACCTTAGCTCAAGGGGAATACGGTGAGGACTAAGGGTTCTGAGCTGCATGTCCAGGACTGGGTGTCTGGGCCTGTTTGTCCTCAGGTTTAAATACCTAGCCGCCCTAACCAGATGTACAGTTGTCACAGCAACTGGAAATGGTCCAACAAATCATTGTCTTCAACGAGTCACTGGTTTCATCCTTCCCTTCCCTTTACTCACTGTTGGTCCTTGTGAAGTCATTGCGTGATTGCATTGTCTTTTGTCTTCACTGAGTGACTGCTTGTTCTGATTGGCTTCACAATATCTTCCTACCTGATCCCTACTGCCTAGCTGCTATTAGTCATCGTGCTTTCACTTCGTTGATTACCTGACTAGGGTTTGCCTAGTGTAGTCTACCTTCCGCTGCGTGGTAATAGGTTTACTTCTATCGTTTGTCTTCAAAACTTCCCTGTTTAGAAGACTTCCATAAAAATCTCCTATTCACCCCCCATCTAGTCGATCACTAGCACTTTCACTCTCTATCTTGTGTCGTGGTCGGGTTTTGAGTCTTACTCAACTTCACACCTTGCAACACAGGCAAGAACCCTTTCTTTGACAGATCCATTTTAAACTTCTTCAAAATCTTGTCAAGGTATGTGCTTTGTGAAAGTCCTATTAAGCATCTCGATCTATCCCTATAGATCTCTATGCCCAATATATAAGTAGCTTCACCGAGGTATTTCATCGAAAAAAATCTTATTCAAGTATCCTTTTTATGATATTCAGAAATTCTATATCATTTCCAATCAATAATATGTCATCCACATATAATATCAGAAATGCTGCAGAGCTCCCACTCACTTTCTTGTAAATACAGGCTTCACCAGAAGTCTGTATAAAACCATATGCTTTGATCACCTCATCAAAACATATATTCCAACTCCGAGATGTTTGCACGAGTCCATAGATGGATCACTGGAGCTTCCACCCTTTGTTACCACCTTTAGGATCGACAAAAACTTCTGGTTGCATCATATACAACTCTTCTTTAATATCCATTAAGGAATGCAGTTTTGACATCCATTTGCCAGATTTCATAAACATAAAATGCCGCAATTGCTAACATGATTCATATGGACTTAAGCATTGCTACCGGTGAGAAGGTCTCATCGTAGTCAACCCCTTGAACTTGTCAAAAACCTTTCACGACAAGTCGAGCTTTGTAGATGGTGACATTACCATCAACGTTTGTCTTCATCTTGAACATCCATTTATTCTCAATAGCTTTCCGATCGATGAGCAAGTCCACCAAAGTCCATACTTTGTTCTCATACATGGATCCTATCTCAGATTTCATGGCCTCAAGTCATCTGTCGGAATCTGGGCTCATTATTGCTTCTTCATAATTCACAGGTTCGTCGTGGTCTGGTAATATGACTTTCAAGATAGGATTACCATACCACTCTGGTGCGAAACATGCTCTGTTCGACCTATGAGGTACAGTAGTAACTTGATGTGAAGTTTCATGATCATCATCGTTAGCTTCCTCTCTAGTTGGTGTAGGCATCACGGGACCGGATTTCTCTGATGTGCTACTTTCCAAATAGAGAGAAGGTACAATTACCTCATCAAGTTATACTTTCCTCCCACTCACTTCTTTCGAGAGAAACTCCTTCTCTAGAAATGTTCCATTCTTTGCAACAAAGATCTTGCATTCGTATTAGTGGTAGAAGGTGTACCCAATGAAGGCACACTTCTTCGATTTGGGTTCGAGCTTATCTGGCTGAAGCCTTTTGTCATAAGTGTCACAACCCCAAACTATAAGAAACGACAGCTTAGGTTTCTTTTGCCAAAACACAGTTCACTTTGCCATCCTTCTTATCCATCAAGTATTTGGGGTAGTTCCGTTTCTAGTGACCATTTCCTTTGCAGTAGAGGCACTCAGTTTCAGGCTTGGGTCCAGCTTCGGGCTTCTTCATGGGAGCGACAACTTGCTTGCCATTCTTCTTGAAGTTCCCACTCTTTCCCTTGCCCATTTTCTTAAAACTAGTGGTCTTGTTAACGATCAACACTTGATGCTCTTTCTTGATTTCTACCATCGCCAATTTCAGCATCGCGAAGAGCTCAGGAATCATTTTTGTCATCCCTTGCATATTATAGTTCTTCACGAAGTTCTAGTAGCTTGGTAATAATGACTAGAGAAATTAGTCAATCACTATCTTAGCTGAAAGATTAACTCCCACTTGATTCAAGCGATTGTAGTACCCAGACATTCTGAGCACCTGCTCACTGGTTGAGCTATTCTCCTCCATCTTCTAGGCAAAGTACTTGTCTGTCGGCGTCCTGGGGGAACGGGGGTACCCAGATTTGCCTGCCTACAGCCCACGGCGTGGCTCTACCGGCGGCCCGGTACGGCCCATCTTCATCAGCAACCACTCAAGACCCTCGCGATTGTCCAAGCCTCACGAGACGGATGACACAGGACCTCCTCAGGGGCAGCCTCGCTAGGCTGGCTCCCGAGGGGCGGAGATATCTATGCAAGGGGCACCACGCGAGGTTCGCATGACATGAGCCATGATGACCAAAGCCAGCCGGGCGCCAGCGGGCGAAGAGTGCCAGTTTCCTCTTTGGTGCTAATTAAAGAGGTAGGCGCAGGAGAGGAGTCCCGAGGCATCAGGCAAAGGTTTCCGTATCGGTGCAACAAGACCAAGACCAGTAGGACGGCAGGACGGAGGTCACCGGGAACCCCACAACTGCATCACCACCAGAACCTTTGGCACACGAAGACCACCTTTTGTCAGGATAACTTGTACTAGTTGTCTCCCTTCAAAATTGGCCATTGTGGGATCCCTTCCCACCTAACATTTGGGAAGAGGACCAGGGCATCTATAAATAGGGCTAGCCACCACCATAGCAGGGGGACGAACGGATCATTCGGACCATCCTGAGACACACCAGCTCATTGAGCTCAAGAACACCTCTCCTTAGGAGGCTGTTCATCCACTGTACTGATCCATCCTTAGCCCACGAGGTAATCCACCACACCACACTAGAGTAGGGTATTACACCACAACAGTGGCCTGAACCAGTATAAACCCTTGTGCCTCTTGTTCCTTTGGTTCGGTGAGCTAGGCTTTGAGATTGTTGCGAGAGCGAGCTAGGAAGAGAGGGATCTTCGTGCGCACCCCAGAGTTTGAACCTCAAAGGTTTGCCGGAACCCCGAATCTGACATTTGGTGCACCAGGTAGGGGTGCGCCGAATCTTTCTTCTCCGTCGACCGACCCGCCGTTGCCCCGCGACTCCAATGTCTGACGGTCCGGGGACCCAAGCCGACCACTGGGCGGCCTGGTCTGCCCGGGCGGTGCCATCTGCTCCTTAAGACCTCAACTCCACGCTCCAGGCGGCCCGCACACTGCCCAACACCCGTGGGCATGGGAGCGCGGGCCAGCGCCTGCTGCCCTCGCACCGCGATGCACACACGCAGTCACGCGATCCACAGATTTTGCTGCGGCAACGACACCACACACCCGATGGGAGCAGGCGAACATGCGAACCGCGCTCATCGTGGCACGGGAGCTGCTGCAGTGCAGACTGGCAGAGAGTGGTCGCGATGCACTACTGGAGCGAGTCACCGAACTACTAGACGCCACCTGCAGTGGTACACCGCCCTTCAGCTCCTTGACCACACCCTAGATTGTGGCAGAAGCGCGCGCGAGGCCCAGGCGAGCCCGCGCACCCCCTGGGGCGTCAGGGGGATCCGATGACACCGGCGCGGGTCTTGACGCAGGCCGTCCTGCCGCGACCACGCCATCGCTAGGAGGGACAAGCACCGATGGCCCGCCATGAGGATGCACCAGGATAGCACACAGCGGCCACCAGGGTCAAGCGCCGCGACTGGCGGCTCAAGGAGCGGGGCATCTGGGTGGCGGTTCTGGTGAGGTGGTCACGGACGCCTACGTGCACTACACAGTGAACCCGGAATGCTTGCCGGGGGAAGGCCCCAATCCGTTCCCCGAACTGGGATGGGCTGCTAGAGGGCCCATGGTGCAGGTCTTCCATGAGCCGCCTAGAGGCTTCGCCGACCCCTTCATCAATGACGACGGCGGGGTATGGTCAATATCTCAGGAGCAAGCTTACGCTAACCCCAAACTCCAGGAGAACCAGGCCGCGGTAGCAGTTAGATACCTCGGGGCAGTGGCCCGGCCGGCGACAGGAGTGGTGCTCTGGGGGCTGCGTGGGAGAGGCCCAGAGCCGGCCCCCCACGCCACATGGAGCAAAGTGCTGCACGGAGGTAGGCCCTCTACCGGGGGATGCGCCGGTGAGCCTTCCCCCCGGCAGAGGACCCATGGTCGTCGAGGGCGCTGCCAGCGTCCTCTTTGCCCCTTGGTCTCGTCCTGGTTTCCGGACACCCCAATGGTGGTCAAGGGTGGCGTAGGGCTGGGCCCTCGCCTGGCGATATGAAGTAAGGCTCGCGCCTGTGAAGGTCTCTGCTCGTGACACTCTCACATAATAATGAGTGGGGCTGTACACGCCCCAGAGTCTCCAGAGTGCCGCCCTCGGGTCTCGGGGGCTCCCACCCACTTCCTACTGTGCCAATTGTGCCAATCGAGGATGGGTGGTTGGACACCGCCTCGGGGGCTGCAATCTCTACGGCGATCGAGCCGAACACCAGCCCTATTCTCTGCGAAGCCCGTGACTCCAAGGAGCCGGATTCCTCTCCAGACTCCGAGCCCTCCGCGCCCCTGCCGATCGAACCTGATTGGGCGCCGATCATGGAGTTCACTGCCGCGGACATCTTTCAGCACTCGCCCTTCAGCGATATTTTGAACTCACTAAAGTATCTCTCTTTATCAGGAGAGCCCTGGCCGGACTATGGTCAGCAAGGTTGGGATGCGGATGATGAAGAAATTCAAAGCCCACCCACCACCCACTTCATAGCCACTGTCGATGATTTAACCGACATGCTCGACTTTGACTCCGAAGACATCGACAGTATGGACGCTGATGCAGGAGACGATCAAGAACCAGCGCCTATAGGGCACTGGAAAGCCACCTCGTCGTATGATATATACATGGTGGACACCCCAAAAGAAGGCAATGGCGATGGAACAGCAGAGGATGACCCCTCTAAGAAGCAGCCTAAGCGCCGGCGTCAGCGGCGCCGCTCTAAATCCCGCCAAAGCAAAAACGGTGATTCCGGCACGAGAGATAATAACACCCCGGATAGTGCCGAAGACAACCACCTGTAGCAAGATTCAGCACAGGAGGATGCAGAAGCCAGCCCTCATGAGAGAGCGGCAGACAGAGAGGTCGAGGACGATAATTATATGCCTCCCTCCGAAGACGAGGCAAGCCTCGATGACGACGAATTTGTCGTGCCGGAGGATCCCTTTGAACAAGAGCGTTTCAAACGCAGGCTTATGGCCACGGCGAGCAGCCTCAAGAAAAAACAGCAATAGCTTAGAGCTGATCAAGATTTGCTAGCCGACAGATGGACTGAAGTCCTTGCAGCCGAAGAGTATGAACTCGAACGCCCCTCCAAGAGCTACCCAAAGCGCAGGTTGCTACCCCGATTAGAGGAGGAAACACCTAAACCTACATCACCAGCGCATGATGCGGCCGACCGGCCACCCCGTGGCCGCGACAGAGAGGCCTCTCGGCCCTCCACTCAAGCTGCACCCCGGCGCCGCTCAAAAAATACCAAGGCACGGGAAAATGCGCCAGACCTGCGAGATATATTGGAGGACAAGGCAAGGCAAACAAGATCGACCTACGGATCGCGTGGGCGCCCCACGGCACAAGACGGTAATTGTCACTCCGGATACAGTAAATCCGGCAGGGCCGAACGCAGTAGACAAAGCTCGTTTGAGCTACGTCGTGATATAGCCAAATACAGAGGCGCCGCACACCCACTATGCTTCACAGATGAAGTAATGGGTCATCAAATCCCCGAGGGTTTCAAACCCGTGAACATCGAATCATACGATGGCACAACAGATCCTGCGGTATGGATCGAGGACTATCTCCTTCATATCCACATGGCCCGCGGTGATGACCTACACGCCATCAAATACCTCCCACTCAAGCTTAAAGGACCAGCTCGGCATTGGCTTAACAGCTTGCCAGCGGAATCAATTGGTTGTTGGGAGGACCTGGAAACCGCATTCCTCAACAATTTCCAGGGCACTTATGTGCGACCACCAGACACCGATGACCTTAGCCACATAATTCAGCAGCCAGAGGAATCGGACAGGAAAAGCCGAAATCTATGGTAGCCCTCACGACACTTATGACCCGCTTTTACGCGGGAGAAGACAGCTGGCTAGCTCGCAGCAATAACATGACCAAGAGACCTGGTAATTCAGATACCAAGGACAACAGTGGCAGGTCGCGTCGCAACAAGCAAAAGCGCCGCATTAACGACGACAATGCCGAGGATACGGCAGTTAATGCCGGATTCAGAGGCTCTAAACCCGGTCAGCGGAAAAAGCCATTCAAAAGAAATACTCCGAGCCCGTCCAGTTTGGACCGAATACTCGACCGCTCATGCCAGATACATGGCACCCCCGAAAAACCAGCCAATCACACCAACAGGGATTGTTGGGTGTTCAAGCAGGCAGGCAAGTTAAATGCCGAAAGCAGAGACAAGGGGCTGCATAGCAATGACGAGGAGGAGCCCCGGCCACCGAACAACAGTGGATAGAAAGGTTTTCCCCCACAAGTGCCGACAGTGAACATGATATATGCAACCCACGTCCCCAAGAGGGAGCGGAAGCGTGCGCTAAGGGACGTATACGCGATGGAGCCAGTCGCCCCAAAGTTCAACCCATGGTCTTCCTGCCCGATCACTTTTGATAGAAGGGACCACCCCACTAGCATCCTGAAAGTGCAACTATCCCTAGGTGGTTTTGGTAATTCATAACAACATATAGCTCATTGAGCTAATGCTATTCCAAGATAATAATTTCAGGAAAGCTCAGTGATTGGCATGGCATGGATGTGAAAGTGGAACCCTCAAAATGCTAAGGACAAAGGATTGGCTCAAGCTCAAAAGCTCAAGACTCTTCTTTTTATATTTTAGTGATCCAAGATCACATTGAGTCTTTAGGAAAAGCCAATACTATCAAGGAGGGATGAGGTGTTGCTTAATGAGCCTCTTGCTTCATGTGCTTAGTGATATGCTCCAAAAACCCTCAACTACTTTCCCATATCCACATTTGACCTAAAACCTAAGCCAAACTCGGTCCTACCAATTCTTCCTATCCGGCGCCACCAAGTTTCACTTGTCATTAGCCACTGCCAAACCCTAGCAATTCGGTTCTACCGATAAGGATCTCGGTCTCACCGAGATGGGATTGCAAACTCTCTATTTCCCTTTCGTAACTTTTCGGTCTCACCAAAAGAGCGAATCGGTCCCACCGAGATTGCAATGTAAACTCAGTGTTTCCCCTTTGTAACTTTTCGGTCTCAACGAGTTCCACTTGGTCTCATCGAAAGAGCAAATCGGTCCCACCGAGCTTGCCTGACCAACTCTCTGGTTAGCTAATTACCAAATTCGGTCTCACCGAGTTTGTGTAATCGGTCTCACCGAGATAACGTTATGCCCAAACCCTAACCATATCGGTCCTACCGAGTTGCATGTCAGTCCCACCGAAAATCTCTAACGGTCACTAGGTTTACATTTTCGGTCCGACCGAGTTTATGATTCGGTCCCACCGAGATTGGAAAACTGTGTAACGGTTGGATTTTGTGTGGAGGCTATATATACCCCTCCACCTCCTTCTCATTCGAGAAGAGAGCCATCAGAACACACACACCATTCCAACTCATATGTTCTGAGAGAGAACCACCTACTCATGTGTTGAGACCAAGATATTCCATTCCTACCATATGAATCTTGATCTCTAGCCTCTCCAAGTTGCTTTCCACTCAAATCTTCTGTCCACCAAATCCAAATCCTATGAGAGAGAGTTGAGTGTTGGGGAGACTATCATTTGAAGCACAAGAGCAAGGATTTCATTACCTACACACCATTTGTTACTTCTTGGAGAGTGGTGTCTCCTAGATTGGCTAGGTGTCACTTGGGAGCCTCCGACAAGATTGTGGAGTTGAACCAAGGAGTTTGTAAGGGCAAGGAGATCGCCTACTTCGTGAAGATCTACCGCTAGTGAGGCAAGTCCTGTGTGGGCGATGGCCATGGTGGGATAGACAAGGTTGCTTCTTCGTGGACCCTTTGTGGGTGGTTGCTTCTTCGTGGACCCTTCTTGGGTGGAGCCTTGTGTGGACTCGCGCAACCGTTACCCTTGGGTGGAGCCCTGTGTGGACTCGCGCAACAATTACCCTTCGTGGGTTGAAGTCTCCATCAACGTGGATGTAGGATAGCACCACCTATCTGAACCATGGGAAAAACATCCGTGTCTCCAATTGCGTTTGAATTCTCCAAACCCTTCCCTTTACATTCTTGCAAGTTGCATGCTTTACTTTCCGCTGCCTATATACTCTTTGCATGCTTGCTTGAATTATGTGATGACTGCTTGACTTGTCCTAAATTAGCTAAAATCTGCCAAGAACTAAAATTGGGAAAATGTTAAGTTTTTATTTGGTCAAGTAGTCTAATCACCCCCCCTCTAGACATACTTTCGATCCTACAAGTGGTATCAGAGCTTTGGTCTCCATTTGCTTTGATCTCCATAGCTTTTGGTGGTCATAGCCTTGGTTTCACAACCTAGGAGAGTATGGCGTCTAGCGAGGGAAATTATCACCGTAGAGGTCCTTACTTTGATGGTACTAATTTTGCTAGTTGGAAGCATAAAATGAAAATGCATATTCTTGGACATAACCCCGCCGTTTGGGCTATTGTGTGTGTTGGTTTGCAAGGTGACTTCTTTGATGGGAGAGAACCGAACCGTGAAGCTACCGCGGATGAGTTGAAGATGTTGCAATACAATGCTCAAGCTTGTGATATTCTCTTCAACGGATTGTGCCCCGAAGAATTCAACAAAATCAGCCGTCTTGAGAATGCGAAGGAAATTTGGGACACTTTGGTTGATATGCACGAAGGTACCGACTCCGTCAAGGAATCCAAGTTGGATGTGCTTCAAAGCCAACTTGAAAATTTCAAGATGAAGGATGGTGAAGGTGTCGCCGAAATGTACTCTAGGCTTGCTCTCATCACAAATGAGATTGCCGGCTTAGGAAGTGAAGAGATGACCGATAAATTCATCATCAAGAAGATTTTAAGAGCCTTGGATGGAAAATATGATACCGTGTGCACATTGATCCAAATGATGCCCAATTACAAAGATCTCAAGCCAACGGAGGTGATTGGAAGAATTGTTGCTCATGAGATGTCACTTAAGGATAAAGAGGAACTTCACAACAAATCAAGTGGTGCCTATAAAGCCTCATGTGAAGCCCCTACATCATCAAGTGAGAAACAAGACTTCAATGAAGAATTGAGCTTAATGGTGAAGAACTTCAACAAGTTCTACAAGAGTAGAAGCAAAGATAGAAGCTTCAAGTCAAGGTCCTACAATGACAAAAGATCTTCTAGTCGAGAGCGAAACTGCTACAATTGTGGAAGACCCGGACACTATTCCAATGAGTGTACGGCTCCATACAAGAGAAGAGAAGATTCTCCAAGAAGAAGAAGCAAAGAATCACCACCAAGAGAGAGAAGGAGTAGAGATGATCGTTATGAACGAAGATACTCACAAAGAAGCAAGGATTCGGAAAGGAAGGAAAAATCATCAAGGAGCTACACAAGACGAAGACATCAAACTCATGTTGGTGAATGGGTATCCGGCTCTGACTCTGACAGCCACTCCGAGAGAAGTTATCACTCCGACTCCGAAGATGCTCAAGATGAAGGTGTTGCCGGTCTAGCACTTGTGTCAAACAACTCCTACGGCATATTTGACTCACCAAACGAAGGAATTGGAAGATGCTTCATGGCCAAAGGTCCTAAGGTAACACACCCCGAGTATGTTGATTTCAATAGTGATGAAGATGACTTGTTAGGTGATGATTTGCTTGTTGACAACTCTAGTGATGAATACTATGATGAAACGTCAATTAATCATGCTAATCAAGATAAAACGAATGACAATGATAAGGAGAAGATTGAGGCCCTAACTAAAGAACTAAACACTCTTAAGTTAGCTCATGAAACCATCTTCGAAGATCATCGAGAACTTTTAAGAGCTCATGAGAAATTACGCTTTGAAAAGCTCAATCTTGAGCAAGAGCATGAGTTCTTAAAAGCAATCAATGATGATCTCCGCAAGAAAAGTTCTTCTTACATTGCCAAGCATTTACTCTTATCCACTTACATGCCTCAAGTCAAGTCTAGTAACAAGAACAAGAAAGATTCTTCCTCTAGTAGTAACAATGATCATGCTAAATCCAATATTGTTACTTCTAGTAGCTCTCTTGATTCCACTAATGATTCTCTTAGCCAAGTTACACTTGAGCAAGAAAATAGCTTATTGAAGGGAATTATATAGAAAGGAGTGTACAAAAGCCTTGCCGGGAGTAAGCAATTCGAGGAAATTGTGCGCAAGCAAGGAACGCACCGGAAGAATCAAGGTGTTGGTTTTGAATGAAAGTTCAATGCCAATGGAGTTGAGTGGGAAGAATATCAATACCCTAAGACAAAGTTTATTCCTCAACAAGAGAAGTATAATACTTCTTTCAAGGGGACACAAGCTCAAGATGATCTTCCACCACAAGACTACAAGCAAAAAGGCAAGGACAAGCTTCAAGAGGAAATTGACGCATTTGTAGAAGCTCCAAAGACCTTAGTCAAGTGGATTCCCAAGACTACTTCAAGTTCCACTTCATCAAGTACGACTACAACTCCAAGGATTCCCATCAAGATGGTGTGGATCCAGAAGAAGAAGAACTAGAGAGTTCTTGAGGGTGACTCCGCCAACATACTTCACTCTTATCATTTTGGCAAGAACAAGTGCAATCAACTTCCACATCTTGCACTAGTTCAAGGAGTCACAAACCCTCTTGTTGGTAAGACAAGGGACAAGGTAATCTAAAAATTTTCATGGACATCATCTTTGTGTGCATCACTCCATGTCTATGGATATCCTTGTTTGTTCCTTGTGGGACTAACCCATGTAGGTATTGAAAGTGCAATTCACTCAAATGGATAGCTCCAAGAGATCTACATCAACATTGAGCATCCACATCTTCAATATCTACATGAAGTCATCATCGACAAAACCCAAGGTTAGTTCATCCCTCTTAGGGGGGATATCACATCTAGGGGGAGCTTTACTCTAAGACTGAGCTAAAGCAACTCTAAAGATGTGAACACAACAATGCTTTATGTAAAAGTGGTAACCCCACTTGAGCTTAAACGATGAGTATGACCTATGATCAAGTGTTCTCACTTGACTCCTAAGTCAATATACTCATATATAGATGACCTAGTCATCGCAAATTGCTTGATAGATGCTAGAATTGGTTGTGCATGCCTTGCCACATATTTCATTTGCCATCTTATTGTGTGAGCATGCTGGTTGCATATTTTACTCATTCGAGGACATCCACTTGTTGTTTTGATTGTTTGGTTTTATCTTCTTTTGCCAAGTGGATGGACAAGAAGGCCTAAGAACCTCCTCTAGCTATCTATGCTTTTCTCGTCTCAAACTCTATTCATGCTGCATCACAAAATTTGATCAAGTCAGATTCGAACCACTCTGTGTGAGGAGCGCTCGGAGTCCCCGATTCGTCATAGACTTAAACTTCCAAAACCTCTTTATGATTCTCGGTCTGACCGATACTCCACTTTCGGTCCTACCGAGATCATTAAGTTGATCTAGGTTTTTAATCTCGGTGCAACCGATTTGAACCTTTCGGTCACACTGAGTTTCAGTAACTGCTGCAGTTATGAGTCTCGGTGCCACCGAGTTGTTCCACTCGGTCACACCGACAGGGTCGGGCTATATATAGTCACGGGCAAAATTTGGAAATTTCTCCGAACCCCTTCGCCCGCGTGATAGCCTGCTCTGCCCTCGTGGTCTCCGGATCGTCTTCTCGCCGCCAGCGGCCTCCAGTCGCTAGTCTCCGTCGCCGTCAACAGGAATTCTGCCCCGCCGTTGCCGCCGTAGCAAGTCTCCGCCGAACTAGGGTATGGACTTGATCACAGTGCTATTCCCCGTCCAATTCCTAGCACATTGTGTTCTTCATGATTCTTGCCACGATTGAAACACTCCTATCCAGTCAATGCGCCCGTAGATTAGCTTTGATTCGAAAATTTTAGGGTTAGGTTTCCGCCGAAACCATCTCGGACCCACCGAGTTGAAAAACTCGGTCCCACCGATTTGGCTTATGCCATTGCACAAGTGAGACTCGGTCTGACTGAGAATTACTTATCGGTGTGACCGATTTTGGAACTCAGTGAAACCCTAGCAGTCTCGGTGCCACCGAACTGTGACTCGGTCCAACCGAGTTCACCAGTTCAGGTGCCAAAACTGCTTCGGTATCACCGAGTTTAAAAATCGGTAGATCCGAGATGATTTCAGTGGGAAACTAAAACTAAGTTTTTGGATCATTCTTTTGCAAAAATCTCTGCATTTTGTGATGCTCATCCACTCTATCTCTTCTATAAACTATTCACAGGGTCAGCAGTCAGTTTGCAGCATGTCTGATCAAAGTGATAGCCAAAATATGTCAGAGCAGCAGGTGCACATGAGTGAGGGCACTAGTCCCTCCAGCTCTTCTGATGAAGGCAGCAGGAGCACTCCTAGAAATTTGCCAAAGGCTGCCACGAGACAGAGGAAGAAGAGGACTTCAGATTCCGAAGATGAGGACTATGTGGTAGAGGAAGAGGCCACTTCCAAGAGAGTTGAGCCAGCTCAAGGCACAAAGCCAGGGCTGAAAATCAAAAGGCCAGTAGGCAGGCAGCCAATGTCAAAGGCCAGAATGTCAACTGAGAAGCCCATAGAGCCAGTTGCAGCTGAGGGCAAGAAAAGAAAGGAAAGGGTGAAGAAGACTGTGGCTAGAGTGCTTGGCAAAGCTTCCATCATGGAAGAGGAAGAAGAAGAAGAGGTAGCTGCACCAGCACCCAAGGCACCCAAGCTAATGGGAGATGCCATAAAATCAGGGGGAGCTGCTTCCAAGGCCAAGCCAGCTCCAAAGCCAAAGCCAAAGAGGAACACAAGAAGCATTCCTATAGCTGAGAAGAACAAGGCCCCAGTGCCCGAGACTGTTGCTGAAGAAGAGGATGAAGAGCAAATTCTGAGAAAGCTAAAACTCAAGATCCCAGACCACAACGATGCTCATCCTGTGGCTGAGGACATGAAGCTCAGGAGAGATTCAGGGCTGAGGAAGTGGAGAGAAGCAGACCCATATGATTCAAGGAGAAGGACAGCAGTTGACTACAGGTTTCACACCAAGGAGCAGTAGGATTTCTATGAGACTGTTTTGCTAGATAAGAAGCCAATTGTCTGTGACATGAGATGGGTCGACTGGACCTACATGAGGGAGAAGGAGGAACACTACCCAGGAGTATATGACAGCTTTAATGCTTGTGGAGTTGCTGACTTTGTTGGGCAGAAGCTCACAAAGTGGAACGAGGAACTGATCATGCAATTCTACTCCACGGCACACTTTTATCCAGATGGGAGGATCACATGGATGTCTGAGGGTACGAGGTACCAATCCACTGTTGAGGAATGGGCAAAGTTGATTAATGCCCCAGAGGAGCATGATGATGACATGGACATATATGCCAAGAAGAAGATGGACCACAACTCAATGTCCAATATGTACAAGGAGATCCCAAATGAAGCAGTTGATACTTTCAAGTTTGGCTCAGTGCATTATCTTCTGTTAGGTCTGCCTACGATCAATTGGATACTAAGGCACACCTTACTGCCCAAGTCTGGAGATCACAAGATGATCAGAGGCCATGCTATCAACTTGCTACATGTGTTTGATGTGCCTCAGAAGTTCAAGGTGATGAGCCTCATAGTGGAAACAATCAAGAGGACTGCAGCAGATCAGAAGAGGAGTTGCGGATATGCCCCTCAAATTCAGGAGCTCATCAACTCCAAGATGGGCACGGGCATATATCTATTGGACAAGGAACATTTGCCCATCCGTCCAGATTTTGAGGACAATCAAGTTGTCATGACTGAGAACGAGCCATCATCTGCCCAAGCATACGCAAAGAAGGAGAAGGCGAGGAAGGAGAAAGCTGCCAAGATGCCTACCCAAGAGGAGGCATCTGAGTATTTCTTGAAGACTAAACAAGAGCAGCTTGGTTATTTGATTGCATCCACGCTGAGGATTGAGCATAGTCTGGCCACCCTCACTCAGAATCAGCAGAGTCTAGAGAGAATCATGGAACAGAAGTTCTATGACTTGGATGTCAAAGTAACGGAAGTTCAGTTTGTAGTGGAGCAGCTCCAGGAGGACATGCAGGAGAGGAGAGGCAGGACTACCACTCATGCCTTTGCCAGAGTGCCAAGAGGTCCGAGGTCGTCTGCCGTGCCAGATGCTGACAGAAGAGCCACCACCTCAGCACCAGCCACAGCCTCGGTTCCACCAGCTCCAGCATCTACTTCAGCTCCAACTCCAGCGTCTACTTCAGCATCTACCGAAGCCTTCGTCCTTGGAGTGATCCGGACTCCACCACCACCAGAAGATCAAGCATGAGCGTCGATCTAGCACTATGCATTTTCTAGGAACTTTTTGGTAACTTGTTGCCAAAGGGGGAGAAGATGTATAGATCATAGGCTTCGAGAGAGAGTGTGTTGTTTTTTTCTCTCTTGCTTTATTCGGTGGTTTTTCAAACTTGTTTGCTTTTGAGTGCTTAAGATACTATGCTTGTGAGACATTGATGATCATGTGTTTGATCATAAGCTACACTTAATGCTTGCTTATTGCTATTATCCTATCTATCTTGTGTGATCATTCACTATTGGTGATGAGTGCATGTATTTCATTCTTATCATTTTAAGCGCTCCATCAAGATGTATGTGACATGGAAGAGTAACCCATGACTCTAACTCTTTGTGCATTTGCAGTCCAAAGAAAATTTTAAATATGCACAAATTTAGGGGGAGCTCTTACTTATCACATACTTCTCAAAGCGACGATATATTTCATGCTTATTATCATTTGTCGAAGCTTTGATCTATATGTTGTCATCAATTACCAAAAAGGGGGAGATTGAAAGTGCAACTATCCCTAGGTGGTTTTGGTAATTCATAACAACATATTGCTCATTGAGCTAATGCTGTTCCAAGATAATTATTTCAGCAAAGCTCAATGATTGGCATGGCATGGATGTGAAAGTGGAACCCTCAAAATGCTAAGGACAAAGGATTGGCTCAAGCTCAAAAGCTCAAGACTCTTCATTTTATATTTTACTTTTCCAAGATCACATTGAGTCTTTAGGAAAAGCCAATACTATCAAGGAGGGATGAGGTGTTGCTTAATGAGCCTCTTGCTTCATGTGCTTAGTGATATGCTCCAAAAACCCACAACTACTTTCCCATATCCACATTTGACCTAAACCCTAAGCCAAACTCGGTCCTACCGATTCTTCCTATCCGGCGCCACCGAGTTTCACTTGTCATTAGCCACTGCCAAACCCTAGCAATTCGGTTCTACCGATAAGGATCTCGGTCTCACCGAGATGGGATTGCAAACTCTCTGTTTCCCTTTCGTAACTTTTCGGTCTCACCGAAAGAGCGAATCAGTCCCACCGAGATTGCGATGTAAACTCAGTGTTTCCCCTTTGTAACTTTTCGGTCTCACCGAGTTCCACTCGGTCTCACCGAAAGAGCAAATTGGTCCCACCGAGTTTGCCTGACCAACTCTCTGGTTAGCTAATTACCAAATTCGGTCACACCGAGTTTGTGTAATCGGTCTCACCGAGATTACGTTATGCCCAAACCCTAACCATATCGGTCCTACCGAGTTGCATGTCAGTCCCACCGAAAATCTCCAACGGTCACTAGGTTTACATTTTCGGTCCGACCGAGTTTATGATTCGGTCCCACCGAGATTGGAAAACTGTGTAACGGTTGGATTTTTTGTGGAGGCTATATATACCCCTCCACCTCCTTCTCATTCGAGAAGAGAGCCATCAGAACACACACACCATTCCAACTCATATGTTCTGAGAGAGAACCACCTACTCATGTGTTGAGACCAAGATATTCCATTCCTACCATATGAATCTTGATCTCTAGCCTCTCCAAGTTGCTTTCCACTCAAATCTTCTTTCCACCAAATCCAAATCCTATGAGAGAGAGTTGAGTGTTGGGGAGACTATCATTTGAAGCACAAGAGCAAGGAGTTCATTACCTACACACCATTTGTTACTTCTTGGAGAGTGGTGTCTCCTAGATTGGCTAGGTGTCACTTGGGAGCCTCCGACAAGATTGTGGAGTTGAACCAAGGAGTTTGTAAGGGCAAGGAGATCGCCTACTTCGTGAAGATCTACCGCTAGTGAGGCAAGTCCTGTGTGGGCGATGGCCATGGTGGGATAGACAAGGTTGCTTCTTCGTGGACCCTTTGTTGGTGGTTTCTTCTTCGTGGACCCTTCGTGGGTGGAGCCCTGTGTGGACTCGCGCAACCGTTACCCTTGGGTGGAGCCCTGTGTGGACTCGCGCAACCATTACCCTTCATGGGTTGAAGTCTCCATCAACGTGGATATAGGATAGCACCACCTATCCGAACCACGGGAAAAACATCCGTGTCTCCAATTGCGTTTGAATTCTCCAAACCCTTCCCTTTACATTCTTGCAAGTTGCATGCTTTACTTTCCGCTGCCTATATACTATTTGGATGCTTGCTTGAATTATTTGATGATTGCTTGACTTGTCCTAAATTAGCTAAAATCTGCCAAGAACTAAAATTGGGAAAAGGTTAAGTTTTTATTTGGTCAAGTAGTCTAATCACCCCCCTCTAGACATACTTTCGATCCTACACATCCGTCATGGCGGATTCACCGCATTGGTTCTAGACCCAATTATTGATGGATTTCACCTCACTAGAGTCCTTATGGACGGCGGCAGCAGCCTGAACCTGCTTTACCAGGATACAGTGCGGAAAATGGGCATCGATCCCTCGAGGATTAAACCCACTAAAACGACCTTTAAAGGCTTCATACCAGGTGTAGAGGCCAATTCTACAGGCTTAGTTATACTTGAAGTGGTCTTCGGATCTCCGGATAATTTCCGAAGCAAGGAGTTAATCTTCAACATAGTCCCGTTCCGCAGTGGCTATCACGCACTGCTCGGGCGAACCACATTTGCCATGTTCAATGCGGTGCCGCACTACGCATACCTCAAGCTCAAGATGCCAGGCCCCCGAGGAGTCATCACGGTCAATGGAAACACCGAACGCTCTCTCCGAACGGAGGAGCATATGGCGGCTATCGCAGCGGAAGTACAAAGCAGCCTCTCAAGGCAATTCTCCAGTCCGGCCATTAAACGTCTGGACACCGTCAAGCGCGCCCGGAGTAACCTACAACAAGACCGCCTAGCACGTTCCGAGCAAGCGTAGCAATGCGGCCCCAACCCCAGCCCTCGCGAACTTGCGAGACCAGTGTTGCGCATACATAACTACGCTCTGGAAATACCATGGGCACAGGGGGAGGGGCACCATCATGGCACGCCCAAAACGCGGCTTAAACCGCACTAGGGGCTGCCGACTTCTTCATTTTATCTTACTTTCAGGACTCCACTTTTCGGAAGGCCTGTCCGGCAGTACAATTGCCGCATAAACAATACAACAACCAGGGGAGCAGAAAGCTACGCCGCACTATGGAACTCTAAGGTGGTCTCTATAACGAGCAGTATACCTGTTTCACATGCCATTCCGCAGCTCGCCCCTGGAAAGGACATGTTAAATAGTCCCATCTTTTGCTTATTGCACTATTTGTATCGTTCTGCTTTGATCGCAACTTTTTTAAATAAACAATGCATAGCTTCCGTCTAATTATTGCATTACTCTTTTTTACGAATATATGTTCATTAATGACATGTTGCACCCGTACACTTTGGTACGGCCAATACGCCAGGGGATTAAGCACCCCACAATACGGTGTGAGAAGTCCGAACACTTTCACAAGTGCGGCACCTTGAACTTATAGAATTATATGCATCGGCTCCGAATCATGTCTTGGGTCAATAGTTGGGTTTGCTCGGCTCCTATGTTTTGGTACCTTACATTCCGTTATATCGGCTAAGGTAGCACTAGGAGAACTACTGCGATTGTGCCCCAGTTGAGATGGGCTAAGCACCTCAGTAGAGAAAGCTAAAACTGACCGTCATGATGAGGCGAGAGTTGGTCGCTGTTCGAGAGGTTTTCGAGTCCCTAAAGACTTATGCCGCTTAGAGCGAGGAGTCGGCTTTGTCCGGCCTAGGCGTGGATAGCACCCCGAACTCGGTCTTCCGAACACTAGGGGCTTCGCGGAAATTTAAAATTATAGAATTCTCTGGCTAAGTGAGAGTGTTCAAGCATTATAGTCCGATTGCCTTGTTCGTTGTGTTGAGCGCCTCCCTCGAAGGACCCAAGAATGGGAAAAAGAGCGCTCATGTTCATCCCGAACACCCCAGCACTCGTGGCATGGGGGCAGAAGCCGACGACTCGCCATCTCTCAAATTTGATAAACGGCCGCACAGAAGGTAATATTTTAAATTCAAAAGCGTTGCTTAGCGCATATGAACAAGTTTTCATCGTACGGGACCACAAATGCGAGTTTACTCAAAAATTACATATTTGGAGCATTCATCCGCTATAAGGCAGGCACCCTTCAGGACGCCCTCATAATACGCTTCCGGGACGTGATGCTCCTTTGCCCGGCGGCGGCCCATCCTTCACCAGCTTCTCCGCATCCATCTTGCCCCAGTGCACTTTAGCACGGGCAAGCGCCCTACGGGCACCTTCGATGCAAACGGAGCACTTGATTACTTGAAGCCGTGGATAGGCATCCACCAGCCACCTCACCAGCCCGAAGTAGCTCCCAGGCAGAGCCTCTCTAGGCCAAAGCCGAACTATGAGGCCCTTTATGGCCTGTTCGGCCACCTTGTGGAGCTCGACCATTTGCTTCAGCTGGACGCTCAAAGGCACCAGGTGTCCGGCCTCAGCATACTAAGACCAGAACACCTTCTACAACGAGCTCCCCTCCTCGGATCGGTAGTAGGCGGCGGCATCAGACGCACTACGAGGAAAATCTGCGAATGCTCCTGGAGAGCTCCGGACTCGGGTAAGTAACAAGTAATCACTTTCACGTGCTTGCTTTGCATAATGAATGCCTTACCCGCCGCTATCTTCTTCATCGCTTCAATTTCTTGGAGGGATTTCTGGGCTTCGGCCTTGGCAGACTTCGCGCTTTCGAGGGCTGCCGCAAGCTCAGACGCTTGCGTCTTTGAGTCAAGCTCCAAACTCTTGTGTTTTTTCACGAGAGCCTGGAGCTCTTTCTGCACCTCCTCCACCCGCGCCTCCTACTTCCCTCTCTCTGTGCGCTCCACGGCTGCTCTATTTTCGGCCTTGGACAACGCTTTCTTAAGGGTTGCCACCTCGGTCGTGGCCCCTATAATAGCACGTTGATCTTGTCATTTTTTGCAACCACATCTTCTCTATATACTTGCGCAAGGTATTACTTACCTTCCTTCTCCTCGAGTTGCCTCTTGGCATGGCCGAGCTCGTTCTCGGACCGCGCGAGGTTTTGCTTCAGCGTATCCACCTCCGCAGTCAGTGCGGCGGAGGCCAGCAGCGAAGCCTGCATACGCATATAGACTTGATTATGTTAGACTCCTACGAATGTTATTAGATCCTCTATTCGGCTTTTCTTTCCGAACGCCGAACAGAGCATCATGGGCTACTGTCTATGTGGTAATATTTTTACATATTGTTTACTTACCTCAAAGCCTGTTAGAAGGCTGGCACAGGTTTCAGTCAGTCCGCTCTTGGCGGACTGAACCTTCTGGATCACCGCACTCATAATAGTGCGGTGCTCCTCGTCGATGGAGGTGCCATTAAGCACCTCCAGCAAATTGTCTGGTGCCTCTAGTTGGACGGAGGTCACCGGCTCGGTAGGCTTGCTCCTCCTGGAAGGAGGCTGCCTACCGGAGTCTGGAACCGTTGAAGGTTACGGCGCGGTGTCCGGCTCAAGGCCGGACTCGGAGCCCTTGGGGGTTTTATCCCCTTTGCGCCTGGAGTCCGGGAGGTCGCCTTGCGGCGCCTCCAGGACGGCCTCCTCCTGGCTTGGAACCTGTTGGGACAGCACCTCGGCATCGTCCGTAGGGTGGGGGGAGGTAGCCGTCGGAAGCGAATTCACATCCGATGAATCCATGGAACCGCTCGACGACACGTCGAGCCGGTCTTTGGGTGGACTGCATAAACATGTTCGACATAAGGAAAAGCTATGCAATGGGGGAATACTATGAATCACTCTGGTATCCGGATACTTACGATCTCGCCAGGGGCTTGGCCCTGTGCGGCCACTCCTCTTCGCCGTCATCAGCGTTGGTGGAGTAGTCCGGGGGAGGGGTCTTCCCCTTCTTGGACCCTTCGGCCTCCCCAGTTGGGGCGGCCTTCGTTTTCTTCCCTCCTCCCGCTGGAGGGGGAGAGGTCTCTTCTTCCTCCTCCTCGTCTTCACGGGAGGAGTGCATCTTGGAGTCGTCGGATGATGAATCCGACACCTCCAGGCATCGGGCACTCTTTCGAGTCCCCGTGGCCTTCTTCTTGGCCTTCTTCTCCGGCACCACATAGGGTGCCGGAACCAGCAACTTCGCCAAGCGAGCGTCTGATGGGCCTTCAGGCAAAGGAGCCGGACAGTTGATCTGTCCGGACGTCTCCTGCCAATCCTGTCAAAGATAAGGGAGCTTAGATCCCGCATGGAGTCAAACTATGAAAAACTAATACTCTGTAAAAGGTAAAAACATCTTATCGCACTAGCGTGACGCTGCGAGCTGAATCCGCGTTCCTCGGTAGCGGATGCGGGGGCCTCGGCGCACTTGAAAAGCACCTTCCAGGCATCTTCGTACGTCGTGTCGAAGAGCCTGCTCAGAGTTCAGTGCTGCGCTGGGTCGTACTCCCACAGGTTGAAAGCCCGTTGTTGACACGGGAGGATCCGGCGGATGAGCATAACCTGGACTACGTTGACAAGTTTGAGCTTCTTATCCACCAGGGTTTGGACGCATGTTTGGAGTCCGGTCAGCTCTCCTTTTTTACCCCACGACAGGCCCGTCTCTTTCCAGGAGGTGAGCTGCGTAGGGGGTCCGGATCGGAACTCGGGGGCTGTGACCCATTCAGGTTCGCGCGGCTCGGTGATGTAAAACCACCCCAATTGCCACCCCTTTAGGGACTCCACGAAGGAGCCCTCGAGCCATAGGACGTTGGGCATCTTTCCCACCATGGCGCCTCCGCACTGCGCCTGGGTGCCGCGCACCACCTTCGGCTTGACATTGAAAGTCTTGAGCCATAGGCCGAAATGGGGGCGGATGCAGAGGAAAGCCTCACACACGACGATAAACGCCGAGATGTTGAGGACAAAGTTCGGGGCCAGATCGTGGAAATCCAGGCCATAGTAGAACATGAGCCCCCGGACAAATGGGTGGAGAGGGAAGCCCAGTCCGCGGAGGAAATGGGGGAGGAACACCACCCTCTCATGGGGTCTAGGGGTGGGGATGAGTTGCCCCTCTTCGGGAAGCCGGTGCGCAATGTCGTTAGACAAGTATCCGCCCTTCCTCAATTTTTTTATGTGTCCCTCCGTGACGGAGGAGACCATCCACTTGCCTCCCGCTCCGTACATGGTTGGAGAAGGTTGAGGTGGGGTGTGCGGACTTGGGCGCTGGAGCTCGAGTGCGCGGAAATGGATAGGCAAAGGAGGAAGAAGGCGTGGATGAAAAGGTGGATCCTTATCCCCTTATATGGGCGGACGTGACTATGCGTCCCCACCAGCCTGGTAAAACTCGCTTATCTCCCCAACGCCATAATCAATGGCGCGGTTGGGTTACCCATGCCATATTGATGAGAATCTCGGAATAAGGGGACACGATCTCTGCTTTGACAAGACATGCCAAGGAAACCGCCTCGCTAAACGCGCTGAGGTGGGACAGTAAAACGATTCGAATAAAGACTTGGCCATGGTGTGATGTCACGCTATGGAATACGTTAGCATATTAGATTTGTGTAAATATTATTCTCTCTATGGCAATATGTGGAAACTTATTTTGCAGAGCCGGACGCTACCTTTGTGTTCAAAATCTTTTATGAAGTACTTGGAGGAGGAACCCGCCTTGCAATGCCGAAGACAATCTGCGCGCCGGATTCATCGTCATTGAAGCCTGGTTCAGGGGCCACTGAGGGAGTCCTGGATTAGGGGGTGTCCGGATAGCCGGACTATACCTTTGGCCGGACTCCTGGACTATGAAGATACAAGATTGAAGACTTCGTCCCGTGTCCGGAAGGGGCTTTCCTTGGCGTGGAAGGCAAGCTTGGCGATATGGATATGTAGATCTCCTACCATTGTAACCGACTCTGTGTAACCCTAGCCCTCTTCGCTGTCTATATAAACCGGAGGGTTTTAGTCCGTAGGACAACAACAATCATACCATAGGCTAGCTTCTAGGGTTTAGCCTCTCTGATCTCGTGGTAGATCTACTCTTGTACTACCCATATCATTAATATTAATCAAGCAGGACGTAGGGTTTTACCTCCATCGAGAGGGCCCAAACCTGGGTAAAAACATCGTGCCCCTTGTCTCCTGTTACCATCTGCCTAGACGCACAGTTCGGGACCCCCTACCTGAGATCCGCCGGTTTTGACACCGACAACTGCCAAGGCTTCGGCGTCCGGACAGTCGACAATTTGGTTCTTTTTAGTAAGAAACCTGTTCCAAAGCTTTCGGGCTAACTCTCCGGGCTGTTGAGTTATATGACTCAAATCATCTGCGTCCGGAGGTCGGACATAAGTCCCTTGAAAATTTGCCCGAAAGGCATCTTCGAGCTCTTCCCAACTTCCAATGGAGCTTTCGGGGAGGCTCTTAAGCCAGTGCCGAGCTGGCCTTTTGAGTTTGAGGGGTAAATACTTAATGGCGTGGAGATCATCTCCCCGAGCCATGTGGATATGGAGGATATAGTCATCAATCCAGACCCTAGGGTCTGTTGTTCCATCGTATGCCTCTATGTTTACGGGTTTGAATCCCTCTGGAAATTCATGGTCCAGCACCTCGCCGGTGAAACATAGGGGGTGTGCAGCACCCCTGTATCTGGGTGTACCACATTGTTCGGATATTTGTTGTGTTACATCGTATGCTGGGGCGCGCTTGCGTGGTCCATAGATGGATCTGGTTGCGCCGTCCTTTTGGTGCGAGCCCTCGCGTGGATCGCGTATTGGCTTGTGGGTGGCGTTGTTTGCCGCTCTATGTTGGCCGTGAGGTCGTCTATCCGGCCAGGTGGCCGTTTTTATTTTTGGTTGTGGGGGGTCTGAGGCCTCCTCATCGAATTCAGGTAGCAGCTTCTGCTTTGGGTAGCTCTTGGTGGGGCGATTGCCGCCGTACTTTGCTGCTGTGTTGAGTACTTTGCTCCATCTGATTTGGAGTGTGTCCTGTGCAGCCTTGACCCTTTGCTTCTGCTTTTTCAGACTCCTCGCGGTGGCAAGAAGCCTTTGACGGGCATTCTGCTGCTTCGGGTGCCTGTCCAGCGTTATGTCGTCCGGACTATTATCTTTGATAGAATTGGTTTGTTCGGTTTGATTCTCCATATTGCCGTAGTCTGGCAGTGGTTCTCCCTGCTCCAACGCTGGGTCTGTATGATCGTTATTTCTGCCGAGGCGGGATTTGGGGCGGCGCTTGCGCTGCCGCTTTGACTGCTTCTCGAGGGAACAAGCCTTCGGTGCGTCCTTCCGTTCCTCGTCGTCATCTTCTTTTGGTGTGTCCACCGTGTATACGTCATATGATGAGGTGGTCATCCAGCGCTCTGTGGGCGGTGGTTTCTCTTCGCCTCCCGCATCGTCATCCATACCGTCGATGTCTTCGGAGTCGAAGTCGAGCATGTCGGTTGAGTCGTCGACAGTGGCTATTAAGTGGGTGGTGGGTGGGCATCGAATTTCTTCGTCGTCCGCATCCCAATCCTGTTGGCGATAATCTGGCCAGTTCTCTGCTGACAAAGAGAGAGACCTTAGTGAATTCAGAATGTCGCCGAAGGGCAAGTGCTGAAAGATATCCGCGGTGGTGAATTCCATGATTGGCGCCCAATCGGATTCGATTGGCAAGGGCGCGGGCGGTTCGGAGTCAGAAAAAGAGTCCGTCACCTTGGAGTCATGGGCTGCGCAGAGGATTATGCTGGTGTTTGGCTCGATCACCGTTAAGACTGCAGCCCCTGAGGCGGTGTCTAACCACCCGTCCTCGATTGGCGCAGTTGGCTCCGAGCTAAGGGTCGGAGCTGATGCGGGCGCGGCCTCTGGGGTACTGTTCGGTGGCAGAGCTAGGTCATACTGTAACACCCCGGATGTAACTTTCCCAATTTGTACTCCAACTCTTGCCGTTTCCGGCGTTAAGTTATTTTATTTTCTCGGTTTCGGGTTTTTGTCTCCGTGTGTTGTTGTCGTTGTCATGCATCTCATATCATGTCATCATGTGCATTGCATTTGCATACGTGTTCATCTCATGCATTCGAGCATTTTCCCCGTTGTCCGTTTTGCATTCCGGCGCTTCGTTCTCCTTCGGTGGTCATTTCTACCTTTCTTTCGTGTGTGGGGTTTAAACATTTCCGGATTGGACCGAGACTTGCCAAGCGGCCTTGGTTCACTACCGGTAGACCGCCTGTCAAGTTTCGTACCATGTGGACTTCGTTTGATACTCCAACGGTTAACAGAGGGACCGAAAAGGCCTCGTGTGTGTTGCAGCCCAACACCCCTCCAAGTTGGCCCAAAACCCACCAAAACCCTCTCCATCATCTAGAGCGTTCGATTACGATCGCGTGGCCGAAAACCGCACCTCATTTGGACCTCATCTGCAGCCCAACACCCCTCCAAGTTGGCCCAAAGCCCAACACCCCTCCAAGTTGGCCCAAAACCCACCAAAACCCTCTCCACCGCGCCGCACCGGACAAAATCCGCGCCGACAGACATGTCCGGCTAGCCGCTTGCCGACACGTGGCAGCCGCCCATTCGCCCGCGTCCTCGCGCCCACTTCGCGCCGGTCGGCCCGCCCGGGCCCAGGAGGGGCCCTTATGGCCCAGATCCGGGCGCCGCCGCCCACGCGCGCCTCCTCCTTCCTCGCCCGAGCCGGCCGCCACTCTCCGCCATCGACTCCGGCACCGGCGAGCACCCCCGCCGCACCACCTCCGCCCGCTCGCCGACGCCGCCTCCGTCGCCAAGCCCGACGCCGCCGCAGATCCGGTGCCGCCCCGCCTCCTTGAAGCTCCGGGCGACCTCCTCCTCGACGCCGGCGACTTCTCCGGCGAGGGATCCGGCCGCCCTGCCCCTTCTCCGGCGAGCCCGCCGCTGACCTCGGTTCGCGCGCCGGCAATCCAGATCTGAAACCCTAGAGGTTGTTTTTTTTTCTCTAAGTCCCCAGTTTCTCAGATTTTTGGCAAACTTTGACGTATCATAACTCCTCATCCGTAACTCCGTTTTGAGCATATAGCATATCAAAATGTTCATCTCAGAGACTACATCATTTCACTCCATTGCATCATTTTCATTTGAGTTCATCTTGATGCCCGAAATGCTGTTAGAAGAGGGCTACTTGAGATATTTGTTAGATCTGCTACTCCATTTAGATATTTGTGATTTTTGCCATGATTATTGTGTGCATGATATGCCCATGAGCTCTACATATATTTTGTTAAGGGTGTTGCCATCTTTCCAGAGGTGCAACCCATGTATTTTTGTGATGTGTGTGGTGACTAGTACAAGCTTGCAAAGTGAGGCACTTGGTAAAGCTGATTTCAGAGACTTAGCATTTCCACTAAGTCCTTGACCTTTTTATCTCATATGGCCATATGTTCATGTTGTTTCCTAGCGATCCGTGCCTCTTTTGAGGATCATCAGTAAGGATGTTTTGTTAATCTTGTAGTTCTCTATCCATCTATGTCTTTGTTTGCAATTATGGAGCACCCTAGCTTGAGTCAATCGAGCTCTACTTTTGCTACTTCGTGACTCTGGGCAGATTGTCTACTTGTTAGCGATTTTGCCGATGATGTTGTAGTTGATCCGTGCATGCTATGCTATTGTTCTTGCCATGTCTAGCTTGCATCTTGTGTATTCTTTACGAGCGTATGCTTAGTTGGTCATGACTTGCTCCGTAGTGAGTGCATCGAGCTCGTAAACATGCCTACTTGATATCTGTTTTCAGCATGCTCCAGTTTTCACTAAGTCTGAGAACTGATTATGTTTTTGCCATGTTCACATGCTTGCAATTGTATTTTATGATCCCTTTTGGCTCAAGGTCACTAAGGGACTTTTGTTAAGCTCTTTGAGTAGCTTCATTCCATGCTTTACATTGCCAGGTACAGGTCCTGTAGCATGTAGTTTTGTTGCTCCGAAGTGTGCTACCTGATCTGAAATTCCAGACAAGTGTTAATTTCACTAAGTCTGAAATCTGTTTACCATATGCATTTTTGCCATGCTTGTTTGAACCTGTTAATGGATGAATTGGCCGTAGCTCAGTGCTAGACTTTCGTTAAGCATCTTGAATGCATCCCTGCCATGTATTTTGTTGTCATGTTTGGGTGCTGTAACATGTTCATCTTGTTGCATTTAGATGCCTACTTGCTGTAAATCGCAGAACGTGGTTATATTTGAATTGCTTGCCATTTCCAAACCGTAACTCCGATTCCGACGTTCTTTATATCGTTTTCAAGCGATTTCATCTCATATTTCCAGTGTCACACTTGGATTTCCAAGTTGAGGTCAGGTTCATGCATCCCTTGTCAAATCTTGCATATGCATCCCGCATCGCATCCCGCATAGCATACCATCCTTGCATCATATTGTTTGATCCTTGCACGTGGTTGATTGTGTCCTTGTTGCTTGTTTGTCTTGTTTGGGTAGAGACGGGAGACGAGTTTGCTAACGAGGAGCCCGTTGAGTTTGGTTTCGAGGATCCAGTCAACTCTAACAACTTTGCAGGCAAGATGATCATACCCTCGAAATCACTACTATCTTTGCTATTCTAGATTGCTCGCTCTTTTGCTATGCCAATGCTACGATGCCTACCACTTGTTTTCAAGCCTCCCAACTTACCATGTCAAACCTCTAACCCACCATGTCCTAGCAAACCGTTGATTGGCTATGTTACCGCTTTGCTCAGCCCCTCTTATAGCGTTGCTAGTTGCAGGTGAAGATTGGAGGCCGTTCCTTGTTGGAACTTTTATTTACTTGTTGGGATATCATTATTTTGCCATGTTATCTTAATGCATCTATATACTTGGTAAACGGTGGAAGGCTCGGCCTCTCGCCTAGTGTTTTGTTCCACTCTTGCCGCCCTAGTTTCCATCATATTGGTGTTATGTTCCCGGATTTTGCGTTCCTTACGCGGTTGGGTTATAATGGGAACCCCTTGATAGTTCACCTTGATTAAAGCTTTTCCAGCAATGACCAACCTTGGTTTTACCATTTGCAACCTAGCCTCTTTTTCCCTTGGGTTTCCGGAGCCCGAGGGTCATCTTATTTTAGCCCCCCAGGGCCAGTGCTCCTCTGAGTGTTGGTCCAAACTAGAGTCCTGTGCAGCGCCCCCTCGGGGAAACTCGAGGTTTGGTTTTAGTTGTATGGAGCGCTCATCTGAGTGTGCCCTGAGAACGAGATATGTGCAGCTCCTATCGGGATTTGTCGGCACATTTGGGCGGTGTTGCTGGTCTTGTTTTAGCCTGTCGAAGTGTCTTGAAGAACCGAGATACCGAGTCTGATCGGAACGTCTCGGGAGGAGGTATATTCCTTCGTTGACCGTGAGAGCTTGTCATGGGCTAAGTTGGGACTCCCCTGCAGGGATTTAAACTTTCGAAAGCCGTGCCCGCGGTTATGGGCAGATGGGAATTTGTTAATGTCCGGTTGTAGATAACTTGAACCTTAACTTAACTAAAATGAATCAACCGAGTGTGTTACCGTGATGGCCTCTTCTCGGCGGAGTCCGGGAAGTGGACACGATGTTGGAGTAATGTTTGCGCAGGTTGCTCTCTAGTTTCTCGCTCGCGCTTTGCCTCCTCTTCTCACTCTCTTTTGCGAACAGGATAGCCACCTTATTTTCTAGTCGCTTGCTGCAGCTCCACATATATTTACCTTGCCAAACCTATAAGCTTAAATAGTCTTGATCGCGAGGGTGCGAGATTGCTGAGTCCCTATGGCTCACAGATTACTATTACACCAGATGCAGGGACTGATGATTCCGCTCTAGGTGACGCGCTTGAGCTCAAGTGGGAGTTCGACAAAGACTCTCAACGATACTATGTTTCCTTTCCTGATGATCAGTAGTGGTGCCCTGTTGGGGGTGATCGGGACCGTGTCGCATGTTGGGTTATCTTTTATTTTGGCGCCCTAGTCGGGCCATGAGTGGTTGGATGATTTAATGTTATTTATGTACTTGATTGACGTGGCGAGTGTAAGCCAACTATGTTATCTCCCCTTTATTATTTATATTACATCGGATGTTGTGAATATTGCCTAACTTGCGACATATGCCTTCAATGCGATTATGTCTCTAAGTTGTGCCTCGACACGTGGGAGCTATAGTCGCATCGAGGGTGTTACAAGTTGGTATTCAGAGCCTTCCCCGACCTTCGGAGCCCCATTGCTTGATCTTTTTTAGCAGCCGAGTTGTGTCTAGAAAAAATGTTTTGAGTCATCTAGGAATTATATATCGGAGAGTTTAGGAATTCTTTTTACTTCCCAGTCTCCTCATCGCTCTGGTAAGGCATCCTGACGTAGAGTTTTGACTCTTCTCTTCTCGAATTTCACTAAAAAAAATTTAGGATCACGCAGGTATCTTGGAATCGTTCCGATGGTTTTATGACGAGAACATTGTCTTGGTGCCTCCTGTCAGGGGTTTTGTGGAAGTGTACCGGGGAGTTGAGCTCTGAGGTGTTGTCGTCATAATTTTATCGTTGCAGTTCTGGAATACCTGAGTTTAGTACGCCGACATCGAAAATCTCTTTTATGCAGTTCGTTGGTGAGATAACCTCGACGCCACCCAGTACTGGGGCGGGAGTTCGGGAGTATCGCCATAACTTGTATAACGGATGCTTTTCGAAGGTTGAGATAGATGGTTTCCGAAGTTTTTCTCGGTTATGTGTTGAAGGATGGATACAGCTGGATGTAGGATTTGCTAGATTTGGGTGAGATATTATGCTTCCCCTGTATCCCCAACATCTGATTGCATAACCGGAAAGGTTCGGAAGTTTCATAGGTGGGAATTCTTGTAGCTCTAGTTCTTCTTCCACGGATATTGGTTTGAGATTGGGATTTCTTACCGATTATTCGTTCTTGATCCATACCTTGTTGATTTATTTCTCTACCTTAATTCTAAGTGGCTTTTCAATTTATGGATATGTGACCATTTCAAGAGGAATGCATTCGTTCATTTTTTTCGGATGTGAAGACTATATGTTGCAATTTTCATTCCGTTGGATTCAGATTCAATATTTATCTATCAATGTGCTAACGGTGGTCAACCTCTTCAGGATGGCTCCTCCAACGCGCACGACTCCGAATCCTGATCCGCCACCACCTCCACCTCCTCCGGAGGCATGGCAAGCTGTGTTGGCCGCAACCAATGCAAACACACAGTCGATCATGCAAATTCTCCAAGAGCGAAATCAAGGCAACCAAGGGAACCAATGCAACAATCAGAATCACTTTGCTACACTCAACCAGTTCCTTGCTAATGGGCCAAAGACTTTCAGCAATTGTGTTGAGGCAACTGATGCTGACGATTGGCTTGTGGATCTGTACAAGCATTTCGAGTGCAGTAACGTCAGGCCTGAGGACTTTTTCAAGTTCGCTTCCTTCCAACTCAAAGATCAAGCTGCAGAATGGTTCCAGCAGTACAAGGATTCCAGAGGTGGACGTGTTATCACTTGGGATGAATTCCATCGAGATTTCAGAGCTCACCATATCCCTCAGAGCGTGGTTGAAAGCAAGCGTGAGGAATTCCGCAACCTGAAGCAAGGCTCTTTGTCTGTCTATGACTACAACAAGTTGTTCCAGAAGCTCGCCCGCTTTGCCAAGCAGGACGTGCCTGATGAGAAGAGCATGATATACCAATTCAGGGGTGGTCTCAGAGAAGAAATTCAGCTAGCTCTTGTTCTCTTTGAGCCCTTGAGGTACGATGAGTTCTACAACATGGCACTGAAGCAAGAGGCTGCTCAATTGAGGTGTGATGCTTCCAAGAAGCGAGTCAGAGATGTTACTCCTTCTTCCTCTACTCAAGTGACCAAGCAGCAGAAGTATTGGCTTCCTCCTCCTCCGTTCCGTCAACCGTATCAGCAGAAGAGCAAAGGTGGCAGTGGTTCTTCCCACCCACCCAACCCTGGCTTTCAGAACAAGACTTTGTCTCAAGCTCCAAGATCGAGTGCTCCGTACCACCGTCCGCTTTCAGTGGTCACGTGCAACAAGTGCCAACAGAAGGGTCACTATGACAACAAGTGTCTCAATCAGAGGCGCCTCCCTCCTCCTCCTCCTGTCAGATCGGCAAGTACAGCTGTGGTCAAGCATAACCCCAAGCACGCCAAGGTCAATTTGCTGAATGCAGCTCAGGCAGAGGACTCGCCAGATGTGATTATGGGTAACCTTCCTGTTAATGATGTTCCTGCAAAAGTTCTTTCTGACACTGGTGCATCGCTTTCTTTTATTTCAACTCCATTTGTGGCCAAGCATGATTTTGTGACCGAAAGGATTCCTGTTCCATTGAAGATTGTGTCTCCGGGCAAGCAAATGACTTCTAACAATTGCGTCCCGGACGTCTCTATCACGTTGGGCGATTACAAGTTTCTCTCTTCTCCGATGGTTCTTGGCAACTCGGATATTGATCTTATTCTCGGAATGGATTGGCTTACTAAGCACAAGGCACATCTTAATTGTGCAGCCAGGCAGATTTAATTGACTCATTCGTCTGAGGATGTAATTGTCTTTGCCGCTCGTGATGATACCATCCGTCTGTTTTCTCTCAATGAGAAGGGTGAACTCGATGCTATCTCGCAGATTCCATTCATTTGCGAATATCAAGACGTCTTTCCAGAAGAGCTTCCAGGAATGCCTCCGCACTGGCCAGTTGAATTCGTTATTGATCTTGAGCCCGGCACGGAACCTGTGTGCAAGCATCCTTACCAGCTCGGACCTGAAGAGTTGAAGCAGCTGAAGAAACAACTCGATATTCAAGAAATAATGGGTCTCATCCGTCCTAGTTCTTCTCCGTGGGGTTGTGGTGTTCTTTTTGTGAAGAAGAAGGATGGAACGGACCGACTTTGTGTTGATTACCGTCCATTGAACAAGAAGACCATCAAGAACAAATATCCACTTCCCAACAGCAATGAGCTGTTCGAACAACTCAAAGGTGCCCAAGTATTCTCCAAGCTTGATCTCCGTATGGGTTATATCAGATTCAAATCCGTGAGCAAGATATTCCCAAGATGGCTTTCAGGACAAGCTATGGTTCATATGAATACACTGTCATGTCTTTTGGCCTCGTCAACGCTCCTCCGACGTTCTCTCGCATGATGAACTTCATCTTCAACGCCTACACCAATGACTTTGTTTTGGTCTATCTCGATGACATTCTGGTTTTCTCGAAGAACAAGGAAGATCATGCCAAGCACTTGCGTTTGGTACTCGATAAGTTGAGGGAACACCAGTTCTACGCCAAGTTCTCCAAGTGCGAATTTTGGCTCGATGAGGTTCTTTATCTTGGTCATATCATCTCTGCCAAGGGCATAGCGGTGAATCCTGAGAAGGTGTCTGCAATTGTGAATTGGGAACCTCCTCAGAACGTGAAGCAACTCCGTAGCTTCCTTGGTCTCGCAAGCTACTGTCAAAGATTCGTTGAAAACTTTTCTAAGATCGCGAAGCCTCTCTCAAATCTTCTCCAGAAGCACGTCAAGTACGTTTGGTCTCCGGAGTGTGGCATTGCTTTCAACACTTTGAAAGAGAAATTGATCACTGCTCCAGTTCTGACTCCGCCTGATGAATCCAAGCCGTATGAGGTCTTTTGTGATGCCTCTCTCCAAGGTCTTGGCGCAGTGTTGATGCAAGAGAAGAAAGTTGTTGCTTATACCTCTCGCCAGTTGAAGCCCAATGAGAAGAACTACCCCACTCATGATCTCGAGTTGGTGGCAGTTGTGCATGCTCGTTTTACTTGGAGACATCTATTATTGGGAAGAAAAGTGGACATTTTCACTGATCACAAGAGTCTCAAGTACATCTTCACTCAGCCTAATCTCAACCTCAGGCAAACTCGATGGGTCGAAATGATTCAAGAGTATAATCCGAGTATCGAGTATACTCCAGGCAAGGCCAATGTGATTGCTGACGCATTGAGCAGAAAGGCTTATTGCAACAGTCTTATTCTCAAGCCTTATCAACCCGAGCTTTGTGAAGCTTTCCGCAAACTTAACCTGCAAGTTGTTCCTCAAGGTTTCCTCACCAACCTTCAAGTCTCTCCTACCTTGGCAGACCAGATTCGCCAAGCCCAGTTTCTTGATGCTATGGTGAAAAAGGTGAAGATTGGGATTGCCAAGAGTCAACCCAAGTACAAGTGCTACCGCCTTGATGACAAGGATACTCTCTTCTTCGAGGATCGTATTGTTGTACCCAAAGGTGAACTCCGTAAAGTGATCATGCACGAGGCTCACAATTCTCTCCTCTCCATCCACCCTGGGAGTATGAAGATGTATCAGGACCTCAAGCAGGCTTATTGCTGGACTCAAATGAAGCGCGAGATTGCTCAGTTCGTGAATGAATGTGATGTCTGCAGAAGAGTGAAGGCAGAACACCAAAGGCCAGCTGGTCTCCTCCAACCTCTTGCCATTCCAGAATGGAAGTTTGGCCACATTGAAATGGACTTCGTGACTGGGTTTCCAAAGTCCAAGCGTGGCAATGATGCTATATTCGTTGTCATCGACAAACTCACTAAAGTGGCTCACTTTCTACCTATCAAAGAGTCAATCACTGCAGCTCAATTGGCGGAACTCTATACCTCTCGGATTGTCTCTCTGCACAGTATTCCACAAGTGATCTCTTCAGACCGTGGGAGCATCCTTACCTCCAAGTTTTGGGATTCTTTTCAGAAGGCCATGGGCACCAACATCCACTTCAGCACAGCTTTTCATCCTCAAACTAGCAGTCAAGTCGAGCGTGTCAACCAGATTCTTGAAGATATGCTCAGGGCTTGTGTGATCTCCTTCGGCATGAAGTGGGAGGATTGTCTTCCTTATGCAGAATTCTCCTACAACAACAGTTTTCAAGCAAGTTCAGGCAAGGCCCCATTTGAAATTCTGTATGGCAGGAAGTGCCGTACCCCTCTCAACTGGTCTGAAACCGGTGAACGTCAGCTTTTGGGAAATGACTTAATCACAGAGGCAGAGGAAATGTGCAAAGTCATTCGTGATAACCTCAAAGCAGCCCAATCCCACCAGAAGAGCTACTATGATAGTAAGCACCGTGATTTGGCTTTCGAGATCAGAGATCATGTTTACCTCCGCGTCTCTCCTATGAAAGGTACTCGTCGCTTCTGTATCAAAGGGAAGCTTGCCCCCAGATACGTGGGACCTTTCAAGATTGTCAGCAAGAGAGGCGATCTCGCCTATCAACTCGAGCTTCCTTCAAACTTTGTAAATGTTCACGACGTGTTCCATGTCTCTCAGCTCCGAAAGTGCTTCAAGACTCCTGACCGCACCCTCAACTTCGAGGACATTGAGCTCCAAGAAGATCTCTCCTATCATGAGCACCCAGTTGCTATTCTTGAAGAGACTGAACGCAAGACTCGCAACAAGTCAATCAAATTCCTCAAAGTCAAGTGGTCACACCATTCCGACCGTGAAGCTACTTGGGAACGCGAGGATCACCTCTGTTCTGAGTACCCGACGTTCTATCAGTCTTAGATCTCGGGACGAGATCCTTTCGTAGTGGTGGAGTGTTGTAACACCCCGGATGTAACTTTCCCAATTTGTACTCCAACTCTTGCCGTTTCCGGCGTTAAGTTATTTTATTTTCTCGGGTTCGGATTTTTGTCTCCGTGTGTTGTTGTCGTTGTCATGCATCTCATATCATGTCATCATGTGCATTGCATTTGCATACGTGTCCATCTCATGCATTCGAGCATTTTCCCCGTTGTCCGTTTTGCATTCCGGCGCTTCGTTCTCCTCCGGTGGTCATTTCTACCTTTCTTTCGTGTGTGGGTTTAAACATTTCTGGATTGGACCGAGACTTGCCAAGCGGCCTTGGTTCACTACCGGTAGACCTCCTGTCAAGTTTCGTACCATGTGGACTTCGTTTGATACTCCAACGGTTAACCGAGGGACCGAAAAGGCCTCGTGTGTGTTGCAGCCCAACACCCCTCCAAGTTGGCCCAAAACCCACCAAAACCCTCTCCATCATCTAGAGCGTTCGATCACGATCGCGTGGCCGAAAACTGCACCTCATTTGGACACTCCTAGCTCCTCCTATGCCTATTTAAAGATCCCCCGAAAATTCTCCTTCTCCTTCCTTCCCGAAAAATCTAGCTCCTCTTCCACCGCGCCGCACCGGACAAAATCCGCGCCGACGGACATGTCCGGCTAGCCGCCCGCCGACACGTGGCAGCCGCCCATTCGCCCGCGTCCTCGCGCCCACTTCGTCGCCGGTCGGCCCGCCCGGGCCCAGGAGGGGCCCCCACGGCCCAGATCCGGGCGCCGCCGCCCGCGCGCGCCTCCTCCTTCCTCGCCCGAGCCGGCCGCCGCTCTCCGCCATCGACTCCTGCGTCGGCGAGCTCCGCCGCCGCACCATCTCCGCCCGCTCGCCGACGCCGCCTCCGCCGCCAAGCCCGACGCCGCCGCAGATCCGGTGCCGCCCCGCCTCCTTGAAGCTCCGGGCGACCTCCTCCTCAACGCCGGCAACTTCTCCGGCGAGGGATCCGGCCGCCCTGCCCCTTCTCCGGCGAGCCCGCCGCCGACCTCGGTTCGCGCGCCGGCGATCCAGATCTGAAACCCTAGAGGTTGTTTTTTTCTCTAAGTCCCCAGTTTCTCAGATTTTTGGCAAATTTTGAAGCATCGTAACTCCTCATCCGTAACTCCGTTTTGGGCATATAGCATATCAAAATGTTCATCTTAGAGAGTACATCATTTCAGTCCATTGCATCATTTTCATTTGAGTTCATCTTGATGCCCGAAATGCTGTTAGAAGAGGGCTACTTGAGATATTTGTCAGATCTACTACTCCATTTAGATATTTGTCATTTTTGCCATGATTATTGTGTGCATGATATGCCCATGAGCTCTACATATGTTTTGTTAAGGGTGTTGCCATCTTTCCAGAGGTGCAACCCATGTATTTTTGTGATGTGTGTGGTGACTAGTACAAGCTTGCAAAGTGAGGCACTTGGTAATGCTGATTTCAGGGACTTAGCATTTCCACCAAGTCCTTGACCTATTTATCTCATATGGCCATATGTTCATGTTGTTTCCTAGCGATCCGTGCCTCTTTTGAGGATGATCAGTAAGGATTTTTTTTAATCTTGTAGTGCTCTATCCATCTATGTCTTTGTTTGCAATTATGGAGCACCCTAGCTTGAGTCAATCGAGCTCTACTTTTGCTACTTCGTGAATCTGGGTAGATTGTCTACTTGTTAGCGATTTTGCCGATGATGTTGTAGTTGATCCGTGCGTGCTATGCTATTGTTCTTGCCATGTATAGCTTGCATTTTGTGTATTCTTGATGGGTGTATGCTTAGTTGGTCATGAATTGCTCCGTAGTGAGTGCATCGAGCTCGTAAACATGCCTACTTGATATCTGTTTTCAGCATGCTCCAGTTTTCACTAAGTTTGAGAACTGATTATGTTTTTGTCATGTTCACATGCTTGCAATTGTATTTTCTGATCCCTTTTGGCTCAAGGTCACTAAGGGACTTTTGTTAAGATCTTTGAGTAGCTCCATGCCATGCTTTACTTTGCCATGTACATGTCCTGTAACATGTAGTTTTGTTGCTCCGAATTGTGCTACTTGATCTAAAATTCCAAACAAGTGTTAATTTCACAAAGTCTGAAATCTGTTTACCATATGCATTTTTGCCATGCTTGTTTGAACCTGTTAATGGATGAATTGGCCGTAGCTCAGTGCTAGACTTTTGTTAAGCATCTTGAATGCATCCCTGCCATGTATTTTGTTGTCATGTTTGGGTGTTGTAACATGTTCATCTTGTTGCATTTAGATGCCTACTTGCTGTAAATCGCAGAACATCGTCATATTTGAATTGCTTGCCATTTCCAAACCGTAACTCCGATTCGGACGTTCTTTATATCGTTTTCAAGCGATTTCATTTCATCTTTCAAGTGGCATACTTGGATTTCCAAGTTGAGTCCAGGTTCATTCATCCCTTGTCAAATCTTGCATATGCATCCCGCATCGCATCCCGCATAGCATACCATCCTTGCATCATATTGTTTGATCCTTGCACGTGGTTGATTGTGTCCTTGTTGCTTGTTTGTCTTGTTTGGGCAGAGACGGGAGACGAGTTCGCTAACGAGGAGCCCCTTGAGTTTGCTTTCGAGGATCCAGTCAACTCTGACAACTTTGCAGGCAACATGATCATACCCTCGAAATCACTACTATCTTTGCTATGCTAGATTGCTCGCTCTTTTGCTATGCCAATGCTACGATGCCTACCACTTGCTTTCAAGCCTCCCAAATTGCCATCTCAAACCTCTAACCCACCATGTCCTAGCAAACCATTGATTGGCTATGTTACCGCTTTGCTCAGCCCCTCTTATAGCGTTGCTAGTTGCAGGTGAAGATTGGAGGCCGTTCCTTGTTGGAACTTTTATTTACTTGTTGGGCTATCATTATTTTGCCATGTTATCTTAATGCATCTATATACTTGTTAAAGGGTGGAAGGCTCGGCCTCCTGCCTAGTGTTTTGTTCCACTCTTGCCGCCCTAGTTTCCGTCATATCGGTGTTATGTTCCCGGATCTTGCGTTCCTTACGCGGTTGGGTTATAATGGGAACCCCTTGATAGTTCGCCTTGATTAAAGCTTTTCCAGCAATGCCCAACCTTGGTTTTACCATTTGCAACCTAGCCTCTTTTTCCCTTGGGTTTCCGGAGCCCGAGGGTCATCTTATTTTAGCCCCCCCCCCCCAGGGCCAGTGCTCCTCTGAGTGTTGGTCCAAACTAAAGTCATGTGCAGCACCCCCTCGGGGAAACTCGAGGTTTGGTTTTAGTTGTATGGAGCGCTCATCTGAGTGTGCCCTGAGAACGAGATATGTGCAGCTCCTATCGGGATTTGTCGGCACATTCGGGCGGTGTTGCTGGTCTTGTTTTAACCTGTCGAAGTGTCTTGAAGAACCGAGATACCGAGTCTGATCGGAACGTCTCGGGAGGAGATCTATTCCTTCGTTGACCATGAGTGCTTGTCATGGGCTAAGTTGGGACTCCCCTGCAGGGATTTGAACTTTCGAAAGCCATGCCCGCGGTTATGGGCAGATGGGAATTTGTTAATGTCCGGTTGTAGATAACTTGAACCTTAACTTAACTAAAATGAATCAACCGAGTGTGTTACCGTGATGGCCTCTTCTCGGCGGAGTCCGAGAAGTGGACACGATGTTGGAGTAATGTTTGCGCAGGTTGCTCTTTAGTTTCTCGCTCGCGCTTTGCCTCCTCTTCTCGCTCTCTTTTGCGAACAAGATAGCCACCTTATTTGCTAGTCGCTTGCTGCAGCTCCACATATATTTACCTTGCCATACCTATAAGCTTAAATAGTCTTGATCGCGAGGGTGCGAGATTGCTGAGTCCCTGTGGCTCACAGATTACTATTACACCAGATGCAGGGACTGATGATTCCGCTCCAGGTGACGCGCTTGAGCTCAAGTGGGAGTTCGACGAAGACTCTCTCAACGATACTATGTTTCCTTTCCTGATGATCAGTAGTGGTGCCCTGTTGGGGGTGGTCGGGACCGTGTCGCATGTTGGGTTATCTTTTATTTTGGCGCCGTAGTTGGACCATGAGTGGTTGGATGATGTAATGTTATTTATGTACTTGATTGACGTGGCGAGTGTAAGCCAACTATGTTATCTCCCCTTTATTATTTATATTACATGGGATGTTGTGAAGATTGCCTAACTTGCAACATATGCCTTCAATGCGATTATGTCTCTAAGTCGTGCCTCAACACATGGGAGCTATAGTCGCATCGAGGGTGTTACACATACCCATCGCGACAGTGCGGCGCGCCCGGCTGTGGCTCGAATCCGTCGAAGATCAAGTCTCCGCGGATGTCGGCCATGTAGTTCAAACTTCCAAATCTGACCTGACGGCCAGGGGCGTAGCTTTCAATCTATTCCAGAAGGCCAAGCGAATTAGCCCGCAGTGCAAAGCTGCCGAATACGAAGATCTGTCCGGGGAGAAAAGTCTCACCCTGGACCGCATCGCTATCGATGATAGCAGGAGCCATCAAGCCTAACGGCGACGACACAGAGGAACTCTCAATGAAAGCACCAATGTCGGTGTCAAAACCGGCGGATCTTGGGTAGGGGGTCCCGAACTATGCGTCTAGGCTGGATGGTAACAGGAGGCAGGGGACACGATGTTTTACCCAGGTTCAGGCCCTCTTGATGGAGGTAAAACCCTACGTCCTGCTTGTTTAATATTGGTGATATGGGTAGTACAAGAGTAGATCTACCACAAGATCAGAGAGGCTAAACCCTAGAAGCTAGCCTATGGTATGATTGTATGTTGTGATTATTGTCCTACGGACTAAAACCCTTCGGTTTATATAGACACCAGAGAGGGTTAGGGTTACACAAGGTCGGTTACAAACGAGGAGATATCCATATCTGTATTGCCTAGCTTTCCTTCCACCCAAGTAGAGTCCCATCCGGACACAAGACGAAGTCTTCAATCTTGTATCTTCATAGTCTAACAGTCCGGCCAATGGAGATAGTCTGGCTATTCGGAGACCCCCTAATCCAGGACTCCCTCAGGCGCCATCACGCTGAGATCCTTCAGCCTAGTCAGCCGGTGCCAGACATGGGCAAGATGCGGGTCAGCGAGCTTCTTGTGCCCCCCAGCCGAAGCTGGGAGCAGCTGGCGCTGCCGGAAGCAAGAGCAGGGGCGGAGCACACCGGGATCCACAAACACCCACCGCCTCCAGAACCCACTCACAGACGGCGAAAGCTTGAAGTCAATCCCCGCGCCGGCTATCGCAACCACGACTTGGAAGCTCAAACATCCAGAGCGCTGCCCACCATGGGCTCACAAACAAAGGCGAAGACGGCAAGAAGGATGATGGATCCAGGTGCATCATATTGATTTGGTAGTGAGATAGCACGATGTTGCAGAAGGCAGAGAAAGGGGGAATCAGGCTAGCCCGGAGGGCGTGAGGATGAATGGGGATCTCGGTGGATGTCCCGTCGACCGCAACGCGGGATACAGGCCAAGCCACCATCTTCCCCCACTCATTGGATTCGGCAGTGATTGCTGGTCGAACCTTCTCCATCGCCTCCTGGTTGAGCACCACCTACCGCTCGACGGCAGGCTCGAAGGCCGATGGTGCTTCGGCTGAAGCCTGGGACTTCTTTTTTTCCCTTCTTCTTCCGCCTTGGCGCCATGGCGGTGGAGAGGATTGGATCCTGGTCGGATTGGAGGAGGAGACTATTGCTTTCGGGAAGACGGAGGAGTTGGGGAGTGCGCTGCCAGCAATGAAGGTGGGGCTGTGTAGACAACGGTGGCCGCCTAGCTAGTCGGATATCAAGGTAGCATGGGGAAGCGGAGACGCCCACGTCCTGCCAATCGCCCGGCATCAATCAAGGCTGCATGTGGTTGGGGCCCGTGACGCTCCACACTTGCCCTTTGGCTTTGCCTCGAAGCCAAGTCCGAGCATGCGTTGGGCCCAGGGGCTACTATCGGCGTCCTGGGAACGTGGGTACCCAGACTTGTCTGCCTGCGGCCCATGGCATGGCTCTACCGGCGGCCCGGTGCGGCCCATATTGATCAGCAACCACTCAAGACCCTCGCGAGGGGCCAAACCTCGTCAGGTGGACGACACAGGACCTCCTCAGGGGCAGCCTCGCTAGGCTGGCTCCTGAGAGGCGGATATACCTATGCAAGGGGCACCTCACGAGGTTCGCGTGGCGTGAGCCATGACAACTGAAGCCAGGCTGGCGCCAGCGGGCGCAGAGTGCCAGTTTCCCCTTTGGTGCTAAAGACGCAGGCATAGGCGAGGAGTCCTGAGGCATTAGGCAAAGGTTTCCATATCGGTGCAACAAGACCAAGACCAACAGGACGGCAGGACAGAGGTCACCGCGGAGCCCACAACTACATCACCACCAGAACCTTTGGCACACGAAGACCACCTTTTGTGAGGATAACTTGTACTAGTTGTCTCCCTTCAAAATTGGCCATTGTGGGATCCCCTCCCACCTAACATTTGGGACGAGGACCAGGGCATCTATAAATAGCGCTAGCCACCACCATAGCAGGGGGACGAACGGATCATTCGGACCATCCTGAGACACACCAGCTCATCGAGCTCAAGAACACCTCTCCTTAGGAGGCTGTTCATCCACTGTACTGATCCATCCTTAGCCCATGAGGCGATCCACCACACCACGCTGGAGTAGGGTATTACACCACAACGGTGGCCCGAACCAGTATAAACCCTTGTGTCTCTTGTTCCTTGGGTTCAGCGAGCTAAGCTTTGAGATCATTGCAAGGGCGAGCTAGGAAGAGAGGGATCTTCGTACGCACCCCAGAGTTCTAACCTCAAGGGTTTGCCGGAACCCAGAATCCAATTGTCAGAGGTCACATACCTCTTGACACGGGCATGAGTCCGAAATACCAATTTCAGCTCTCAGAACATCTCATATACTCCATGGCATTCAAAATGTTTTTGATTCCCGATTCTAAGTCGTAAAGCATGGCGCACTAAACTATTAAGTAGTCAACATATCGAGCTTGCCAAACTTTCATAACGTCTACATCTGCTCCTGCAATAGGTCTGTCACCTAGCAGTGCAACAAGGACATAACTCTTCTATGCAACAATGAGGATAATTCTCTCGGAACATAAAAAATAAGGGAGCAATTGAAGGAAATATGCCCTAGAGGCAAAAATAAAGTTGTTGTTTTATATTTCCTTATTCATGATAAATGTTTATTATTCATGCTAGAATTGTATTGATGGGAAACCTAAATACTTGTGTGAATAGATAATCAAACACCGTGTCCCTAGTGAGCCTCTACTTGACTAGCTCATTGTTCAAAGATGGTTAAGGCTTCCTAACTATGGACATGAGTTGTAATTTGATAAATGGGATCACATCATTAGGAGAATGATGTGATGGACAAGACCCATTGTTAGCTTAGCATTATGATCATTCAGTTTTATTGCTATTGCTTTCCTCATGTCAAATACATATTCCTTTGACTATGAGATTATGAAACTCCAGGATACCGGAGGAATGCCTTGTGTGCTATCAAACTTCACAACGTAACTGGGTGATTATAAAGATGCTCTACAGGTATGTCCGAAGGTGTTTGTTGAGTTGGCATAGATCGGGACTAGGATTTGTCACTCTGAATATCGAAGAGATATCTCTAGGCCCTCTCACTAATACACATCATAACCTTGCGAGCAAACGACTAAGGAGTTAGTCAAGAGGTGATGTATTATGGAACGAGTAAAGAGAATTGCCGGTAACGAGATTGAACTAGGTATGAAGATACCGATGATCGAATCTCGGGCAAGTAACATACCGATGGACAAAGGGAATTACGTATGTTGTCATAATGGTTCGACCTATAAAGATCTTATTAGAATATGCAGGAGACAATATGGGCATCCAGGTTCTGCTATTGTTTATTGACCGGAGAGGCGTCTCGGTCATGCCTACATAGTCCTCGAACCCGTAGGGTCCGCACGCTTGACGTTCGATGACGATATAGTATTATATGAGTTATGTGATTTGGTGACCGAATGTTGTTCGGAGTCCCGAATGAGATCTCAGACATGATGAGGAGTCTCGAAATGGTAGGGAGGTAAAGATTGATATATAGGACGATAGTATTCAGACACCGGAAATGTTTCGGGGGGTACCGGGTATTTATCGGATCACCGGAAGGGCTTCCGGGCACCCCCGACAAAAGATATGGGCCTTATGGGCCAAGAGGGGAAACACACCACCCACAAGGGGCTAGTGCGCCCCCATATGGGCCAGCCAAGGTGGATAAGGAAAGGTGAAGGAGGAAAGGAAAGGAAGGGAATAAGATTCCCCCTTCCTCCCCCTCCCCCATCTTTCCTTCCCCCTCCGATAGATATGGCAGGGGCCGCGCGGCTTGGGAGGAGCCCAAGTAGGATTTGTCCTACTTGCGGCGCCTCCTGGCCTCTCTCCTCCCCTCCCACCAATATATATATATATATATATATATATATATATATATATATATATATATGGGGGGAGCGCCAAGCAAGCCCAGACAGTTGTTTGGCCTTGTGCGGCGCCCCTCTCAACCGTTTATACCCCCGATCATATTTTTCGTAGTGCTTAGGCGAAGCCCTGCGAGGATCACTTCACCATCACCGTCACCACGCCGTCGTGCAGACGGAACTCATCTACTACCTTGACGTCTTGCTGGATCAAGAAGGCGAGGGACGTCACCGAGCTGAACATTTGCAGAACGCGGAGGTACCGTGCGTTCAGTACTTCATCGGTTGAAGCACCAAGAAGTTTGACTTTCATCAACCGTGTTGAGAAACACTTCCGCTTACGGTCTATGAGGGTACGTAGACACACTCTCCCCCTCTTTGCTATGCATCTCCTTGGATAGATCATTGCGTGTGCGTAGAATTTTTTTTTGTTTTCCATGCAACGTTTCCCAACAGTGGCATCATGAGCCAGGTCTATGCGTAGATAATATACACGAGTAGAACACGAAGAGTTGTGGGCGGTGATAGTCATACTGCTTACCACCAATGTCTTATTTTGATTCGGCGGTATTGGGGGATGAAGCGGCCCGGACCAACCTTACATGTCCACACACATGAGACCAGTTCCACCGACAGACATGCAACAAGTTTTGCATAAAGGTGGCTGGTGATACGTCTCCATCGTATCTACTTTTCCAAACACTTTTGCCCTTGTTTTGGACTCTAACTTGCATGATTTGAATGGAACTAACCCGGACTGACGTTGTTTTCAGCAGAATTGCCATGGTGTTATTTTTGCACAGAAATAAAAGTTCTTGGAATGACCAGAAAATCAACGGAGATTATTTTTGGAATATATAAAAAATATTGGCGAAAGAATCAAGGCCAGGGGCCACACCCTATCCACGAGGGTGGGGGCGCGCCTACCCCTGGGCGCGCCCCTGCCTCATGGGCCCCCTGGTGCTCCTCCGACCTCAACTCCAACTCTAAATATTCATGTTTGGGGAGAAAAAAATAAGAGAGAAGGATTCATCGTGTTTTACGATACGGAGCCGCCGCCAAGCCCTAATCTCTCTCGGGAGGGCTGATCTGGAGTCCGTTCGGGACTCCGGAGAGGCGGATCCGTCGCCATCGTCATCGTCAACCTTCCTCCACCACCAATTTCATGATGCTCACTGCCGTGCATGAGTAATTCCATCGTAGGCTTGCTGGACGGTGATGGGTTGGATGAGATTTATCATGTAATCAAGTTAGTTTTGTTAGGGTTTGATCCCTAGTATCCATTATGTTCTGAGATTCATGTTGCTATGACTTTGCTATGCTTAATGCTTGTCACTAGGGCCCGAGTGCCATGATTCCAGATCTGAACCTATTATGTTTTCATGAATATATGTGAGTTGTTTATCGTATATTGCAAGTCTATAGTCACCTATTATGTGTTATGATCCGTTAACCACGAAGTGACAATAATCGGGATACTTACCGGTGATGACCGTAGTTTGAGGAGTTCATGTATTCACTAAGAGTTAATGCTTTGGTCCAGTACTCTATTAAAAGGAGGCCTTAATATCCCTTAGATTCCAATAGGACCCTGCTACCACGGGAGGGTAGGACAAAAGATTTCATGCAAGTTCTTTTCCATAAACACGCATGACTATATTCGGAATACATGCCTACATTACATCGATGAACTGGAGCTAGTTCTGTGTCACCCTAGGTTATAACTATTGCATGAGGAATCGCATCCGACATAATTATCCATCACTGATCCATTGCCTATGAGCTTTTCATATATTGATCTTTGCTTATTTACTTTCCCGTTGCTACTGTTACAATCACTATAAAACCAAAAATGCTACCATTACTTTTGCCATCGTTACCACTACTAGCATATTACTTTGCTGCAGATATTAAGTTTCTAGGTATGGTTGAATTGACAACTCAACTGCTAATACTTGAGAATATTCTTTGGCTCCCCTTGTGTCGAATCAATAAATTTGGGTTGAATACTCTACCCTCGAAAACTGTTGCGATCCCCTATACTTGTGGGTTATCAAGACTATTTTCTGGCGCCGTTGCCGGGGAGCATATCTCTATTCTTTGAGTCACTTGGGATTTATATCTGCTGATCACTATGAAGAACTTGAAAGATAAAAGAACCAAGATTTTTCCCTCAACTACGAGGGGAGGTAAGGAACTACCATCTAGCTTTGCACTTGATTCACCTTCTGTTTTGAGTAAACTTGCGACACCTACACATGGTATTCATTCTGATATGTCGCACGTTATTGGTGATGTCACTTCTGCCTTGCATGATACTTATGATGAAACTACTTCTATGCTTGAAAATATTGTGCCACTAGGTGAATTTCTTGATGAACAACTTGCTAGGGTTAGAGAGAATGAAATTATTGAAACTGATAATATTGATGAAAGTGATGATGAAGATTCTCCCCTTAGATATGAATTGCCTGTTGCGCCTGAGGGTTATGTTATGGATGAAGAAACTGCTAGAGACTTCTTAGCTTGCAATGATAGATCCGATCTTAATAAATTATTAGCTAAGCTTAAAGAAAAATCCTTGAATGGTAGAATGAAATATGACCCTGCTTTTGCTACTTCGCCTATCTTTATTTTCGATAAGGATTATGATTTCTCTGTCGATCCTGAGTTAATTACTTTGGTTGAATCTGACCCTTTTTATGGCTATGAATCTGAAACTGTTGTGGCACATCTTACTAAATTAAATGATATAGCCACCAGGTTTACTCATGATGAGAAAACTCGTTATTACTTTATCCTTAAGTTGTTTGCGTTCTCATTAAAGGGTGATGCTAAAACATGTTTTAATTCTCTTGCTCCTGGTTGTGTGCGTAGTCCCCAGGATATGATTTATTACTTCTCTGCTAAATATTTCCCCGCTCATATGAAACAAGATGCCTTAAGGGATATATATAATTTTGTGCAAATTGAAGAAGAGAGTCTCCCACGAGCTTGGTGGAGGCTTCTCCAATTACTTAATCGTTTGCCTAGTCATCCTCTCAAGAAAAATGAAATACTTGATATCTTTTATAATGGACTAACCGATGCTTCCAGAGACCACCTGAATAGTTGTGCTAGTTGTGTTTTCAGGGAAAGAAATGTTCATCAAGCTGAATTACTATTGAATAATATATTGAGTAATGATAATGATTGGACACTCCCTGAACCAACTCCTAAGCCAACTCCAAAGAAAAGGGGTATTCTATTTGTCAGTCCTGAAGATATGCAAGAGGCAAAGAAATCTATGAAAGAAAAAGGTATTAAAGCTGAAGATGTTAAGAATTTACCACCTATTGAAGAGATACATGGTCTTGATAACCTGACACAGGTAGTAAAGGTAAATTCTCTCTACAGATTTGATAAATGTGAAATCCCATCTGCTAAATTTGCTAGCCAATGCTTGGATGAGTTTGATGACTTTGTGGTTAAGCAAGAAGACTTCAATGGTTATGTTGGTAGACAATTGAAACGTAATGCTTATATGATTGAACACCTGAGTGATTATATGTCTAGAGTTAAAGGTGAACTTAAACTTATTAGTAAACATGCTTCTATGGTTACCACTCAAGTACAACAAGTACTTAAAGCTTAGAATGATTTGCTCAATGAATTAAATAATAAGAAAAATGATAATGTTGTTAGAGTTATGACTAGAGGGGGTAAAATGACTCAGGAACCTTTATATCCTGAGGGCCATCCCAAGATAATTGAGCTAGATTCTCAGAGAACTAATATTGATGCACCTAATTCTTTTGAGAAGAAGAAGAAGAAAAATGGTAGGACTTTGCATGCTTCTAGTGAACCTGTTTTTGACACAACTGAGAATCTCAATGATATTTCTATTTCTGACACTGAAACACAATCTGGTAATGAACATGAACCTAGTGATAATGTTAATGATGATGTTCATGTTGATGCTCAACCTAGCAATGCTAATGATGTAGAGATTGAACCTGCTATTGATCTTGATAACCCATAATCAAAGAATCAACGTTATGATAATAGAGACTTTGTTGCTAGGAAGCACGGTAAAGAAAGAGAACCATGGGTTCAGAAACCCATGCCTTTTCCTCCTAAACCATCCAAGAAAAAGGATGATGAGGATTTTGAGCGCTTTGCTGAAATGATTAGACCTATCTTTTTGTGTATGCGTTTGACTGATATGCTTAAAATGAATCCTTATGCTAAGTATATGAAAGATATTCTTACAACTAAAGAAAGATACCGGAAGCTGAAATTTCCACCATGCTTGCTAATTACACTTTTAAAGGTGGAATACCAAAGAAACTAGGAGATCCAGGAGTACCAACTATACCATGCTCCATTAAAAGAAACTATGTTAAAACTGCTTTATGTGATCTTGGAGCCGGTGTTAGTGTTATGCCTCTCTCTTTATATCGTAGACTTGATTTGAATAAGTTGACTCGTACTGAAATATATTTGCAAATGGCTGATAAATCAACTACTATGCCTGTTGTGGTTGCAAACGTTACTATTTTAACGAACTTTGTTATTCTTGATATTCCCAAGGACGATAGTATGTCTATTATTCTTGGAAAACCCTTTTTGAATACTGCAGGGGCTGTTATTGATTGCAACAAAGGCAATGTCACTTTTCATGTTAATGGTAATGAGCATACGGTACACTTTCCAAGGAAACACCTCAAGTCCACAGTATCAATTCTATTGGAATAATTTCAACTATTATTATTGGAGGTTTTGAATTTCCTCTTCCTACTGTCAAGAATAAATATGATATTCTCATTGTTGGGGATGTGCATATCCCTGTTGAGGTAACCTAGTGTTACTCGAAATTTCTCCGGTTTCATGTTATTCGAAATGAGTTTGTTAACAAGACTTGATCAAGCTTGTTAGTGGATTCCTTTTGATGAGCATGAGATGGATGAAGTTAGAAAGCACAACTTTTTGTGCCCTCTTTTTACTTTCTTTTATTTATATTAAATAAAGTGAAACTAGTATTTTTTGTCTGTTTTCTGAATTATCCTTACAATAAAAAATACCCCAAAAATAGAAGTTCTCCAAATGCCCTCAAAATGAAATATGATTTTTTCCAGAATATTTAAGAATTTTTGGCAGTGAGAACACATCAGGGGGACCCACCCTGTGCCCACCAGGGTGGAGGGCGCGCCCCCTACCTCATGGACCCCACGAGGCTCCCCTCCACTTATTCTTGCACCCACACACTTCGCCTTCCTCCAGAAAAAATCACCCACCAGCTCAAACCAGAGTTCTAGCTCATCTTGGTGCCATTTTCGATCTCCTTGCTCAAAGCTCCATTCACAAAACTGCTTTAGGGGATTGTTCTTCGGTATGTGACTCCTCCAATGGTCCAATTAGTTTTTGTTCTAGTGTGCTTTATTTATTGCAAACTTTTGCTGCTTAGGTGACCATGTTCTTGAGCTTGCATGTCAAATTTATGTGGTCAAAAGTAGTTTTAATGCATGATATGGCCCCTAGGCACTTGTACGAGTAGTTGCTATCAATTTTGTTGAGTTTGGTTCACTTTTATTTTGAGTCCCTAAAAATTTCAGAAATTTTTCAGAGGAAGAAATATGTTTAGGAAAATGTACCAAGGTGGTTCCTCAAGGAAGAAAGGCCCAAGGCCCGCGATTCGTGAGCCGGACTATGAACTACTAAGAAAATCTCAAGTGCGGCCTTGTGAATGGCCGTCAGAGGATTTCATGGTTCAGGCATGCAGCAAGGAAGAATTTGACGCATATGAGCATAACGCTGATCTTGGGAGCTTCGAGTTAGATAAGTGCCGGCAATACCTCTATTTAACCGATTCATTTGTGAGAAGGTTTAAATTTACATCCTCGCGCAATTCTTACAACGTCCTATTTGATCTTTATCATAAATCTTATACCATGGACTTAGAAGATTTTAATACTGCTTGTAAACTCCCGCGGTGGGGTAGTGCTACTGAACCTCGCAAATCTGAATTTAAAGAATTTCTTGCTAGTATCACTGTGGGGGAATCTAGAGAAATAACACAAGCTACCATAGGGAGCATTCAATTTCCGGCCATACATTATTTTGCTGTCTTCGTGGGTAGATGCATTAACGGTAAAGATGAGGCATGTCATATGTGTATTCCGGATCTTAGTGTTCTCAAGAGTGCTATATTAGGAGATAGACAATATAACTTGGGGGCCATTGTTGCACGTAGGTTGCATAATAACAGTATCAATGGAGATTTTTTGGTGGAATTTACGCAACCCGTTTAGCTAATTTTCTTGAGGTACCCATACATGGATATGATATTGAGTTGCCTCCTGCTTATCTAGATTATAATGATATGGTTCGTCATCAGTTTGTTGAGAGGAACGATCAGTTCCTCCAGTACCAACTAATCTTTGACAGACGGCGCACCGTCCATGTTGCTCTCCCTGCTCCTGCTTTCTTTGATTTTCAGACAAAAGGGAGATATGTTATAACCAGGGAGGAGGCGAACGAGTACGAGAGGAGGACGGAGGCAGCTCGCCTCCAAGCTGCAGGTCATGAGGCAATTGCCACTGCATCTCAGTATGACCCCAGCTACAACTTTAATCCATGGGCATAGACCAACTAAGGCCAAAAGCCTAAGCTTGGGGGAGTACGTATTTCTCACCAACATTACATTCAAGTTCACACACTCATGCCAGTTGTCGGTGCTCATACTTTTTCATTGTATCATCCATGCTAGTTTATTTTCTTTTTAAGCTTTCTTCGTGTGTTTTTGAAAAACCTTAAGAAAAACAAAAGAAATTAGTTGTAGCTTTTAGCTAATTTACTTTCCATTCCTGTAGTAGTAGTAATTAAAAAGAAACCCAAAAAGATTTCTCGCTCTTCTTTTGCTTGTTGGGAGGTTTCCCGTGCAAATAATTTTATTTCCTTTCTTCTCCTTGGGGGTCAAGCGGAGAAGACCATAATGAAAAATGTTGAGTGGCTCTTATATGCATTATTGTTTATCTAACAAAGAGCCCATATTACCTTGTCTTCTCCCTTGAATTGAATGCTTGCAAATTCCAGCTTAGTCCAGTGCACATGCACTCTTATTATTATCCATACCATTCGGTCGTGCAAGTGAAAAGCAATAATGACGATATATGATGAACCGATTGAGATGAGAAAAGCTGGTATGAACTCAACCTCTCTTGTTTATGTAAATATGATTAGTTCATCGTTCCTGATTCAGCCTATTATGGATGAAACATGTTTGCAATGACAATTAGAGATTATAGTTTCCCATGCCATGCTTAATTTGCTAGGATTTTATAATGGTTTACCTTGTGTGCGAACATGCTATTAAAATGGTTGTGATGTGGTATGATAGGGTGGTATCCTCCTTTGAACGATTCGAGTGGCTTCACTTGGCACATGTTCACGCATGTAGTTGAAACAAAATCAACATAGCCTCCGTGATATTTATGTTCATGGTGAATTATATCCTACTCATGCTTGCATTCGGTGTTGATTAATTTTAATGTATGTTCATGACTGTTGTCGCTCTCTAGTTGGTCGCTTCCCAGTCTCTTTCTAACCTTCACTTGTACTAAGCAGGAATACTGCTTGTGCATCCAACTCCATAAACCCCAAAGTTATTCCATATGAGTCCACCATACCTTCCTATATACGGTATCTACCTACCGTTCCAAGTAAATTTGTATGTGCCAAACTCTGGACCTTCAAATAAACATTCTGTTTTGTATGCTCGAATAGCTCATATATCAACTAGGGTTGTCTGTATATTCCATGCTAGGCGGGTTATTCTCAAGAGGAGTGGACTCCGCTCCTCACTCACGAGAAAATGGCTGGTCACCGGGATGCCCAGTCCCATGCTCAAATCATATCAAAATAATTGCAAACAAAACTCACCCAGGATTGTTGTTAGTTGGAGGCACCCATTGTTTCGAGCAAGCCATGGATTGATGCTCGTTGGTGGTGGGGGAGTATAAACTTTACCATTCTGCTTGGGAACCGCCTATAATGTGTGTAGCATGGAAGATATCAAGATCTCTCAGTTGTTATGTTGACAATGAAAGTATACCGCCCAAAATATTATTCACCTCTATTTCAAAACCGAGCTCTGGCACCTCTACAAATCCCTGCTTCCCTCTATGAAGGGCTCATCCATTTACTTTTATGCTGAGTCATCGTCCTCTTATCAAAAAGCACCAGTTGGAGAGCAACGCTGTCATTTGCATGTATTATTGTTAGTTTACATTGAGTATGACTTGACTGGATCTCTTTTACCATGAATTACAATTTCCAGTCAGCCCTTGATCTTCAGGGGTGCGCTGCATTTATGTTTTGCGATCTCGGAAAGGGCTAGCGAGATACCATCTTGTTATATCATATTATGATTGTTTTGAGAAAGTGTTGTCATCCGAGATTTATTATTATTGCTCACTAGTTGATTATGCCATTGATATGAGTAAACATGAGACCTAAATGTTATTGTTAATATGGTTAGTTCATAATCTTTGCTGAAAACTTGAATGCTGGCTTTACATATTTACAACAACAAGAGTAAACCGAGTTTGTAAAAGATTTTTCTTTATCACTTTCAGTTTGTCAACTGAATTGCTTGAGGACAAGCAAAGGTTTAAGCTTGGGGGAGTTGATACGCCTCCATTGTATCTACTTTTCCAAACACTTTTGCCCTTGTTTTGGACTCTAATTTGCATGATTTGAATGGAGCTAACCTGGACTGACGTTGTGTTCAGCAGAATTGCCATGGTGTTATTTTTGCGCAGAAATAAAAGTTCTTAGAATGACCTAAAAATCAACGGAGATTATTTTTGGAATATGTAAAAAATACTGGTGAAAGAATCAAGGCAAGGGGGACCAGACCCTGTCCACGAGGGTGGGGGCGCGCCTACCCCCCTGGGTGCACCCCCTGCCTCGTGGGCCCCCTGGTGCTCCTCCCACCTCAACTCCAACTATATATTCGTGTTCGGGGAGAAAAAAATAAGAGAGAAGGATTCATCGCGTTTTATGATACGGAGCCGCCGCCAAGCCCTAATCTCTCTCGGGAGGGCTGATATGGAGTCCGTTCGGGGCTCCGCGGAGGGGAATCCGTCACCATCGTCATCATCCACCTTCCTCCATCACCAATTTCATGATGCTCACTGCCATGCGTGAGTAATTCCATCATAGGCTTGCTGGACGGTGATGGGTTGGATGAGATTTATCATGTAATCGAGTTAGTTTTGTTAGGGTTTGATCCCTAGTATCCATTATGTTCTGAGGTTGATGTTGCTATGACTTTGCTATGCTTAATGCTTGTCACTAGGGCCCGAGTGCCATGATTTCAGAGCTGAACCTATTATGTTTTCATGAATATATGTGAGTTCTTAATCCTATCTTGCAATTCTATAGTCACCTATTATGTGTTATGATCCGTTAACCCCGAAGTGACAATAATCAGGATACTTACCGGTGATGACCGTAGTTTGAGGAGTTCATGTATTCACTAAGTGTTAATGCTTTGGTCCGGTACAATATTAAAAGGAGGCCTTAATATTCCTTAGTTTCCAATAGGACCCCGCTGTTATGGGAGGGTAGGACAAAAGATGTCATGCAAGTTCTTTTCCATAAGCACGTGTGACTATATTCGGAATACATGCCTACATTACATTGATGATCTGGAGCTAGTTCTGTGTCACCCTAGGTTATAACTATTGCGTGAGGAATCATGTCCGACATAATTATCCATCACTGATCCATTGCCTACGAGCTTTTCCCATATTGATATTTGCTTATTTACTTTCCCGTAGCTACTGTTACGATCACTATAAAACCAAAACTGCTACCATTACTTTTGCCACCATTACCACTACTATCATATTACTTTGCTACTAAATACTTTGCTGTAGATATTGAGTTTCCAGGTGTGGTTGAATTGACAACTCAGTTGCTAATACTTGAGAATATTCTTTGGCTCCCCGTGTGTCGAATCAATAAATTAGGGTTGAATACTCTACCCTAGAAAACTGTTGCGATCCCCTATACTTGTGGGTTATCAGCTGGCGGGTGTCTGTTTCTCCTACTTTAGTTGAATGGAATTTGACTACGGCCGGTCCTTGAAGAAGGTTAAAACAGCAAACTTGATTAAACACCGTTGTCGTTTTTTGCGTAGGTAAAAACGGTTCTTGCTAGAAGCCCGTAGCAGCCACGTAAAACTTGCAACAACAAATTAGAGGACGTCTAACTTGTTTTTGCAGGGTATGTTGTGATGTGCTGTGGTGAAGACATGATGTGATATACGTTATTGTATGAGATGATCATGTTTTGTAAGTTATCGGCAACCAGCAGGGGCCTTAAGGTTATTTCTTTTCTCTCTTCTTATAAAAAGCAGAGTTGGTGATGATGGTGTGCCTGCCATCCTGCAATATAGGTCATCCGATCTATGTCTAACGGATAGGAAGGAAACTATGACAATATACCCGCACTCCTCTCCACATTTGCAGATATGGCCTTCCCTTGTTCATCCTTTTCTCCCATAAGATCTTGATGTTCCGTGCAACACACGTGCATCTTGCTAGTATTGTATGAAATGCAAACGCCATGTAATTGCTTTACTTTATTACTATGCGTTAGCGATAGTTGTAGAAGCAATAGTTGGCGAGACGACCACGACACAACGAGGGAGATCAAGGTGTCCAGCCAGTGATGATGGAGATCATGACGATGCTTTGGAGATGGAGATCAAAAGCACAAGATGATGATGGACATATCATGTCATATATTTTGATTGCATGTGATGTTTATCTTTTATGCATATTATTTTTCTTAGTACGGCGGTAGCATTATAAGAAGATCCCTTCACTAAATTTCAAGGTAAAAGTGTTCTCCCTGAGTATGCACCAATGCTACAGTTCGTCGTGTTGAGACACCATGTGATGATCGGGTGTGATAGACTCTACATTCACATACAACAGGTGCAAGATAGTTTTGCACATGCGAAATAATTGGGTTAAACTTGACGAGCCTAGCATGTATAGACATGTCCTGGGAACACTGGAGACCGAAAGGTCGAATGTGAATCATATAGTAGATATGATCAATATAGAGATGTTCACCATTAATGACTACCCCATCTCACGTGATGATCGGACATGCGTTAGTTGATTTGGATCCCGAATTACTTAGATGACCTGAGGGATGTCTATTTGAGTGAGAGTTCTTAAGTAATTTGATTAATTGAACTTAATTTATCATGAACTTAGTCCTTATAGTATTTGCATATCTATGTTGTAAATCAATGGCCCGTGCCACCGTTCCCTTGAATTTTAATGCATTCCTAGAGAAAGCTAAGTTGAAAGATGATAGTAGCAACTACACGGATTATCCTCATTGTCGCATAAAAGAATTATGTCCTTGATGCACCGCTAGGTGAAAGACCTGCTGCAGGAGCAAATGCTGATATTTTGAACGTCTGGCAAGCTCGATCTGATGACTACTCAACAGTTCAATGTGCCATGCTTTACTGCTTAGAATCAGGACTTCAAAGACGTTTTGAACGTCATGGGGCATGTGATATGTTCCAGGAGTTGAAGTTAATATTTCAAGCAAATGCCCAGGTTGAGAGATATGAAGTCTCCGACAAGTTCTATAGCTGCAAGATGGAGGAGAATGGTTCTGTCAGTGAACACATACTCAGAATGTCTGGGTATCATAATCACTTGACTCAGCTCGGAGTTAATCTTCTAGTTGATAGTGTTATTGATAGAGTTCTTCAATCACTGCCACCAAACTACAAAGGCTTCATGATGAACTATAATATGCAAGGGATGGAAAAGACAATTCCCGAGCTCTTCGCAATGCTCAAACCTGTGGAGGTAGAAATCAAGAAGGAGCATCAAGTGTTGTTGGTTAACAAGACCACTAGTTTCAGGAAAAGGGCATGGGAAAGAAGGGGAACTTCAAGAAGAATGGCAAGAAAGTTTCCACTCCCGAAAAGAAGCCCAAAGCTGGACCCAAGCCTGAAACTGGGTGCTTCTACTGCAAAGGGACTGGTCACTGGAAGAGGAACTGCCCCGAGTATTTGGCGGATAAAAAGGATGGCAAAGTGAACAAAGGTATATTTGATATACATGCTATTGATGTGTACCTTACTAATGCTCATAGTAGAGCCTGGGTATTTGATATTGGCTTGGTTGCTCATATTTGTAACTCGAAACAGGAGCTACGGACTAAACAAATATTTGCTAAGGACGAGGTGACGATGCACATCCGGAATGGTTCCAAGGTCGATGTGATCGCTGTCGGCACGCTGCCTCTACATCTACCTTAGGGATTAGTTTTAGACCTAAATAATTGTTATTTGGTGCCAGCGTTGAGCCTGAACATTATATCTGGATCTTTTTTAGTGTGAGACGGTTATTCATTTAAATAATATAATAATGTTTGTTCTATTTATATGAGTAATATCTTTTATGGTCATGCACCCTTGAAGAGTGGTCTATTTTTGTTGAATCTCGATTGTAGTGATACACATATTCATAATATTGATGCCAAAAGATGCAAAGTTGATAATGATAGTGCAACATATTTGTGGCCCTACCATTTAGGTCATATTGGTGTGAAGTGCATGAAGAAACTCCATGCAGATGGGCTTTTAGAATCACTTGGTTATGAATCATTTGATACTTGCGAACCATGCCTCATGGGCAAGATGAAAAACTCCGTTCTCCGGAACAATGGAGCCAGCCACTGACTTATTGGAAATAATACATACCGATGTATGCGGTCCAATGAGTGTTGAGGCATGCGGTGGGTATCGTTATTTTCTGACCTTCACAGATGATTTGAGCGGATATGGGTATATCTACTTAATGAAACACATGTCTGAAACATTTCAAAAGTTCAAAGAATTTCATAGTGAAGTGGAGAATCATCGTAATAAGAAAATAAAGTTTCTACGATCTGATCGTGGAGGCGAATATTTGAATTACGAGTTTGGCCTTCATTTAAAACAATGTGGAATAGTTTCACAACTCACGCCACCTGGAACACCATAGCGTAAAGGTGTGTCCGAACATCGTAACCATACTTCATTAGATATGGTGCTATCTATGATGTATCTTACTGAAAGTGCTAGTTATCGACTAGAGGGGGTGAATAGGCCATTTTTATGAAAGTCTTGAAAACACGAGGTCTTTGAAGACAGAACAGATGAAATGAACCCATTGATATGCAGCGGAAGATAGACTACACTAGACAAGCCATAGTCAAATGAGCAGTATTATGAAACCACAAAGACTATGTGAAGCTAGCGAGTGAGGATCAGAATGGAAGAGAGTAGGAAGCCAAACACATAATAGTCTTCACACAGTGAAGTCAATCAGATCAGACAAACTGAAAAGTAAAGGAAGTAGGGGATAGAACCAATTTCTTGGTGAAGACAAGGATTTGGTAGACCAGTTCCATTTGCTGTGACAACTGTACGTTTGGTTAGGGAGGCTGAGATTGAACTCAGAAGACCGCGTCTTCACCTTATTCCCCTTGAGCTAAGGACACCCTGCCCTCGCCCAATCACTCTGGTAAGTCTTCAAGGTAGACTTCCAAAACTTCATAGACTTCAGTCACTGGCAATCCACAATGGATCTTGGATGCTCAGAACGCGACGCCTAGCCGGCTGGAGGATTCACAGTCCTCAAGTGTAACAAGTCTTCATGTCACACAGACAAAAAGACTTCAGTGATGCCTAATACTCTTTGGCTCTGGGTGTTTTGGGCGTTGTCCTCGCAAGGATCTCTCTCTCAAAGGCTTCGGATGTGGGTTGCTCTCAAACGACAAAAACCATGCACTAACTCTGAGGACCCGCCAATTTATGGTGTAGGGGGTGGGCTATTTATAGCTTGGAGTCAACCTGACATGATATGTCCGAAATGACCCTGGGTCACTAAGGAACTGACACGTGTCCAACGATCGGATTTCAAACACACGCGGCGGCTTGGCTTGAGCTACAAGCAAAGCTGACTCATCCAATTCTGGATAAGAGTTACTCTCATTGTCTTCACTCGAAGACATAGGTTTTTGGTTGAGCATGACATCAGTCATCTGACTTTGTTCATTTGGACCCCACTTAACAGTACAGTGGTTCCTATGACTCAATAAAGAAGAAAAGTAAACTACTAAACAACTATGTCTTCGCACTCCATAGTGTTAAAGTGAATGTCTTCACATGTCATTATCTTCGTCATGAATGTCCTCACGAACCACCATTGTCTTCAATGTCTTCATACATTTTTGGGGGTCATCTCTGGTAGGTAAACCGAATCAATGAGGGACTACTACCTGTGTTATATATCCTGCAATTCCCACAAACAAATTAGTCCCTCAACCAAGTTTGTCATCAATACTCTAAAACCAACTAGGGGTGGCACTAGATGCACTTAGAATCTCCCCCCCCCTTTGGTGATTGATGACAAACTGGTTGTGGTTTTCAACGGGGATAAAAGTATGTGAAAGTTAAAGATCATAGACATTGTCTTCATAATTTGCAAAAGGCCCCCATGAAGATGTGCATATAAGTAGTTTGCTTTTGAATGCAAATGCACATGGAAGGTTTTACATTGTGGAGATCCTCTTCAACCCATGAAGACAACTCATCATGCATACATAAATATAACGAAGATAATGAAATGTATAATGAGAAATGGGCGTCTGTAGAATGACTTCATGCGAAATTTATCATCGCATCAAAAAGTAGCAGCAAAAATAGCAGACGACCATCAAGTTTAAGTGTTACAACTCAAGAGCCAAATTGTTTCAAAACAAGAGTTGTAAGAACTTAGCAAAAATAGGCAACCACCTCATATGGACCCGCTTGAAGACTATCAACCTCATATGCTTCTTCCCCTTTTGTCAGTAAGGACCAAAAAGGTTTGAAGACATAGAGGATCTACTCGTTCCTAGTTGGAGAAGATGTTAGAGCAGCGGGGTCGACGTTGGAGTTGTGCGGTGCGGACGGGCCTGATGCAGAGTCATGGTGGAGTAAAGCCATAGCTGGTGAAGTGGTGTCGTCGTCTTCATCGATGACTCTCGCAACAACTGTTGCAGCCGAAGATGAATACTCAGAATCTTCAATGGAAGGTGTTGGATGCCAACTTGCAGATTGTGGTGCCCTGGAGTCAAACTTGAATTTCTCTGTGAAGCCATCTTCGCGAAGATTATCTTCAGAACAGAGCAGTGTAAGGCTCTTCCAGCACCGCCGGCAGGCTTCATGCGCAACGAATGAATCATTGGTAGCCAAATTGTGAATGCGATTGACATCCACCAGAAGACTCTGCATTTGGCGCTTTAGCCAGTCATGATGACTATCTTGTTTTTGATGTAGGGATACAAGAAGCTCTCGGTCTTGAGGATACGGAGATGCTTCCGAAGCCTTTGAGCAATTGTACTGGCTGTGGCTTCAATGTTGGCACGATGTGGCAGACGCAAGTTGCCAGCCAGAGGATAAGCAGGAGGAGCAGAATTTGGCACATGAATTCCTTCAATTGGTTGAGGGAAGCCTTGATGATCTGCATTTTGCAAGTGGAGTGGATTTTTAGTAGGCTGAGGGTAGATGGCTTCAAAGGACATATCAACATTAGGCAAAAATACAACATGGTCACATGTTGAAGGTTGATAGTTGATTGTTGAATGAAGCTTGATCATATGCATGACCCATGGTGCATAGAACTTCAAACCAAAGAGATCAATTCCAGAAGCATCAAGTTGACGAATGAAGAAATCTTGTGTATTGAACCTGATGCCATTGATGATATAAAAGACCAATGACTTCATGGCGCCTTCGAGTTTGGCATCTGATGAGTTGCCTTTGACAAGCCACAGAGTACCCCTTAGAATGTAATAGAGTGTGTGGGGCAAGTACTCGAGGTCCTTGACAAAGAACTCCTTTGGATATTCAGTGTCATGGGGCAAAGGCTTCATCATACTCAGCATCAGGCTCATATTGGGCTCTGGCCTCCGAAAGATGCTCTGCAGTTCATGTTGATGAAGCTGACAACCTGGTTCAAACAACTCACCAGGAGTCGGCAGGGAAGTAAGCTCGATGATGTCTTGAGCTTTGGCTTTGTGATGTACATCGCCTGTCATCCATTCAAGGATCCATGTCTTTGGATCCCTGTTGTAGTCTCGAATGTGAAGTGTGGCATAGAACTGCAGCAGAAGCTCTTCATTCCAATGCTCCTTATCAGTCACAAATGGAAGTAGCCCAACGTCTCTGAAGCAGTCAAGAGCCTCTTCAAGGCATGGCAGCCCAGCAATGGCATCACAATCCAGATGCTTATGAGGAAAAATCCGGTCTTGGTTGTATAGAATGCATGAGTAGTAGCTTCGTTGCTGATGGCTCCAAAACCTGTCACATGAGATCTTGGGCTTCTTATAGGGGTTTTTGGTGCTGTCGAAGAATGTGTTGTTCTCTCTGAAGCTGAGCACACTGAAGGAGCCTTGGGTAGTTGCAACACTGCGAAGCCTTGGTAATCTTGGCTTCGGCTTCTGAGTTTTAGGCCTTTGATACACATGATAATCATATTGAGGGCCTGGTGCAGTGGGTAGTACCATAATGGGCCATTCAACAGTCACCAACTCACCACGATTGTAAGCATGTTCCATAGTGTGCGTCACTGGTGGAGGAACGGCTACATTAGAAGTGATTGGCTGCACAATATCTTCAGTGGCAGCATTGACTTCGGGCTCCACATTGTATTCAACCATGATAGCATGATTGGCTTCTATGGTGATGGTGGTGGTAGCCTCATTGGTTTCAACCTCCATGGCTTCAACGACTAGAGGGTATGGCATGATCACATTCTCTTCTTGCACTACCGGATCACTGGCAGGGGGAGTAACTTCTCTTTCTTCTTCTTTCTCTTCATCGGCTGATGCATCCGGAATGTCTTCAGCAGCTTTGGCTTCAGACTCATGAGGAGACGCAGAAGGGATGGCTTCAGGGAACACTTGGCGTCCTACTGAGCTAGTTTGTTGCACATCCTCTTCTGGAATGCTCGACATGGAGACCTAGGGCCTAAGGCCTTTGCAAAACCTGCGAAATGCGGGTGACACCTTTGGTGAGGTAGTGGTCTATTCCATGTAATCATCATCAAGCACCGGAGAGGTGACTTGAGCTGGTGGAGTACGGGGAATAACTTCATGCAGGGGGTGTTTGGGTGTTGCTCTTCCCCAAATTCACCTTTAGCAATTGGTGTCGTGGAATCACCAATGCTTATGAGTTCACTGCTCATGGGAGCAGGCGATGATTCCGGATTGGGTTCAAGCCAAGGAAGGACTACATCATCTTCAACACGGTCCTCATGACCAATGTCTTCATGTAACACTCATGATGCGACTATATCTCCCACGTGTCGAGGAACGACTTAGAGGCATAAACGCATGGTGGTTTAGTCACAAGTGGGATAATCTTCACACAATCCCATGTACTGAATAAGAAAGGGATAAAGAGTTGGCTTACAATCGCCACTTCACACAATAACAAGTAAATATACATCATCCAGAATACAATCAAGGTCCGGCTATGGAACCAAAATAAAAGAAGACAACCCCAAATGCTAGATCCCTGATCGTCCCAACTGGGTACCACTATTGATCAACCGGAAAAGACGCATAACAACGATCAAGATCTTCATCGAGCTCCCACTTGAGCGCGGTTGCGCCACCTACACTGGTATCATCGACACCTCCAACTGTTTGGAAGTATCCGTGAGGCATGAGGACTCAGCAATCTCACACCCATGAGATCAAGACTATTTAAGCTTATGGGTAGGTAAGGGGTAATGAGGTGGAGCTGCAGCACTACGCATATATGGTGGCTAACATGCGCAAATAAGAGCGAGAAGAGAAGCAACGCAACGGTCGTGAAGCTAGAAGTGATCCTGAAACTACTTACGCACAAACATAACTCCAAAACCGTGTTCACTTCCCAGACTCCGCCGAAAAAAGACCATCATGGCTACACACGGGGTTATCTACAACCGGATATTAACAAATTCCCATCTGCCACATAACCGCGGGCATGGCTCTCGAAAGTTTATACCCTGCAGGGGTGTCCCAACTTAGCCCATCACAAGCTCTCACGGTCAACGAAGGATATTCCTTCTCCCGGGAAGACCCGATCAGTCTCAGAATCCCGGTTACAAGACATTTCGATAATGGTAAAACAAGACCAGCAAAGCCGCCCAAATGTGCCGACAAATCCCAATAGGAGTTGCACATATCTCGTTCTCAGGGCACACCGAATGGGAAAGACGTCAGGTTGGAATAGACCCTGCTTGCCCAGGGGGCACCTGACATCGCCCAGTTCGGACCAACACTTAGAGAAGCACTGGCCTGGGGGTTAAAATAAAGATGACCCTCGGGCTCGCGAAAACCCAAGGGAAATTTGTAGGTTGTTAGGCAAATTTAAAACCAAGGTTGGGCCTTGCTGCAGGAGTTTTATTCAAAGCAAACTGTCAAGGGGTTCCCATAACACCCAACCGCGTAAGGAACGCAAAATCAAGGAACATAACACCGGTATGACGGAAACTAAGGCGGCAAGAGTGGAACAAAACACTAGGCATAAGGCTGAGCCTTCCACCCTTACCAAGTATATAGATGCATTAATTAAATAAGAGATATAGTGATATCCAAACATATCCATGTTCCAACATGGAACAAACTTCAACTTCACGTGGAACTAACAACGCTATAAGAGGGGCTGAGCAAAAGCGGTAACATAACCAAACAACGGTTTGCTAGGAAGGAGGGTTAGAGGCTTGACATGGCAAAATGGGAGGCATGATATAACAAGTGGTAGGTAGCGCGACATAGCGATAGAATGTTTAACTAGCAAGCAAAGATAGAAGTGATTTCGAGGGTATGGTCATCTTGCCTGAGATCCCGGAAGGAAGAAGAACGAGTCCATGAAGAAGACAAGCGGACGTAGTCGAACGAATCCTCACAAACGCGACGTTACCGGAACTAACAAGAAGAAGCAACAACAGAAAAGGAGCAAACAACATGGTAAACCAACAAGCATAAACATGGCATGATGCACAATCAAGTATGATGCATGTCTGGTTTAATGAGGCATGGCATGGCAAAGTGCAACAAACAATACTACAAGTTAAGTGGTGACAAAACACCACATGACTTATTTAGTTCTCTCCCGGTTATGTACTCAACAATATTAGATATTGTTAAACATGGCAAGAGGTGAAGCACAACAAAACTACCTATCTAGGCAAGTTTAAATGAGGCCGGAAACAACGAACAACAATTCCGGAAAAACCTCGTATGCAAAATATGGATTTGGTATTGTTCTTCCCTAAACCATATTTTAGAGTTGTTAAACATGCAAAGTGATGCCACCATGTTAAACTATGCATTTTTCTACCCCATTTACATATAAAGATTATTTAAAATTGAGCTACAATTATTTAGTTGCGAAATAAAGCATTTTAACATGGCAATAGGAAAATTATATGCAAACATTATTTTAAACATTTTAAACCTGGTTGAAATTTGCATGTCATGAAACTAGATGAAATACTTTAATCCGATGCATGGTTATTTAGTTATTAACAATTTGAAACAAGGGCATTTTATGTAATTATGCATGCACAGGAAAATAGATAAATACGCAGAATGAAAAAATGTCTATGGGCTGAATATGGCCGGTCCAAAAGTGCACAGGCGCGGGGCTGCTCACCAGGCCTCGTCGGCCGGTTCGATGGAGCAGTGGCCGGCTCGTGCGCTGGGCCTTCGTGCCGAATGCGTGCACAGCTGGGTCTCGCTGAAAGAGGCAAGACGCGGTCAACGTGGCTGGGACTAGCGTGCGTCGTCTGCTCGATAGGAAGCAGAGCCGCGGCGGTGCGGGCAACTCCGCAGGTGGACGGAGCGACGGGAACGGGAGGAGTTCACCGGATCTGGCGCAGGGCTGCCCGGATCCGACAGAGATGAAGCAGATCGGGTGGTGGCATAACAAACGTGGCCGGCGGTGAGCTCCTGTCCATGGGGGAAAAGAGAGAGACCGCGGGTGAGGGACACAGAGAGCAAATGAGGGAGAAAGAGAAGGGAGGCGAGGTTGGCCTGTTCCGGTGGTGCTCCGACAGGATCCGGTCACCGGAGGAGGGCGGCGGCAAGGCGGCGGGGTTGAGCAGGAGGAGGTGCTCGGGGAGGTTGGTGCGTGTGAACTTGGTGCGGAGAGCAATGGCGTACGGGCGGCGGCGCGGTGTGGGCCCAGGCGGGCTCGCGATAGTCTTCGCAGGGCCGCGCGACTGGAGGTGGAGACAGGGCGACAAGTGGTGGGGTGGGGTGGGCAGGAGCAGATTTTCAGGAAGGGGGTAGGGTTTCCAAACCTGGAGGCCTATGCCGTCTTTTTAAAGCATGGAGGCTTAGGTTTTTCATGTCTAAGGGGGCTTCACAGCCATCCGATCGCTATCCGACGGTCGGAAAATAAATGGGTTAGGGGAGTCCAATGAAGAAACCACATATATTTGGAGGATGATAGGTGTTGATCCGGACCCATCGGTAACGACTGTCCGGGTCGGGTTCGGGTAAGTTTCGGACACGCGCGAGGGGTCGATGCACTATGCAAAGAGGGGTTTCGGGGCCTGTCGGTTGGTAGTGGGCTGTGTAGATGATCTAGGGAGGAAAGAGAGGGAAAGCTCGACAATAGTTTTCGGAGACCGAAAACGTCCGACGATAGACCGATTATATTGCGGCTATATGTTTAACGGTTGGGCTATCAAACGAACTCCGAATGTGACGAAACTTGACAGGCAGTCTATCTACACTATAATAAGAACACACGCCCACTTTCATCCCATTCCGAAAACATTTTCCAGCCACTTATAAAATACTATTTCGGAGGTGCTGTGGGCGCGTGCAAGTGTGTCTGGGCTCAGAACGGATAAACGGGAGAGAATCGGGGAACCCGGACGGATGCAAGTTTTAAAAACATGATGATGTAATGCACATGATGACATGACCAAGATGCAACACGCAAGCGAATGACATGGCAACAACGTGCGAAACTGGAAGACACCTGGCGCAACGGTCTCGGGGCGTTACAACACTCCACCACTACAAGAGGATCTCGTCCCGAGATCTAGGATGGCACCGGAGAGAAACAGAAGAGGAAGAGAAGAGGTAAAACTACTTGCTTCTTTGACAAATGAGTGGAACCAAAGAAACTTGCGAGGTTGAACAAATTTAAAGAAGAAAACAACAAAGATGAACAAAGTTGAAAACACTCCGTTAGAAAAGGGGGACAAGGAACATTACGGGAACCTTGTAGGTTGAAAGACATAATAAAAGGGTTGCAATGGACAAGAAGTACATGCAAGCACTCCGGATGAAATGAGATGTACAAGGAATGATAAAGATCAATTACGACATCACTTCGGTTAGAAAAGGAAGGCATAGAATATGAACTTGGCAAAATGAAAGTACTTGGATGAGACTCTGGTTAGAAGAGGAATGATAGACACAACTCTCCGGTTAAAACAAGATAGAAAAGGAATAAGAATGATATAGTTTGGGCAGCACTCCGACTGTAAATGGAAGGAATTGAACATGATCTTGACAAAAATGGGATGATGGATCGAAGTGAGCAACATCACAATGTCTTCAGAAGAAAGAATAGGAGATAGATCATTGGAATAACCGAATGGAGAAGAAAATGCTAGCTTCTACCACAACTAAGCTTGGAAAGCACCCTTCCAAGAAGGTTATAACAGAGTTGTTGGAAAATCAACAATGAAAAGAACAAGCTTGTTGTCGGCTTATGGAAAACAACTCAAAACTATGAGGTGAAATTCTGCCACTAACGAAAACAATAGATTGGATTGATATCACCAAAGAGAAGAGAAACTTATTTCACCAGAAGGATAAATGAAGAACTTGGGTCACCATAAATAGCAACAACCCTTAGGGAAAGCTTTAGGTGAAATAGAACCCAAAGTAACTCCAATGACGAGATTGATAGGTTGCAAAGGATCTCATGAACGAATAGAAAATGATGGGTTTAAAATATGTCATTCCGGACAACTTATGAATCATGAAACACGAAGTGAAATTGTCAAGAATGACATAACACCACCTCAAAAGATAAGATAGAAAGAATTGCATTTAGGAATGCAGGAAGAATACTTGAACTCCTCAAAACAAAACATGTGTTGAACACCATGTTTATTTTTGAGTATAGCTTGGCGGAACTTAACTTCGAGAGAAAATCTTGAAGAACAATTGAAGAATGAAAAGAATCCTTGACGAACCACCATGTAACCTCCATGAAGAACTCCGGATAGGAATTGATAACATAAAAGAATTGAAGGTTTGAAGCGAACAAGATTGAAGTCTTGCAATGATTAGATGGAGCTTTGCGACGATATAAATGAGAAAACTTGGAACTCCGGAAAAGAAACATGAACAATTTAGCACCGACAAATTGATATCATGAATGAACTCCGGAAGAAAAGAATTGAATCACCTCAAAGAAAACAAGAATAAGATTTACTGTATGTTTATCCTTCATCAACTTAACTTGATGACAAACAACGGATTTGGCATACTACTTATTCTCGTAGAAAGGATTAAGAGAGATATAGCGCAAACTTGGGAAAATCTTCAACGAACCACCAGTAGGATTGAAACAATGAAGAATTAATATGATAACCATGGAATAGAATCTTGAGCAAACCACCGTAAGAATTTATAATGAAAGAAGAAAAGATAAAGAAACACCATTCACCGGGAAGAAATGAAAAACGAATGAAGATACTTGAGGGAATTTAGATACATGAGAACGAAGAGATCACAAGCTGATTAGAGAATACTTGAACGATGCCCTGGAAGAATTTGAGAACTAGAGCCGAAAGCTGGAATGAATAAATCTTCTGAAATGATGGCCTTTGGATGATCAAGAAAAACGAAAACAACTCCTGGAATGCTCCGGATGGGTGAAAGGAATTCTCACAATCGAAAACACTTATGAGAGGATGGCAGCAAGCTAGAACCACGAATCTCTGAGAGAACAGATAATGTTTGGAGGAAAAAATCTTCTTCGGTCTTCAAATGTAGAGAATGATGATGAGAAAGACCACCATGAATAGTTTAGACACTCCGGGAGAATCAAAAGCGAAGAGGTTGAGCCAACGATGAAAAGAATTTGACCGATCTTGGAGAAAGACATATGACTGATGACAATTCATTCTTATGTCAAACATTGCAATGAATTTGAGAATAACTCCGGAAAGAATTAGAAGAGTCAGGTAAGATCATGGAAAAAGACCTGTGGGTGAGGGCCCACTCAAAAGAAACACCGTTGAACGATTTAAAAGAGAGATTGCACTGGTTGAATTAAATGGCTTGAATGAGATAACAACCTCGAAATAGGTTGAATGGATGCAGAGTGGAAACACGAATCTCCTGCGATATCTTCAGTACTCCAGAAAAAAATGAACGGCGAGAAATGGATGATTAAGAGATGCACCGGCATGAGAAAACATTTGAAACGAGGAAAGGATATGATCGACAAAGCTTGAATTGAATCCACCGGAGAAGAAAAAGAATGAAGAATGATACACTTGTAGCTTCCTTAGCATCTTACTGAGAATCACCGGATATGAACATTGAAAGAAAAGAATAAAGAGACTTCCCATCAATAAAAGGATACTTGAATAAGAAATCTGAGTCCTTGAAGAAAAAGGGTGGGAGGGAGGGAAAACAAAGGCAACTTGGGCAGGTGGAATGGCTACCGTTGAGAAAACTTAGAATTGATCTTGCGGATGGGAAAATGATGGGATCATCTCGAAGAGAAACGCACCGGATGGAAATAGAATTGAGATGACAATCTTGATAAATAAGAAGGGTTAGTATTCACATAGGAATATGAGAACACCGCTTAGGAAAGGTATGGAATCAACACTTGACATCGAAGCAACTCAAATACCACAACTGAAAACAAAACAAAGGATTGTCTTGCAAAATAAGCCGGAAACAAACATATGATAGACCCCATATTGTATCATGTGTCTGTTGGAAAGAATTCTGTGATATACTTGAATTCCCACTTATAAACTCCCGAAACTTTCTGGTTATGCAATCTGGTGTTGGGGATACAGGGGAAGCATAATATCTAACTCAAACTAACAATCCCTACATCCAGCTGTATCCATCCTTCAACACATAACCAACAAACCTTCGGAAATCGTGTACCTCAACCTTCGAAAGCATCAGTTACACGAGTTATGGCAATACTCCCGAACTCTCGCCCCAGTACTGGGTGGCGTCGAGGTTATCTCACCAACAACTGCATAAAAGAGATTTTTGATGTCGGTGAAACTCAGGTATTCCAGAACTGCAACGATGAAATTGTGATGACAACACCTCAGAGCTCAACTCCCCGGGACACTATCACAACCCCTAAATGTCAGGAGGCACAAAGAATAATGTTCTCGTCACAAGACTATCGGAATGATTCCAAGATACCCGCGTGATCCTAAAAAATCATGAAATTTGAGGAGAGAAAAGTCAAAACTTCTACGTCAGGAGGCCTCACCAGAGCGACGAAGGGACTGAGGAGTAAAAAGAATCCTACTCTCCAATATATATAATCCTAAGACTCAAAACATTTTGTTCTAGACTCAACAACGTCAACGATTCGATCAAGCAGGGGGCTCCTAAGTCGGGGATGGCTCTGATTACCAACTTGTAACACCCACGATGCGATTATATCTCCCACGTGTCGAGGCACGACTTAGAGGCATAACCGCATGGTAGTTTAGTCGCAAGTGGGGTAATCTTCACACAATCCCATGTACTGAATAAGAAAGGGATAAAGAGTTGGCTTACAATCGCCACGTCACACAATAACAAGTAAACATACATCATCCAGAATACAATAAAGGTCCGGCTATGGAACCAAAATAAAAGAAGACAACCCCAAATGCTAGATTCCCGATCGTCCCAACTGGGCACCACTACTGATCAACCGGAAAAGATGCATAACAACGATGAAGATCTTCATCGAGCTCCCACTTGAGCGCGGTAGCGCCACCTACACTGGTATCATCGACACCTGCAACTGTTTGGAAGTATCTGTGAGTCACGAGGACACGGCAATCTCACACCCGCGAGATCAAGACTATTTAAGCTTATGGGTAGGAAAGGGGTAGTGAGGTGGAGCTGCAACACTACGCATATATGGTGGCTAACATACACAAATAAGAGCGAGAAGAGAAGCAACGCAACCGTCGTGAAGCTAGAAGTGATCAAGAAGTGATCCTGAAACTACTTACGCACAAACATAACTCCAAAATCGTGTTCACTTCCCGGACTCCGCTGAAAATAGACCATCACGGCTACACACGCGTTTCATTCATTTTAATTAAGTCAAGTGTCAAGTTATCTACAACCGGATATTAACAAATTCCCATCTGCCACATAACCGCGGGCACGGCTCTCGAAAGTTCATATCCTGCAGGGGTGTCCCAACTTAGCCCATCACAAGCTCTCACGGTCAACGAAGGATATTCCTTCTCCCAGGAAGACCCGGCCAGTCTCTGCATCCTAGTTACAAGACATTTCGATAATGGTAAAACAAGACCAGCAAAGCTGCCCGAATGTGCCAACAAATCCCGATAGGAACTGCACATATCTTATTCTCAGGGCACACTGGATGGGCAAGACGTCGGGTTGGCATAGACCCTGGTTGCCCAGGGGCGCCGGACATCGCCTAGTTCGGACCAACACTTAGAGAAGCATTGGCCCGGGGGGGTTAAAATAAAGATGACCCTCGGGCTCACGAATACCCAAGGGAAAGTTATAGGTTGTTTGGTAAATGTAAAACCAAGGTTGGGCCTTGCTGGAGTAGTTTTATTCAAATCAAACTGTCAAGGGATTCCCAGAACACCCAACCGTGTAAGGAACGCAAAATCAAGGAACATAACACTGGTATGACGGAAACTAAGGCGGCAAGAGTGGAACAAAACACCAGGCATAAGCCCGAGTCTTCCACCCTTTACCAAGTATATAGATGCGTTAATTAAATAAGATATATAGTGATATCCCAACATATCCATGTTCCAACATGGAACAAACTTCAACTTCACCTGCAACTAACAACGCTATAAGAGGGGCTGAGAAAAAGCGGTAACATAGCCAAACAACGGTTTGCTAGGAAGGAGGGTTAGAGGCTTGACATGGCAAAATGGGAGGCATGATATAACAAGTGGTAGGTAGCGTGACACAGCGATAGAACGTTTAACTAGCAATCAAAGATATAAGTGATTTCGAGGGTATGGTCATCTTGCCTGAGATCCCGCAAGGAACAAGAACGAGTTCATGAATAAGACAAGCGGACGTAGTAGAACGAATCCTCACGAACACGATTGAGGGAGTCCTGGATTAGGGGGTATCCGGACAGCCGGACTATATCCTTTGGCCGGACTGTTGGACTATGAAGATACAAGATTGGAGACTTCGTCCCATGTCCGGATGGGACTCTCCTTGGCGTGGAAGGCAAGCTTGGAAGTACGGATATGTAGATCTCCTTCCTTGTAATCGACTCTGTGTAACCCTAGCCCCTCCGGTGTCTATATAAACCGGAGGGTTTAGTCCGTAGGACCAAGAACACACAATCGTACCATAGGCTAGCTTCTAGGGTTTAGCCTCTTCGATCTCGTGGTAGATCAACTCTTGTACTACTCATATTATCAAGAAGAATCAAGCAGGACATAGGGTATTACCTCCATCAAGAGGGCCCGAATCTGGGTAAAACATCGTGTCCCATGTCTCCTGTTACCATCCGCCTAGATGCACAGTTCGGGACCCCCTACCCGAGATCCGCCGGTTTTGACACCGACATTGGTGATTTCATTAAGAGCTCCACAGTGCCGTCACCGTAAGGAAGGATGCCTCGTCTCATTGTTAAAAACAACATTACCGCCGGGGGAGCCCTGGCTATCGGCCCAACTCTCCGGCTAGGCAGTTTCATCATGACCGCCGTTCGGCTGCTGCACCGATGATGACTTCTCGGGTCATCAAAAACACCCTCCATGTCGGCTCGGAATTTACTGAGAAGATGGATCCAATGGAGCTCTCTTCCCTAAACGAGCTCTTGGATCGCATCGCCGCCTTGGGAGTCGCTACGGACTATGATCGGATTGGGCTTAAACCCAATCAAAGGGAGATTATCTCTCCACCGGTCACCCATCATATTGCGGTGGTGGAGGAACAATGCGGCGTTTCTTCCTCTATCTTGAGGACTAACTATGTCCGGATTCATGAGCTCTCCGAGCCGGATACCCGTTTACGGGAGGACATCACCCAAGCCCTGAACCTAGAGTCAGGCAGCGGGCCAGACTTATCGGGTAACAACCCGGAATCCGAACTTCCAAGATTGGAAACTCCTCGGCCCCTGGGTCTCAGATCGGGTAAGGGTTCGGACTCAAATCCACCCACCCACCCAAACATAAACGATTTTTCCAACATCAGGCAAGAGCCCCAGGAAACAGTACATCATTATTGGGCCAGATTCCTCCTTGTGATGAACAAGGTTAAGGACTGTCGCGAGGAAGACGCAGTCTCATTTTTCTGCAATAATTGCACGGACAAGGGAATCCTTAACGCCATCAGTCGCCGTGGAATATCACGCTTCGCCGACTTGGCGTCCATAGTATGAAAGTACTGTGTGATGGAAAGCGCCTGGAAAACCGAAGCGAAATTTTGGGATAATCCGGCTCCAAATATACACCCAGTCCGAAGTAAAAGGGTGCACTATCATAAGACACCCAAGTTAATTACAAAGAAGCAAAGACCCTCTACAGGGCGTGGAACCATATTGGAGGGATGGCTCAAAGGACCCTGCAAAATTCATAGTACAGCGGATACCATACCAACACACAGCCTTAGAGCATGTTGGGTACTCCGGCAGGTGGCCAAAAGTGGTGAGGATTTTCTCATCCCAGATGCCACAGAGCGCCATCCCGTGGATAAAAATACGGTATTAACAGTCTTTGAGACCTTCGCATCAAATAATAGGCGCAGGCGAACACTCCGCAGCCTTGCCGAAATCTACCACGTGGCAGCATTAAATCCATGGAGTGACACGGCTATTACCTTCAATGCTAGTGATGAACCTAAATTCCAAACAGCCCGAGCACCAGCTGCACTGGTCCTCAGTCCAATTCTAGACGGCTTTCGACTCAACAAAGTACTCATGGACGGCGGCAGTGGATTAAACCTCATCTATGAGGAAACTCTTCAAAAAAATGGAAATAGACTGGAACCGCATTGAGCGAAGCAGCACAACCTTCAGAGGAATCATCCCCAGTCGGGAAGCACGCTGTGCAGGGAAAATCACACTTGATGTGGTATTCGGCACGCCGGAGAACTATAGGTCGGAAGAAATTACATTCCATGTGGTCCCGTTCAGTAGCGGATACCACACCCTTTTAGGGCGGGAGGCGTTCACGATCTTCCAAGTCATACCCCATTACGGGTACATGAAGCTCAAAATGCCCGGGCCCAACGGAATCATCACTCTCGCTAGTGATCCGGACACAGCACTCCGCGGCGAAAACAAAACAGCCGCATTGGCCCTCGAGGCATTATCCGAAGCCCTTTCGGCCGAGGAATTAACTGCGCTACGCTCCACAGTTGACAGGGACGATGTGATACTTGACAAGAGATCCAATTCCACCTCTTTTAAACCAGCGGATGAAATAGTTAAATTCCAAGTCCACCCAACGGACCTCAAACAAATCCAGAAATTAACCGGATGTGTGGCGGTTCTAAGCCGCTTTATCTCCCGCTTAGGAGAAATGGCATTACCCCTTTATCACCTTCTTCGGTGCACCGAACACTTCGAGTGGACGGACGCTGCCATAGCCGGATAGGAAGAAATAAAAGCCATACTGGCAACCAACCCAATCCTGGCCGCGCCAAACATCAGCGAACCAATGTTGTTGTACATTGCGGCAACTCATCAGGTTGTAAGCGCAATGCTCGTCATCGAATGAGAAACGGACAGACATAAATTCCCCCTTCAAAAGCCGGTATATTATGGATCCACTGTCCTCACTCCATGCAAATCACGGTACCCACATTATCAAAAGATAGCCTATGCGGTATTCATGGCATCCCGGAAGCTACGACACTACTTTCAAGAGTGTTCAATTACAGTAGCCTCGGAAGTGCCACTTAATGATATTATAAACAACTGCGATGCCACAGGCCGGATTGCCAAATGGTCCATTGAGCTCCTCCCGTTCGACATAACATACAAACCCCGGCGAGCCATTAAATTGCAAGTATTGGCCGACTTTGTCGCCAAATGGACGGAAGCCGAACTCCCTAAAGAGTACGGCGCATACTCCAATTGGATCATGCACTTCGACGGCTCCAAAATGCTGGCTGGTCTGGGGGCTGGCGTCGTCCTGACGTCCCCAACCGGAGATACAGTTCAATACGTACTACAGATACTGTATACAGACTCCAACAACGCAGCCGAATACGAAGCCCTGTTACATGGTCTTCGGATGACAATTTCCATGGGCATTCAACGCCTGGAGGTGCGTGGGGATTCGAACCTCGCAATATCCCAAATAAATGGAGACTTTGATGCCAAGGATCCGATGATGGAGGCCTATCGCAACGCCGTCCAAAAGATGTCACCTTGGTTCGAGGGGCTCGAATTTCACCATGTGGCTCGGGAAAACAATCAGGCGGCGGATATCCTCACCCGCATCGGCGCAAAACGCGATGCGGTCCCCCCCCCCCCAACATCTTTTTGGAGAGGTTGTTTAAGCCATCCGTGGTATGGGAAGGGGACACCGGTAACAATAGTCCGGGCCCGGCCAAAATGCCCGATACCGAACACTCTGACATAATCGGAGGCTCTGCCACCGAAATAACACCTTCAGCCCACGTAATAATGGCCATCATCGCCCCGTGGACAGAACCATTCCTGGCCTACCTAACTAGGCAGGAACTTCCTGAGGACCAAAATGAGGCACGCTGCATAGTGCGGCGATCTAAAGCCTATAGGGTCCACGAGGGAGAGCTGTATAAAAAAAGCACTACCGGAGTCCTTCAAAGGTTCATCTCCGAAGAGGAAGGGCGGAAGCTTTTGGCCGAAATTCACACCGGACTCGGCGGCTACCACGCCGCAGCACACACCCTTGTAAGCAAGGCCTTCCGTGCAGGTTTTTATTGGCCGACGGCCCGGGTAGATGCACAGGACTTGGTCCAACGCTGCGTCGGTTGCCAGCTTTTTGCAAACCAATGTCACATGCCACCCACTGCCCTCCAAACAATCCCCATTACCTGGCCCTTCGCGGTCTGGGGGCTTGACATGGTTGGACCCCTTAAAGGGGGAACCCATAAGAAAAAATACTTACTGGTCAGGGTGGATAAATTCACTAAATGGATAGAAGCCAAACCTGTTAAAACGGCCGAATCCGAACCAGTGATAGACTTCATATTCGGGGTTGTACACTGTTATGGCGTCCCCCACAGCATCATCACTGACAATGGCACGAACTTCACGGTCGACGAGGTAAAACTCTGGTGCAGCAACATGGGCATTAAGATCGATTATGGCTCTGTCTATCACCCACATACTAACGGCCAAGTTGAGCGAGCAAATGGTCTTATCATGAGCGGCATCAAACCCAGATTAATGCGGTCCTTAAAGGAGTCTAACACGCACTGGGTAGAGGAGCTTGACTCCGTACTCTGGGGGCTGCGGACCACGCCGAATCGTACTACCGGATACACACCCTTCTTTATGGTGTACGACGCAGAGGCGGTTCTACCCTGCGACATAATTCATGACTCACCTCGAGTGCGCATGCACGAAGAAAGAAAAGCCGAGCTTGATCGGCAGGATAGTCTAGACACCCTAGAGGGGGAGCGTGACGTGGCAAAAGCCCATTCCGCATTCTATCAGCAACAGGCTCGTAGATACCAAAGCAGAGAAGTACGGGCCAAAACTTATAATGTTGGCGAGCTAGTTCTACGCCTGCCGGAGAAGAAAAAGACCAAGCTCGAGCCCAAATGGGAAGGTCCCTTCATTATTGACCAAGTTCTGACCGATGGAGTGTACCATCTGCGGGATGCATCGAATAATCGACTTGAGCCGATCCCATGGAACGCAGCCAGGCTCCGAAGATTCTACGCCTAGTGCCGGAATCTATGTTCGTCTCCTTCCTCTGTCCATTTTTTGCATATACATTATCTGTCTTTTTTATCTTCCTTTCTTTTATTCCTTCTCAAGGCCTTCAAGGGCCAACTTGTGCCTTGCTTGCACACTATTGACGCACTAACCGCGCTCATTATACCTGGGGGCTTCTTGCACAGAAGCTTAATTATTTATCTGGGCTTTGTGCCCCGCACATGTGTTATTCTTCTGCATGTACCTTTTCTTCGCCATTATATGCATCGATATGACTTAAGTTTTGGCCAAGCTGGGTTGCCTGGCTCTTGTATTTATGCCCTACGTTCCCGTTAATTCAGCTAGGGCATAAGGGGAGCACCTCTGCGATTGTTACTGCCGGGTCAGCCGGATGTGTACCTCAGACTGGGTGAAGCTGAAAGCTAGCGTTCTTAAGGGAATATTCGGTTGGTGAACAAAATATGATTTATATTTATTTTCCATATGTGCCCTAGATGTTTTTGCCTGCGTCTCCTCTCGCAGTCCGGACATGCACTTTAGGGCATGCTTACCCAGGGAAAGGAACCCTTAACAGAACTATTCTCCCTGGAAGATGTTTCTTACTACCCATGTAATATAACATAACTAGTTGGGTACTTGTCTGTTCAAGCACTAATGACCCCTACGCCTGGTTTCCACGCATACCCCGGTTCTTATATAACTGAGCGGGTATTCGGATACACTCCAGCTATCGGGTCCCGAGGTTGAAGCGAAAAAGTCCGCCATGACAAATGATTTACAATCCGGCTAGAAGGCATTATACATGTCACTTTAATTACATAGTCATGTAGACTGACTAAATTCCTCTTCTATACCATCCAACAGGCTATCTAGCCTACAATCCTGTTGGGAATACTTTGCGGCTAATTCTACCTGCCCATACACTAAGCTAACGGGGATCTCTTTCCCATCGGGCCCCATAGGTCCAACCTGGGCCATGTGGTTTGGGTCAGCCTTGGTATACCGCGTCTTCACCATGGCCCAGGCTTCCCTGGCACCTTGATGGCAGGCCGATATCTTCCATAATCGGAAGCGCCGCTGTGATCCCTTGAGTTTCTCCGCAAGCTCTCCAATGCCTGCTGGCAGGGAGACGGGTGGCCACAAGGCCTGGGCAATACCTTGCATCACCTGCCGAACTTGTTCGTGCAGTTGTGAGAGCTCGGGTAGAAGATCACCCGCAGACCCGGGCATCTCCTCCGCAGGATGACCCGTCAGCATACCTGCAGACATAACTCTGTTAGCCGGCTTCTCCGCCGCACTCTTTTAAGGGTTCGTTCAAGCACTTACTGAAAATGCCGTGTCGAAGCCGCTTATTCTCCTTCACGGAGTCCGCAAGCTGGGCTCGAACATCTTTCAGTTCCACACTCAGCTTGGTATTGGCGTCTTGGAGATTGTTTTTCTCCCGCATGACCTTAGTCAGCATGCGTTCGCTAGCCTTTAGCTGTCGTACGACATGTTGGTCCTCCGGATTCTCTCTGGAGTCATCTGCAATATCTCTTGTTAGATCTGCAGCCATGCCGCACACTATATGGTACCTACCATTCTTTGAAACAAATGTTACCAGCTGGGGACTTTTCTGGTTCCTTCATTGTGGCAACGGCGGCCCAAAGTTGGGTCTTGCATTCCTCCAGCTCCAGTGATAGTCGAGTATTCTTCTCTGTAAGAACCTGCACAATAAATGATCCTTAAATCAGTTGTGCCAACTGTTTCAAGTCTCAGGGGCTACTGATATATATACTCATCAAATTTTCTTACCCGTACATCCTTTACATACTAGTTCGTGGCTCTGGCTAGACCATTTTGAGCAGCACGGATGTACGCATCTCCCGAGTTGAATGCATCAAACGCCTCTTGGGAGAAACAAGCATCACGGAGTACGGCTCGGCGACGCCTGTGATTCATGGCGCTCTCCACTTCGGAATTCGTAGCGGATATATTATCGGCATCCAATGTAGAAGGAGCATCCAACATGTACCTTGTGTTAGCTTCTGCCTCTGTGTCCGGCCCTGGAGCCCGACTGGTAGAGGCTTGATTGGCGACCTCTCCGGACATTGTCCGGCGAGCGTTCTTCCTTCTAGGAAACACGAGTGTTATTATGTTTTTAAAGACGACAACCACGGAGTGAGGTGTTGCATCATACCTCTTAGCCGACGTCTCCATCCGGACCGCCTTCCTTTTTAGCATGTCCGGCTTTGAAACCCCTTGTTGGCGAGTCGTCGCGGGCTCGGCATGGCGTCCCGAGGGCCTTCCTTATAAAACACCGTTTGTATACGGTAGGTGAAGTGCATAAAAGGAAATCCTTTTCAAAGGTTGGGACTCCGGTCTCATTTACCTGCGAGGCTGGAAGTAGCCCAGGGTAGTCGGCTATAATGGCCACCATGGCATCATCATAGTTTAGCTAATAGAAAATCCTATCAATCAGCTCCACGAATATGTCCGGATCCTCTTTCAGGCCGGGGTCAAGGGCCCGCTCAGGATCCTCCAGTTGTGGAGGTGGGCTATTGATCTCCCCTACCGCCTTACGCAGTTCCTGCGATGAAACGGCAAGGTAAATATTTGTCACGAAACCAAGGGTAGGATGGAAGTAAAAAGTGCGGAAGCTCACCCAGCTTCGAGGGTTGTTCATGGAGAATCCATCCCGTGGCTTGATGTAGAGGAGCTCCTCTTATTCCCCCTTATACAGATCAGATAGAATTTTTGCTAGAGCAGCAATTGAGTCCGGTCCCTTGCACCCGCAGTGAGTGGCATCATCGTCCCCGTTGAAGTGCCACATGGGGTGGCCTCGATATTGAAGTGGCTGCAACCCCCGCATAATGCATATTGCCATAACCTCGGTTATGGTCAGTCTTGATTTGGCCAGCAACTTTATCCGGCCCATCAGATAAAATACGTCTCCATCATCTTCCTCCTGTGGGTTCCGTGGGCGCCAGCTTAGGCGTTTCTTCAAAGGGGCATTGTCGAACTCAGGAAGACCAATCCGGATAGGATCCGGGAGAGGAACATCCTCCATATAAAACCAGTCCGAAGGCTAGTCCTTGGACGTCTTCTTCGGGGTACCGGATAGGTATCCGGTCCCGGCGATGCGCCATACTTTGGCTCCGCCCACTTGATATATTGATCCCCTCTGTGTACAGGGCACAAGCCAAAACGACTTCTTCCACAGCGCGAAATGAGCTTCGCAACCCAGAAACAGCTCGCAAAGGGCTACGTAACCAACAATGTGCAGTATGGAGGCAGGGGTGAGGTTGTGCAACTGGAGGCCGTAGAACTCCAGGAGCCCTCGGAGAAATGGATGGATTGGAAATCCGAGTCCCCTTAACAAATAAGGGACAAGGCATACCCGCTCTCCCTTAGAGGGGTTGGGAAAGCTCTCCGCTTGCTCCCCGCCATTATAGGTGGCGAGCCCGGCTCGAACCGGGACCATATACGCTGGAGGGAGGAATCCCTGGGTCTGTAGCTTCACTAATTGGTTGTGCGGGACGGAACACTTCTCCCAGTCTCCGGGCTTGGGGCTGCGGGAGCGAGAGGAGGAGCTGCGCTGGCCGACCATGTTGGGATGGATTTTTTTGGGCGCGCTCCGATGAATGCTCGCTGAGGGAGGATGGTGTGGTTTGGATCTGAGGATCCCCATCTCTTTAATAGATAGTTCATTCACATAGATGGGGTGGTAAACATAAAAACACCCTGGCTCCTCACATTCGCTTGACACGTGGAACATGGCCATTATTGGACGCAGAAGCCAAGAAGCGCAACATTTACGAGAAGCCAGACACTATTTAACAGGTACTCAGAGTTTGAAGAAGAACCCGCCTTGCAATGCCGAAGACAATCTGCGTGCCGGACTCATCGTCATTGAAGCCTGGTTCGGGGGCTACTGACGGAGTCCTGTATTAGGGGGTATCTGGACAGCCGGACTATATCCTTTGGCCGGACTGTTGGACTATGAAGATACAAGATTGAAGACTTCGTCCCGTGTCCAGATGGGACTCTCCTTGGCGTGGAAGGCAAGCTTGGCAGTACAGATATGTAGATCTCCTTCCTTGTAACCAACTCTGTGTAACCCTAGCCCCCTCCGGTGTCTATATAAACCGGAGGGTTTAGTCCGTAGGACCAACAACACACAATCGTACCATAGGCTAGCTTCTAGGGTTTAGCCTCTTCGATCTCGTGGTAGATCAACTCTTCTACTACTCATATTATCAAGAACAATCAAGCAGGACATAGGGTATTACCTCCATCAAGAGGTGAAGCACAACAAAACTACCTATCTAGGCAAGTTTAAATGAGGCCGGAAACAACGATCAACAATTCCAAAAAAACCTCATATGCAAAATATGGATTTGGTACTGTTCTGCCCTAAACCATATTTTAGTGTTGTTAAACATGCAAAGTGATGCCACCATGTTAAACTATGCATTTTTCTACCCCATTTATATATAAAGATTATTTAAAATTGAGCTACAGTTATTTAGTTATGTAATAAAGCAGTTTAACATGGCAATAGGCAAATTATATGCAAATATCATTTTAAACATCTTACACCTGCTTGAAAGTTGCATGGCATGAAACTAGATGAAATTCTAAGCATTACACACACACACATATATATGTATCACTTTAATCCGATGCACGACTATTTAGTTATTAACAATTTGAAACAAGGCATTTTCTGTAATTATGCAAGCACAGGAAAATAGATAAATTCGCAAAACGAAAAAAATGTCTACTGGCCGAATCTGGCCGGCCCAAAAGTGCACAGGGGCGGGGGATGCTCACCAGGCCTCGTGGGACGGTTCGATGGAGCAGTGGTCGGCTGGTGCGCTGGGCCTTGGCGCCGAATGCGTGCACAGCTGGGCCTCGCTGGAAGAGGCAGGACGCGGTCAATGCAACTGGGACTAGCGCGCGTCCTCTGCTCGATAGGAAGCAGAGCCGCGGCGGCGCGGGCAACTCTGTAGGAGGACGGAGCGACGAGAACGGGAGGAGTCGCCGGATCTGGCGCAGGGCTGCCCAGATCTCGACGGAGATGAAGCAGATCGGGTGGTGGCGCAACAAACGTGGCTGGCGGTGAGCTCCTGTCCATGGGGGAAAAGAGAGAGACCGCGGGTGAGGGACACAGAGAGCAAACGGGGAGAAAGAGAAGGGAGGCGAGGTCGGCCTGTTCCGGCGGTGCTCCGACGGGATCAAGTTGCCGGAGGAGGGTGGCGGCGAGGCCGCGGGGTCGAGTAGGAGGAGGCGCTCGGGGAGGTTGGTGCAGGCAAACTTGGTGCGGGGAGCAACGGCGTATAGGCGGCGGCGCGGTCCGGGCCCAGGCGGGCTCGCGATGGGCTTCGCAGGGCCGCGCGACTGGACGTGGAGATAGGGGCGACAAGTGGCGGGGTGGAGTGGGCAGGAGCGGATTTTTAGGAAGGGGGGTAGGGTTTCCAAAACTGGAGGCCTAGGCCGTCTTTTTAAAGCATGGAGGCTTAGGTTTTTCATGTCTAAGGGGGATTCGCAGCCATCCGATCGCTATCCGACGGTCGGGAAAAAAATTGGTTAGGGGAGTCCAATGAAGAAACCACATATATTTGGAGGATGATATGTGTTGATCTGGACCCATCGGTAACGACTGTCCGGGTCGGGTTCGGGTAAGTTTCGGACACGCGCAAGGGGTCGATGCACTGTGCAAAGAGGGGTTTCGGGGCCTGGCGGTTGGTAGTGGGCTGTGTAGATGGTCTAGGGAGGAAATAGAGGGAAAGCCCGGCAATAGTTTTCGGAGACCGAAAACGTCCAACAATAGACCAGTTATATTGTGGCTATATGTTTAACGGTTGGGCTATCAAACGAACTCCGAATGCGACAAAACTTGACAGGCAGTCTATCTACACTATAATAAGACCGCACACCAACTTTCAACCCATTCCGAGAACATTTTCCAGCCACTTATAAAATACTATCTCGGAGGTGCTGCGGGCGCGTGCAAATGTGTCTGGGCTCGGAATGGATAAATGGGAGAGAACTGGGGAACCTGGACGGATGCAAATTTTGAAAACATGATGATGCAATGCACATGATGACCTGACCAAGATGCAACACGCAAGCAAATGACGTGGCAACAACACGCGAAACCGGAAGACGCCTGGCGCAACGGTCTCAGGGCATTACACTTCAGCTACGTTGGAGTCAGCAGCTGGAATCTCTTCTGTTTTTGGAGCCTCTGTGGGAGCAGGCTCATGGACAACAAGAAGGCGCTCACAGTTGGTGGAGGCAGGAAGTGCAACTGAGATGGGTTCAACATTCAGGGGCTCTTGGGCAGCAGCACGCTCTTTTCATGAAGATTTTGAAGCCTTTGTCTTTAGCTTCTTTTTGGAGGGAGCAACGTCAGAGGCATCATGGAGCTTCCTCTTCCAGGCTTCAGCCTCAGCTTGGCGTGTTTTCTTTTGCTCTGAAGCAGCTGAAGGGACCTTTGGCCTCAAGCTAGTTATGCTGGCAGGGAAGACGATGCTGGGTCGGTCTTGTGTTTGAGCTTGTAGTTCAGCTTCAACAGACTTCTTCTTTTTCTTGGCAGTCATCCTGGGGTCGATGCTAGGATGCCCAAGTGTCTTTCTCTTTTCAGCCTCATTGTGTGCTTGCACCCACTTTTGCGCATAATACTTCATGCGCTCAAGGGAGCCTTTGGCTTCTTCGCACTTCTTGTTGAACTGGGCCTCGAGGTCAATCATCATTTGCTTGAAGTTTTACACATCAGCAACACTGAGCTTGGCAATGTGCTTATTGAACTGGGCCTTCTTATAGTCTATCTTGTTCTTCAGCTCAACTATTTTCTAAGCAATAGCAAGCTCATTGGCTATTGCTCTATGTGACGCTGATGTCCACGGCAGCTGCAGATCATCAATGATGTTGCTTTGGTCTTCAAACCATTCATCAATGAAGTTATTGAGTATATCAGCATCAAACAAAGGCAGATATTGGAAGATCTCAGCCTCTTGCATGCTCTTGATCTACATCTCCAGAGCATCGTCTGCAAGTTCTTCATTGCTCGACAGATCAATAGCATTTTCTTCATTGCGCAGAATTGCGACAGGAGTAAGGTCATGCCCAGAAAATTTCTTGGGCTTCTTGGTCTTCTTGGAGACGTGAGATAGAGCTTTAGACTGCACACTAGATTCAGGAGGTGCATACTTCAATGGCTTCACAGTAGAAGCTTTTGGAGCAACAAAGGGCTTGGAAGCTTTTGTCTTCTTCTTCTTCTGCTTCGGGGGCTCAGGAGCATCCTCAGAGTTCGCATCATCAGCTGATTGATCAACTATGGCCCTTTGAGTTGCAACATGGGAGAGAAGCCCATCGAAGCCATTGAAGGGGCCAATGACCTTTGGATTGGCTTCACGAGTGCCATCGGGCCTTGGAGCAAATGGACCTAGGTTGAAATTGAGTCTGAATGCCTTTTTGTTCTTGGTAGCAGACTCCTTTGCAAACTAATAGATCCGCTTGAACAGATCATCATCACGACACCATCGAAGAGATGATGGGTCGGCATTGTTAGGCTGGGGTCCTCGGACCAAGCAAGGATAGAAGCCTTGAGCAATGGCTTCAGGCTTCGTCTGAGGTTGCATTTCCTGTAAAGAATGTCACCCCACGGGCGTTTGATAGCATTTTTCTCCGCATACTCAGGAGTTACGAAGTGATATTTGAACCATTCCTCATCCCAATATCGTCTGATCCATTGGATTATGGACTTGCGCTGATTGTACGTCTCTTCTGGATCAAACTTGTAAAGTTCATATAGGTCGGGGGGCAGATCCAGAGCAGTATTGCCACAGCATTGCCTGCCACCTTTCCTTGCAGATTTGTCAGTTGCCATTATATTTAGACTGAAAGGCTTCAATACAGTGAATGGCTTCTGACGACTGGTCAAACAAGAACTAGCTTCATGAGATTCAATGTGATGCTATAAGTATTATGCAAATGAATGCAGACTATGAGAACCAAGGGATTCTCCCATGGACATGTACCTGTGACAGCATTAGAGATGCGAGGGAAGGGGAAGAGGTCATATGCATTCTCAGAAGATTTTTAAGTAAATCAGTTTGAAGACATTGACCTCATAGTGCGAAGACATTCACTTATTTGAAGTGAGTTGGTTCCAGATTTGTATGAATCGATGAATAAGTACAAGTGAGGAATCTAACTAGTTGTGAGGCATAAGTGAATATACTTGCAAGTTATGAGATGCAGAAATAGAAAGATCCAGATTTGGAAGTTTAGAAACCCCTTTTGGGTGAAGTGGACGGATTCAACAGATCAAAAAAGCGGTAAAAAGAGAGTTTATTTACTGCACGAAGAACTGCTAGACGAGGTGGAACGGATGTCGAGTAGTCCAATCTCCCGCGCCCTAACTTGGCGGCGGAAGACAGCTATGGCGGCGGTGGAGAAAACAAGGTCCACGGGTGGCATGAAGACGATGTTAAAGAGGACGCGGTAGCTAAGCGCTTGGTCTCCAACGTCGAATGGAGCTAGCGGTGGCGCTAGGGTTTGAGCGAGATGGCGAGGTGGGAGAGGAGATAATGACGGCGCAGGTGAGTATTCCTAAGGTGAAGGGTTGCATAGCACAATTACGCAGGTGCCCTTGGCAGTTCACGTCTGTGGACACATGGCGTGCATGCAACTTATTGAGAGTTGAGCGATGTTCCCACGCGCGCCTGGTTTGTTGGGTGGTCGTTCAAGCTTCTCTGGTTTTCAGGCAAAAGAGATAAGGCATCAAAGACAGTTTTAAATGTGTGCCTCTGTATCTTCTGCTGACAAGGACACATTGAAGACATTCGATACGTGTCAATAGAATGCATATGATTAGACAGAAAGAATTTGAGGAAGAAGCACAGAAGGGGCTAGGGTCCGATCACATTCACTTAGTTCAGAAAATGGTCAGTTTGAAGACATAGCTATAAGTGAATGTTGTTGAGGACAGAACACATATGTATGGATATATCAGAAAAGACCAAATCAACATTGCGAAGATAAACTTTGAAGTCAAATCAATGTTGAAGACAAACCAAATATGAAGATAATGCAATCATGAAACCAAATGAAAATCTCCAAGAAAGATTGGTGGTGGCGTTACCCACCATATAGGAAGTATTAGACCCACACACGACGCACAATTATCGTGGCACTCCGAAGTCAAATTCCACATTAATGTATTCACACTCAGAGGGTAAGTCTTCATGAACTGAAGATATACGTTACTTCGTGTGTTGCACATCTAAGTCATCAACATGCATAAGCATTTAGGATGTGTTTCCATTCACAGGACATTTGAGGATTCTAGGATATTTAATTCACACTGCAACTTGCAAAACCTTTTGTCATCCAAGGGCTTTGTGAAGATATCTGCCAGTTGCTCTTCAGAGTTGACGTTTATGATATCAATGTCTTCCTTCAACACATGATCCCTGAGAAAATGATGACAGATTTGAATGTTCTTTGTCTTCGAGTGTTGAATTGGATTGTGAGCAATATTGATGGCGCTCTCATTGTCATAGTAGAGTGGCACATGCTTCATGTTCATGCCATTGTCCTTGAGAGTTTGCTTCATCCAGAGAAGTTGAGCAGAGCAAGATCTAGCAGCAATATATTCATATTAGCAGTGGAGAGTGATACACAGTTCTACTTCTTGGAAGACCAACAGACAAGAGATCGTCCAAGAAAGTGACATGTGCCTGATGTGTACTAGCAATCAACCTTGTCACCAGCATAATCAGCATATGAGAATCCAACTAGATCAAACTCTAAGCCCTTTGGATACCATAATCCTAGTGTTGGGGTGTGAGCCAAATATCGAAGAATTTGTTTCACTGCTAGGTGATGTGATTCCTTTGGTGTCGCTTGGAATCTGGCACACATGCAAATGCTAAGCATTATATTATGCCTAGATGCACATAAGTACAGTAAAGAACCAATCATGGAGCAGTATACCTTTTGATCGAACTCTTTACCATTGTCGTCGGGGCCCAATTGGCCTTTGGTTGGCATTTGCGTCGTGTACCCTTTGCAGTCTTCCATTCCAAACTTCTTTACGCAATCTTTGAAGTACTTCTCTTGTTATATGAAGATTCCATTTCTCTGTTGACGGATTTGAAGGCCAAGGAAGAACTTCAGCTCACCCATCATGGACATTTCATATTGCTCTTGCATCATATGCCCAAACTCATCACTGTATCTCTTGTCGGTGCAGCCGAAGATAATGTCATCCACATAGATTTGGCATACAAACAGTTCACCATCATATGTCTTCGTGAAGAGAGTGGGATCTAGAGAACCAGGTTTGAAGCCTTTGCTCTTCAGGAAGTCTTTGAGTGTGTCATACCAAGCGCGAGGTGCTTGTTTGAGGCCATACTGTGCCGTGTTGAGCTTGTACACCATGTCAGGACACTTTGGGTCTTCAAAACCAGGTGGTTGTGCAACATACACTTCTTCTTAAATTTTGCCATTGAGGAAGGCACTCTTTACATCCATTTTGTACAAAAGAATGTTTTTGTGGTTGGCATAGGCTAACAATATACGAATGGCTTCAAGCCTAGCTACAGGAGTAAAGGTTTCATCGAAGTCAATCCCTTCCACTTGTGTGTAACCTTGAGCAACGAGCTGAGCCTTGTTCCTGACAACTTGACCATGCTCATCTTGTTTGTTACAATAGATCCATTTTGTGCCACTGATATTGTGCTTACAAGGATCAGGACGCTTCACTAGCACCCATACATTGTTTAGCTCAAACTGGTGAAGCTCTTCTTTCATAGCTTGAATCCATTTAGGTTCCATGAAGGCTTCATCAATTTTCTTGGGTTTGGATATGGACACAAATGCAAAGTGCCCACAGAATTTTGCTAGTTGTGTTGCTCTTGAACGAGTGAGTGGACCAGGTGCATTGATACTATCAATTATCTTCTCAATCTGGACTTCATTTACAAACCGAGGATGTACTAGACGAAGATTTTTCCCTTGCTGGTCATTGTCTTCATCTTGAGCATTGGCTTCAGGCTGAGCGTTGTCTTCATGCTGGTTAGATGCAAAAATGATGATTTCTTCTTCAGCATGTTCCTCGGTAGGTATGGTTTCTCCAGTACCCATTAGCTTGATAGATTCACTTGGTGAAGCTTCATCTAGCACATTTGGTAGGTGCTCTCTTTGCGAGCCATTAGTCCCATCGAACCACACATCCACAGTTTCGACCACTTCATAGTAAAAGAGGTTGAAGACTGTATAGGAGAGTGAATCCTTTTCGTAGCCAAGCATAAAACCTTCATGTGCTTTAGGTGCAAATTTTGAAGTGTGATGTGGATCCTTGATCCAGCACCTAGCACCAACGACTCTGAAATAGCTGACATTTGGCTTCTTACCAGTCAGGAGCTCATAGGATGTCTTCTTGAGGAACTTGTGAAGATAAACACGTTTGATGATGTGGCAAGCATTATCAATGGCTTTAGGCCAGAACTTCCTTGGAGTCTTGTACTCATCAAGCATCGTACGTGCCATCTCAATGAGGGTTCTGTTCTTGCGCTCCATGATGGCATTCTGTTGAGGTGTGTATGGAGCGGAGAACTCATGTGTGATGCCCAATGCATCAAGATAAGTGTTGAGGCCTGTGTTGTTGAATTCTACATTGTTGTCACTTCTGATTTGCTTGATCTTGATGCCATAGTTGGTCATGGCATGATTGGCAAACTGTCTGAAGACATCCTGCACTTCAGTCTTGTAGAGAATTATGTGCACCCATGTGTATCTTGAGTAATTATCAACAATAACGAAGCCATAGAGACATCCAGTGGTAGTAAGGGTAGAGTAATGAGTAGGGACAAATAAGTCCATGTGAAGCAGCTCGAAGGGTCGTGTCGTAGTCATGATTGCCTTCAAGGGATGCTTGGCCCTTGTCATCTTCCCGGCTTCACAAGCAGCACATAGATGATCCTTCTTGAACTTGACGCCCTCGATACCAATGATGTGCTTCTTCTTTACGAGAGTGTGCAAGTTCTCATGCCCGCATGTCCTAGCCTCTGATGCCAGAGCCAGCACTCTGAAGCTTGCTAGAAGACATACGGCAAGCTGTGGTCCTATGGAGAAATCTACCATATACAGATCGTCTAGAGATTTGCCAGATTCCATAAGCACAAGGCAACGATATTTTCCAAATAACACAATCATGTTCAGATCACAAAGCATTGAGATAGACATTAAGTTGAAACCAAGGGATTCAGTAAGCATCACTTTATCCATGTGCTGATCCTGTGAGATTGCAACTCTACCTAGGCCCAACACCTTACTTTTACCAGTGTCAGCAAATGTGATGTGACTCATGTCACACGGACGCAGGGTTGAATCCATAAGAAGACTTTGATCACCAGTCATGTGGTTAGTGCATCCACTGTCCATAATCCACTCAGTAGCCTTCGAAGCCGTACCCTAGAGTGCAGTTAGGGGGATAGGATTCACAAAGAGAAGTGTGAAGCCTAAACATTTGACGAACAAGCATACTATCAAAGTTCAGATGCTTGTTAGGGTAGATAGGATGTTTGTCAAGAAACCCTAGGACGAAATACATAGTAAGACCATTTTGGCACTTTATCTTGCGTCCCACAAGATGTTTTAGGTCCCCAGCATTTGCGCCTGAAGCCTTTGATTTCTGGCTGGAGACCTTTCCCTGCAAAAGGAAGTTAATTCTTCTTAACCACCCACATCTTCAGGGGTGGCTTAGAAGTAATGAGTCTAAGTGCAGCATCTGAGAACTTTTGCTTCGGAGCCCTAGCAAATAGCCTTGCGGGAGGTGAATAATACTCATAAGAATATGCAGAAAATTTCTTTGTTTTATGAACATAGCGATTTGAAGAAACATGCTCATATTCATAAGTCTGATTATGGTTTCCCTGCAAAACATTGGCGTTATTTGACCTTGTGAGGTCCTCTGTCTCTATGAAGCCTTTGGGGCATATGAACTTATGAAGCCTTTGGTCTGAGGTTTTTCTTCTTCCCAGGTGGTGTCATGATGACATTCATGGGAAGCTTCTCAAGAAAACTTTTGGGAACCCAGATCTTCTTCAAAGGTGGCCCATTCCTGCAGTTAATACCAATAAACCTGGCAAACACTTCACCATTCTAATTATTAAACAACTTATAATTGGCGTCAAATGATTCATCAATAATAATGGGATTAGCACAGGTGAAGCCAGATAAGGTAGATGGATCCACTGAAGGGCCCTTTGCAGCAACACATGTGGTTTTGGGGTACTGTTCAGGCTTCCAGTATGAACCATCAACATTCATTTTCCTCTCAAACCCAACACCCTCTTTCCTAGGGTTTCAGTTCAGAATATGTTTCTTGAGGACATCACATAGTGTCTGATGCCCTTGGAGGCTTTTGTACATGCCTGTTTCAAGCAATGTCTTCAACCTATCATTTTCATCAGCAATAGTAGTGGTATCCTCAAAAGAGGGGTTAGTCACCACATCAGCAGTTGAAGATATTGCAACATTAGTAGCAGTAGAACATTCAACAATAGAGACAACATTATCACGCTTAAGACATTTCAGACATGGTGGCTCAAAGTCTTCCTGAGCGGAACTGATCTGTTGAGCGCGAAGTGAATCGTTCTCTTTTTGAAGATCTTCATGAGATGCTCTTAGATTCTCTAGATCTTGCTTCCTTTGAAGATAATCATAGGAAAGCTTCTCATGAGTATCTAAGAGTGTTTCATGATGACGTTCAAGTTCCTCGTACTTAACATGAAGATTTTTATTGTCTTCAATTAAGGACTGAGTTCAATTCATTTCTGCGTCCAACAGGTCATCGCTTTTTTCTAGCAACTTTTGAATATGTTCCATAGCAGTTTGTTGTTAAGTTGCAATTTTAGCCAGAGTCTTCTATCTAGGTTTGGATTCACATTCAGAGTCATCTTCACTGGATGTTTGAAAGTAAGCATCGCGTCAGTTTACCTTGGCACCTCGTGCCATGAAGTAGTAGGTCGGAGCAGAGTCGTCCTCATCATCGGCTTTAGTGTCGGCGACATGACCATTGTCTTCAGTGTTGAAGATGGACTTGGCGACGAATGCCGAAGCTAGAGCCAGGCTTGCCATGCCTAAATCAGACTCCACCTCCGCCTCCTCGGAAGCAGACTCCTTCTTTGAATCCATTTCCTTGCCAACGAATGCACGAGCCTTGCTGGATGAGCTCTTCTTGTGAGATGAAGACTTTGATGAAGACTTTGAAGATGACTTTGAGGATTTCTTCTTCTTCTTGTCATCAGAATCACATTCCTTGCTCTTCTTCTTCTTCTTAGATTCCTTGTCCCATTGAGGACACTCGGAGATGTAGTGTCCTGACTTCTTGCATTTGTGGCTAGTTCTCTTCTTGTGGTCACGAGAGGAAGCCTCTTCATTTCTTGAGTTGGATTTTGAAGACTTTCTGAAGCGATTCTTTTTGGAGAACTTATGGAACTTCTTCACGAGCATAGCTAGCTCCTTTCAAATGTCTTCAGGATCCTCAGAACTGCAATCAGATTCTACTTCAGATGAGGAAACAACCTTTACCTTCAAAGCACAGGTTCGGCCATTGTTGGGGCCATAGATGTCTCTCTTTTCAAATAGCTGGAACTCATGTGTGTTGAGTCTCTCAAGTATGTCAGACGAATCGAGATCTTTGAAGTCAGGATGTTCTTGTATCATCAGGGCTAGGGTGTCAAATGAGTTGTCAAGTGATCTTAGAAGCTTCTTCACGATTTCGTGCTTGGTTATCTTAGTGGCGCCAAGAGTGCGAAGCTCATTTGTGATATCAGTGAGGCGATCAAATGTGAGATGGACATTCTCATTGTAATTTCTCTTGAAGCGGTTGAAGAGACGCGAAGAACATCAATTCTTGAGTCTCTCTGAGTTGAGACGCCTTCGTTGAACTTGGACAATTAACCAGTCCCAGACTAGCTTTGAAGTTTCCAGTGCACTCACACGGCCATACTGTCCTTTGGTCAGATGACCATAGATGATGTTCTTGGCGGTTGAGTCTAGTTGAGCAAACCTCTTGACATCAGCAGCGGTGACACCTTCACTGACCCTGGGAATGCCTGTCTTGAAGACATACCAGAGGTCAGCGTCAATAGCTTCAAGATCCATGCATATCTTATTCTTCCAGTAGGGGTAATCAGTGCCATCAAAGACTGGGCATGCAGTGACAACCTTGATTATCCCTGCAGTCGACATAGCTAAACCTCCAGGTGGTTAAACCGAATCACACAGAACAAGGGAGCGCCTCACTCTGATACCAATTGAAAGTGCTAGTTATCGACTAGAGGGGGTGAATAGGCGATTTTTATGGAAGTCTTCAAAACACAAGGTCTTTGAAGACAAATAGATGAAATGAACCTATTGATATGCAGCGGAAGATAGACTTGATGTCGGCTAGGAATGCGTCGGTATTTCCCCAAAGAAGAAGGGATGATGCAGCACAGCGACTGTAGGTATTTCCCTCAGTGATGAGACCAAGGTTATCAAACCAGTAGGAGAACCATGCAACACTACATAAACAACACCTGCACACAAATAACAAATACTCACAACCCGACGTGTTAAAGGGGTTGTCAATCCCTTTCGGGTAACGACGCAACATATTGGCAAACAAACATGAGAGAGTTGTAAATATTGATAGATCAAATGCCAAATAAAATAAAGTACAACAAGGTATTTTTGTATTTTCGGTTTAATAGATCTGAAAATAAAAGCAAAAGAAAATAGATCGCAAAGGCAAATATATTAAAGAAGAGACCCGAGGGCCGTAGGTTTCACTAGTGGCTTCTCTCGAGAAAAATAGCAAACTGTGGGTAAACAAATTACTGCTGGGCAATTGATAGAACTTGAAATAATCATGACGATATCCAAGCAATGATCATTATATAGGAATCACGTCCAAGATTAGTAGACCGACTCCTGCCTGCATCTACTACTATTACTCCACACATCGACCGCTATCCAGCATGCATCTAGTGTATTAAGTTCATGGAGAAACGTAGTAATGCAATCAGAATGATGGCATGATGTAGACAAGATCTATTTATGTAGAAATAGACCCCATCTTGTTATCCTTAATGACAACGATACATACGTGTCGGTCCCCCTTCTGTCACTGGGATCAAGCATCGTAAGATCGAACCCATCACAAAGCACCTCTTCCCATTGCAAGATAAATAGATCAAGTTGGCCAAACAAAACCCAAATGTCAGAGAAGAAATACGAGGCTATAAGTAATCATGCATATAAGAGATCAAAGAAGACTCGAATAACTTTCATGGATAAAAAGATAGATCTGATCATAAACTCAAAGTTCATCCGATCCCAACAAACACACCGCAAAAAGAGGTACATCATATGGATCTCCAAGAGACCATTGTATTGAGAATCAAACGAGAGAGAGGAAGCCATCTAGCTACTAACTACGGACCTGAAGGTCTACAAAGAACTACTCACACATCATCGGAGAGACACCAATGGAAGTGGTGAACCCCTCTGTGATGGTGTCTAGATTGAATCTCGTGGTTCTAGACTCTGCGGCGGCTGGAATTGATTTTCGTCTCCCCTAGGGTTTCTAGAATATTGCGGTATTTATAGAGGAAAGAGTCGGTTCAGGGGGCACCCGAGGTGGGCACAAGCCAACAGGGCGCGCTTGGGCCTCCAAGAGCGCCCTGGTGGGTTGTGCTCCCCTCGGAGCACCGCCAGGCGCTTCTCCAACCCACTGGATGTCTTTTGGTCCAAAAAAATCCACAAAAAGTTTTGCTGCGTTTGGACTCCGTTTGGTATTGATTTCCTGCGTTGTAAAAAACATGCAGAAAATAGCATCTGGCACTTGGCACTATGTCAATAGGTTAGTACCAAAAATGATAAAAATTATTATAAAACATCCAAGAATGATAATATAATAACATTGAACAATAAAAAATTATAGATACGTTGGAGACGTATCAGCATCCCCAAGCTTAATTCATGCTCGTCCTCGAGTAGGTAAATGATAAAAACATAATTTTTGATGTGGAATTCTACCTAACATGTCATCACATATTCTTTTCTTTATAGCATGGACATTTGGACTTTTATATGGTTCAAAGCAATAGTCTAGTTTTGACATGAGACTTAAATACTCAAGCATATCAACAAGCAACCATGTCTTTCAAAATATCAACGCTAAAATAAGTTATCCCTAGCACATTGTGCTCAATCATTTATCCATTCATGAAACACAGTCGCATATTAGCTACACCCAATGCTCAAGTACGATCATAGTGCCTCCTAGTTGGTGCTTTGTAAGAGAAGATAGAGACTCAAATTAAAAATAAAAATTGTATAAAGTAAAAGGTGCCAGATCTCAAAGCGAAAATTGAGAGATAAAAACATTTTGAGAAGCATACTTTTCCCACCAACAAAAACGACTTAGAGCTCCCAACACTTTCCATGCTAGATATATCATAGGCAATTCCCAAATAGAAAATAAAGTTTATTCCTTTTTCCACCATACTTTCACTTTCCATGGCTAACCATATCCACGGGTGTCTTCCATACGAACACTTTCCAAGGAATTTATTTTTTGGCAACATGAAGTAAATTCATTTTCCATTTCGGGACTGGGCATCCCTAATACCTTTGCCTTACTCTCGTGTAATGACAAGTGAATAAACACTCACCGTGAGAATAACACATCTAGCATGGAAAATATTGGCCACCCCTCACCGCCTCACGAGCGGTACGAGCACACAAAAGAGAATTTTATTTTGAAAATAGGAGATGCCACATACGAAAAATAATACCGCATATAGGTAGGTATAGTGGACTCATGTGGCAAAACTGGTTTAGAGGATTTTGGATGCACAAGTAGTGATCATACTTAGTGCAAAATGAAGGCTAGCAAAAGATTAAGAAGCAACCAACCAAGAAACAAATAATCTCATAAGTGAGCATTAAGCACAATTAACACCGAATAATGCACCACAAGTACGATGTTATTTCATTGCATAACTATTGACTTCCGTGCTTGCATAGGGAATCACAAACCTTAACACCAATATTCTTATTAAAGCATAACTCCTAATCAACATGACTCACATATCACATCATCATATCTCAAAACTATTACAAGGAATCAAGTTTATTTTGTCTGATGATCTTCATGAAAGTTTTTATTATATCCTTCTTGTATAGGAACTAATTTTCATGTGTTCCTTTTGATAAGCTCAAACAAATATAAGTGACGATCATGAGCATAATTTTTTCTTTCTCTAAAATTAATTTAAGTGAAGCAAGAGAGCATTTCTTCAAAAATACTAAAGCACACCGTGCTCAAAAAGATATAGGTGAAGCACTAGAGCAATTCCATAGCCCATAAAAAATTAAGTGAAGCATAGAGAGCAATTCTAACAAGTCATGGCGTAATTTTGGCTCTCTCAAATAGGTGTGTCCAGCAAGGAATCAAGACTTAAAACAAAAATCGAATCAAGCAAAGAATCATATCACACAAGACGCTCCAAGCCAAACTCATAGTATGTGACGAGTAAAAATATAGCTTCGAGTAAAATACCGATGGTCGTTAGAAGAAAGGGGGGATGCCACTCAGGGCATCCCCAAGCTTAGTTGCTTGCTTCTCTTTGGATAATAGCTTGGGATGCCATGGGTATCCCCAAGCTTAGGCTCTTCTTACTCCTTATTCCTTCATCCATCGTAACATCACCCAACACTCGAAAACTTCAATCACACAAAACTAAACAAAACCTTCGTGAGATCCGTTAGTATAAGAAAGAAAATCACTACTATAAGTAATGTTGCAACCCATTCATATTTTACTCTTGCATTATATATACTATATTCCAACTTTTCTATGGCAAAAACTCTTCAAATAAAACTATAGAATCATCAAAACAAGCACACAACGCAAAGAAAACAGAATCTGTCAAAAACATATCAAACTGTAGTAATCTGGACATTTCAAATAATCCGGTTACTCCAAAAATCTTAAAAATTAGGAAAACCTGAGAAATATGTATATTAATCTTCTGAAAAAAGAATTTGTATTTTATCACGCTCTGGTTAAAAATGAAAATTGTTTTCGTGAGCATGAAAGTTTCTGTTTTTCAGCAAGATCAAACAACTATCACCCAAGAAGATCCTAAAGGCTTCACTTGGCACAAACACTAAATAAAACACACAAAACACAAGCATAATAGTAGCATAATTTTTCAAACAGTCAAGAACATAAATCAAAAAGCAAAAATAAATTTTATTCATTGGGTTGCCTCGCAACAAGCGCTATCGTTTTACGCCCCTAGCTAGGCATAAAGCAAGGATCTAAGTTTTGTCATCTTTGTTTCGAGATCCATAAGATGACCTCATGATTGATTCATATGGTGGCCTAATTCTTGTTCTAGGGAAGTATCCATTTCCTTCCTTAGTGGAAATTGGAACTTAATATTGCCTTCTTTCATATCAATCACGGCACCGATAGTGCGTAGAAATGGTCTACCAAGAATAATTGGACAAGACGGATTGCAGTCAACATCAAGAACAATAAAATCTATGGGCACATAATTCCTATTTGCAAGAATAAGAACAACATTAATTCTTCCCATAGGGTTTTTAATAGTAGAATCCGCCAAGTGCAAATTTAAAGAACATTCTTCAATATCGGTAAGACCAAGCACATCACATAAAGATTTCAGAATTGTAGAAACACTAGCACCCAAGTCACACAAACAAAACACTCATAATTTTTAATCTTGACTTTGATAGTAGGTTCCCATCCATCATTTAATTTTCTAGGAATTCAAACTTCAAATTCCAACTTTTCTTCTAAAGCTTTCATCATAGCATCAACAATATGTTTAGTAAAAGCTTTATTTTGTTCATAAGCATGGGGTGAATTTATCATGGATTGCAACAAAGAAATACAATCAATCAAAGAGAAACTATCATAATTAAAGTTTTTGTAATCCAAAAGAGTGGGCACATTACTAGTTAAAGTTTTGACCTCTTCAAACCCACATTTATCAATTTTCTCAACAAGATTTTCACCCTCCGAATTATCGGGACACCTTCTAGCAAAAGTTGACTCTTCTCCAGTCCCTTTTTCACCAATCTTAATTTTACTAAAGAAGGAATCAATAGAATAAACACCAATCATTTTAAGATCTTCATCATTTTTATGAAAGCAATCAGTAGAATATGTTTTTTCTAAAAAATCTCTTTTAGCTCTAACCATAGCGGTTCTTTTCTTAGTTTCATCCATAGAAACATAAAGAGATTTAATTGATTCCTCAACCTTGGGCACACAAATTTTCATCTTGAGATTTTCTACATCATGAGAAATTCTATCAACACTTCTACACAAATCATCAACTTATTCAACTTTTCTTCCATTGTAGTGTTGAAAACTTTTTGTGTGTTGATAAATTTTTAATATTATTCTCAAGATCAGAGGTGTTCCTATTATTATTATAAGAAGGATTTCCATAGTAATTACCATAATTATTAGATGAATTACTAGGAAAAGGCCTAGGATTAAAATTACCTCTATAAGCATTGTTATTGAAATTGTTTCGCGAGATAAAATTCACATCTACGGCATCACTATTTCGCTCAATAAAAGTAGAAAAAGGCATATCATTGAAATCAATAGGAGCACTTTTACTAGCAACCAATTTCATAAGAGCATCCACCTTTTCACTCAAAGAAGAAATTTTTCAACGGAATTAACTTTTTTACTAGTAGGAGCTCTTTCGGTATGCCATTGTGAATAATTTGCCATCATATTATCAAGCAATTTGGTGGCTTCACCCAAAGTAATTTCCATAAAGTACCACCCGTGGCAGAATCTAAAAGATTATGAGAAAGAACATTCAACCCCGCATAAAAAATTGTACGATCATCCAAAGATTTAACCCATGAGTTGGGCAATTCCTTAGCATCATTTTCATCCTTTCCCAAGATTGTGAAACATGCTCATGTTCAAGTTTCTTGAAATTCATGATCTGGGTTCTAAGGGAAATAATTTTTTCAGGCGGAAAATACTTTGTGATAAAAGCATCTTTCCACTTATTAAAAGAATTGATACTATTGCGAGGCAAAGAAAAAAACCAATTTTTTGCATAATCACGCAAAGAAAACGGAAATAATTTCATCTTCACAACATCATTGTCCACATCTTTTTTCTTTTGCTAATCGCATAATTCCACGAAGGTATTAAGATGGGACGTGGCATCCTCATTAGGAGTACCGGAAAATTGATCTTTCAGAACAAGATTCAGCAAAGAGGTATTAATATCACAAGATTCCGCACTAGTGGTGGGAGAAATCGGAGTGCCAATAAAATCATTGTTGTTGGTATTTGAGAAATCACATAACTGGGTGTTCTCTTGAGTCATGGTGACTACCCAACAAGATTGCACTCAAAAAAAGATCCGAGAAGGAAACGGCGAACAAAAAAGAGGGCGAATAAAATGACAAATTTTTGTGAAGTGGGGGTGAGGAAAACGAGAGTCAAATGGAAAATAATGTAAAATGTGAGGAGATGAGATTTTGGATTAATAACCTAGTAGATGTTGATGATGTCTCCCCCGTAACGGCGGCAGAAATTCCTTTTGATCGGCTAGGACTACATCGGTATTTCCCCAAAGAGGAAGGGATGATGCAGCACAGCGACTGTAGGTATTTCCCTGAGTGATGAAATCAATGTTATCGACCCAGTAGGAGAACCAAACAACACTACGTAAACAGCACCTGCACATGAATAACAAATACTCGCAACCCGACGTGTTAAAGGGGTTGTCAATCGCTTTCGTGTAACAGTGCCAGAAATTGGCAAACAGGCGTGAGAGAGTTGTAAATATTGATAGATCGATCGCCAAATAAAATAAAGTGCAGGGAGGTATTTTTGTACTTTTGGTTTAATAAATCTGAAAATAAAAAGCAAAGGAAAATAGATCGCAAAGGCAAATATATTAAAGAAGAGACCCGGGGCCATAGGTTTCACTAGTGGCTTCTCTTGAGAAAAATAGCAAACGGTGGGTAAACAAATTACTATTGGGAAATTGATAGAACTTCAAATAATCATGACGATATCCAGGCAATGATCATTATATAGGCATCACATCCAAGATTAGTAGACCGACTCCTGCCTGCATCTACTAGTATTACTCCACACATTAACCGCTATCCAGCATATATCTAGTGTATTAAGTTCATGGGGAAATGGAGTAATGCAATAAGAACGATGACATGATGTAGACAAGATCTATTTATGTATAAATAGACACCATCTTGTTATCCTTAATGGCAACGATACATACGAGTCGGTTCCCCTTCTATCACTGGGATCAACCACCGTAAGATCGAACCCATCACAAAGCACATATTCCCATTGCAAGATAAATAGATCAAGTTGGCCAAACAAGACCCAAATATCGGAGAAGAAATACGAGGCTATAAGCAATCATGCATATAAGAGATCAAAGAAGACACAAATAACTTCCATGGATAAAAAGATAGATCTGATCATAAACTCAAAGTTCATCCGATCCCAACAAACACACCGCAAAAAGATTTATGTCATATGGATCTCCAGGAGACCATTGTATTGAGAATCAAACGAGAGAGAGGAAGCCATCTAGCTACTAACTACGGACCCGAAGGTCTACAAAGAACTACTCACGTGTCATCGGAGAGGCACCAAGGGAAGTGGTGAACCCCTCCGTGATGGTGTCTAGATTGGATCTAGTGGTTCTGAACTCTGCGGCGGCTGGAATTGATTTTCATTGACACCCCTAGGGTTTCTAGAATATTGGGGTATTTATAGAGCAAATAGTTGGTTCAGGGGGCACCCGAGGTGGGCACAACCCGCCAGGGCGCGCCTGGGCCTCCAAGCGTGCCCTGGTGGGTTGTGCTCCCCTCGAGCACCCCCAGGCACTTCTCTGGCCCACTGGACGTCTTCTAGTCCCAAAAAATGCACAGAAAGTTTTGCTATGTTTGGACTTCGTTTGGTATTGATTTCCTGCGATGTAAAAAACATGCAGAAAATAGCAATTGGCACTTGGCACTATGTCAATAGGTTAGTACAAAAAAATGATATAAAATCACTATAAAATGATTATAAAACATCCAAGAATAATAATATAACAGCATGGAATAATAAAAAATTATGGATACATTGGAGACGTATCACACCCCTGCAGGAAAGTTATCTATTCAAATACCGTGTCCACGGTAATGGACGTTCAGACTTGTATCCTGATCTGTTACAACTAGAACTGGTTATTTGAGACATGTGTTGGATATGTTGGCTCCGGGATTGCTTTCTCGCAGGGAGTTGAGGAAGGATCTTTGGGCGTTAGTGCTACAACATGCTTGTTAATTAATATGCTACTCTATACTCTTTTGGATGTTGCAAGATGCTCGGAGACTCTTGAAGATGCTAGTCTTTGATAGGTGAGGCCTTCCCCTTTATTCTGGCATTCTGTAGTTCACAGATACATATCTTCCTTTGATACCAATGCATACTTAGTATAGATCTGATGCTTGCGAGTACTTTGGATGAGTACTCACTATTACTTATTATAGGAAACCCATTTCCTCCCTTCTTCCTTCTTTCCGGTAGCTGCAACCACATGGTGGATCCCGGGAGCCAGATGCCACTGTCGATGGATACTACTACATGGATGCTGCCGAAGACCAAGAGTAATTAGGAGGTCCCAGGCAGGAGGCCTTGCCTCTTTGATTGTGTTGCTTTTGTGCTAGCCTTCTTAAGGCATCCTTTTTTAACTTATGTCCGTACTCAGATATTGTTGCTTCCGCTGACTCTTGTGTATCGAGCTATGTATTCGAGCCCTCGAGGCCCCCGGCTTGTAACATGAAGCTTGTATTATTTTAATTTGTGTCTAGAGTTGTGTTGTGATATCTTCCCGTGAGTCCCTGATCTTGATCGTACACGTTTGCATCTATGATTAGTGTGCGATTCAATCGGGGGCATCACAACGGAGTACATAGCTTCTTCGAAAGCAGTAAATGAAGAAATCCAGGTTTCACAAGAGAACCAAACACATCAAGAGATGCTTCAACTCCATTCGTGAACAAGTCAAGGATAGAGTCATTGGAATTTGCAAGATACATATGGATCTAAACGTGGCAGACCCATTGACTAAGCCTCTTCCGCGAGCAAAACATGATCATCACCAAGACTCCATGGGTGTTAGATTATTGACTCTAGTGCAAGTGGGAGTCTGAAGGAAATATACCCTATAGGCAATAATAAAGTTGTTATTTTATATTTCCTTAGTCATGATAAAGGTTTATTATTCATGCTAGAATTGTATATATCAGAAACCTTAATACATGTGTGAATACATAAACGAACACCATGTCCCTAGTGACTGTAGCACCCAAGATGCGATTCAATCCCAATCACGTGATGAACTCATGATTAGGACACAACCGCATTTCGAGCACATAGCAAGCTGGATATTATTAAAACATACCATGTACTCAATAGATGTGAGTACAAGATAAAGGCTTACACTCGCCACAAGTTACAACATTCATACAACAATATATACCAACCATCATATAGAAGAGCGGGATTCGACTATGGATGAAATCAAACGAAAAAGAAGAACGACATCCACCGTGCTAATCCTAGGCTCCCGACCCGGAAAATATCCCTTGATCGAAGAAGAAGAAGCAGAAGAAGAACTCCAAACAAGCAAGCAAGCATCACTCTCAGGTCATGTCATCGCATTAACTGTACCTGCATATGTTGTTGTAGTAAACTGTGATCCACGAGGACTCGGCAATCCCATTACCATGGGTATCAAGACTAGCAAAGCTTAATGGGTATGGAAAGGATAAGTGGTGGGGTTGCAGCAACACTAAGCATTATATGGTTGCTAGCTTACGAGTACAAGAGTAAGATGAGAGACTATGCAACGGTCGCAAACTAGTAATGATCAAGAAGTGATCCTGAACTACTTACGTTCAAACGTAACCCCACCGTGTTCTCTTCTCAAACTCACTCGAAAAGAGATGGTCACGGTTACGCATGCGGTTGGCGTACTTTAAACTGAGTTTAGTTCAAGTCCACTACAACCGGATATTAACAAATTCCCATCTAGCACATAACCGCAGGCATGGCTCTCGAAAGTTTAAACCCTGCAGGGGTGTCCCAACTTAGCCCATGACAAGCTCACGATCCGTGGAGACAATCCTCCATCGCGGGACATCCGATCAAACTCGGGATCCCGGTGCACAAGACATTTCGACAATGGTAAAACAAAACCGGCAAGACCACCCGGTGCCTCGGTACCCAGATAGGAGCCACGCGTATCTCATTCTTAGGACAACACCGCCTATGCCCAGTTGACGGTAGCCAAAATACCATCGAGATGCCCCGAGGTGGCACCGCCGACTGCTAGGTGGACCAACACTCATGAGGAGCACTTGCCCGGGGGTTGATTAAGAGACCTCGGGTGCCGGCGGGTCCCTATGCAAGTTTTAGTTGTTATTAGGCAAATGGTAAAACCAATGTTGGGCCTTGTTGGAAAAAGTTTTATTCAAAACGAACTGTTAAGAGGGGCCCATAAACCCTCACCGTGTTAGGGACGCAAAATCAAGGAACATAACACTGGTATGACGGAAACTAAGGCGGCAAGAGTGGAACAAAACACCAGGCAAAAGGCTGAGCCTTCCACCCTTTACCAAGTATATAGATGCATTAATTAAATAAGAGATATTATGATATCCCAAGATATCCATGATATCCATGTCCTAACGTGGAACAACCTGCAACTGCACCTGCAACTAACAACACTATAAGAGGGGCTGAGCAAAGCGGTAACATAGCCAAACAACGGTTTGCCTGGATAGTGGAAAAGGTTAGAGGCTATAATGGCAATTTGGGAGGCTTGACAAAACAAGTGGTAGGTAGCGCGACATAGAGATAGCATCGAGACAACTAGCATAGCAAAGATAGTAGTGAGATCCAAGGTGACGGTTGATACGTCTCCAACGTATCTATAATTTTTTTTGTTATGTTATTATATTATGTATTTTGGATGTTAATGGGCTTACATATACAATTCTATATTATTTTTGGGACTAACATACTAACCCAAGGCCCACTGCAAATTGTTGTTTTTTGCCTATTTCAGTGTTTCACAGAAAAGGAATATCAAATGGAATCCAAACGGAATGAAACCTTCGGGAGAGTTATTTTTGGAACAAACATGATCCAGGCGACTTGGAGTGGATGTCAAGAAATCAACAAGGAGGCCACGAGGCAGGGAGGCGCGCCTGCCCCCGGGGCGTGCCCCCCACCCTCGTGGGCCCCTTGTAGCTTCACCGACCTACTTCTTCCTCCTATATATACCCATATACCCCGAAAACATCCAGGAGCGCCACAAAACCCTATTTCCACCGCCGCAACCTACTGTACCCAAGAAATCCCATCTTGGGGCCTTTTCCGGAGCTCCGCCGGAGGGGGAATCGATCACGGGGGCTTCTACATCAACACCATAGCCTCTCCGATGATCTGTGAGTAGTTTACTTCAGACCTTCGGGTCCATAGTTATTAGCTAGATGGCTTCTTCTCTCTCTTTGGATCTCAATACGAAGTTCTCCTTGATCTTCTTGGAGATCTATTTGATGTAACTCTTTTTGCGGTGTGTTTGTCAAGATCCGATGAATTGTGGGTTTATGATCAAGTTTATCTATGAACAATATTTGATTCTTCTCTGAAATCTTTTATGTATGATTGGTTATCTTTGCAAGTCTCTTTGAATTATCAGTTTGGTTTGGCCTACTAGATTGATCTTTCTTGCAATGGGAGAAGTTCTTAGCTTTGGGTTCAATCTTGCGGTGTCATTTCCCAGTGACAGCAGGGGCAGCAAGGCACGTATTGTATTGTTGCCATCGAGGATAAAAAGATGGGGTTTATATCATATTGCTTGAGTTTATCCCTCTACATCATGTTATCTTGCCTAATGCGTTACTCTGTTCTTATGAACTTAATACTCTAGATGCATGCTGGACAGCGGTCGATGCGTGGAGTAATAGTAGTAGATGCAAAATTGTTTCGGTCTACTTGTCGCGGATGAGATGCCTATATACATGATCATGCCTAGATATTCTCATAATTATGCACTTTTCTATCAATTGCTCAACAATAATTTGTTCACCCACCGTAATACTTATGCTATCTTGAGAGAAGCCACTAGTGAAACCTATGGCCCCCGGGTCTATTCTCTATTATATTAATCTCCCGTCAACTAGCTATTTCTGGCACCGTTTATTTTGCAATCTTTACTTTCAATCTATATCATGAAAATACCAAAAATATTTATCTTATTATTATTATCTCTATCAGATCTCACTCTCGTAAGTGACCATGAAGGGATTGACAACCCCTTTATCGCGTTGGTTGCGAGGTTCTTCTTTGTTTGTGTAGGTACATGGGACTTGTGTGTAGTCTCCTACTGGATTGATACCTTGGTTCTCAAAAACTGAGGGAAATACTTACGCTACTTTGCTGCATCACCCTTTCCTCTTCAAGGGAAAAACAACGCAGTGCTCAAGAGGTAGCAACGATCATCTTGCCTGAAATACCGCTAGGAAGAAGACCGGATCCATGAATTAGATGAACCAACATAGTCGAACGAATCCTAGCAATCGGAAAGTATTTCCCTCAAGAAGCACAACCGGAAAGAAGAAAACAATAAGGTAAACCAACAAGCATAACCATGGCATGTTGCACAATCAAGTATGATGCATGTCCGGTTTAATGAGTCATGGCATGTCAAAGTGCAACAAACAATACTAAAAGTTAAGTGGTGCTCAATATGCAACGAGTTGCACATGGATGAAACACCATGTTTCAATTATTTAGTTCACTCTAGTTTATGTACCCAACAATATTAAATGTTGTTAAACATGGCAAGAGGTGAAGCATAATAAAACTACCTATCTAGGCAAGTTTAAATGAGGCCGGGACACCAAACAACAATTCCGGAAACTCCCCATCTGCATGTTTCGGATTTGGTACTGTTCTGCCCTATACATAATTTTTGAGTTGTTAAACAGCAAAATAAAGTGCACCATGTTTGTCTAAGAATTTTTCTACCCCATTTACATATAAAGTTTATTTAATTCGGAGCTATGGTTATTTAGTTATGAAATAAATCATTTTAGCATGGCATTATGCAAATTAATGCAAACAGCAAGTTAAACATTTTTAGCATGGATGAAAGTAGCATAATGTGAAACTAGATGAAATTCTAGGCATTTTACATATATAAAACATTTTAATCCGATGCATGGTTAGTGAGATATTAAATACATGATCTAGAGGGACTATTCTGTAAATATGCAGTTCTCTGGATAATTAGCAGATTCGCAGACTAGGAAAAAAACATGCACTGGGCAGAATCTGGTGCACCGCTGGGCTGAACAGAGAGGAGTGGTTGTGGGGAGCTCACCCATGGGCTTCGGCCCGGTTCGGTGGAGATGTTGGCTGGCTGGAGCCGTGGTCAACGGGCGAAGGGGAGGCGTTGGGCTGCGCGATGTAGGCGGGGCACGGTCAACGCATGCAAGGGATCGAGCGGGACTTGGCGTTGGCCTCGTCCTTGAAGTAGAGGAAGCAGGTGCGCGACGGCGCCAGGGACAAGGAGGAGGTGGCTCCGGTCGGTGGGTCGAGGGACTTGGCCGGCGCGCGGCTTGGAGCAGATCGGGCGCGGGGATGGAGCTCCAGCGGCGTGACTTGGGCTCCATGGAGGGCAGTGGCCAATGCTGTTTCCCGAAGAAAGAAAATGCAGAAGAGGATTCAGAGAGGAAACACTGGGAGGAAAGAAGAGAGAGACAGCGGGCATGCGGGCAAGGCGACTCATCTGCTCGGTTTCGCCGGCGATGGTTGGCCGGAAGGAGGCGGAAATCAAGGGACACGGGGCCACGGGAGGAGCTCGAAGGATTCCCTCGCGAGAAGCTCGAGGGTTGCGGGGAAGAAAATGACCGCCGCTTGAGGCGTGTGCGGATGACGGGGACGGGGCCGAGACGTCGGGATCTGGCGAAGTACCTCGGGGTGGCGGAGGAGGAGCGGCGATGTTGCTCCTGGTTCGGACAAGGGCGGCGGCGCCGGACGACGAGGCCAGGAAGAGGAGCACCGTGAGGCTCGGGGCTCCAAGGATACTGGTGCGGTGAGGAGCTTGGGAAGGGAACGGCGAAGGAGGTCGTAGCTCGGGCGACCTAATTGGTCAAGTGCGTAAGATGAGGGAGACTGTCAGGGAGGATTTGGATCATGGTTGCGGGCTCCGGTTGGTTGTGCTGAAAACGAGGGAGGGAGAGGCTGGCTGTGGGTTGGATCCCGATGAAGAGAGTGGCGGCGGTTGGGGAGGATCCTTTGGAAATATGGTTAGGTCCAAAATGGACTAGGGGTAGACTATATATATGGGAAAAGAAGGGAGTTGGACCATCCGATCAAAATTCGACGGTCGAGAATAAATAGCTTAGGGGGGAGTCCAACAAAGAACGGTGATGACTGAGCAGGTTGGGTTCGGGATAGCTTTCAGACGTGCACGCGAGGGGGGTTTGAGAGAGGTCGACAAAGACAAGGGGGCCTGACAAAAGGTCAACGGAGACAGAGAGAAGCGACACTATGGACGACTACAAGTTTTATGAAAATATGCGGATGCAATATGCATGATGACATGATGAAATGCAACAACAACAAAAATATAACACGGAGCATCGGCCTTGGGTCGTTACAACTCTCCTCCACTTACAAGAGATCTCGCCCCGAGATCTAGGGATGGCAATGGAAGGGGAAGAGAAGAGGTAAAACTAAGTTGCTTCTTTGACAAACGAGCGAAACCAAAGAACCTTAGAGGTTTCAAAGATATAAAAGAACACAAGGTACAAGAAAGAATTTGGAACCACTCAAGTTTAAACGAGATAGACAACAAATGAGAAGGAAAGAATTTGGGAAAGAGAGCCAAGACTTGATAGGATTAAAAGAACTTGAACAAAGAACACTGCACTCTGATTAATGGATAAGAAAGGAAAGAACATGATCTTCACAAAACGAGATGATTCGTCGAAGAGAGCAACATTACAATGCCTTCGAAACGAACGAATAGATGCTAAATCAGTGAAAGAAAAGAACGGAGAAGAAAATGAAAACTTCTCCTACAATTGAATTGAAAAGCATCCTTAAAAAGGAGGATTGAACAGATTTGTTGAAGAATCAACAATCAAATGATATACTCCTCGTGGGCTTATGAAAACATCTCAACACTAGAGGTGAAGTTCCGCCACAAACGGGAACAATTGCTTGGTTGAGAACAAGAAAAGATGAAAAACTTCTTTTACCGAGAGAATAGGAGGAAACTTGGATCATTGATAAGCACTACAAATAGCAACATTCCCAATGGAAGGCTTTAGGTGTAACCTTTACCAAGATAACTCCACGAAGAGATTGATGGATTTAAAATACCTCATTCTTGACAACATGTGAATACGATGAGAAATTGTCAAGAATGATATAAGACGACCTCAAAAGACAATGGAGAACTGATTGCACCTCAGGAAACAAGAAAAAGAATACTTGAGCTCCTCAACAAGAATCTTGAAGAACATACCGAGAATGAATTGAATCTTTGATGAACCACTATGAAGAACCTCCATGATGAACTCCAGTAAGAAAATAAATGGTAGGAAGGAAGTGAAGGTTGAAAAGAACCAAAATTGAAGCATTGCAATGATTTAGATGGAGCTTCGTGGCAAGATACTTGAGAGAGCTTGGAACTATGAAAGAAAATATGAACAACTTAGAACCGAGAAATTGATGTCATGAATGAACTCCGGAAGAAGGAATCAATCACTTGGATGAAAGAAGAATAAGAATTATGTTATGCTTATCCTTCATCAGCTTAAATTGATGACATGCAATGGATTTGGCATACTGCTTATTATGGTTGAAAGGATTGGGGAGAGATATAGCGCAAACTTCGGAAAACTTGAGCAACCAACTGGTAGGATTTGGAAAGAATGAATTAATTGATACGAGAACAAAGGAAGAGGAATCTTGAACGAACCACCATAAGAATTAAAAACGATTGAAGAGAGAGGACGAATTGTCGGGAAGAATTAGGAACAACGTAGATGCTTGAGTGAATTTAGATACAAGAGAATGAAGAGATGACAAGCCGAATAGAGAATACTTGAACGATGCTCCGGTAAGAATGGGAAACGAGAGCAGAAAGTTGTGAATGACAAATTCTTCTAGAATGATGGCCTTTGGGGAATCGAAACAAAAAAACTCCTGAAATACTCTGGATGGGTAAGAAAAGAATTTCTGACAAACGGAATCATTTGAGAGGATAGCATGAAGCTATAACCATGAATCTTCGAGAGAACGGATATGATTTGGAGGAAAAAATCTTGTTCAGTCTTCAAATGTTGAGAATGATGATGAGAACCACCATGACAATTGGTGAGACACTCCGGAACAATGAAGAATAGAACTGTTGAACCAACAATGAAAAGAATTTGTAAGTGATCTAAAAGGAGGCATCTGACTGATGAGAATTCATTATTAGTTCAAACTTTGAAAAAATTTGAGAATCGCTCCAGATAAATTCGAAGAGTTAGGTAAGATCCTAAGAAAAGACCTGTGGGTTAGGGCCACTCAAAAGAAACACCGTTGAAACAATTTTACAAAAGAGAGATTGCACCGGTTGACTTAAATTGCTTGAATGTGATAACAATCTCGAAATAGTTTGAACGGATTAAAAATGGAAACATGAATCTTCCGACATATCTTCTACTCCGAATATGAATAGAGAGAGGTGAATAAATAAGAGAGCCTTGGATAAGAAATTCCAACATGGAAAAACATGACAAGAGGAAGAGATATGATCAACATGAAGCTTGGATTGAATACACCGGAAAAATGAGAATGAAGAATGATGAACTAGAAACTCCCGAGCATCTCCATGAGAATCACCGGACAAAACATTGTAGGAAAATAATGAAGAGATTTTCACATGAATAAAATGGATACTTAATTGCGAAATCTGAGTCCTTGAAGAAAAGGGTGGGACGGTGGGAAAATAAGGATAACTTGAAACAAACACCGTTGCGAAGAACTAAGAATCGATCTAGCAAATATTAAAAGGATGGGATTAACTTGAAGAGAAGCACACTAATTGGAAAAGAATTGTCAAGACAATCTTGATGATCAAGAAGGATTAGTATTCACATAGAAGTATGAGGACACTGCTTAGGAAAGGTATGGAATCAACACTTGACATCGAAGCAACTCGAATACCACAACTCAAAACAAAACAAAGGATTTGGATCGCAGAATAAGCCAGAAACAAACATAAGATAGAGATTTCTCCCAAAATGTTCGTGATGAGGCCCCATGGGCATGACACACAACGGACATCATGAATGACAAACGAGACGTCCCCGAATCAGCATAGCCAAGGATTATTTAAGACGCCTCGCGATCACTGTAAATCGACCGTGAAAAATGAACGACTAGACATTGGACCCCAATCTCAAATCATGCATCTATCGAAAAGATATCCTATGTAAGTACTTGAATTCCCACCTATTAACTCCCGAAACTTTCTGGTTATGCAATATGGTGTTGGGGATACATGGAGGCACAAATATCTCACACAACTAACAAATCCTATACTCCAATTGTATCCATCCGTCAACACATAACCAAGAAAACTTCGGAAATCGTGTACCTCAGACCTTCGAAAACATCAGATATACTAGCTGTGGCAATACATCTGATCCATCTCCCTAGTACTGGGTATCTTCAAACTACTCTCACCACAAAGAGTATAGAAGCGTTTTCGATGTCGACAACCTTTGGTGTTTCGGAACTGAAATGATAAGCACTATGAAAAAAACACCTTGGAGCTCAACTCGGGACACTGCCACAACCCCTAAATGTCAAGTGGCACCAAGACAGAATTCCCGTCACAATGATATCAGACTGATTCCATAATTATCGCGTGATCGTACAAAAAATTTGAGTGAAAAAGGATAGAAGAGTGGAAAAACACCTACGTAAGGAGTCCTCACCAGAGCGGTGAAGGGGATAAGGAGTAAAAAGAATTCCTACTCTCCGATATATAACTAGGCTCAAAATAGTTTTTTTCTAGACTCTATAACGTCAGGGGTATGATCAATCAAGAGGGCTCCTAAGGTCGGTAAAGCTCTGATACCAACTTGCGATGCCCAAGATGCGATTCTATCCAAATCACGTGATGAACTCATGATTGGGACACAACCGCATTTCGAGCGCATAGCAAGGTGGATACCATTACAACATACCATGTACTGAATAGATGAGAATACAAGATAAAGGCTTACACTCGCCACAAGTTACAACATTCATACAACAATACATCAATACATAGCAACCATCATACAGAAGAGCATGATCTGACTATGGATGAAATCAAACAAAAAAGAAGAACGACATCCACCCTGCTAATCCCAGGCTCCTGGCCCGGAACCTATCCCTTGATCGAAGAAGAAGAAGCAGAAGAAGAACTCCAAACAAGCAACCAAGCATCACTCTCACGTCATGTCATCACATTACCTGTACCTGCATCTGTTGTTGTAGTAAACTGTGAGCCACGAGGACTCAGCAGTCCCATTACCATGGGTATCAAGACTAGCAAAGCTTAATGGGTATGGAAAGGATAAGTGGTGGGGTTGCAGCAGCACTAAGCATTATATGGTGGGTAGCTTACGAGTACAAGAGTAAGATGAGAAACTACACAAATGGTCGCAAACTAGTAATGATCAAGAAGTGATCCTGAACTACTTATGTTCAAACATAACCCCACCGTGTTCTCTTCTCGAACTCACTCAAAAAGAGACAGTCACGGTTACTCACGCGGTTGGTGTATTTTAAACTGAGTTTAGTTCAAGTCCACTACAACCGGATATTAACAAATTCCCATCTATCGCATAACCGCGGGCACGACTCTCGAAAGTTTAAACCCTGCAGGGGTGTCCCAACTTAGCCGATGACAAGCTCACGATCCGCGAAGACAATCCCCCTTCACGGGACATCCGATCAAACTCGGGATCCCTGTGCACAAGACATTTCGATAATGGTAAAAGAAAACTAGCAAGACCACTCGGTGTGTTGTTACCCCGATAGGAGCCGCGCGTATCTCGTTCTCATGACAACACCGTCTATGCTAAGTGGACGATAGCCAAAATACCATGGAGTTGCCCCGAGGTGGCACCGCCGACTGCTAGGTAGGTGGACCAACACTCATGAGGAGCACTGGCCCGGGGGGTTGATTAAGAGACCTCGGGTGTCGGCGGGTCCCTATGCAAGTTTTAGTTGTTATTAGGCAAATGGTAAAACCAATGTTGGGCCTTGCTGGAAAAGTTTTATTCAAAGTGAACTGTCAAGAGGGGCCCATAAACCCTCACCGTGTTAGGGCGCAAAATCAAGGAACATAACACCGGTATGACGGAAACTAAGGCAGCAAGAGTGGAATAAAACACCAGGCAAAAGGCCGAGCCTTCCACCCTTTACCAAGTATATAGATGCATTAATTAAATAAGAGATATTGTGATGTCCCAAGATATCCATGATATCCATGTCCCAATGTGGAACAACCTGCACCTGCAACTAGCAACACTACAAAAAAAGACACATCCGTGACATTTTGGGCCGAGCAATTTTTTTTTCTGTCATACTTATGACAGTTCTATGACGATAATTGTGACAAAACCCAGTATCATCATAGATGTGGTGGGCTCCTATTTCTATGACAAAAAATCATGACAGAAAATGGGCTTTTCTCCCTGGGCGGGCCGGAGACGCAGCTGCATGACATTCTTTGGGCCGTCCATGATGGAAAAAACTGTGGTAGAAGCGAGGGCGAGGAAAATATCGGGGTGTTCCTGGTTACGATGGGTGGTCGGGGCCGAGCGATGCACGGAGGTTTGCGTGTTTCTCTCGTACACGCACGTGTGTGGGTGCGAGGCGTTGGGCTCTAACTGAACCCGAGCGAGGCATTCGCCTACTGAACCCGGGCAATTGCACTGCAGGCTACGCGTTACTGAACCCGAGCGATCGATCGATGGCTGTTAACTGAACCCGATAGAGCGATTCCTTCGCTACTGCTGCTAACTGAAGCCGGTCGATGCTACCTGTGGATGAACAGTGAGCGTTGCTGGGGGGGAATTTGGATGAACAGTTCCCGGTGGGGGTGGATGAACAGGACCCCGTGGTGTTGCCTTTGGATGAACAGGACCCCGATCGATCGAGCCGGTTGGGGATGGATGAACAGGACCCCGTGGAGGGATGGATGAAAAGGACCACCCCGTGGAGGGCTGGATGAACAGTAGACGGTGGAGGGCTGGATGAACAGTAGCCCGTGGAGGGGTGGTTGAACAGGAGCCCATGGAGAGGGTTGGTTGAACAGTAGCCGGTGGAGTAGCGCGCGGTGGAGGCTGGATGAACAGGAACCCATGGATGAACAGTCGCAGGTGGAGGCGGGAGGAGGTCGACGGTGGATGAACAGTAGCCCGTGGAGGCTGGAGGGGGTCGACGGTGATGAACAGTATCCCGTGGAGTCCCGTTTTGCGGTACGCCACACCCCTCCCGATGAACAGGACCCCCGTTTCAACCGTAGCCCTCCAACACAAGTCCGTTTCCTCCGTTTTCTGGTACGCTACACCCCTCCCGATCAACAAGACCCCGTTTCGACCATAGGAGGTCCGTTTCCTCCGTTTTGCGGTACACCAGACCCCTCCCGATGAACAGGATCCCGTTTCGAACGTGGCCGGTCGAGCAGATGGCCGTTTCCTCCGTTCTGCGGTACGCCAGGCCTTGTTTCCATCGGCTGTTCCGTCCAAGCCCTCCCGATGAACACGACGACGCATTCCGTTCCGACCCAGCCGGTTGGCTCCCCATGAACTCGACGACGACGCAGTTTCTCCGTTCCGGCCCAGCCATGTACATGAGCCTTGGCCATACGTATCTGCGAGTAGGCATTCGAGACCCTGCCCGTATGTACGTACGTGGCCATATTTTCTTTCTTGCACACTGGCCGATATACGTATGACCACATGCTACATGCGTGCCTCTACATCGAACAGTATGTACGTACACGTTCGTGACTAGAATGACAATGCTACGTACGCTTCGACCAGGTGGGTCCCGACTGTCAGGCACTTCCTTGCGTGTGAAGATGTAGCTGGTGGGTCCCAGCAGTCAGGGGGGAGAATCGTTTTTTTGCCCGGACGCACTTCCTTGCGTGTGAAGATGTAGCTGGTGGGTCCCAGCAATCAGGGGGAAACGTTTTTTCACGAAATACGATGGCCCATCCGGTGGGTCCCCGCTGTCAGGTGGAGGAATAATTATTTTGCACGTAATAAGGAGGCACTTCCTTGCTGTGGCCGTGGACCCAGCTGTCAGCCTCTCCACGTATAGTACTCTTCCGATGGAAGTCGTTCCTTGACCACGTTGAGCACGGCGTGCCGAGAGCACGAGGGTGATGGACGACGGCGAGGCCTAGGAAGGGACGACGCGGAGTCGGGCAAGACGCGACAGTGGAAACCCGCGCGGAGAGGAGTATGAGGGTTCACTGGTTCGGCTGCGTTGTGAGGCTGCCGTCGCCGCAAAATAACAGGGGTTGTGGGTGAGTGGAGGGATGGCCTGGCCAGCAGCGGGAGTAGTAGGGGGCGGTGAGGCCTCCGCATTGCAGCCGGCCATGGGAGGCAGGAGCACGAGGCACGCCCGGCGTTGGTTTGGGCGGCTGGAGCAAGAAGACCAAAGGTTGAAGAAGCACTACAGTCATTGGTTGGACATCGTACGGTCACTGGAGCTAAAATCGTGCATATTGACTAAGTTGACAAAGCCCTCCATCCCTGTCAATTTAGTAGGCCCACAAGTCAGCTTGCCACTATACTGGATCCCAGCTAGCAGGGGGAGTATTCATTTTTTTGTACGTAATAAGGAGGCACTTCCTTGCGTGCGAAGATGTAGCTGGTGGGTCCCAGCAGTCAGGGGGAAAACATTTTTTTTGCAAAATATGGTGGCCCGTACAGTGGGTCCCTGCTGTCAGGTGGAGGAATAATTATTTTGCGCGTAATAAGGAGGCACTTCCTTGCGGCCGCCGTGGACCCAGCTGTCAGTCTCTCCATGTACAGTACTCTTCCGATGGAAGACGTTCCTTGACCACATTGAGCACGGCGCGCCGAGAGCACCAGGGTGATGAACGAGGGTGAGGCCTAGGAAGGGACGACGCGGAGTCGGGGAAGAGGCGACAGTGGAAGCCCGCGCGGAGAGGAGTACGAGGGTTCACTGGTTCGGCTGCGTTGTGAGGCTGCCGTCGCCGCAGAATAATAGGGGGTGCGGGTGAGTGGAGGGATGGCCTGGCCAGTGGCGGGAGTAGTAGGGGGCGGTGAGGCCTCCGCAGCAGCACAGCCGGAAACAGGAGGCAGGAGCAGGTGGCACGACCGGCGCTGCTTTGGGCGGCTGGAGCAAGAAGACCAGAGGTTGAAGAAGCACTACGGCTATTGGATGGACATCGTACGGTCACTGCAGCTAGAATCGTTTATATTGACTAAGTTGACAAAGCCCATGGTACGTGTGAACTTAGTAGGCCCACATGTCAGCCTCCGAAACAGTGCGCCCCAGATGTCAGGGGGAGGAATAATTTTTTGGCGGCCGAAGCTAGAACATCCGAGATTGAAGAAGAAGCACGACATCTGTTGGATAGACATCCAACGGCCACTGCTGCTAGAACCGTGTGTTGACTATAATAAGTTGACAAAACCTTGCATACGCGTCAACTTCTTTTTTAGGGGACGCGTCTACTTAGTAGGCCCACAAGTGTGTGGCAGAGAACTTATAGCCCATTTGCGATTTGTAAGAATGTACAGCCCATTTTTGAATTCTAATGGAATTTACTACAGCCCATTTACAATTTGTTAGAAGTACATCCCATTTTCTAGCTAGGACAACAATTAATAATTTCAACCAACCGTTCAAGACAGAATTCAATAAAATTTCCCACATTTTGATGGGATCCGAAATATTTTTATCCAGAAATTTCTAGTCAGATTAAATATAAATTTGTATTACGTAAAAATCCTACGAAACATTGCGGGCGCAACAATTAAAAATTAAGATTTTCAAAATCCATAAATAATATTTTATAAACTAATTTCGTGTTTGGTGCATTTTTTTATAGTTACTGCCTAGTTTTTATAATTACATCCCATTTATTATTCTTAAAGACCATTTTCCTGTTAAGCCTAATGCATCCCTCCTAGGAAATATTTTCAGCCCAGCGGGGCGGAGAATAACAAGTTGACCTTGCCTGGGTATTCCTCAAAAAAATGTATAGCTGGGCTAGTAATTTTCATCTTGAAAAAAATTAATATTTGGGCTGGATATCTGTCCTAGGCTAGACAGGACACAGCCCGCCCAGTTAATACCATGCTCTCCTCTGAACAACAACGAAAACATCGGCAAGAAAAACTCTGCAGTGCTCACGCCTCAAAAACACAAATACTGCTCGAGCTGCTTGGTCCCAGCTGTCGGCCGCACCTTGTGCAATTCTCTCATTTATATTGACTACATAGGTTGACAATAGTGTGGGACCATGATGTCAGGAAACCAGGAGGAAGCAAAAAAATAGGTGTACATAATAAGGAGGCACTTGCGTACGTACGGCTATGGCCCTAGTGGGTCCCTACTATCATCCAGTCAAAATAAAGTCATCTCCTAAATCCTCATGTTCATTGACCATGTTAACAATGCTCGGCGCCATGGCGAGCACAACAACTCGAAGGACGACGGAGAGGGCCTCACGGGCCCTATGGATGGTCTGATACAGTGCCCGCTCCTCATTCAGGAAGCCAGGATCATCGGACACCTATGAGCACCTTCGAGAGACTGAGACAGCATGAAACGGTAAGGTTGCGCTTGGGAGCTCTGGTTTATGTCACACCTGTATTAAGATACAAGTGTAATTTACTCGTCATCGGAAACAACGAGTAAAATACAGGCGTAATGAAAGTGAGGGCCCGAGGTCTGTAAGTAAAACTGGCGGGATACGCGTGTAATTTGAGAGACCAGTGTATATTTTACTAGTCGAAATCTACCAACCAAATGCTTCGCCCGAGACCATCTGCTTTTATTTACAGGCGTCAGTTTTACAAGCAGTTTTGGTTGGAAAACGACGATCCAATCACGGCCTAAGATGATGAGTTGGTCGGAAGATCATATGGTTTCACGTCTAACCAACCCGACTTGTTGTATAGGCTATGAATGAAACATAAGATGATGAACTTCTTAAGCACGGAAACAATAGAAGAGGATGATCTTCTTAACAAGCAAATCACTGGCATTAGATCGATAAGCAAAACAATATGAAGCATTATTTTCAGGAGGCACGGTGAACAGCTCGTGATGCCGCATGCCACAACATTCCAAGCTCAACTTTGCACTCAAACACAAGGCCTGGCATTACATAGACAATATTCAGAACAAACTCTTAAAATATCTTACATAAGTCAACATTCATGTGACTATGCATCTCAGCAGAGTAAATATGTACTTCTGAACTAAAGACGGGAATAGGAAAAAAACGATCGACGTTGCTCACAGCAAAGGGCGTCCCACTCAAAAATATCAAATGCATGTCTTCTGGCTAACACCAATGAGCAAAAATTGACAAGGTTTTCCAATTCCAATATATTAAACTAATGTCAACTTTGACAAGCTTTTCCCATTCAAAATATGTAATGCCTATAATTGTGGACTGGACAGGGTTTGTCATCAGTTTGTCATCTGATAGTCCGGTGGCTCAAGGTGACGACGAATGATTAGAGAACCATTCGATGTATTGTGCATGATGAAGTATTATGGAGGACACGAACCATGTGAACATTTTGTGCAGTTCCACTAAAATCAAGCTGAGCATCCCTGTGGATTTCGTATTTATATGCTACCAAAAAACAAAGACACATCAGCACACACATGAATATTGGCCCAAGTGTCAACCCACCAATCGGTGGACTAATAAACTGAAAGTACGGTAAACAGATTACCACACCCAGATGCCCCATCATTGTTGCTTAGAGTGACATTGACAGGCTTGGAGCCCTGTCCTGGCTTCTTGGTACTTGCTTGGGCACTTGTTTGCCCAGTGTTCCTCCGAACCACAAGTAAAGCAGCCATCTCTCTTTTTGTCTTTCTTCTTACACTTCTTAATGGCCGATGCTGGTGGCACCATTCAAACATATAGTCCGGTGGCTCAAGGTGACGATGAATGATTAGAGAACCATTCGATGTATTGTGCATGATGAAGTATTATGGAGGACACAAACCATCTGGACAGTTTGTGCAGTTCCACTAAAATCAAGCTGAGCATCCCTATGGATATCGTATTTATATGCTGCAAGAAAACATAGACACATCAGCACACACATGAATATTGGCCCCAGTGTCAACCCACCAATCGGTGGACGAACAAACTGAAAGTACGGTAAACAGATTACCATACCCAGATGCCCCATCATTGTTTCTTAGAATGACATTGACATATTTGGAGTCCTGTCCTGGCTTCCAATACTTGTTTGGGCACTTTTGCCCAGTGCACTCCACGTGTTGTAGAGTTTCCTATGCTCTCTGCAGACTAGTCATGTCACCAGCGTCTAATAATACTCTGTAAAGCTTCTTGATCATTCCTTGTGTAATTTAGTGCAAACAGTGACTGCTTCTTTCTGCAAAGTGGTAAGACCAACTGGACCGACTAATGCAGCAATTTGCCTTAGACGCATTGGCTCCTTTTGTGCAGTTCAACTAAAATCAAAGTCGGAATAAAACCGAGATTTAATTTTGATATCCATGTAAGCAACAATAGATATAAGGGAAACAATTACTGAGAAATAACGGTTGATGACTTGTACTCCCAGAACAAAAACATCTACTCATCTACCTTATCTTAATGGGAAACAAAGCAGGAGAGTAGAAATTCTCAATCAGTGTGATTCATTCATATTAACTGAGACATTATCTTAACAATGACTTGTTTCAACATGTATAAAGAACGACAAAGTAGAAAAGTATCATTCCTAAAACAATGCGACAGATTCATTTTAACAGAGACATTATCTTAACAATACCTTGGTTAAACATGTAGAAAGAACTACAAAGCGGGATAGTACCATTTGTAAAACACTGTAACTGATATATAATAACAGAGACACTATCTGAACAATACATTTCTTAAACATGTACTCCGGCCGATCCCTAACAGAAATGGTACTCCCGCCGATCCCTAACAAGTGTTGCAGTTTTGAACTAAGATTCGGTAGTTAATTCTGTGGAAAGTAGGTACTGACCTTTGAAGACCAAGATTTGAAACAACTCCGAGGAAGATTTAAAAGAGATCTCAACACATATATGGAAATCCGGTCTCATTTTGTGCAGTTCCACCAAAAATAAGCGAAGCAAAATGTCGCAATAGCAACAAGTTGAATAGATATCCCTGTTTTAACAGAGGCAAAAAAGTAATCAATTACTGGCCGATAAAGGAGGATGAAACATGCGGCCACAAAAATGGTAATCCCGCCAATCCCTAACAAGTGTTGTAGTTTGGAAATAAGATTCAATAGTTAATTCTGTGAGTGGCATTGCTTAATTTTACCAGCTGCATTAGATTAACAAAAAGCATAAACAGTTCCAGGGGAGAGCGGGCGCAACATCAACATGTGCTTCCATCTACGTGATGTAGAGTTTGTTGTAACAAAGCAACGAGCATAATGTCTGGGTTGGTCCCATTTTTGTTCACTACTTAATGGGAAAAGACAGGAATACAATAGCTTCAATCCAAGATTTATTTAAAACAGTACCAATACAAGTAGCACAACATCTCAAAACACACTGCACGATCATGTGGATGAAGGCAAGTAGCAACCTGTCATGACGCACACAAGATCACGTACGAATCTGCCAACACGAATAAGAAATCCAATCTCGTTTTGTGCAGTTGCACTGAAATCAAGTAAAGTCACTGGTGTGACATTTAAGTTTGCCATAGCAACAAGTTGAATAGATATCCCTGATTTAATAGAGGAAAAAAAGGAAACAATTACTGCCAACAAAGGAGGATGAAACATGCGGCCACAAAAAGAAGCATCTACCTTATCTTGATGGAAAACAAAGTATATGACAATAGCATTTCTAAAACAGTTGCATTGATTCATATTAACAGAGAAATTCTCTTAAAGTAGTTTAGTAGTTAATTCTGAGAGTGGAATTGCTTAATTTTACCATCAGCATTAGATTAAGAAAAAGCATAAACAGTTCCAGGGGCGAGTGGGCGCAACAACACCATGTGCTTCCATCTACTTATAAAGGGGGTGATACAGAGTTTGTTATGACAAAGCAACAAGCATCATGTCTGGGTTGGTACCATTTTTGTTCACTACTTAATGGCAAAAGAGAGCAATACAATAGCTTCAATTCAACATTTATTTAAAACAGTACCAATACAAGTATCACAACATCCCAAAACACACTGCACGATCATGTGGATGGGACATGGGACATGCCAGCACCATGTGCGTCCACACGTATAAATGGGTGATGCAGAGTATGTAGCCAAGCAGCATATCTGCGTTGGTCCCATATTTTTTCTCTTTGAAACTTTTTCCTATCTGAGGGCAGCAAATCTAGTCCTGCACAAACTACCCGACCCCCAGTTTCTTTCCCTTTTCAACAAAGAGTTTGGTTCCTTAGAGATGTGTGTACTGGGTTACCCCCTTTTCCCTTTTCGACCAACAACGCGGCTGGATAGATAGTCTATACTACTTTCCATCCCTCATTTCCTGATTGAACCACGTCCTAGATTCATGCTCCACCCCACCGCACCCTTCTTTCCTCTTTGAACCAAGACCTAGATTCAACTACAGAATCAAAAAAGATCCGTATGCAGCTAGACTAATGACGGTTTCAAAGAAACTTATACCTTAGGGTCGTCAGGATGTGGCAAGGCGTGCGGCAGGAGGTCGGATCTTCCCACACTACGTACGGCAGCGAGGAAGAAGGGGTCGGTGGCCCTCCCACACAGGCACTGGGTGAAAGAGAAAACCACAGCCGACAGTGGATTGCCTCCCTCGCCGAAGGCGATAGAGTGAATGCTACACCTCCTCCCCTTCCCGGTGCGACGGGATCCGGACGCCTCCTTCGCCAGCTGTGAGGGGGTGAGAGAGACACAGGCCACAACGCAGTCTTGTTTAGATCTGGTGAAGAGGGTGAGAGACTATGAATATAGAAAACCCTAGCAAAGGAACGTTGAGCCTCCAGCGTGTATTTATATATGTAGTGCGGCGAGAGTGTGGAGAGTGCAAACCCTAGCGAACAAGTGCTGAGGCTCCAGCTTATATATATACTATAGTACGGACTGAGCTCCGGTGCCTTAACTGCACCTGCTTTTGGCTATAAGACAGGTGGGCTAGCCACATTTTGGGCCCACCTGTCATAAACCCAAAGGCAGGTTCACTAAAGTCAATGAAGCTGCATCCATATAGTACTCGTGTATACGACTAATATATGGTGGAGTGCTTTTCTTATTCTCTCCATAACAATCGTTTTAAATTGTGTAAGTATGAAACGAAACTCTTTATTTAACGTACCTGTGAAGAAAACTACTACTCCCTCTTTTCCTAAATATTAGTCTTTCTAGAGATTTCAACAAATGACTACATAAGGAGCAAAATGAGTGAATCTACACTGTAAAAAATGTCTATATACATCTGTATGTGGTAGTCCATTTCAACCACTTGAAAGACAAATATTTAGGAACGGAGGGAGTACTTCCGATGAACTAACGATCCACGTGTCCTGGTCGCACTTCCTATCCTTCGCGTGCGGTACACTACCCTCCCTTAAGTGCACAACCACACACGCGCTAAACTCGAATTCTGGTCATTCTATGCTAGTTGGCCCTTTACTTGATATTTGTCGTAGCCTTATGGAAGATTTCGGGAAGGTTTTAATCGAGCATTGTAATAGGGAATCTAATATGGTAGCACATGTGCTAGCCCAACAGGGCCATGTTGATCCTCCTAATCTGTGGTTGGACACAACCCCTAGTTTTATTGCTAGATTTTTAGCAGACGATGTAACTGTTATTTGAATTAATAAAGCTAGCCATCAAGGCCTTCCCGTCAAAAAAAACAACCACACATGCGCCAAATTATCGGAAATGTGTGAGAGTGTGTACAAATAAAGAATTTTAATTTCAATTATTGGAAAGGTTTGAGAGTATGTACAGTTTGCCCTCTATAATAATTATGGTTTGTTGTGTTCGTCCTAAACTTGGTCAAACTTTACAAAGTTTGACTTCAGTCAAATTTAATATGTGAAGTGAATAAAAATGGATGGCTACTACGTCGATCCGGGTTTTTAGTCCACACCATTTTTTTAATCAAAGTTAATAGCTGGACAAGTAAAATTACAGGGGAGCTGGAGACAAAGTTGTGAGAAGGCTTAGAAATCAATAAAAAATTATGCTCTTAGTACCAACATCGATCCTTCTTCGAGGAAACATTTGGTTCATAGCCAATTGTGTGATAAAATTGCACCAACGTGAAAAGCGACTGCGTCTCCAACACAACCAAGGTGACCTGACGAAGGATATCATCTTTATGGGTAACAAGCAAAGAGCACTGATGGAAGACAGCTTGTTTTTCATTCATTTGGCATCAAGTTTGGGTGAGGCACCTATGAAGTTCGACAAATCCTCACTGTGGTCTGTTTCTTCTCAGTAATCAAGCTCAAGGAAGGAAGAACCACGTGGCAGAGGACAATGAGGCGGAACAACAATGGCCATCCAATTTTGTGCAGTTCCACTAAAATTGAGGAAGACATGCCCGGGTATGGAGATACGCATCACTGTTTCCAAAAATTTAAAAAAGGATATAGTGTTGTTACTTTGTTTTATAAGATTTACAACGACATCTCAATTGTCAATAAGAATTATGAAAAGTACACCAACAAACAGAAGCATCATGATTATCTTGATGGGAACTAAACCAGGATACCCGAGAAAAAAGCATTTCTTCATTTAAATAGTGATAGTATTAGATTAGCAGCAGCAATAGGAGCATATGGACAATGACCGCACAACCACCATGTACTTTTTGTCGAAACAACATGTATACCTCCACCGAGGCATAAATCAGGACAACTTTTTGAGTGGCATTTCCTCTATAATAGTAGGTGATGTTGGACCAGCCGACAAACCCTAGCTACTATACATGGGGAGCTGGGGAGTAGTCGCATAGAAGAAAACCCGCATGCAGCAACCTGGGGAGCTGGACCAGTACAAGAAGTTATACCTCAGGTGGGCGAGATGTTGCTTAGGCGGGTGGGCGGGATCTGCCCACACGATGGCAGCGAACAAGGGCGCGGAGGACCTTCGTCCGCGCCAGCGCTAGCTCCGAGAGGACGGTGTGCATTGGCTTCCTCCATCGCCGATGGCGACAACGTCAACGCTGCACCTCCTCACCTCCCACAGTGGAGGGGGTTCGGCCAGATCTGTGACCACCGGTGAGGAGAGAGATAGTGTGGACATTGTCATCTTGTTTTGATATGGAGAGGGTGAGAGAGCGAGACGCGAGAAACTCTATCAAACAAGAGGCTATAATGGAGTAAAGAAATCTCTCCATAGCAGTGGTTTTAACTAGAATACTCGCGTTCCCGAAAAAAAGAAATGAAAACTGGCAGACAATTTTTTAACGTACCAAGAAAGAAAACTCGATCAAAAACACGCCCCCGCTTCCAGGTCGCGAGAGTCGTCGCGCACACACACATAGACATAGACGTCCATATCCGTGTTTACCTAAAATTCCATTTCCATCTCCCTCTCCAATCATATTTGTCCAACTGGCACATTATTTACGTTGTTAGTTATATACGTGGCAATATTAACATACAACATCTCCTATTTGTGGGCGTCCTGACCGCTGCCACGGCCGCTCCTGACCAACCCGAACCCTCTTCATCACTCGCGTGTGCTTCCCACCCGAAACGGTCAGTGCCGCATTCATGCCCGGCCAGAGCGGACACGACCTCTCACTGGCACCGCCATTGAAGCGGTGCGCCGGCCGAGAGAGCGTCGCCCGCGTCGCTTCCTAGTGCACGTGACTACTCTGTGTTCAAAAGTCGCAGTAGCCGGCCACAACATGCATGTAAAATGTTCTTGGGAGTCCGTGCTATAGCTAGTTGTCCTCCCCCAACTCGTCAATCCCTTCCAGTAGTACTAGTACTCCATGGCGCGATCCATCTACAAGCAGGTGGGAAAGTTATCTTATACTCGATTCGCGGTGAGTGGCATGCCGAGCGACCGTGTGGGGTCGAGCCGTGGAGGAGGGTGAGACACGAATGTGACAGACATGTTTTAAACATTGGTTTTGCTCGATGGCGCGATCCAATGGAACGAAACGTTGGTTTATCTCCCTTTCTATTTTTTCTCCCGAAAAACAGAAACTTTCCATTCCATTTTCATTCCTACTCCAAGCTTGCCCCATTACAACATTCCATCAAATACAAAGGAAAACTAACACACATGCTGATGCATCTCAATGATTCATAGATCATAGCCAATATTTACTTCACAACTAAAGACAAAAGTTGTGAGAGCATGTACGAAAGAAAAACTACTGATGGGGTCACTACGACTTAAACTCTAAAACCTAAACATGATTTAATTTCCTGGCAGGTAGAACCTGTCGAAGGAAAGACGGCTGGCACCCTCGGATGATATGATGTTGTCGGCGTTCTGGGAATGGGGGTTCCCAAACTTGCCTGCCTGCGGCCTGCGGCGTGGCTCAAAGGGGGGCCCAACACGGCCCATCTTCACCAACACAGACCCAAGACCCTCGCGAGGGGCCAGGCCTCGCGGGGCGGATGATGCGGAGCTTCCTCAAGCACGGCCTCATCAGGCTGGCTCGCGAGGAGGCGGAGAGATCAAGGCGGGGTACCTCACGAGGTGCCCGTGACGCAAGCCATGACGACCAAGGGTGCCAGGCGGGTGCCAGCCCGCGCAGTGTCCTCCTTTCTTCTTTGGTGCAAAGGGGGCAAGCGCAGCCGCGGAGTACCGAGGCATCAGGCAAAGGTTGCCATTTTGGTGCAACAAGACCAGGACCAGGAGGACTGCAAGATGGAGGTCATTGTGGAGCCTAAGACGACGTCACCACCAGAGCTTTGTGCAGGCGAAGACTACTTTTGTCAGGATAGCTGGTACTAGCTGTCCTCCTTCAAATTATCCCGCCATTGTTGGCTCCCTTCCCGCTCGATATTTGGGAAGAGGACCAGGGCCTCTATAAATAGGACTAGCCACCCCCAGGGGAGGGGGGCATCGACAATCGGAGAGAGAGAGAGAGAAGGGTGACTGAACTCCTCCTAACAGTTCATCGCCCCGGCCAAGAACAGACCCTCGCAAGGCTGTTCTTCCTTGTATTGTTCATCATCAGCCCAAGAGGCAATCCACCACGCCACACACTAGAGTAGGGTATTACACCACAATGGTGGCCCGAACCAGTATAAACGCTGTGTCTCTCGTGTTGTTATTCCCATAGCTTAGATCTTAGCGAGGCAGAGGGGTGCAGGTAGGTAGGAGGCGAAATCTCCGCGCGCACCCCAGTGTTTGAACCTCAAGGGTCTGCCGGAATCGGAAATCCGACATTTGGCGCGCCAGGTAGGGGTGCACTGGAGTTTTCTCTTCCGCCACCACCATGGCCTGCCTCGCGTTGAGTAGCGCTTCGCCCGCTCCGGCCGCCGGCGCCAGCACGGGGGCCAGGGGGCTCCGAGCCCTGGCCCCAGCCCTGCAACGGGTACGGTGGCCGGACAAGTTCAAGCCAACGACGCCACCGTGCTACGGCGGCGCGATAGATCCGCTGGCGTTCTTGCTGGCGAGCGAGGAGGCCCTCCTCGAAGCTGGAGGTGATGATAGGGTCATGGCCAACTGGCTACCCATGGCCCTCACCGGCGCTCCGTGCAGATGGCTGCTCCACCTGCCGGCAGCCTCCGTGGCCTCTTGGGAAGAGCCCCGCAGCCTTTTCCCCGCCCATCACGCTACACCAACACCCCCGGTCGTCGCGGCCCTCCTGGGCGGCTCGCAGGCGCCGCCTACAAGTCACCACGTCAAGCCGTTCATCCGCCGGGTCAGCGCTGCTTCCACGCGGCAGGGGGCTCTCCCGGACCGGGCGGCGCCCAAGGCCGGCCTGACCTTCAGCTCGGAGGACCAACCCTCCAACTCGGCCTGCTCGGGTGCGCTCCCCATGCTGTGCACCCCCACCATTTGATAGGTGGCCGTCACCAGAACTCTCATCGATGGCGGTGCGGGCCTCAGCGTGCTCTCGGTCGAGGCCTTCAACCTCCTCTGCATACCCCTGGAACGGCTACAACCCAGCCGGCCCTTCTCAGGTGTTGGGGGCGGATCATCTAGCTCCTTGGGACAGATCCGGCTCCCAGTAACCTTCGGCACCTACAACAACTTCTGCATGGAGCTGGTCGACTTCGACATCGCCCCCATCAGCCTCCCCTACAACGCCATCCTCGGCTACCCAGCGTTGGCCCAGTTCATGGCCGCGACGAACCCGGCGTACAACCTCATGAAGATGCCCGGGAGCAGCGGTGTCCTCACCGTGCACGGGGACACCGGAGACGCGCTACGGGTGCTCAAGCTCGCCTTCAAGACGGCGGCGTCAGCACAGCCCGCCGACTTGGAGACCCCCGAGCCCAAGGGGGCTGCGCCCGCCAAGAAGAAACAGTTGTTCACCCAAGACAAGGCAGAAACCAAGCAGATACCCGTCGATGAGGACGGGTCCACCAATGCCACTTTCACCATAGGCGCCAACCTCGAACCCGAGCAGGAGGAGGCCCTGGTCGGGTTCCTGCACACAAACAAGAAGGTATTCGCTTGGGAGCCTGACCAGTTGGCAGGGAACCCTAGGAGAGTAATCGAGCATCACCTCAACATGTGCCCCAACGTGCGCCCTGTGAAGCAGGAGGCCAGGCGGCAGTCCACAGAAAAGCAGGCCTTCATCGTCCAAGAGACCCGCAAATTAGAAGCCGCTGGGGTCATTCGCGAGGTCCGATACCCGGATTGGTTGGCCAACCCTGTCATTGTGCCAAAGAAGGGAGGGAAGGAGAGCATGTGTGTCGACTTCACCAACCTCAACAAAGCATGCCCGCAAGATCCGTTCCCGCTCCCGCGCATCGACCAGATCGTCGATTCCACCGCGGAATGCGACCTGCTATGCTTCTTGGATGCCTTCTCTGGGTATCACCAGATCAAGATGGCGGTAGAAGACGTCGAAAAGACAGCCTTCCTAACCCCGTGTGGGGTGTACTGCTACACATGCATGCCATTCGGGCTGCGTAACGCAGGGGTGACCTTTCAGCGGCTGATGCACATCGCCTTGGGACCGCAGCTCGGGAAGAATATTGAAGCTTACGTCGATGACATTGTGGTAAAGTCTCGGGAGGCCAGGACCCTGATACAAGACCTGGAGGAAACCTTCGCGAGCCTCAATGCAGTGAATCTATGGCTCAACCCAGAGAAGTGTGTGTTCGGAGTCCCCTCGGGCAAGCTCTTGGGTTTCCTCATGTCCCACCGAGGCATCGAGGCTAACCCGGAAAAGGTCAAGGCGGTGGAAGACATGAGCCCGCCAAGGACCCTCAGAGAAATGCAGAAGCTCACTGGGCGCGTGACCGCGCTAGGGCGCTTCATCTCCAAGTTGGGGGAACGAGCGCTGCCCTTCTTCCAGCTAATGAAGAAAAAGGGGCCCTTTGAGTGGACTGAAGAGGCCGACAAGGCGTTCCAGGATCTCAAGAGATACCTGACTAGCCCGCCGGTCATGGTGGCTCCGCGCCCTCAAGAGCCCCTGGTGCTTTACCTCGTCGCCACTCCGTACTCCGCCAGCGCAGCCCTGGTGGCGGTAAGAGAGGAGCGTCGAATCAAAACCGCAGCAGCAGCCTGGAACAAGGCAAAACAGGAGCAAGGAAGGCCCACAGAAACCGCCACCGCGGCTGAGGAGGATCAGCCGCCGCAGAGGAGTGCACCAAAGGCGGAAGAGGCCCCTCCCCCAGATGGCCAGCCTCAGGAGGCTTCATCGCCTCAAGAGGCGCCATGGTCTCCGAAGGGAGCCGCCAGCACTGATGCACCCAACCTCGTCAAGCACCCGGTGTACTTCGTCAGCACGGTGTTGCGTGATGCGAGGGCACGGTACCCCATGCCTCAAAACTCCTCCTCGTGCTACCGGTGGCCTCGCGCAAGCTGCGGCACTATTTTCAGGGTCACCCCATCAAGGTCGTCTCGTCATACCCCCTGGAGAGAGTGCTCAGGAGCCCTAACTCAGCTGGAAGGGTCACTGAGTGGAACATAGAACTGCAAGCGTTTCAGCTCGAATTCAGCACGACTAGAGTCATCAAGGGAGCAGTGTTGGCGGATTTTGTGGCAGAATGGACAGAGGCACCGGGCCTCAAGGCCGACGAGGATCGGTCCCTCTCCCCGGGAAGCGAGGCGCCAGAAGGCTGGGTCATGTACTTCGATGGGGCGTTCTCCAGGCATGGCGCTGGGGCTGAGGCGGTGCTTATATCGCCCACTCAGGACAAGCTCTACTACGCTGTGCAGCTCTGTTTCCAGCAAGGTGAAAAGGTCTCCAACAACATAGCGGAGTATGAAGGTTTAATAGCGCGCTTGAAGGCCGCAGCTGCCTTGGGGGTGAAATGCCTCACCATCAAGGGCGATTCGCAGCTCCTTGTCAATTTCTCCAACAAGGTGTACGAGCCGAAAGATGAGCACATGGAGGCCTACCTTGCGGAGGTCCGTAGGATGGAGTAGCAGTTCTTGGGGTTGGAGTTGCAGCATGTGCCCCGTGGCACCAATCAGGAGGCCGACGACATCGCCAAACGGGCATCCAGGCGGTTACCTCAGGAGCCTGGCGTCTTCGAGGAGCGGCTCTTCAAGCCCTCAGCCCTGCCGTCATTGTCAAACACGGCTCAGCCTCGGGAGAAGCTCCCCCGGCCACCTGCCTCAGGAGCTCCGTCCTGTGGCCCTGCCTCAGGAGCACGCCTGCTCCTAACGATGGAACCTCAGGAGGGATGCTGGATCACGGAGCTCCGGAGTTACTTAACAAAAGGGACCCTGCCGGAGAAGGAGGAGGAAGCGGAGCGAGTGGCACGCCAGGCCACGGTATACTGCATCAAGGATGGGGAGCTCTACCAGAAGCGACCAAACGATGTATCCCTGCGCTGCATCTCCAGGGAACAAGGGAAGGAATTGCTGGAAGATATACACGGCGGAGAATGTGGACATCATTCATCATCACAGACCCTCGTCGGCAAGGCGTTCCGCAGTGGGTTTTATTGGCCCACCGCGCTCAATGACGCCGTCGAACTAGTGAAAGCTTGTGAGGCCTGCTAGTTCCACGCCAAGCAGATCCATCAGCCAGCAGGAGGCCTACAGACTATACCCCTTTCGTAGCCATTGGCAGTCTGGAGGCTGGACATCTTGGGCCCGTTTCCTCGGGCGCCAGGGGGCTACCGCTACCTCTACATCGTCGTGGGCAAGTTCACCAAGTGGGCTGAAGTAGAGGCTGTCCGCACCATTCCTGCGGGTTCCACGGTCAAGTTCATCAAGGGCATCGTGAGCCGGTTCGGGGTGCCGAACCGCATCATCACGGACAACGGATCGCAGTTCACCAGTAACCTCTTCAAAACATACTGTGCTAACCTTGGAACGCAGATATGCTACGCTTCGGTGGCGCACCCCCGAAGCAACGGCCAGGCCGAGCAAGCCAACGCAGAGGTCCTGAGGGGCCTCAAGACCAGGACGTTCAAGAAGAAGCTGGAGGCCTGCGGCAGAGGTTGGTACGACGAGCTTCAGTCTGTGTTGTGGTCCATCCGCACAACCGCGACCAAGCCGACTGGAGAGACCCCGTTCTTCCTAGTCTACGGAGCCGAAGCGGTCCTCCCTCACGAGGTCAGACGTCGCTCCGCGCGGGTCCTGGCGTTCAATGAGGCACAGCAGGACGCCATGCGGGGGATGGACCTCGTGCTGGGGGAGGAACGTCGCCGAGAAGCCGCGCTGTGAGCAGCGAGGTACCAACAAGCACTGCGGCGATATCACTACCGCAACATCCGCCCCAGAACTCTCGAGGTAGGAGACCTCGTTCTCAGGCGGGTTCTCTCCAGGGAGGGGCTGCACAAGTTCTCTCCCATGTGGGAGGGCCCGTTCAAAGTTGTTCATGTTTCCAGGCCCGGCTCCGCACGCTTGGAGACTCAAGAGGGGTGCCGGTCCAAAACGCATGGAACATCTAGCACCTCCGGAGGTTCTACCCCTAAAAAGGCCCAGAGCCTGTGAAGAAGGCGAATGCCTCTGAAGCTATCGCGTTTTGGAAAAGGCCCAGAGCCTGTGAAGAAGGCGAATGCCTGTGAAGCTGTCGCGTTTTGGAAAAGGCCCAGAGCCTGTGAAGAAGGCGAATGCCTGTGAAGCTGTCGCGTTTTTGAAAAGGCCTAGAGCCTGTGAAGAAGGCGAATGCCTGTGAAGCTGTCGTGTTTTGGAAAAGGCCCAGAGCCTATGAAGAAGGCAAATGCCTGTGAAGCTGTCGCATTTTTGAAAAGGCCCGGAGCCTGTGAAGTAGGCCAACGCCTGTGAAGCTCGCCGCCCGTGACACTCTCACATAATAATGAGTTGGGGTTGTACATGCCCCGGAGTCTCAGGAGCGCCGGCCTCAGGCCCTGGGGCTCCCTCCCACGCCAAGTGGCAGCACTTAGCTCCGCACTGGTGAGAAGACGTTGAAGACTAGATTAGGTGCCGGACGCGGCTTTTCATTTGCTTTCCGCAGTTGGCTTGTTCCTTCTCATTCGAAGTTCTATTGAAGTTGTTGCCGTCTTTGGCTTGTGGTTCTTCGACTTTTCACTCTCCTGCCTCGATTTCTCTTGTGCAAGGCCTAGCGAGGGGGGGGGGCAGCCGAGCGCCCTCGCGAGTGTTCCTGTACAAATCG